>NW_027445118.1:0-600000 GCF_048569485.1 Anomaloglossus baeobatrachus | reverse complement strand
AAAATGTGTTCATTTCATGTATGCGCGAAATGCCTTAAAAATGGCTTTAAAATGGATTTGGAGCATGGAGACGATTATCTCGGGATTGCAAGATAACCAAACAAAACTTTTAGTGGATTTCTACTTATTTTATTAAATATCATCTCCACCAAACAGGACAAGCTTGCATCTGTTATAGTTTTGGAGAAAAATGTGTTCATTTCATGTATGCGCGAAATGCCTTAAAAATGGCTTTAAAATGGATTTGGAGCATGGAGACGATTATCTCGGGATTGCAAGATAACCAAACAAAACTTTTAGTAGATTTCTACTTATTTTATTAAATATCATCTCCACCAAACAGGACAAGCTTGCATCTGTTAAAGTTTTGGAGAAAAATGTGTTCATTTCATGTATGCGCGAAATGCCTTAAAAATGGCTTTAAAATGGATTTGGAGCATGGAGACGATTATCTCGGGATTGCAAGATAACCAAACAAAACTTTTAGTGGATTTCTACTTATTTTATTAAATATCATCTCCACCAAACAGTACAAGCTTGCATCTGTTATAGTTTTGGAGAAAAATGTGTTCATTTCATGTATGCGCGAAATGCCTTAAAAATGGCTTTAAAATGGATTTGGAGCATGGAGACGATTATCTCGGGATTGCAAGATAACCAAACAAAACTTTTAGTGGATTTCTACTTATTTTATTAAATATCATCTCCACCAAACAGGACAAGCTTGCATCTGTTATAGTTTTGGAGAAAAATGTGTTCATTTCATGTATGCGCGAAATGCCTTAAAAATGGCTTTAAAATGGATTTGGAGCATGGAGACGATTATCTCGGGATTGCAATATAACCAAACAAAACTTTTAGTGGATTTCTACTTATTTTATTAAATATCATCTCCACCAAACAGGACAAGCTTGCATCTGTTATAGTTTTGGAGAAAAATGTGTTCATTTCATGTATGCGCGAAATGCCTTAAAAATGGCTTTAAAATGGATTTGGAGCATGGAGACGATTATCTCGAAATTGCAAGATAACCAAACAAAACTTTTAGTGGATTTCTACTTATTTTAATAAATATCATCTCCACCAAACAGGACAAGCTTGCATCTGTTATAGTTTTGGAGAAAAATGTGTTCATTTCATGTATGCGCGAAATGCCTTAAAAATGGCTTTAAAATGGATTTGGAGCATGGAGACGATTATCTCGGGATTGCAAGATAACCAAACAAAACTTTTAGTTGATTTCTACTTATTTTATTAAATATCATCTCCACCAAACAGGACAAGCTTGCATGTGTTATAGTTTTGGAGAAAAATGTGTTCATTTCATGTATGCGCAAAATGCCTTAAAAATGGCTTTAAAATGGATTTGGAGCATGGAGAGGATTATCTCAGGATGGCAATATAAACAAACGAAACTTTTAGTAGATTTCTACTTATTTTATTAAATATTATCTCCACCAAACAGGACAAGCTTGCATCTGTTATAGTTTTGGAGAAAAATGTGTTCATTTCATGTATGCGCGAAATGCCTTAAAAATGGCTTTAAAATGGATTTGGAGCATGGAGACGATTATCTCGGGATTGCAAGATAACCAAACAAAACTTTTAGTGGATTTCTACTTATTTTATTAAATATCATCTCCACCAAACAAGACAAGCTTGCATCTGTTATAGTTTTGGAGAAAAATGTGTTCATTTCATGTATGCGCGAAATGCCTTAAAAATGGCTTTAAAATGGATTTGGAGCATGGAGACGATTATCTCGGGATTGCAATATAACCAAACAAAACTTTTAGTGGATTTCTACTTATTTTATTAAATATCATCTCCACCAAACAGGACAAGCTTGCATCTGTTATAGTTTTGGAGAAAAATGTGTTCATTTCATGTATGCGCGAAATGCCTTAAAAATGGCTTTAAAATGGATTTGGAGCATGGAGACGATTATCTCGGGATTGCAAGATAACCAAACAAAACTTTTAGTGGATTTCTACTTATTTTATTAAATATCATCTCCACCAAACAAGACAAGCTTGCATCTGTTATAGTTTTGGAGAAAAATGTGTTCATTTCATGTATGCGCGAAATGCCTTAAAAATGGCTTTAAAATGGATTTGGAGCATGGAGACGATTATCTCGGGATTGCAAGATAACCAAACAAAACTTTTAGTGGATTTCTACTTATTTTATTAAATATCATCTCCACCAAACAGGACAAGCTTGCATCTGTTATAGTTTTGGAGAAAAATGTGTTCATTTCATGTATGCGCGAAATGCCTTAAAAATGGCTTTAAAATGGATTTGGAGCATGGAGACGATTATCTCGGGATTGCAAGATAACCAAACAAAACTTTTAGTAGATTTCTACTTATTTTATTAAATATCATCTCCACCAAACAGGACAAGCTTGCATCTGTTAAAGTTTTGGAGAAAAATGTGTTCATTTCATGTATGCGCGAAATGCCTTAAAAATGGCTTTAAAATGGATTTGGAGCATGGAGACGATTATCTCGGGATTGCAAGATAACCAAACAAAACTTTTAGTGGATTTCTACTTATTTTATTAAATATCATCTCCACCAAACAGTACAAGCTTGCATCTGTTATAGTTTTGGAGAAAAATGTGTTCATTTCATGTATGCGCGAAATGCCTTAAAAATGGCTTTAAAATGGATTTGGAGCATGGAGACGATTATCTCGGGATTGCAAGATAACCAAACAAAACTTTTAGTGGATTTCTACTTATTTTATTAAATATCATCTCCACCAAACAGGACAAGCTTGCATCTGTTATAGTTTTGGAGAAAAATGTGTTCATTTCATGTATGCGCGAAATGCCTTAAAAATGGCTTTAAAATGGATTTGGAGCATGGAGACGATTATCTCGGGATTGCAATATAACCAAACAAAACTTTTAGTGGATTTCTACTTATTTTATTAAATATCATCTCCACCAAACAGGACAAGCTTGCATCTGTTATAGTTTTGGAGAAAAATGTGTTCATTTCATGTATGCGCGAAATGCCTTAAAAATGGCTTTAAAATGGATTTGGAGCATGGAGACGATTATCTCGGGATTGCAAGATAACCAAGCAAAACTTTTAGTGGATTTCTACTTATTTTATTAAATATCATCTCCACCAAACAGGACAAGCTTGCATCTGTTATAGTTTTGGAGAAAAATGTGTTCATTTCATGTATGCGCGAAATGCCTTAAAAATGGCTTTAAAATGGATTTGGAGCATGGAGACGATTATCTCGGGATTGCAAGATAACCAAACAAAACTTTTAGTGGATTTCTACTTATTTTATTAAATATCATCTCCACCAAACAGGACAAGCTTGCATCTGTTATAGTTTTGGAGAAAAATGTGTTCATTTCATGTATGCGCGAAATGCCTTAAAAATGGCTTTAAAATGGATTTGGAGCATGGAGACGATTATCTCGGGATTGCAAGATAACCAAACAAAACTTTTAGTGGATTTCTACTTATTTTATTAAATATCCTCTCCACCAAACAGGACAAGCTTGCATCTGTTATAGTTTTGGAGAAAAATGTGTTCATTTCATGTATGCGCGAAATGCCTTAAAAATGGCTTTAAAATGGATTTGGAGCATGGAGACGATTATCTCGGGATTGCAAGATAACCAAACAAAACTTTTAGTGGATTTCTACTTATTTTATTAAATATCATCTCCATCAAACAGGACAAGCTTGCATCTGTTATAGTTTTGGAGAAAAATGTGAAAAAAAAAAATCCTGAGATAATCGTCTCCATGCTCCAAATCCATTTTAAAGCCATTTTTAAGGCATTTTGCGCATACATGAAATGAACACATTTTTCTCCAAAACTATAACACATGCAAGCTTGTCCTGTTTGGTGGAGATGATATTTAATAAAATAAGTAGAAATCCACTAAAAGTTTTGTTTGGTTATCTTGCAATCCCGAGATAATCGTCTCCATGCTCCAAATCCATTTTAAAGCCATTTTTAAGGCATTTCGCGCATACATGAAATGAACACATTTTTCTCCAAAACTATAACAGATGCAAGCTTGTCCTGTTTGGTGGAGATGATATTTAATAAAATAAGTAGAAATCCACTAAAAGTTTTGTTTGGTTATATTGCAATCCCGAGATAATCGTCTCCATGCTCCAAATCCATTTTAAAGCCATTTTTAAGGCATTTCGCGCATACATGAAATGAACACATTTTTCTCCAAAACTATAACAGATGCAAGCTTGTCCTGTTTGGTGGAGATGATATTTAATAAAATAAGTAGAAATCCACTAAAAGTTTTGTTTGGTTATCTTGCAATCCCGAGAAAATCGTCTCCATGCTCCAAATCCATTTTAAAGCCATTTTTAAGGCATTTCGCGCATACATGAAATGAACACATTTTTCTCCAAAACTATAACAGATGCAAGCTTGTCCTGTTTGGTGGAGATGATATTTAATAAAATAAGTAGAAATCCACTAAAAGTTTTGTTTGGTTATCTTGCAATCCCGAGATAATCGTCTCCATGCTCCAAATCCATTTTAAAGCCATTTTTAAGGCATTTCGCGCATACATGAAATGAACACATTTTTCTCCAAAACTATAACAGATGCAAGCTTGTCCTGTTTGGTGGAGATGATATTTAATAAAATAAGTAGAAATCCACTAAAAGTTTTGTTTGGTTATCTTGCAATCCCGAGATAATCGTCTCCATGCTCCAAATCCATTTTAAAGCCATTTTTAAGGCATTTCGCGCATACATGAAATGAACACATTTTTCTCCAAAACTATAACACATGCAAGCTTGTCCTGTTTGGTGGAGATGATATTTAATAAAATAAGTAGAAATCCACTAAAAGTTTTGTTTGGTTATCTTGCAATCCCGAGATAATCGTCTCCATGCTCCAAATCCATTTTAAAGCCATTTTTAAGGCATTTCGCGCATACATGAAATGAACACATTTTTCTCCAAAACTATAACAGATGCAAGCTTGTCCTGTTTGGTGGAGATGATATTTAATAAAATAAGTAGAAATCCACTAAAAGTTTTGTTTGGTTATCTTGCAATCCCGAGATAATCGTCTCCATGCTCCAAATCCATTTTAAAGCCATTTTTAAGGCATTTCGCGCATACATGAAATGAACACATTTTTCTCCAAAACTATAACAGATGCAAGCTTGTCCTGTTTGGTGGAGATAATATTTAATAAAATAAGTAGAAATCTACTAAAAGTTTCGTTTGTTTATATTGCCATCCTGAGATAATCGTCTCCATGCTCCAAATCCATTTTAAAGCCATTTCAAAGGCATTTTGCGCATACATGAAATGAACACATTTTTCTCCAAAACTATAACACATGCAAGCTTGTCCTGTTTGGTGGAGATGATATTTAATAAAATAAGTAGAAATCCACTAAAAGTTTTGTTTGGTTATCTTGCAATCCCGAGATAATCGTCTCCATGCTCCAAATCCATTTTAAAGCCATTTTTAAGGCATTTCGCGCATAGATGAAATGAACACATTTTTCTCCAAAACTATAACAGATGCAAGCTTGTCCTGTTTGGTGGAGATGATATTTAATAAAATAAGTAGAAATCCACTAAAAGTTTTGTTTGGTTATCTTGCAATCCCGAGATAATCGTCTCCATGCTCCAAATCCATTTTAAAGCCATTTTTAAGGCATTTCGCGCATACATGAAATGAACACATTTTTCTCCAAAACTATAACAGATGCAAGCTTGTCCTGTTTGGTGGAGATAATATTTAATAAAATAAGTAGAAATCTACTAAAAGTTTCGTTTGTTTATATTGCCATCCTGAGATAATCGTCTCCATGCTCCAAATCCATTTTAAAGCCATTTCAAAGGCATTTTGCGCATACATGAAATGAACACATTTTTCTCCAAAACTATAACACATGCAAGCTTGTCCTGTTTGGTGGAGATGATTAGTGATGAGCGAGCATGCTTGTCACTACTCGGTACTCGCACGAGTATCACTGTACTCGGGCTGCTCGGCGGGGACCGAGTAATCTCGCGATACTCGTGCTTTACTCGTGGTCTTCATTTCTGCATGTTGGCGCTCTTTTGAGAGCCAGCCCTCATGCAGGGATTGGCTGGCAGACCACTGCAATGCCACAGCCCTGTTAGTTGTGGAATTGCAGTGATTGGCCGGCCTGCACAGCGTCACCGAGCCTTTATATAGGCCGGCGCGCTGTGCTCTGCTCACAGCTATTCTGACAGTGAGTGTAGGGAGAGTGTCGCTGATTCAGGGAAAGCTTTGCGGCCCTTTATAGTTAGTTCCGGAGCAGGGCTGCAAACAGTGTGACCAGAAGTCCTTCTCAGGACTATTCTAGTTGTATACAGGCAGGCAGGGTATAGCCAGGTCGGAGTACAGTAGCAGAGTCCTTCTCAGGACTATTGTTGCTATATACAGGCAGGGTATAGCCAGGTCGGAATACAGGCTAGTGACCAGAAGAGTCCTTGTCAGGACTATTGTAGCAGTATACAGGCAGGCAGGCAGGGTATATATAGCCATTCCTAGTGGTGACCGTATACCAGCCTTCATCATATCTGGGGCTGGTGTACACAGTGTAAAACAGTCCAGATAGTGTCAGACTTCTCAGTAATTGTCGCTCCTAAAAACCAGTTAGGTTCTTATTGCGTCCGTGCTTGCATTTAAAAACAGCACGTGTGTGGCAGTCGGTGGCAGGGTACAGGTGCGCGTTTTGCACAAACTATTATATAACGCACAAGTCTAGTGTATAATACACGTCAGTCAGCAGTGTCTGATAGTGTCAGACTTCTCAGTAATTGTCGCTCCTAAAACCCAGTTAGGTTCTTATTGCGTCCGTGCTTGCATTTAAAAACAGCACGTGTGTGGCAGTCGGTGGCAGGGTACAGGTGCGCGTTTTGCACAAACTATTATATAACGCACAAGTCTAGTGTATAATACACGTCAGTCAGCAGTGTCTGATAGTGTCAGACTTCTCAGTAATTGTCGCTCCTAAAAACCAGTTATGTTCTTATTGCGTCCGTGCTTGCATTTAAAAACAGCACGTGTGTGGCAGTCGGTGGCAGGGTACAGGTGCGCGTTTTGCACAAACTATTATATAACGCACAAGTCTAGTGTATAATACACGTCAGTCAGCAGTGTCTGATAGTGTCAGACTTCTCAGTAATTGTCGCTCCTAAAAACCAGTTAGGTTCTTATTGCGTCCGTGCTTGCATTTAAAAACAGCACGTGTGTGGCAGTCGGTGGCAGGGTACAGGTGCGCGTTTTGCACAAACTATTATATAACGCACAAGTCTAGTGTATAATACACGTCAGTCAGCAGTGTCTGATAGTGTCAGACTTCTCAGTAATTGTCGCTCCTAAAACCCAGTTAGGTTCTTATTGCGTCCGTGCTTGCATTTAAAAACAGCACGTGTGTGGCAGTCGGTGGCAGGGTACAGGTGCGCGTTTTGCACAAACTATTATATAACGCACAAGTCTAGTGTATAATACACGTCAGTCAGCAGTGTCTGATAGTGTCAGACTTCTCAGTAATTGTCGCTCCTAAAAACCAGTTATGTTCTTATTGCGTCCGTGCTTGCATTTAAAAACAGCACGTGTGTGGCAGTCGGTGGCAGGGTACAGGTGCGCGTTTTGCACAAACTATTATATAACGCACAAGTCTAGTGTATAATACACGTCAGTCAGCAGTGTCTGATAGTGTCAGACTTCTCAGTAATTGTCGCTCCTAAAAACCAGTTAGGTTCTTATTGCGTCCGTGCTTGCATTTAAAAACAGCACGTGTGTGGCAGTCGGTGGCAGGGTACAGGTGCGCGTTTTGCACAAACTATTATATAACGCACAAGTCTAGTGTATAATACACGTCAGTCAGCAGTGTCTGATAGTGTCAGACTTCTCAGTAATTGTCGCTCCTAAAAACCAGTTAGGTTCTTATTGCGTCCGTGCTTGCATTTAAAAACAGCACGTGTGTGGCAGTCGGTGGCAGGGTACAGGTGCGCGTTTTGCACAAACTATTATATAACGCACAAGTCTAGTGTATAATACACGTCAGTCAGCAGTGTCTGATAGTGTCAGACTTCTCAGTAATTGTCGCTCCTAAAAACCAGTTAGGTTCTTATTGCGTCCGTGCTTGCATTTAAAAACAGCACGTGTGTGGCAGTCGGTGGCAGGGTACAGGTGCGCGTTTTGCACAAACTATTATATAACGCACAAGTCTAGTGTATAATACACGTCAGTCAGCAGTGTCTGATAGTGTCAGACTTCTCAGTAATTGTCGCTCCTAAAAACCAGTTAGGTTCTTATTGCGTCCGTGCTTGCATTTAAAAACAGCACGTGTGTGGCAGTCGGTGGCAGGGTACAGGTGCGCGTTTTGCACAAACTATTATATAACGCACAAGTCTAGTGTATAATACACGTCAGTCAGCAGTGTCTGATAGTGTCAGACTTCTCAGTAATTGTCGCTCCTAAAAACCAGTTAGGTTCTTATTGCGTCCGTGCTTGCATTTAAAAACAGCACGTGTGTGGCAGTCGGTGGCAGGGTACAGGTGCGCGTTTTGCACAAACTATTATATAACGCACAAGTCTAGTGTATAATACACGTCAGTCAGCAGTGTCTGATAGTGTCAGACTTCTCAGTAATTGTCGCTCCTAAAAACCAGTTATGTTCTTATTGCGTCCGTGCTTGCATTTAAAAACAGCACGTGTGTGGCAGTCGGTGGCAGGGTACAGGTGCGCGTTTTGCACAAACTATTATATAACGCACAAGTCTAGTGTATAATACACGTCAGTCAGCAGTGTCTGATAGTGTCAGACTTCTCAGTAATTGTCGCTCCTAAAAACCAGTTATGTTCTTATTGCGTCCGTGCTTGCATTTAAAAACAGCACGTGTGTGGCAGTCGGTGGCAGGGTACAGGTGCGCGTTTTGCACAAACTATTATATAACGCACAAGTCTAGTGTATAATACACGTCAGTCAGCAGTGTCTGATAGTGTCAGACTTCTCAGTAATTGTCGCTCCTAAAAACCAGTTAGGTTCTTATTGCGTCCGTGCTTGCATTTAAAAACAGCACGTGTGTGGCAGTCGGTGGCAGGGTACAGGTGCGCGTTTTGCACAAACTATTATATAACGCACAAGTCTAGTGTATAATACACGTCAGTCAGCAGTGTCTGATAGTGTCAGACTTCTCAGTAATTGTCGCTCCTAAAAACCAGTTAGGTTCTTATTGCGTCCGTGCTTGCATTTAAAAACAGCACGTGTGTGGCAGTCGGTGGCAGCGTCAGGCTCCACGTTGTCCCTGGATAGAGACGTGCATGAGGGCCTCAAAACATTGTTCCCATTGCAAAGGAGTGGGTCTCCTGTCGTTGTAATGTCCATTCTGCAAAGAATGGGCGAAAAAATTTACCACTGGGGGTATACCTGAAACAAAGGCCTAAGTATTGCAATTTGTAACGGTCATCATCATGGTGGCGCATGAGGAGAAGGAGGAGCAGTCCAGCGATTAGCCAAACTCCAGAAGTGTGTACCCATGGGTGAGTGGAGGTACATGGCAAACTTTAAATTCCGCTCTCATTTGCTGGTGGTGTGGTGAAGTCTGGCCCAATCCAACCCTTGTTCATCTTGATCAGAGTCAGCTTGTCAGCATTTTCAGTTGACAGGCGGGTGCGTTTATCTGTAATGATTCCACCTGCGGCACTAAAAACACGCTCTGACAAAACGCTAGCAGCAGGGCAGGCCAGGCCTTCCAAGGCGTAGAGAGCCAATTCATGCCACGTGTCCAGCTTGGATACCCAATAATTGTAAGGCACAGAGGAATGTCGGAGTACAGTTGTTCGATCTGCAAGGTACTCCTTCAGCATCTGGGCAAACTTAGGATTTCTTGTGGCACTACCCCGCACCTCAGGGGCTGTGGTACGTGAGGGGCTGAGAAAACTGTCACACATCTTAAAGACTGTTCCCCTACCTCTGGCGGATTGGACTTGTGCCTCTCTCGGCTGTACGCCTCGGTTGTCCACTGATTCATGACCTATGCCGCTAGCGTTTTGTGAGGGGAATGCTTTGCCTACTTCCGTGACTATGGCCTTCTGGAACTGCTGCATTTTGCCTGACCTCTCCGCCTCGGGAATAAGAGACATAAAGTTCTCCTTTTAGCGTGGGTCTAACAGTGTTACCAACCAGTAATGATTGTCGGCCAAGATGTTCTTAACGCGAGGGTCACGAGACAGGCAGCTTACCATAAAGTCAGCCATGTGTGCCAGACTCTTAACAGCCATCACTTCAGTATCCTGACCGACACGATGACTGAACATGCTGTCCTCCTCCTCCTCATCATCTACCCTGTCCTCTGGCCAGCCACGCTGAACCGTGGATATGACTGCATGTCATATCCTCAATTTGGCCAGAGAGTTGCTCCATGTCTTCATCCTCCTCCTCGTCATAGTCCTCCACTGCACGTTGTGATGAGACGAGGCTGGGCTGTGTGTTATCATCACCCACACCCACTACTGTTTCTTGCTGAAACTCATCGCGCTCCGCCTGCAATGCATCATGTTTGTTTTCTGAGCAGAGACCATTTTAGAAGGCAGAGAAGCGGTATGGTGACGCTAATAATGTCGTCATCGCCGCTCACCATCTTGTTGTAGTCCTCAAAGTTTTGGCGGATGGTGCATAGGTCGGACATCCATCTCCACTCCTCAGGTGTTATGTGTGGAGTTTGACCCATTTCCCGACGGCTTAGGTGATGCAGGTACTCAACAACTGCCCTCTTCTGCTCACATATCCTGACCAACATGTGCAGAGTTGAATTCCAACGCGTGGGGACATCACACACCAGTCTGTGTGCCGGAAGATGCAAACGGCGTCTTAAGGCGGCAAGGCCGGCTGAAGCAGTAGGTGACTTTCGAAAATGTGCAGACAGGCGGCGAACTTTTACCAGCAGATCAGACAGCTCTGACTATGACTTTAGAAACCGCTGAACCTCGAGGTTGAGCACATGGGCCAAGCATGGAACATGTGTCAGCTGGCCTCGCCTCAAAGCCGCCACCAGGTTCCGGCCATTGTCACACACCACCTTTCCTGGCTTTAGGTTCAGAGTTGTGAGCCAGTGATCTGCCTGCTGTTTCAGAGCTGTCCACACCTCTTCTGCATTGTGGGGTTTGTCACCTATGCAGATTAGCTTCAGCACTGCCTGTTGCCGCTTCGCCGAGGCAGTGCTGCAGTGCTTCTGTGTCGCCCTGGACAAGCCAGGGGCCACAGAGCACAACACTTAAACACCCCACACTCCCTGCAGGCATATCATAGTCAAAACACAAAATCCTTGTTGCCTTCCCCAGGGGCTGTTGTCCACACCAGGGTGTGGAGCCAGGCGGTTGGTCTCCACCCACCGAGGAGGAGGGAAAACACAGGCAGTGAGAGTTAAGCTAAGGAAGTGGAAGGAGGAAAGTAGTAGAGAGGAGAAAAGTGACAGCAAAGAGCCTGAAGTTGGTCCGGGTGTGTGGCCTGGACAGGACAGCAAGGTTGGCAGGATGTGGTGACCGTCTGCAGTGGAGGCCGATTGGAGTCTGCCGTAAGGACCGTGGACGGGTGGTGACCCGGCCGTACCGGACCGGTATACAAAGCGAAGCCAGCACCATTGGCAGAGGACTTTCGGATCCCGGCAAGGCTTGGTGTCGCCGTGAATTTGCCAAATCCGTTATTGAAGGGGACCTCAGGGTTTCCAAACAGCCAAGTCCAGATAGAAGGCAACCGTACAACCGTGAAGGGGAGACACAGCCACCGGCAAGGGCAACCGTCTCCCAGGGCCAGCGCCTGTGGGCAAAAGGGGCTCCTCCGGCCCATATCCAGGTCAGGGAGCGGGTTACCGTTGGGAAACCATCACTACCAACACTTAACTTCGGTGCAGGGAGAGACAGTCATCACTAACCTGCAGGGAGGAACAACCGCAGCCGTCCGAGTGACCCGTCCATCCAGCCACTTGTTTTACCCTGAACTGTGTCATCATCATTGGGCTGAGTGAGTACCTCCGTGCCGTGCGGCACAGCGCTGCCCCTGCGACCATGCACTTCATCAGGCCCCGCAACCCGCCTGTCATCCATCTCTACCCCATCACCAGGCCCCGGGACAACCAACCCCCCTACCCACGTAGGGGAGAAATAACAACAAAGCTGCTCCCTGTCACAGGCTCCCGGGATCCCCGTCCAGAGCAGCGGTGGTGTCCACATAATCACCACAACCGTGGGTGGCGTCACGGACAATATCCCCAAAACCCAAACCACCCCTTTTCACTCACGGGCGAGTAGCGCCGCTCGAGTCCCCGGGATCCGGCCATCGCTCGAGCCAACGAGCAGCAGCAGCCGTAGAGCTGCGTCAGCCGGACCCGAGCAGTGGGAGAGCGCACCGTCCCCTCCTCCGCCAGCGACACTTACAGCTTGGGACTGGTGTGGAGGGTAAAGTGGATCAGGATGCGCAGGAGGAGGAGGAGGCTGAGGAGCATGACATTCCGGAGCTGTAGAGTGTGTGTGAAACCCTGACTGAGGTAGGGCCTGCAAAACTTGGTGTGTGAAGGACGTATTCCGTCCCTCGCTCAGACTGGGTCCCAGCTTGCACAATATTAACCCAGTGTGACGTCAACGAGATGTAGCGGCCTTGCCCACATGCACTTGTCCACGTGTCTGTGGTTAGGTGGACTTTGGCTGAAACAGCGTTGTTCCGGGCACGTGTGATGTTTTGTGACACGTGGTTAGTTATGCAATGCGGGGACGGCACACAGGGAGAAATAGTGGCGGCTGTGGACCGAGTAACGTGGGACAGCTGCCACCATCAGTTCGCGGAATGCTTCTGTCTCAACCAGCCTAAAAGGCAACATTTCCAGCGCAAGCAGTCGCGAAATGTTAGCATTTAGAACTGTGGCATGTGGGGTGTTGGCAGTGTATTTGCGCCTGCGCTCAAAGGTTTGCTGAATGGATAACTGAACGTTGCGCTGGGACAAGGACGTGCTTGATGATGGTGTTCTTTCTGCGTAGGCAACTGCAGGTGCAGGAGTGGAGGAGGCTTGTTCGCAGGCAGCATGGACAGGGGATTGGCTCGCATGCACAACCAGCGAAGACGTAGCAGTGACATCAGCAAGCACTGCTCCTCGACTCTGTTGTACTTCCCACAAAGTCGGGTGCTTGGCTGACATGTGCCTGATCATGCTGGTGGTGGTCAGGCTGCTAGTTTTGGTACCCCTGCTGATGCTGGCATGGCAGGTGTTGCAAATGGCCTTTTTAGAATCATCTGGAGCCAACTTAAAAAACTGCCAGTGTCAGAGTTCCTGGTTTTCCAGTTTTCTTTTGAAAGAGCTTGCCCTTTGTTAACATGGAGTTTTCTGTTATGTTGCCCTACTTCCTGTCCATCTGTTTAAAAGCCGCCCCTAAAGCTTAGTCCAGTGCCTGAGTATACTGCTTCCTGTGTGCTCCTGCCCTGCTGCTTTTGGTTCCTGATTGTTATTCGGATCCTCTTGGAAAACAACCGACACCGACTCTGGACTTCATCTGGTATCATCTAGCTGTACCTGGACTCCGTTTGCCGTCTTTGGTCGGAACTTCTGCCCGGTTCCTTCCGTTTAATACCACTCTGGACTCACATCACGTACAGACATTTTTCGACTTACCTATTGCCCTTTTGTGTCCCGGCTGCTGCGCATTTAGGGCTTCTGGGGTGATTGCCAGACAGTCCCTGTATAGGGGTTTGCTGTTGGTGGTCTCCCTGGGGGAGTCCGGTGCGCGGTACCGGGAATTCCCTTTCGCTCAGTCCCTGGAAGGTATTTCCTGTATTTATGTTCTACTGTGTTTTTGTTCCGTTTATGTACATATTTGCTGGTTGCATATTATAAATGTCTTGCACCAAGAACTCGTCTCTGGTTGTCATTGCCCTAACGCAATCGAAATCCTCAATACATACAATAGTATTACAGCCAGACTCGGGAAGACCTAACATTTGTACAGGCACCTTGTGTCGTGTTGTTCCGGGGAACAGTTGACTGACGTCTGCCTGGGGCCACCACTCTGCTTCTTACTGCCTGTTGTGATGCTACGCCTCCCTCCCCCTGTGCACTGCTGTCCTCGCTCTGCATATCCTCCTGCCAGGTTGGGTCAGTTACTGGATCATCCACCACGTCGTCTTCCTCTTCCGCACCCTGCTCCTCCTCCTGACTTCCTGACAATTGTGTCTCATCATCGGCCACCCCTTGTTGAGACACGTTGCCAACTTCGTGAGAACGTGGCTGCTCAAATATTTGTGCATCTGTACATACAATCTCGTCATGGCCCACTTCAACAGGAGCTGGCGAGAGGCCAGAATTTGTGAATGGAAACGTGAACGAACAGCTATTCCGAGTGTCCAAGTGTGGGATCAGTAATGTCCGTGGACGTGTACTCGGCCTGGTGGTAGGAAGGAGGATCAGGTTCTGAAATGTGCGGTGCAGTATCACGGCTACTGACACTTGACCGTGTGGAAGACAGAGTGTTTGTGGTGGTGCCAATCTGACTGGAAGCATTATCCGCTATCCAACTAACAACCTGTTGACACTGGTCTTGGTTCAAGAGGGGTGTACTGCTGCGGTCCCCAAGAATTTGGGACAGGACGTGCGAGCGACTAGATGTGGCCCTTTGTTGTGGCGAAATTAGAGCTTGCACACAACCTCGGTGTCTGCCTGCACCACCATCACGTCCACTTCCTTGTTCGTTGACAACGCCCTTGCGCATTTTGCAATGCTGTGCTGATGTGTATTCACTAGACTTGTGTGTTATATCCAAGTTTGTGCAAAACTCACACAAATGCAGCGGAAAGCTGCCACCAACAGGCACACACGTGCGGTTTTTAAATGCAAGCACGGAGGCACTAAGAACCTAACAGGTCTCTATCCAGGGACAACGTAGAGCCTCCCAATGTTTGGCTTCCCTGCCTAAGGGCTATACTATAATACACCCACTTCCTTCCAATGGGCACTTCAGGTTTACAGGCCTTCATGCACGTCTCTATCCAGGGACAACGTGGAGCCTCCCAATGTTTGGCTTCCCTGCCTAAGGGCTATACTATAATACACCCACTTCCTTCCAATGGGCACTTCAGGTTTACAGGCCTTCATGCACGTCTCTATCCAGGGACAACGTGGAGCCTCCCAATGTTTGGCTTCCCTGCCTAAGGGCTATACTATAATACACCCACTTCCTTCCAATGGGCACTTCAGGTTTACAGGCCTTCATGCACGTCTCTATCCAGGGACAACGTGGAGCCTCCCAATGTTTGGCTTCCCTGCCTAAGGGCTATACTATAATACACCCACTTCCTTCCAATGGGCACTTCAGGTTTACAGGCCTTCATGCACGTCTCTATCCAGGGACAACGTGGAGCCTCCCAATGTTTGGCTTCCCTGCCTAAGGGCTATACTATAATACACCCACTTCCTTCCAATGGGCACTTCAGGTTTACAGGCCTTCATGAACGTCTCTATCCAGGGACAACGTGGAGCCTCCCAATGTTTGGCTTCCCTGCCTAAGGGCTATACTATAATACACCCACTTCCTTCCAATGGGCACTTCAGGTTTACAGGCCTTCATGCACGTCTCTATCCAGGGACAACGTGGAGCCTCCCAATGTTTGGCTTCCCTGCCTAAGGGCTATACTATAATACACCCACTTCCTTCCAATGGGCACTTCAGGTTTACAGGCCCTCATGCACGTCTGTATGCAGGGGCATTGGTGAACCTCACAATTTAGGACTGCCCTGGCAAAGGAAAATACTACAAAGACTCACTTCCTCAAAATGGGCACATTAGACTCAAGAGGCCTTCATGTACGTCTCTTCTCAGGGACATCGGAGTGCCACACAATGTTTTCACGTAAAATCTTTCATGTATTGATCTCAAAAAGTAACATACACCAGCTCTATCTCACTATTGGGTATGTGCCCTTAACATTTCCGCCATGAAAAATCATTTTGGGGTCATTTTGGAAGGTTTTCTGGTGAGTCCGTAAAAATGGCGTAAAACGCGGACAAAATTGTTCACAGCTGTGACTTTTGAGTGATAAATGCTTCAAGGGGTCTTCCCCATGCTGTTGCCATGTCATTTGAGCACTCTTCTGAGACTTTTGTGACATTTTTAGGGTTTCTCCATGCTGCCGGGAGGTCATTTCACAAAAATACTCGGGTCTCCCATAGGATAACATTGGGCTCGTTGCTCGGGCCGAGTACACGAGTATCTTGGGAGGCTCGGCCCGAGCTTCGAGCACCCGAGCTTTTTAGTACTCGCTCATCACTAGAGATGATATTTAATAAAATAAGTAGAAATCCACTAAAAGTTTTGTTTGGTTATCTTGCAATCCCGAGATAATCGTCTCCATGCTCCAAATCCATTTTAAAGCCATTTTTAAGGCATTTCGCGCATACATGAAATGAACACATTTTTCTACAAAACTATAACAGATGCAAGCTTGTCCTGTTTGGTGGAGATGATATTTAATAAAATAAGTAGAAATCCACTAAAAGTTTTGTTTGGTTATCTTGCAATCCCGAGATAATCGTCTCCATGCTCCAAATCCATTTTAAAGCCATTTTTAAGGCATTTCGCGCATACATGAAATGAACACATTTTTCTCCAAAACTATAACAGATGCAAGCTTGTCCTGTTTGGTGGAGATGATATTTAATAAAATAAGTAGAAATCCACTAAAAGTTTTGTTTGGTTATCTTGCAATCCCGAGATAATCGTCTCCATGCTCCAAATCCATTTTAAAGCCATTTTTAAGGCATTTCGCGCATACATGAAATGAACACATTTTTCTCCAAAACTATAACAGATGCAAGCTTGTCCTGTTTGGTGGAGATGATATTTAATAAAATAAGTAGAAATCCACTAAAAGTTTTGTTTGGTTATCTTGCAATCCCGAGATAATCGTCTCCATGCTCCAAATCCATTTTAAAGCCATTTCAAAGGCATTTTGCGCATACATGAAATGAACACATTTTTCTCCAAAACTATAACACATGCAAGCTTGTCCTGTTTGGTGGAGATGATATTTAATAAAATAAGTAGAAATCCACTAAAAGTTTTGTTTGGTTATCTTGCAATCCCGAGATAATCGTCTCCATGCTCCAAATCCATTTTAAAGCCATTTTTAAGGCATTTCGCGCATACATGAAATGAACACATTTTTCTCCAAAACTATAACAGATGCAAGCTTGTCCTGTTTGGTGGAGATGATATTTAATAAAATAAGTAGAAATCCACTAAAAGTTTTGTTTGGTTATCTTGCAATCCCGAGATAATCGTCTCCATGCTCCAAATCCATTTTAAAGCCATTTTTAAGGCATTTCGCGCATACATGAAATGAACACATTTTTCTCCAAAACTATAACAGATGCAAGCTTGTCCTGTTTGGTGGAGATGATATTTAACAAAATAAGTAGAAATCCACTAAAAGTTTTGTTTGGTTATCTTGCAATCCCGAGATAATCGTCTCCATGCTCCAAATCCATTTTAAAGCCATTTTTAAGGCATTTCGCGCATACATGAAATGAACACATTTTTCTCCAAAACTATAACAGATGCAAGCTTGTCCTGTTTGGTGGAGATGATATTTAATAAAATAAGTAGAAATCCACTAAAAGTTTTGTTTGGTTATATTGCAATCCCGAGATAATCGTCTCCATGCTCCAAATCCATTTTAAAGCCATTTTTAAGACATTTCGCGCATACATGAAATGAACACATTTTTCTCCAAAACTATAACAGATGCAAGCTTGTCCTGTTTGGTGGAGATGATATTTAATAAAATAAGTAGAAATCCACTAAAAGTTTTGTTTGGTTATCTTGCAATCCCGAGATAATCGTCTCCATGCTCCAAGTCCATTTTAAAGCCATTTTTAAGGCATTTCGCGCATACATGAAATGAACACATTTTTCTCCAAAACTATAACAGATGCAAGCTTGTCCTGTTTGGTGGAGATGATATTTAATAAAATAAGTAGAAATCCACTAAAAGTTTTGTTTGGTTATCTTGCAATCCCGAGATAATCGTCTCCATGCTCCAAATCCATTTTAAAGCCATTTTTAAGGCATTTCGCGCATACATGAAATGAACACATTTTTCTCCAAAACTATAACAGATGCAAGCTTGTCCTGTTTGGTGGAGATGATATTTAATAAAATAAGTAGAAATCCACTAAAAGTTTTGTTTGGTTATCTTGCAATCCCGAGATAATCGTCTCCATGCTCCAAATCCATTTTAAAGCCATTTTTAAGGCATTTCGCGCATACATGAAATGAACACATTTTTCTCCAAAACTATAACAGATGCAAGCTTGTCCTGTTTGGTGGAGATGATATTTAATAAAATAAGTAGAAATCCACTAAAAGTTTTGTTTGGTTATCTTGCAATCCCGAGATAATCGTCTCCATGCTCCAAATCCATTTTAAAGCCATTTTTAAGGCATTTCGCGCATACATGAAATGAACACATTTTTCTCCAAAACTATAACAGATGCAAGCTTGTCCTGTTTGGTGGAGATAATATTTAATAAAATAAGTAGAAATCTACTAAAAGTTTCGTTTGTTTATATTGCCATCCTGAGATAATCGTCTCCATGCTCCAAATCCATTTTAAAGTTATTTCAAAGGCATTTTGCGCATACATGAAATGACCACATTTTTCTCCAAAACTATAACACATGCAAGCTTGTCCTGTTTGGTGGAGATGATATTTAATAAAATAAGTAGAAATCCACTAAAAGGTTTTGTTTGGTTATCTTGCAATCCCGAGATAATCGTCTCCATGCTCCAAATCCATTTTAAAGCCATTTTTAAGGCATTTCGCGCATACATGAAATGAACACATTTTTCTCCAAAACTATAACAGATGCAAGCTTGTCCTGTTTGGTGGAGATGATATTTAATAAAATAAGTAGAAATCCACTAAAAGTTTTGTTTGGTTATCTTGCAATCCCGAGATAATCGTCTCCATGCTCCAAATCCATTTTAAAGCCATTTTTAAGGCATTTCGCGCATACATGAAATGAACACATTTTTCTCCAAAACTATAACAGATGCAAGCTTGTCCTGTTTGGTGGAGATGATATTTAATAAAATAAGTAGAAATCCACTAAAAGTTTTGTTTGGTTATCTTGCAATCCCGAGATAATCGTCTCCATGCTCCAAATCCATTTTAAAGCCATTTTTAAGGCATTTCGCGCATACATGAAATGAACACATTTTTCTCCAAAACTATAACAGATGCAAGCTTGTCCTGTTTGGTGGAGATGATATTTAATAAAATAAGTAGAAATCCACTAAAAGTTTTGTTTGGTTATATTGCAATCCCGAGATAATCGTCTCCATGCTCCAAATCCATTTTAAAGCCATTTTTAAGGCATTTCGCGCATACATGAAATGAACACATTTTTCTCCAAAACTATAACAGATGCAAGCTTGTCCTGTTTGGTGGAGATGATATTTAATAAAATAAGTAGAAATCCACTAAAAGTTTTGTTTGGTTATCTTGCAATCCCGAGATAATCGTCTCCATGCTCCAAATCCATTTTAAAGCCATTTTTAAGGCATTTCGCGCATACATGAAATGAACACATTTTTCTCCAAAACTATAACAGATGCAAGCTTGTCCTGTTTGGTGGAGATGATATTTAATAAAATAAGTAGAAATCCACTAAACGTTTTGTTTGGTTATCTTGCAATCCCGAGATAATCGTCTCCATGCTCCAAATCCATTTTAAAGCCATTTTTAAGGCATTTCGCGCATACATGAAATGAACACATTTTTCTCGAAAACTATAACAGATGCAAGCTTGTCCTGTTTGGTGGAGATGATATTTAATAAAATAAGTAGAAATCCACTAAAAGTTTTGTTTGGTTATCTTGCAATCCCGAGATAATCGTCTCCATGCTCCAAATCCATTTTAAAGCCATTTTTAAGGCATTTCGCGCATACATGAAATTAACACATTTTTCTCCAAAACTATAACAGATGCAAGCTTGTCCTGTTTGGTGGAGATGATATTTAATAAAATAAGTAGAAATCCACTAAAAGTTTTGTTTGGTTATCTTGCAATCCCGAGATAATCGTCTCCATGCTCCAAATCCATTTTAAAGCCATTTTTAAGGCACGAATTTACGTATTACGTAAATTTCTCCAAATAAGTTTTACGAATTTACGTGGAGCCTCCCAATTTTTGGCTGCCCTGCCAAAGGGCTATACTACAAAAGACCCACTTCCTTCCAATGGGCACTTCAGGTTTACAGGCCCTCATGCACGTCTCTATCCAGGGACAACGTGGAGCCTCCCAATTTTTGGCTGCCCTGCCAAAGGGCTATACTACAAAAGACCCACTTCCTTCCAATGGGCACTTCAGGTTTACAGGCCCTCATGCACGTCTCTATCCAGGGACAACGTGGAGCCTCCCAATTTTTGGCTGCCCTGCCTAAGGGCTATACTATAATACACCCACTTCCTGACAATGGACACTTAATGTTTTGAGGCCCTCATGCATGTCTCTATCCAGGGACAACGTGGAGCCTCCCAATTATTGGCTGCCCTGCCAAAGGGCTATACTACAAAAGACCCACTTCCTTCCAATGGGCACTTCAGGTTTACAGGCCCTCATGCACGTCTCTATCCAGGGACAACGTGGAGCCTCCCAATTTTTGGCTGCCCTGCCTAAGGGCTATACTATAATACACCCACTTCCTGACACTGGACACTTAATGTTTTGAGGCCCTCATGCACGTCTCTATCCAGGGACAACGTGGAGCCTCCTAATTTTTGGCTGCCCTGCCTAAGGGTTATACTACAATAGACCCACTTCCTTACAATGGGCACTTCAGGTTTACAGGCCATCATGCACGTCTGTATGCAGGGGCATTGGTGAACCTCACAATTTTGGACTGCCCTGGCAAAGGAAAATACTACAAAGACTCAGTTCCTCAAAATGGGCACATTAGACTCAGAGGCCTTTATGTACGTCTCTTCTCAGGGACATCGGAGTGCCACACAATGTTTTACGTAAAATCTTTCATGTATTGATCTCAAAAAGTAACATACATTAGCTCTATCTCACTATTGGGTATGTGCCCTTAACATTTCCGCTATGAAAAATCATTTTGGTGTCATTTTGGAAGGTTTTCTGGTGAGTCCGTAAAAATGGCGTAAAACGCGGACAAAATTATTCACAGCTGTGACTTTTGAGTGATAAATGCTTCAAGGGGTCTTCCCCATGCTGTTGCCATGTCATTTGAGCACTCTTCGGAGACTTTTGTGCCATTTTTAGGGTTTCTACATGCTGCCGGTGGTCATTTCACAAAAATACTCGGGTCTCCCATAGGATAACATTGGGCTCGGTGCTCGGGCCGAGTACACGAGTATCTTGGGAGGCTCGGCCCGAGCTTCGAGCACCCGAGCTTTTTAGTACTCGCTCATCACTACTAATAAACCTAAAAAATAAAAATAAATTGAATAAAAATCATGCATGTTGTGTTATAACAGGAAATTCGGTGTAAGAATGAATATCCGGGATGAGAGTTCAGCGAATGAGTTATAGAAATTGTTACAAAAAGGAGTGTGTACGGTTTATGCGTAAATTTTCAGAATGCGTACATGAAAATTATATGTATGTGAGAATGTCCCCCATGCTTTGTAAAAAGTTATTTATGAAAATGTAAATAAAATATATAAAAATGCCTAATTATTTATAATTTATGAGAAAGATATATATGTATGGAAGAATGTTATAAGGTGTCCAAGAACCATAAAGAAAAAGGGTGCATATATAATGTTAGAGGTCTAGAGTTCCACCAGGCTATATCACCCCTAAAGAAATAGAAAGAAGACCTTACTACCTGTGTACCCCAAAAAAAGCTATATTTCTTAGCCAGGATTATGGTGGAGATATGCACAAGTGAAATAAGAATATAAAGTAATACAATAAGATTATAAAACCAATATGTGTGCATTCATGCACCACCCGGTACGCTACCCTTGCCAAATTGCTCACTCTAGATCCCCACACGATCCATGAAGCCGTTCCCCCGGTCACACCGCCTGCTGCCGGTTCCCACTCATCCCTGGGGGAGTTAGGCGAGTGGTATCGAGAGCTACATGTCGGCACTGATGATACCCCCATACACCACAAGGAAGGGGTATATTGGGTGGTACAGGAGTATGAGCGGGTTTTTAGCAAGCACCCTCTAGATTTTGGGCAGATTAAAGGGGTTCAACACCACATCCCTACCGGTACACACTCCCCTATTAAAGAGAGATACAGGCCTATTCCCCCTGCGCACTACCAATGCGCCAAAGACATGTTGAGGAACATGAAGGAGGCAGGGGTTATTAGGGACAGCTGTAGTCCCTGGGCCGCTCCGTTGGTGCTGGTTAAGAAGAAGGATGGCACCATGCGGATGTGTGTGGATTACCGGAAGATTAACCAGATAACGCATAAGGATGCTTACCCTCTGCCCCGCATCAAAGAGTCCCTGGCCTCGCTGAGAACCGCTAACTACTTCTCCACCCTTGACCTCACCAGCGGGTACTGGCAGGTGGCCGTGGCACCGGAAGACCGAGAGAAGACTGCCTATGGGACCGTTTTGCTGTACTTGGATGATGTGATTGTGTACTCACAGACGTATGAAGCCCACCTGGAGCACCTAGCCGAGGTGTTCGCGTCCCTTGCCAAGTATGGGATGAAGTTGAAGCCCTCAAAGTGTCATCTGCTGAAACCCAGAGTGCAGTACCTAGGACATGTGGTTGGTGCGGAAGGTGTCGCCCCCAACCCCGAGAAGATCACCGCCATCCAAGACTGGCCGAGACTGACCACAGTGAGGGAAGTGAGGCAGTTTCTGGGCCTGGTGGGATATTACCGTCGCTTCATTAAGGGGTACACAAAGATGGCTGCCCCCATGCAAGACCTCCTCGTAGGACAGACCAAGGGTGGTAGATCCCTAGTAGCCCCATTGGTGTGGGAAGAAAAGCATGAGGAATCCTTCCGCCAGCTGAGAACAGCCCTGACCGGAGAGGAAATCCTAGCGTACCCTGACTACAGCCGCCCATTCATCCTCTACACCGACGCCAGCAATGTGGGCTTGGGGGCTGTTCTATCCCAGGTCCAAGACAGAAGGGAAAAGGTAATAGCTTATGCTAGCCGAAAACTCCGACCGACTGAGAGGAACCCTGAGAACTACATCTCCTTCAAGCTTGAGCTCTTGGCACTGGTGTGGGCTATCACCGAGCGGTTCCGCCATTACCTGGCAGCAGCCAAGTTCACCGCGTACACAGACAATAACCTGCTGACCCATCTAGATACGGCCAAGCTGGGCGCGTTGGAGCAGCGGTGGGTGACCAGGTTAGCCAACTACGATTTCACCATCAAGTACCGGGCCGGCCGTACCAACGTCAATGCCAATGCACTCTCCCGGATGCCCCACCTGTCGGAAGAGGGGCCAGAGGATGATGACCTCGAAGAGATCGAGTTGCCTGCATTTCACCGGCCATTCACTGAGAAGGTGCACGTCTACCAACAACGGGGCCTCCCATATGATGACAAGTTGAAAAAGTTATTAAGTGATTATTGGCTGCAATGGGGCTTTCTGGCTGGTGCCAGCCTCTCTTCTTAGCACACAGGAACCACAATCCCTACACCATGCTTCAATGGATTCTCTCATCCCAGCCCAGTAAAACTACATATTTTACACAGTCATAAGCAGCCAAAAGGGATCTATTCTATTCAATTGCAAATGATCTAGATAAGACTGAGAATAAGATACTGCACGGGACATAGCAGAGTTGGTCAAGTTGAGTGGAGATGAGTTTGCTATTTGGCACAGCTTTTTGCATCAATAAAGCAAGTAAAAGGTGTGAAAGATAAAAAAAAGGGTGAAAGTGTGAAAAGTGAATTGGCCAAATTGAGGTGCATATAAAGTTTTTGCTTTCTTTCAATTCACTAATGGGGCTCATTTGAATCAGGTGAATTGAGTTCTGCTTTTGGAAACTGGGTTAAGAAGGGGTGCACCGGTCCTGGAGGTACTGCAATACCAGGTCAATGCGTGCAGTGGACAGAGCAAGATTTTTTCCATCTCCTTGTTCTAAAAATCCATTTAATATATGGTCCCCAGAGAGGGGACGTATCAGATATTAAACTGATAAGAACAGATTTAATTTTTTTTTTTTTTCTGTTTATCAGTAGGACTTCAAAATAACAAAGGTGATCGCCTCCCGTTGCCTGGGAACCGTCCAGGCACAAGAGGGCTATGTGTCACCAGAAGGCGCACACACTTCCTCAAGGCTGGCAGACGTGCAATCCCAGGCACCTTCCAGTACCGACCAAGGTAGCGTCCTCCGAAACTACACTTGATCTTAGCCAAAAGGCTGAGAAGCTATAACCTGAATTGGTTACGGCCTTGAGTGGCACCCTGGCCTATACCGGACACATCTTAGGGAGAGGGAGACAAACCCACGCCTACAGAAGACATTTTGTCACCAAGCCAACCCTTGAAAAGGCTGTTTTGCAGAGCAAAAACAAGAAGAATGGTGCTTTTTGCAGCCGCCGCCCACTGCAATGAATCTGAATAACTCCTCCTTTTGGACACAAGGACCTCCCCTCCCCCTTGCAGTCTTTCCAATTCATGATACAAAAAGACGGACGGACAGGACAGGACAGGCTGCCTGACTTTCCGTCACTGCCACCCTTTGCCATCCTTGCCCGTAGAAAGCCCTTTCATCATCCCCAAACCCTAATCTTTTCCCTTCCCTTCCCAGATGCGTCTCACTCCCTTTCATTAGGAAGTGAGCGCAGCCTTTTCTCCGTTCTGCACATGCGCGACGTTAAACACAAATGCGCAGGCGTGCGTTCCATTACCCTCACTGCATTCCACTCCCATACAGGAAGTGGGCGCAGCTATTACTACGGTCGCACATAAAAGAACCCACGGCCACCACTGCACATAGCTGACTCCACCACAGGACACCCACTTCTACACCAACGCAGGTAAGACAGGATCGGCACCTCTATGCTCCCGTTACAATCAGGCTCAGTCACCATGTGATAACGCTCTCAACTCTTTAGTTGCAGGCTCCCCTTGCTTCACCTCCACTGGCTGTGCTGCCATTTCCTCTCCCACCTGGAAGGTATACTTTATTCCACTATTTTCCTGTTTCTCTCTTCCCCCTTTTCCCATAACCTACTTTTATCTGCATTTGTGGGGTATCTATATGCTATTTACATCATAGTTTTATTCATTAATATGGAAGGGAAGAGTGCCCATGAGAGTGTTGAACTGCGGAGAGCAAGAGATTAAGCTGCTCCGATTTGCCACCATTGATAAGCTGTTCTCAGTAGATACACATGCTATCCAAACAGCAGCATCCACCATTGCTTCAGCCCACCCATTCAGTGACAGCTCACCAAGTCAGCCAGAGGAGTGGTGTAAGGAATTACACGTAGGCACTGACTCCACACCTTCACATCACAAGAAGGGGGTCTACAGGCTAGTGCAAGAATACGAGCAAGTCTTCAGCAAACATCCGCTAGACTTTTGAAGAATAAAAGGGGTCAAACACTACATCCCCACAAGTGCACACCCACCCATCAAAGATAGATATAAGCCAAAACTACCTGCACATTACCAGTGTACCAAGGACATGTTGAGCAACATGAAGGAGGCTGGGGTTATCCGTGACAGTTGTAGCCTCTGGGCAGCTCCGTTGGTCCTGTTAAAGAAGAAGGACAGCACCACTCCCCTGTATTGAGGAATAGCTAGCTGCATTGAGAACTGCAAATTATTTTTCTACCCTTGATCTCACTAGTCGCTATTGGCAAGTGTCCGTTGCTGAGGCAGACCGGGAGAAGACCGCCTTTGCCACCCCGATGGGTCTCTGCGAGTTCAAAAGCATGCCCTTCGAGCTGTGCAATTTGCCAGGAACCTTCCAGAGGCTGATGGAATGCTGCTTGGGACACCGAAACTTTGAAACGGTACTGCTATACCTTTATGATGTTATTGTTTATTCTAAAGCAAACAAGATTTTAGGGTGTATAAAAAGGGAGATTAGATCCGGTGATCCCAACGTATTGTTACCCCTCTATAAATCACTTGTAAGGCCACATCTGGAATATGGGGTAAAGTCCTGAGCAGGTTGATAACCATTGGTTTGAGCATGGTAGGGTGTAGTGCGCATCTTCCTGCATCGGTAAAAGCTGCAGAAGTCCTTGAAGATTTCCGCTTCAAAGGCTGTGCCTTGATCTGTGAGGACTCTCTCTAAGTAGCCATGAGGTCTGCATAAGTGTGCTTGGAAGACCTTCGCTGCAGTATGGGCCATTAGATCTTTGACTTGTACCACAACCATAAATCTCGAGTAGTTGTCTACCATCGTAAGTGCATACGTGAGCTCGCCTCGATATTCTGCAACAAAACTCCCTTTTTCGATTTCAGTTTCAGCAAACACTACTCTTCCTGTAGAAAATATTTATCATTACCTAAGACAGTCATTCTAATGCATGACAATATTAAGGCAATTTAGTTAAAACTTGTTTTAACTCACCTTTAAGGGGATTGATGTATTTCATGGTCAATCCAGGTTTGTCAGTGATGGCACTGACATAATGTATGGCGTCTTTTTCGGGCGTTATCCTTTGCCTTTTCATTGTGAAAATCCAGTTGCCTATATCAAAGCAAATTCTACTACTTGTAAAGTATGCAGAAAATGAAATGTAGAACATATAACATCAACTGCTTAGGAACGCATCATAGGTTAGTACTTAAAAGGATATTGTCATGTTCTAGTCATAATGCAAGCTGGACATTTTTCATGTTACCCTGTAATCGCCGGCCTGTTCTAATGCTCACAAGCCAAGATATAGGCTCAGCTGCTAAGGCTTCCCTCTGCCTTCTGAATGAAACTTGAATATGTCTGGGTCACTGTGTATATAGCAGGTGCTCAGAAAAAATAAGAGTCAATTCAATAGAAATAGCTCTGGCACACTATAGTGATCAATAACGTAAGAAAAGAACTCTTGGAATGCTGAAAATTCTTTATTTGTGCAAAAGGATAATTCATCCAACGTTTCGACCTTGTTTTTAGGTCTTTATCAAGGATAAAGTTATCTAAGATCATAAAGGGTTACAAAACCATATAAACACGTAATTAGTACATAGTACAACATAACAGTACAATATATTGCTACTTGAGAGTACAATGGGTCAAATGACCATGATGCACATACAAAAAATGTTTCCAAAGCCATAGTGAAAACATTTGTACTGAGGAAAGAAAATTTCCACATGACCTATCTGGAGAAACATTCTGGATCAAACAACCAAAAATAGTCAAGCAGGTAAATACACACCTATATGGATAACAGGATGATATGTGTTCAATTGTATAGCGTCATTGCCATTAAGGTACAAATGGAAAACTTGCAATCCTATATAGTGAAGGAAATGAACACATATCATATCAAAGAACACAGGAACATGGGTGTGAGAAAAACCTCAATGTTTATACTTTGTTCTTTATAATGGTGTGAACATGTATATGTCTCAGTACCTTATGCACTTGAGAATTCTAGTGAGTAGATCATGAAAGCCTATTTCAGAACTGGAATCGGTAAATAATTGTAGGTGGAATCTAAATGAAAAGATGGTACAAGTGTTATCATGACACGTGGGCTATAACACAATGGACCGTGTGACAAAGAAGAAAGGAGAGAAAGAAGAGGAAGAAAATGCAACTACCTGTAACATTACGTGATAGTCACTGGTAAGTATCACTTGACAATTCAAGTGAAAAAGGATTCCTTTATTAAAGGGTTCTCAGTCGCCTCAGGATCATGAAATACTAGGGTAAATGATATGAGAATGGGTAAGAAGCACCACTAAAGGAAATATGAGATGCAGGACATATATCTATAAACCCCTGAACTACATGATAGAAATAAAAAGAAGAAAAAAGAAAAAAAAGAAGAAAGAAGAAGAACACATAGAATGCGGAAAGAGAATGGGTACAACTACCTGAGTTACTGCAGGGAGGCCCCTGGTTGGTATTGTGAGGGTTAGTGGAATTCCTTCACTGAAGGGTTCTCAGTTGCCTCAGGTTCGTGAAAAATGCTATAGACAAATAATGCCCGGAGAAAAGCGGTTCATATACAGCGAATAATGGTAATACAAGGTACATGTGTCACATGTAATAGTATATATATATATTGTACTGTCAGGGCCAGGCGGTCGGGCAGACCCAGGAGGTGGATCCACTGGGCCGAACTTTAAGATGGTGGTAAGGAGTCCGGTAGCTGAAGCACTATGGGCAGCAGAACAGTCCGTGCAAGTGGGTGTAACGGAGAAGTCCCTTGGACCACGGAGTCACAGATGGTAGTCCGGGTGACGTAGCTCAGGTTCGGAAGCCGAGATGATGTCAGGCGGGGTCCGGAACCTTTGGAGCGAGATGACGGGTCACCGCAGGGATCCGAGATGGTACGGACTGTCAGATGGCAGACGGACAGAGTGCGGGGTTCGGGATTCAGCAGGACCGGATGGCGAGGCAGGATCAGCTCTAGAAGAGAGATACGTGAGTATGGCAAGAAGACACAAGGAGACCTGACTCCTAGCTTGGAAAACACGAAGATCAGGCCCCGCCCCCTTGGACAACAAACCCCTTTATACCCTGTACCTGTTTAGCCTCATTTCCTGTTAATGGACGCTGGCCCTTTAAGAAAGGGTCAGTGACCGCGCGCGCGCCCTAATGCGCATGCGCGCAGCCCGGGTGCCAGAAGCCAGGGAAGGAAGCTGAGAGGACGACGCAGGGGAGCCGGCCAGGGCCTGGGAAGCCGTCGGGCGCCGGGATCGGAGACCAGGGGACCTGGGAAGGACGGGCACCGGAGGCTGGAGAGCGGGGAGCGTGGCAGGTGAGCCGGGGAGCGGGGATGAGGACCCGGGGAGCGGGGCAGAGGACCCGGGGAGGGGAGCCGAGGACCCGGGGAGCGTGACATGTACTAAGCTCTACACCAGAAATAGAAAGTAGTCCCTCTGCCTTCTGTCTAGGTGCCCTGAGTTATGTCCTGTAAACTGTCACAGGGACCCAGACACACATGTGTAGTAGGGGAATATCCCTGCTGAGATGCCAGTGCTAGAGCACTCGTTTGCTGTGGAGTTGAACGCTATGTGAGCAGTTCTTACCTTCAATGAGCAGAAGTCTCTTTTTTCAGATTTCAATATCTCTGTGGGTATCTGGCAGAAATATGGAATACTCTTTACTGCTAAGACCCTGTACACCACTCCCACTAAAGGGGGCTTTACACGCTGCGACATCGCTAATGCGGAGTCGTTGGGGTCACGGAATTTGTGACGCACATCCGGCCGCATTAGCGATGTTGCTGCGTGTGACACCGATGAGCGATTTTGCATCGCTGCAAAAACGTGCAAAATCGCTCATCGGTGACATGGGTCTCCATTCTCGATTATCGTTACTGCAGCAGTAACGATGTAGTTCGTCGCTCCTGCGGCAGCACACATCGCTCCGTGTGACACCGCAGAAACGAGGAACCTCTCCTTACCTGCCTCCCAGCCGCTATGAGGAAGGAAGGAGGTGGGCGGGATGTTCCGGCCACTCATCTCCGCCCCTCCGCTGCTATTGGGCGGTCGCTCAGTGACGTCGCTGTGACGCCGCACGGACCGCCCCCTTAGAAAGGAGGCGGTTCGCCGGTCACAGCGACGTCGCCGGGCAGGTAAGTATGTGTGACGGGTCTGGTCGGTGTTGTGCAGCATGGGCAGCGATTTGCCCGTGTCGCGCAACAGATGGGGGCGGGTATCCACACTAGCGATATCAGGACCGATATCGCAGTGTGTAAAGTAGCCTTTAATAAACTGTGTAAATGATTTTAAGTAAAAATCCACAATAAACCAGCGCTAGATGGGTTTTTATAATTTTATTAATAGACCACAAATAAAACATTTTTTGCTATCCTTGTTTCAAGACAGAGTATTTGATAATATACAATACACTGATTATTACTAAAACCAAGGACCACATAAAACAAGGACCACATAAAGTAAAAAATGAAAGTAATGAGAATAAAATTCTTTTGTATAACCAATTAACTTCGAGGTGATACAATATTCACATTGATTTAGTTTTACCAGTCTAATGTAATGCCCCGGCCGGTGGCATATATTTTGTTTGGTTAATAATTTAGACTTATACAATGAAAGATGTACTATACCACCCCTGGCTAACTTACAAGTTTTAAGTTGTACAATATAAGTTTGCGACGTTATATTCGCCCCCAGGGCCTGGGGGAATAAACCTCACAACAACTTGACCGCAAAAAACACCCCGGATTTCTCCGTTGATTAGGCTGGAACCGCTATGTACAGGATTGACCTGTTAGACTTCCAGAGCGGACGTTTTGAGGCCAGTGGCCGCGACTAGTGCTGGCTCTGGGGGAGATGTATGGTTACCGACATCCCTCTTTACAGAGCCTTTATAACACTTCACAAGGCCACAAACCAGCCGGTCCCGTATTCTCCCAAATGTACTTTCGAAATCAAGCAGTACGAAGCCACTGAAAGCACCAAGATGTTGGCTGCGGACAACAATAAGATCAGCGGTAACTACTCAGCCTCTCCAGCGGGCAGTCCAGACCGTATCCAGTGTCAGCTGACTGATTCCACACAGGAGGAAGTTGCTTGGCAGGTTAGCACCACACAAGGCTCCGATCCGCTTCCAAACGAGCAATGCAGAACCGCTGGAGGTACCAATGTATCCTGGTTGCAGACAAAGGAAATGTCAGCGGTAACCTCTCAACCTCTCCAGCAGGCAATCCGTACCGTGTCCAGTGGAAGCCGGTTGATTCCACACGAGGGAGAGATTACTTGGCAGGTTATCACCGCACAGGTGAGGTAGGCAAAAACAGAGTCCTGATCCGACGCGCGTTTCGGGGGCGTGTAACGGCCCCCTTCCTCAAGGATAACTCAGCTGTTGCCTAGAGCACTATTTATGCATATATTTAATTGGTTATAATTTGCATAAAATTAAACAATGTTTAAATTCAACCAACATTCAATGACCACTACATATATCAATTTGTGAAAGACCGTTCATAATAGCCATATAATATAATTATGTGCAAAGGTTTTTCTAAAGGTTTTTCTAAAAAGACCTATATATAGCCTTGCTTGTATCATCATATACTGGGAAGACAATGTGTATATATGCATATGCTTTTTTTCAACAATAAATTTAACAAAAGGACATCATAAAGGTGTAATATAAATTTGCTATAATATGAAAAGCCCCTTATATCTACATCAACCTTGGGCAAGTGAAGCACCAATTTTAATATATATTATGCATATATACACATATATCTCCATGACAATCGCTTTTTTTTTTTTTTTTTTTTTTCCTTCTCTCCGTATTATTATCAGTACCTATTACTCCTCTACCTATAAAAATATAAATTAATTAAAAGGAAACAGTTCTATATCATTATTGAGTCCATATGGTTTCAAGGTGTTCAATTCAAAAATCCATTGGCTTTCTGCTCGTGACATTTTTTTAATGAAATCGCCACCTCTCCAATCCTTAGTTATTTTTTGTACGCCCCATACTTGGGATCCTTTAAAGGACCCTCCATGTTTTAACACATAATGTCTGGATAGGGGGTGCTTAGTACATTTATTTTTAACACTTCTAATGTGCTCACCCACCCTTTTCCATAGGGGTCTAATAGTTCGATCAATGTATTTTTTCTGACAGGGACATTGAATTCAATATACTACTCCCTTTGATTGACATGTAATAAATTCTCTAATCATGACTTCTGACTGCCCCTGTAAGAAGGATTTCCGTGAAATATTTTTTGTATTCTTACATACTATACAGCTTTTGCATGGAAAAAAACCTTTCAGGCCAAATAATCCTCCCTTATTAGGTGCTGTAAGATTACGTATGGTGGGTGCCACTAAATTGCCAATATTGTTTGCCTTCCTATATATGAATATAACGTCGCAAACTTGTACATAAATATTGTACAACTTAAAACTTGTAAGTTAGCCAGGGGTGGTATAGTACATCTTTCATTGTATAAGTCTAAATTATTAACCAAACAAAATATATGCCACCGGCCGGGGCATTACATTAGACTGGTAAAACTAAATCAATGTGAATATTGTATCACCTCGAAGTTAATTGGTTATACAAAAGAATTTTATTCTCATTACTTTCATTTTTTCTTTTATGTGGTCCTTGTTTTATGTGGTCCTTGGTTTTAGTAATAATCAGTGTATTGTATATTATCAAATACTCTGTCTTGAAACAAGGATAGCAAAAAATTTTTTATTTGTGGTCTATTAATAAAATTATAAAAACCCATCTAGCGCTGGTTTATTGTGGATTTTTACTTAAAATCCTTTACACAGTTTATTAAAGGCTACTTTACACACTGCGATATCGGTCCCGATATCGCTAGTGTGGATACCCGCCCCCATCTGTTGCGCGACACGGGCAAATCGCTGCCCATGCTGCACAACACCGACCAGACCCGTCACACATACTTACCTGCCCGGCGACGTCGCTGTGACCGGCGAACCGCCTCCTTTCTAAGGGGGCGGTCCGTGCGGCGTCACAGCGACGTCACTGAGCGACCGCCCAATAGCAGCGGAGGGGCGGAGATGAGTGGCCGGAACATCCCGCCCACCTCCTTCCTTCCTCATAGCGGCTGGGAGGCAGGTAAGGAGAGGTTCGTCGTTTCTGCGGTGTCACACGGAGCGATGTGTGCTGCCGCAGGAGCGACGAACTACATCGTTACTGCTGCAGTAACGATAATCGAGAATGGAGACCCATGTCACCGATGAGCGATTTTGCACGTTTTTGCAGCGATGCAAAATCGCTCATCGGTGTCACACGCAGCAACATCGCTAATGCGGCCGGATGTGCGTCACAAATTCCGTGACCCCAACGACTCCGCATTAGCGATGTCGCAGCGTGTAAAGCCCCCTTTAGTGGGAGTGGTGTACAGGGTCTTAGCAGTAAAGAGTATTCCATATTTCTGCCAGATACCCACAGAGATATTGAAATCTGAAAAAAGAGACTTCTGCTCATTGAAGGTAAGAACTGCTCACATAGCGTTCAACTCCACAGCAAACGAGTGCTCTAGCACTGGCATCTCAGCAGGGATATTCCCCTACTACACATGTGTGTCTGGGTCCCTGTGACAGTTTACAGGACATAACTCAGGGCACCTAGACAGAAGGCAGAGGGACTACTTTCTATTTCTGGTGTAGAGCTTAGTACAATATATATATATATATACTATTACATGTGACACATGTACCTTGTATTACCATTATTCGCTGTATATGAACCCCTTTTCTCCGGGCATTATTTGTCTATAGCATTTTTCACGAACCTGAGGCAACTGAGAACCCTTCAGTGAAGGAATTCCACTAACCCTCACAATACCAACCAGGGGCCTCCCTGCAGTAACTCAGGTAGTTGTACCCATTCTCTTTCCGCATTCTATGTGTTCTTCTTCTTTCTTCTTTTTTTTCTTTTTTCTTCTTTTTATTTCTATCATGTAGTTCAGGGGTTTATAGATATATGTCCTGCATCTCATATTTCCTTTAGTGGTGCTTCTTACCCATTCTCATATCATTTACCCTAGTATTTCATGATCCTGAGGCGACTGAGAACCCTTTAATAAAGGAATCCTTTTTCATTTGAATTGTCAAGTGATACTTACCAGTGACTATCACGTAATGTTACAGGTAGTTGCATTTTCTTCCTCTTCTTTCTCTCCTTTCTTCTTTGTCACACGGTCCATTGTGTTATAGCCCACGTGTCATGATAACACTTGTACCATCTTTTCATTTAGATTCCACCTACAATTATTTACCGATTCCAGTTCTGAAATAGGCTTTCATGATCTACTCACTAGAATTCTCAAGTGCATAAGGTACTGAGACATATACATGTTCACACCATTATAAAGAACAAAGTATAAACATTGAGGTTTTTCTCACACCCATGTTCCTGTGTTCTTTGATATGATATGTGTTCATTTCCTTCACTATATAGGATTGCAAGTTTTCCATTTGTACCTTAATGGCAATGACGCTATACAATTGAACACATATCATCCTGTTATCCATATAGGTGTGTATTTACCTGCTTGACTATTTTTGGTTGTTTGATCCAGAATGTTTCTCCAGATAGGTCATGTGGAAATTTTCTTTCCTCAGTACAACTGTTTTCACTATGGCTTTGGAAAAATTTTTTGTATGTGCATCATGGTCATTTGACCCATTGTACTCTCAAGTAGCAATATATTGTACTGTTATGTTGTACTATGTACTAATTACGTGTTTATATGGTTTTGTAACCCTTTATGATCTTAGATAACTTTATCCTTGATAAAGACCTAAAAACAAGGTCGAAACGTTGGATGAATTATCCTTTTGCACAAATAAAGAATTTTCAGCATTCCAAGAGTTCTTTTCTTACGTTATTGATCACTATAGTGTGCCAGAGCTATTTCTATTGAATTGACTGTTATTTTTTCTGAGCACCTGCTATATACACAGTGACCCAGACATATTCAAGTTTCATTCAGAAGGCAGAGGGAAGCCTTAGCAGCTGAGCCTATATCTTGGCTTGTGAGCATTAGAACAGGCAGGCGATTACAGGGTAACATGAAAAATGTCCAGCTTGCATTATGACTAGAACATGACAATATCCTTTTAAGTACTAACCTATGATGCGTTCCTAAGCAGTTGATGTTATATGTTCTACATTTCATTTTCTGCATACTTTACAAGTAGTAGAATTTGCTTTGATATAGGCAACTGGATTTTCACAATGAAAAGGCAAAGGATAACGTCCGAAAAAGACGCCATACATTATGTCAGTGCCATCACTGACAAACCTGGATTGACCATGAAATACATCAATCCCCTTAAAGGTGAGTTAAAACAAGTTTTAACTAAATTGCCTTAATATTGTCATGCATTAGAATGACTGTCTTAGGTAATGATAAATATTTTCTACAGGAAGAGGAGTGTTTGCTGAAACTGAAATCGAAAAAGGGAGTTTTGTTGCAGAATATCGAGGCGAGCTCACGTATGCACTTACGATGGTAGACAACTACTCGAGATTTATGGTTGTGGTACAAGTCAAAGATCTAATGGCCCATACTGCAGCGAAGGTCTTCCAAGCACACTTATGCAGACCTCATGGCTACTCAGAGAGAGTCCTCACAGATCAAGGCACAGCCTTTGAAGCGGAAATCTTCAAGGACTTCTGCAGCTTTTACCGATGCAGGAAGATGCGCACTACACCCTACCATGCTCAAACCAATGGTTATCAACCTGCTCAGGACTTTACCCCATATTCCAGATGTGGCCTTACAAGTGATTTATAGAGGGGTAACAATACGTTGGGCTCACCGGATCTAATCTCCCTTTTTATACACCCTAAAATCTTGTTTGCTTTAGAATAAACAATAACATCATAAAGGTATAGCAGTACCGTTTCAAAGTTTCGGTGTCCCAAGCAGCATTCCATCAGCCTCTGGAAGGTTCCTGGCAAATTGCACAGCTCGAAGGGCATGCTTTTGAACTCGCAGAGACCCATCGGGGTGGCAAAGGCGGTCTTCTCCCGGTCTGCCTCAGCAACGGACACTTGCCAATAGCGACTAGTGAGATCAAGGGTAGAAAAATAATTTGCAGTTCTCAATGCAGCTAGCTATTCCTCAATACAGGGGAGTGGTGCTGTCCTTCTTCTTTAACAGGACCAACGGAGCTGCCCAGAGGCTACAACTGTCACGGATAACCCCAGCCTCCTTCATGTTGCTCAACATGTCCTTGGTACACTGGTAATGTGCAGGTAGTTTTGGCTTATATCTCTCTTTGATGGGTGGGTGTGCACTTGTGGGGATGTAGTGTTTGACCCCTTTTATTCTTCAAAAGTCTAGCGGATGTTTGCTGAAGACTTGCTCGTATTCTTGCACTAGCCTGTAGACCCCCTTCTTGTGATGTGAAGGTGTGGAGTCAGTGCCTACGTGTAATTCCTTACACCACTCCTCTGGCTGACTTGGTGAGCTGTCACTGAATGGGTGGGCTGAAGCAATGGTGGATGCTGCTGTTTGGATAGCATGTGTATCTACTGAGAACAGCTTATCAATGGTGGCAAATCGGAGCAGCTTAATCTCTTGCTCTCCGCAGTTCAACACTCTCATGGGCACTCTTCCCTTCCATATTAATGAATAAAACTATGATGTAAATAGCATATAGATACCCCACAAATGCAGATAAAAGTAGGTTATGGGAAAAGGGGGAAGAGAGAAACAGGAAAATAGTGGAATAAAGTATACCTTCCAGGTGGGAGAGGAAATGGCAGCACAGCCAGTGGAGGTGAAGCAAGGGGAGCCTGCAACTAAAGAGTTGAGAGCGTTATCACATGGTGACTGAGCCTGATTGTAACGGGAGCATAGAGGTGCCGATCCTGTCTTACCTGCGTTGGTGTAGAAGTGGGTGTCCTGTGGTGGAGTCAGCTATGTGCAGTGGTGGCCGTGGGTTCTTTTATGTGCGACCGTAGTAATAGCTGCGCCCACTTCCTGTATGGGAGTGGAATGCAGTGAGGGTAATGGAACGCACGCCTGCGCATTTGTGTTTAACGTCGCGCATGTGCAGAACGGAGAAAAGGCTGCGCTCACTTCCTAATGAAAGGGAGTGAGACGCATCTGGGAAGGGAAGGGAAGGGAAAAGATTAGGGTTTGGGGATGATGAAAGGGCTTTCTACGGGCAAGGATGGCAAAGGGTGGCAGTGACGGAAAGTCAGGCAGCCTGTCCTGTCCTGTCCGTCCGTCTTTTTGTATCATGAATTGGAAAGACTGCAAGGGGGAGGGGAGGTGCTTGTGTCCAAAAGGAGGAGTTATTCAGATTCATTGCAGTGGGCGGCGGCTGCAAAAAGCACCATTCTTCTTGTTTTTGCTCTGCAAAACAGCCTTTTCAAGGGTTGGCTTGGGTGACAAAATGTCTTCTGTAGGCGTGGGTTTGTCTCCCTCTCCCTAAGATGTGTCCGGTATAGGCCAGGGTGCCACTCAAGGCCGTAACCAATTCGGGTTATAGCTTCTCGGCCTTTTGGCTAAGATCAAGTGTAGTTTCGGAGGACGCTACCTTGGTCGGTACTGGAAGGTGCCTGGGATTGCACGTCTGCCGGCCTTGAGGAAGTGTGTGCGCCTTCTGGTGACACATAGCCCTCTTGTGCCTGGACGGTTCCCAGGCAACGGGAGGCGATCACCTTTGTTATTTTGAAGTCCTACTGATAAACAGAAAAAAAAAAAAATTAAATCTGTTCTTATCAGTTTAATATCTGATACGTCCCCTCTCTGGGGACCATATATTAAATGGATTTTTAGAACAAGGAGATGGAAAAAATCTTGCTCTGTCCACTCCACGCATTGACCTGGTATTGCAGTACCTCCAGGACCGGTGCACCCCTTCTTAACCCAGTTTCCAAAAGCAGAACTCAATTCACCTGATTCAAATGAGCCCCATTAGTGAATTGAAAGAAAGCAAAAACTTTATATGCACCTCAATTTGGCCAATTCACTTTTCACACTTTCACCCTTTTTTTTATCTTTCACACCTTTTACTTGCTTTATTGATGCAAAAAGCTGTGCCAAATAGCAAACTCATCTCCACTCAACTTGACCAACTCTGCTATGTCCCGTGCAGTATCTTATTCTCAGTCTTATCTAGATCATTTGCAATTGAATAGAATAGATCCCTTTTGGCTGCTTATGACTGTGTAAAATATGTAGTTTTACTGGGCTAGGATGAGAGAATCCATTGAAGCATGGTGTAGGGATTGTGGTTCCTGTGTGCTAAGAAGAGAGGCTGGCACCAGCCAGAAAGCCCCATTGCAACCAATAATCACTTAATAACTTTTTCAACTTGTCATCATATGGGAGGCCTTCCATTCCTTGTAGTAGTCTAGTTGCCCACCTTTGAACTGACTCTAACTTCTGAATGTCCTTTTTAAAATGTGGAGCCCAAAACTGGTTCCCATATTCCAGATGTAGCCTTACAAGTGATTTATAGAGGTGTAACAATACGTTGGGATCACGGGATCTAATCTCCCTTTTTATACACCCTAAAATCTTGTCCCAAGCAGCATTCCATCAGCCTCTGGAAGGTTCCTGGCGCATTGCACAGCTCGAAGGGCATGCTTTTGAACTCGCAGAGACCCATAGGGGTGGCGAAGGCGGTCTTCTCCCGGTCTGCCTCAGCAACGGACACTTGCCAATAGTGACTAGTGAGATCAAGGGTAGAAAAATAATTTGCAGTTCTCAATGCAGCTAGCGATTCCTCAATACGGGGAGTGGTGCCGTCCTTCTTTTTTAACAGGATCAACAGAGCTGCCCAAAGGCTACAACTGTCACGGATAACCCCAGCCGCCTTCATGTTGCTCAACATGTCCTTGGTACACTGGCAATGTGAAGGTGGTATTGGCTTATAGCTCTCTTTGATGGGTGGGTGTGCACCTGTGGGGATGTGGTGTTGGACCCCTTTTATTCCCCCAAAATCTAGCGGGCTTCCCACCGGTAACCCGCTCCCCAGCTTGGATGGATGCTGAGGGAGCCCCTTTTGCCCGCAGGCTCTGGCCCTGGGAACTGTAGCCTTGGCGGTGACTGTGCTTCCCTCTACGGTGTGAGCTGTTGCCTTCAATCGGGTCTTGACTGCTGGGAAACCCTGGAGGTTCCTGTCGCTAACGGATTTGACCGGTTTTACGGCGACTCCTAGCCTGGTCGGGGTCCGTAGGCCCTGCCGGATGGTGCTGGCTTCTCTTCACTCCCCGATCTGGTACCGGCGGGCCACCGCCCATCCCCGGTCCGTACGGTTCACTCCAATCAGCCTCTCCTGCAGAAGGTCACCACCGTCTGCCAACCTTGCTGAGTGCCCGGGCCACACACCCGGACACGGTCAGTCTCCTCTCCTCTTCACTTCTCTAACTCCAAAACTGATCTCTAATCTGACTCCTTTTCCCGCCTCCAGGACTGTGAACTCCTCGGTGGGTGGGATCAACCGCCTGGCCCACCCCCTGGTGTGGACATCAGCCCCTGGAGGAAGGCAACTAGGATTTGTGTTTAGCTTCGGTGTGCCTAGCCGGAGTGTAGAGTGTGTTGGTGTAGTACCTGTGACGACCTGGCTTGTCCAGGGCGCCACATTCCCCTATAGTAAAATGCAGACCGTCCGCGGGCTGCCCGTCCATCACCGGTTTTATTTTCACAACTGAAAAAGAATAAAACGGTAAAACATGTAAAAGCATCATAAACATTTTACAACGGTACAGCTTCCGCTCTTCTCCCACCCAAACAACCTGGCCCTGATGCTGCCCCTAAGAAGCGGGCAGCACCCCTTGACCCCAGTCCAGCACCAAGTTGCCCGAGCGGGTTCTGTCTCTTTCAGGGGGCCCACGTCCAAGGGGACCCCTGAACCCCCGGAGGATCGCCACCGGTTACGGTAGTGGCGGGCCTAGGCCATCCCTTTCCTCCAGGCCCATCCTCCCAAATCAGCCTCTCCGGAGGCGGTAACGGTGTCAAGCCAACAAACATTTTTATTTACATTGCACTAAGTTTGTGGTTGCCCTGCAAGTTCTCGGGCTTGTCCGTAAGCAGTTCCTTACGCAATGGTTGCACAGTACCTACGGGGACAACAGTTGCCGGCAACGGCCGGTTTAATCACGGTTCAATCAGGTAAACTTCTTTGGTTGATCATCTTTACTTATCATTTAAAACTTTCAAACTGGTACACTCAACACATAAAGCCCCCCCCTTTTAAAGAGTAGTTTCCCTGTACCTAAGTGGGGGTCTACCTAGGTTGGGGCGAGTGGACCTTCGGGGTCCGGTGTCAGTGGTGACAGGCAGTGGGGCAGAGGGAACAGTCAGTTCCTCCTCCCTGCTATCATGTGGGGCAGGCGGAGGCGTAGGGGAGCTGGGTACAGGTACATCCCTGGGCACTGGCTCGCGGTTAACCGTTTCCATCATTTCTTCATCCACGGGTTGTGGGAACAGTATCACTGGAAGGATCACCGCACCGTTCTGTGTAGGCCAGTCTGCTGGAAAATCACCCATCATGGTGTGGATTACCTCTTTTTCCTTCTCCACTGGACTGGGAACTGGAGCCTCATCCGCTACTCTCAATGCCGGTGGGCACTTCTTCAGGTGGTCTCGGGAAACCGTGGCCAAAGTCCCCCCCTGGTCACGGCTGATCTGGTAGGCCTTCCCATTCTCCCATCCTGTGGGCTGGACTACATACGGGGTTTTTTCCCATTGATCATCCAGCTTGTGGGCCCTTCTTTTCCGCTTCAGCACTACATCCCCAGGTTGGAAGGAACCGGCAGGCGCCTTCTTGTTGAAGCACTGCTCCTGTTGTCCCCGACTCCGGCACAAGTTCTTTTCAACATACTCCTGGACCTGTCGGTACTGTGTCCTCCGCCGAGTGTCCCATTCAGCTGTCGACAGGAGTGCTTCTGAAGCTTCCAAGCCCATTTCCAGATCCACTGGTAGCCGGCCGGGACGAGCTCTCATCAGGTATGCTGGAGTGCATTTCGTAGAGCTGGAAGGGATGTTGTTGTACATATCGACCAGGTCAGGTAGCTTCTCCAGCCACAGGTTCCGCTCTTCCAGTGGTAACGTCTTGAGGAGGCCCAGGACCAAGTGGTTCATCTTTTCACAAATGCCATTGGTTTGGGCGTGGTAAGGCGTGGTCCGGATTTTCTTGCAGCCGTACAACTGGCAGAATTCCTGGAATACCTCTGCTTCAAAGGCCGGACCCTGGTCGGTAAGCACCCTCTCCGGGTACCAATGCGGTCAACAGAAATAAGCCTGGAAAGCCTTAGCAGCGGTGCGGCCGGTTAAGTCCTTAACTGGGACAACCACCAGGAACCTCGAGTAGTGGTCTACGATGGTCAGAGCGTAGGTGTACCCACTTCGGCTGGGGGTGAGCTTTACATGGTCAAGGGCAACCAGCTCCAGCGGTTGGTGTGTAATGATCGGGTGTAGGGGTGCCTTCTTGTTACGGTTGCTGTGAGCACTGGAGACTATGTCCAGATTTCTTGCTACTGCACATGTGCGAGCGCTGGAGACTAAGTCCAGATTTCTTGCTACTGCACATGTGCGAGCGCTGGAGACTAAGTCCAGATTTCTTGCTACTGCACATGTGCGAGCGCTGGAGACTAAGTCCAATCTTGGAGCCATTGCACATGTGCGGGTGACATCATCGCCGACACGAGGTCACATGTCTCTGACACCTTCTATGTCGATTGGTCGCTGGTCATGTGCTTGTGACGTCTTGCTCGGTGATAGGCCAGCATGACGTCACTCCTGTCATTCTGGCAGCGGATTGGCTCTGGTGTCCTCCATCTTGGATGAGGCACAGAGTCTATATAAGACCCTGACACACGCCGCATGGTGCTCAGTCCTCTTGGTTCATGCATATGAGTAGACGCTCTGTGCGCGTTCCTCTAGGCATTCCTCTGTCTATGCTAGGTGAGCGCTACCGGCAGGGTAGCGTTCTTATACCTTACAGCTTCGGCTGCTGTCCGTATCCTTACCTCTTAGGGGAGCGGACATAGGCAGGTGCCTGAGGCACATGGTCTGGCTGGGCCTTGTGATTCTACTCGTAGGTGGACGTTGCCGCTAGGGTAACGTTCCTTATACTGCGTCTGGCAGTTGTTCGTATCCTCGCACACTAGGGGAGCGAACAGAGGTAGGAGCTTTGTGCGGCTTACGCTGCTGTTCGTCTCTTTTGCACCACTAGAAGAGCGGACCTAGGCAGGTGCCATATCTAGTGGTTCGTGTCCTCGCACACTAGTGGAGCGAACGCAGGTAGGAGCTTTGTGCGGCTTACGCTGCTGTTCGTCTCTTTTGCACCACTAGAAGAGCGGACCTAGGTAGGTGCCATTTCGCACACATTGCCTTTGTCTCTGTGATTATTAACAGAGATCATTCCACACACCCTCCAAGTAAGGGAGGAATTGCTTTACTTACTTATTATATCCTTCTGTGAGTTAACAGAGGTATTGCACTCTGCCATAGTCTGCAGCAAAGTCTTTGCACGGTGGACCCTGACTGTCTGATACTCCTTTCGGTTATTATCAGACAGCCCCCCGTAACATTAGGACTGAGCCAAGGGTCTGGCAGTTATGGCAGAATATCAGCAGTTACACCGTTACATACAAGTACTTGAGTCACGGCTCAAGAGTATAGAGGATAAACCTCAGACCATGGTGACATCTGCAGATGATCCTCGACTTGCTCTGCCAAACAGATATTCTGGCGATGCCAGATCATGTCGTGGTTTCATTAGTCAGTGTCAGATACACCTAGAGGTCAACTCTTCTCGCTTCTCTACGGAGAGGTCCAGAGTAGGCTTTATCATCTCCTTACTTCAGGACAAAGCCTTAGAATGGGCGACTCCCCTATGGGAGCGCTCTGATGTGGTTACTCTGAGACATCAAGACTTTCTTGATGCTCTTAAGGCGGTATTCATGGGTCCGCAGGTTACCCATGATGCGGCCCTGAGACTGTTAGATCTATCTCAGGGTTCGTTATCCACTAGTTCTTATGCCATTGCTTTTAGAACTCTGGTGGCAGAACTAGATTGGCCAGAGAAGGTGTTGATTCCTATCTTCTGGAGAGGGTTGGCAGGCTATGTCAAGGATGCCCTTGCTACTCGTGAGGTCCCTGCTTCTCTGGAGGACTTGATCACAGTAGCAACGAGGATCGATGTACGCCATAAGGAACGTAGACTCGAGGTCTCTTCCTCACGCCCTAAGCATCGGGCTATTCCAGTTGTTGAGGGTCCACTACCATCTTCCTCAGCATCTGAAACATCTCCCACTCCTATGGAGTTAGGTCATACGTCCTCCAGACTACGCAAGTCTGGTCCTCCTATATGTTACGTATGTCGTCAGGCTGGGCACTATGCCAACAAGTGTCCTAGTCGTCAGGGAAACTCCCTGGCCTAGTAACCATTAGAGGGGGGTTACTAGAGACGTTTTCTGCACCCTCTAAGTGTTGTATCCCAGGTCAGCTCTCGTTATCTGAGAATACATGGCCTATTATGGCTTTTGTGGATTCCGGAGCTGACGGGATTTTTGTGTCCTCAGGATTTGTAAAGGGACACAATATTCCCTCTATCATGTTAGAGGCGCCTATTCCTGTCCGTGTTGTTAATGGAACTATGTTGTCTGACTCCATTACATTGAGGACAGTTCCCTTGCGCCTTTCCCTGTCTCAGGGTCACATAGAGGAGATTTCTTTTCTTGTTTTGCCTGAGGGTATAGACGACGTCCTTCTGGGTCTTCCATGGCTTCGGACTCATGCTCCTCACATTGACTGGGAGTCTGACAGCATTATTAGTTGGGGTTCGAAATGTCAGTGCCGATGTCTTCCCTTACCACCTAAGGTCGTTGCGGTTGCATCAACTGATCTCTCTCCCATACCTACACCCTATTTGGATTTCGCTGACGTGTTCTCCAAACAGGGTGCTGAGGTTCTTCCACCCCATAGGCCGTATGACTGTGCCATAGACCTTATCCCAGGTTCGGTTCCACCTAAAGGCAGGGTTTACCCCCTGTCAATACCTGAGTCGGAGGCCATGTCGACCTATATAAGAGAGAGCTTAGAGAAGGGGTTCATTCGTAAGTCTGTCTCTCCCGCGGGAGCTGGGTTTTTCTTTGTTCGGAAGAAAGAGGGTGATTTGCGTCCCTGCATAGATTACAGGGGTCTCAACGCAATCACAATAAAGAACAAATATCCATTACCTTTAATTTCGGAGCTCTTTGACAGACTGAGAGGAGCTCAAGTTTTTACGAAGTTGGATCTGCGGGGTGCGTATAACTTGGTACGAATTCGAAAGGGTGACGAATGGAAGACCGCTTTTAACACCCGAGACGGTCACTATGAATACCTCGTCATGCCTTTTGGGTTATGTAATGCACCCGCAGTATTTCAGGACTTCGTAAACGATGTGTTCAGGGATTTACTGTTATCCTCAGTAGTGGTGTATCTGGACGACATCCTGATTTTTTCTCCTGATCTGGAGACTCATCGTCAGGATGTCGTTCGTGTCCTTTCCCGTTTAAGGGAGCACTCATTGTTTGCTAAACTCGAGAAATGTGTATTCGAGCAGTCCTCATTGCCTTTTTTGGGTTACATTATCTCACAAGAGGGTCTGGCTATGGATCCTGCGAAGCTCTCTGCTGTCCTGCAATGGTCCAAACCTCATTCCTTGAAGGCGGTGCAACGCTTCTTAGGATTCATAAATTATTACAGGCAGTTCATACCCCATTTTTCTACTTTGGTGGCCCCTTTGGTGGCCTTGACTAAGAAAGGTGCTAATCCCAAAGCCTGGTCTACTGAGACATCTCAGGCTTTTGAGGCAGTAAAAAGACACTTTTCAACTGCTCCCGTTCTTCAAAGACCCGATGAGAGTAAGCCCTTCCTCTTAGAGGTTGATGCCTCTTCAGTGGGTGCTGGTGCGGTCTTGTATCAAAAGAACGGTGCAGGTAGAAAAAGGCCGTGTTTCTTCTTTGCGAAAACCTTTTCACCGGCAGAGAGAAACTATACCATTGGGGATAGGGAACTGCTCGCCTTGAGATTAGCCTTGGAGGAGTGGCGTCACTTGCTGGAAGGAGCGAAACATCCTTTCCAGGTCTATACAGACCATAAGAATCTGACGTACTTACAAACCGCTCAGCGTCTGAATCCTCGCCAAGCCCGCTGGTCCTTGTTTTTCTCCCGCTTTCACTTCTCCATCAACTATTTGTCTGGGAGTAAGAATAACAAGGCAGACGCCCTGTCTCGCTCTATGCTTTCTACCCAGGAAGAGATTGACGAACCTCGTCTTATCCTTCCCTCCAGGGTTTTTCATACGCTCTCCCCTGTGACGTTAGACCAAATCCCACCGGGCAAGACCTTTGTTCCGCCTGATCGACAGAATGATATACTGTCATGGGCCCACACCTCAAAGGTGGGTGGGCATTTTGGTATTAGGCGGACACGAGAGTTACTGGAGAGGTGGTATTGGTGGCCACACTTAGCCAGCCACGTCAAGAGATATGTCGGTTCCTGCTACTCGTGTGCTCGCAACCGTCCATTACGACAGAGACCGGCTGGGCTCTTGCATCCTTTACCAGTGCCAGATAGACCATGGGAGGTGGTAGGCATGGACTTTGTGGGTGATCTTCCATGTTCACAGGGACATAGATTTGTGTGGGTCATTACGGACCATTTCTCCTGGATGGTTCATCTCGTACCGTTATCGAGAATCCCATCTTCCAGGGTACTAGCCAAACTATTCCTCAAGCATGTCTTTAGGCTTCACGGGATGCCAGATCGTATCATTTGTGATAGAGGCCCGCAATTTACTTCCCGTTTCTGGCGAGATCTTTGTAGCCTTCTGCAAATTGAGTTGAATCTCTCTTCGGCATACCATCCGGAGACTAATGGTTTGGTTGAACGTACCAATCAATCTATGATTATATACCTTCGACACTTTGTTGCTGAGAACCACGATAACTGGTCCTCCCTCCTACCCTGGGCAGAATTTGCCCTTAACAATTCGCTGGCTGAGGCCACTGGGCAGACACCGTTCGTACTCAATAATGGGCAACACCCTAGGGTACCGGTACCGTTTCCCGCTGCTGCACCTCCTCCTCTTGTGGCCGACTGGGCAACTAATGCCAGAGAGGTTTGGGATCGGACTCAAGAGTCGATCCAAGCAGCTAAGGACCGTATGAAGACGGTGTCCGATCGGTTTCGTCGCCCGGCTCCTGTCTTTTCTCCAGGGCACTTTGTGTGGCTCTCTGCAAAACACGTGAGACTTAGAGTGAGCTCTGTCAAATTTGCTCCTCGCTTCCTGGGTCCTTATGAGGTTCTTCGACAGGTAAATCCTGTAGTCTATCAATTGAAGTTACCTGTCCATCTTAGGATTCATGACAAATTCCATGTCTCACTGCTAAAGCCGGCTATTTTACCTCACGCTCGTGAAGTGCACTCTCCTGCCTCTGATTCCTCTCGCTCTAGCTATGAGGTACGAGCCATAGTTGGTTCTAAGATGGTTAGAGGGCGCAGGTTCTTCTTGATAGATTGGGAGGGCTATGGCCCGGAACATCGCTCTTGGGAGCCTGAGGAGGCTGTCCATGCTCCCGACTTAGTTGCCGATTACCTGCGTCGCCGGGAGGGGGGCCCTTGAGGGGGAGGTACTGTTACGGTTGCTGTGAGCACTGGAGACTATGTCCAGATTTCTTGCTACTGCACATGTGCGAGCGCTGGAGACTAAGTCCAGATTTCTTGCTACTGCACATGTGCGAGCGCTGGAGACTAAGTCCAGATTTCTTGCTACTGCACATGTGCGAGCGCTGGAGACTAAGTCCAATCTTGGAGCCATTGCACATGTGCGGGTGACATCATCGCCGACACGAGGTCACATGTCTCTGACACCTTCTATGTCGATTGGTCGCTGGTCATGTGCTTGTGACGTCTTGCTCGGTGATAGGCCAGCATGACGTCACTCCTGTCATTCTGGCAGCGGATTGGCTCTGGTGTCCTCCATCTTGGATGAGGCACAGAGTCTATATAAGACCCTGACACACGCCGCATGGTGCTCAGTCCTCTTGGTTCATGCATATGAGTAGACGCTCTGTGCGCGTTCCTCTAGGCATTCCTCTGTCTATGCTAGGTGAGCGCTACCGGCAGGGTAGCGTTCTTATACCTTACAGCTTCGGCTGCTGTCCGTATCCTTACCTCTTAGGGGAGCGGACATAGGCAGGTGCCTGAGGCACATGGTCTGGCTGGGCCTTGTGATTCTACTCGTAGGTGGACGTTGCCGCTAGGGTAACGTTCCTTATACTGCGTCTGGCAGTTGTTCGTATCCTCGCACACTAGGGGAGCGAACAGAGGTAGGAGCTTTGTGCGGCTTACGCTGCTGTTCGTCTCTTTTGCACCACTAGAAGAGCGGACCTAGGCAGGTGCCATATCTAGTGGTTCGTGTCCTCGCACACTAGTGGAGCGAACGCAGGTAGGAGCTTTGTGCGGCTTACGCTGCTGTTCGTCTCTTTTGCACCACTAGAAGAGCGGACCTAGGTAGGTGCCATTTCGCACACATTGCCTTTGTCTCTGTGATTATTAACAGAGATCATTCCACACACCCTCCAAGTAAGGGAGGAATTGCTTTACTTACTTATTATATCCTTCTGTGAGTTAACAGAGGTATTGCACTCTGCCATAGTCTGCAGCAAAGTCTTTGCACGGTGGACCCTGACTGTCTGATACTCCTTTCGGTTATTATCAGACAGCCCCCCGTAACATTTCTGGCTGGCCTCGTCCTTCCTTCTCAATGCGCAAGGGCCACATTCTCGGCACCAGGCCTCCACAGATTCCCGCATTCCACTCCAATAGAACCGCTCTCTTAACAACATCTCTAGCTTCTTCCACCCGAAGTGCACTGCACCATCATGGTATGCTTGCAGGACGGTGGGCACGTTAGCCTGGGGAATCACCAGCTGGCGGATCTTCTCGTGAGTCTTTGGATTAATCAGCTCGCGATACAACTTCCCCTGGTGTAGGTATAGCCGGGTCCGTTCTTGCCACAGACGTTGGGCTTCGGCAGGGGCAGCAGGGTCTATCCCAGCAGAACCCTGTTCCACTAGAGTCTTGACCAGGCGGACAGCAGGTGCCTGGTCCTGAGCTTCCTGCCAGTCCTGTCGGGGCAGCGGATCCAGGTTCACCCGTTGTTGGTAGACGTGCACCTTCTCAGTGAATGGCCGGTGAAATGCAGGCAACTCGATCTCTTCGAGGTCATCATCCTCTGGCCCCTCTTCCGACAGGTGGGGCATCCGGGAGAGTGCATTGGCATTGACATTGGTACGGCCGGCCCGGTACTTGATGGTGAAATCGTAGTTGGCTAACCTGGTCACCCACCGCTGCTCCAACGCGCCCAGCTTGGCCGTATCTAGATGGGTCAGCAGGTTATTGTCTGTGTACGCGGTGAACTTGGCTGCTGCCAGGTAATGGCGGAACCGCTCGGTGATAGCCCACACCAGTGCCAAGAGCTCAAGCTTGAAGGAGATGTAGTTCTCAGGGTTCCTCTCAGTCGGTCGGAGTTTTCGGCTAGCATAAGCTATTACCTTTTCCCTTCTGTCTTGGACCTGGGATAGAACAGCCCCCAAGCCCACATTGCTGGCGTCGGTGTAGAGGATGAATGGGCGGCTGTAGTCAGGGTACGCTAGGATTTCCTCTCCGGTCAGGGCTGTTCTCAGCTGGCGGAAGGATTCCTCATGCTTTTCTTCCCACACCAATGGGGCTACTAGGGATCTACCACCCTTGGTCTGTCCTACGAGGAGGTCTTGCATGGGGGCAGCCATCTTTGTGTACCCCTTAATGAAGCGACGGTAATATCCCACCAGGCCCAGAAACTGCCTCACTTCCCTCACTGTGGTCGGTCTCGGCCAGTCATCATAGTATCATAGTTTTAAGGTTGAAGGGAGACTCTAAGTCCATCTAGCCTAACATGTTGATCCAGAGGAAGGCAAAAAACCCCAATGTGGCAAACAAGTTCCAATGGGGAAAAAATTTCCTTCCTGACTCCACATCCAGCAATCAGACTAGTTCCCTGGATCAATACCCTGTCATAAAATCTAATATACATAACTGGTTATATTAAATTTTTCAAGAAAGGCATCCAGGCTCTGCTTAAATGTTAGTAGTGAATCACTCATTACAACATCATGCGGCAGAGAATTCCATAGTCTCACTGCTCGTACAGTAAAGAATCCTCGTCTGTGATTATGATTAAACCTTCTTTCCTCAAGACGTAGCGGATGCCCCCGTGTTCCAGTCGCAGGCCTAGGTGTAAATAGATCTTTGGAAAGGTCTCTGTACTGTCCCCTCATATATTTATACATTGTGATTAGATCTCCCCTAAGCCTTCGTTTTTCCAGACTAAATAACCCCAAGTTTAATAACCTGTCTTCGTATTGCATCCCCCCCATTCCTCTAATAATCTTGGTCGCTCTTCTTTGCACCCTCTCCAGTTCAGCTATGTCCTTCTTATATATCGGTGACCAGAATTGTACACAGTATTCTACGTGCGGTCGCACTAGTGACTTGTACAGAGGTAGAACTATAGGCCCAGAAACTGCCTCACTTCCCTCACTGTGGTCGGTCTCGGCCAGTCTTGGATGGCGGTGATCTTCTCGGGGTTGGGGGCGACACCTTCCGCACCAACCACATGTCCTAGGTACTGCACTCTGGGTTTCAGCAGATGACACTTTGAGGGCTTCAACTTCATCCCATACTTGGCAAGGGACGCGAACACCTCGGCTAGGTGCTCCAGGTGGGCTTCATACGTCTGTGAGTACACAATCACATCATCCAAGTACAGCAAAACGGTTCCATAGGCAGTCTTCTCTCGGTCTTCCGGTGCCACGGCCACCTGCCAGTACCCGCTGGTGAGGTCAAGGGTGGAGAAGTAGTTAGCGGTTCTCAGCGAGGCCAGGGACTCTTTGATGCGGGGCAGAGGGTAAGCATCCTTATGCGTTATCTGGTTAATCTTCCGGTAATCCACACACATCCGCATGGTGCCATCCTTCTTCTTAACCAGCACCAACGGAGCGGCCCAGGGACTACAGCTGTCCCTAATAACCCCTGCCTCCTTCATGTTCCTCAACATGTCTTTGGCGCATTGGTAGTGCGCAGTGGGAATAGGCCTGTATCTCTCTTTAATAGGGGAGTGTGTACCGGTAGGGATGTGGTGTTGAACCCCTTTAATCTGCCCAAAATCTAGAGGGTGCTTGCTAAAAACCCGCTCATACTCCTGTACCACCCGGTATACCCCTTCCTTGTGGTGTATGGGGGTATCATCAGTGCCGACATGTAGCTCTCGATACCACTCGCCTAACTCCCCCAGGGATGAGTGGGAACCGGCAGCAGGCGGTGTGACCGGGGGAACGGCTTCATGGATCGTGTGGGGATCTAGAGTGAGCAATTTGGCAAGGGTAGCGTACCGGGTGGTGCATGAATGCACACATATTGGTTTTATAATCTTATTGTATTACTTTATATTCTTATTTCACTTGTGCATATCTCCACCATAATCCTGGCTAAGAAATATAGCTTTTTTTGGGGTACACAGGTAGTAAGGTCTTCTTTCTATTTCTTTAGGGGTGATATAGCCTGGTGGAACTCTAGACCTCTAACATTATATATGCACCCTTTTTCTTTATGGTTCTTGGACACCTTATAACATTCTTCCATACATATATATCTTTCTCATAAATTATAAATAATTAGGCATTTTTATATATTTTATTTACATTTTCATAAATAACTTTTTACAAAGCATGGGGGACATTCTCACATACATATAATTTTCATGTACGCATTCTGAAAATTTACGCATAAACCGTACACACTCCTTTTTGTAACAATTTCTATAACTCATTCGCTGAACTCTCATCCCGGATATTCATTCTTACACCGAATTTCCTGTTATAACACAACATTCATGATTTTTATTCAATTTATTTTTATTTTTTAGGTTTATTAGTAGTGATGAGCGAGTACTAAAAAGCTCGGGTGCTCGAAGCTCGAGCCGAGCCTCCCAAGATACTCGTGTACTCGGCCCGAGCACCGAGCCCAATGTTATCCTATGGGAGACCCGAGTATTTTTGTGAAATGACCACCGGCAGCATGTAGAAACCCTAAAAATGGCACAAAAGTCTCCGAAGAGTGCTCAAATGACATGGCAACAGCATGGGGAAGACCCCTTGAAGCATTTATCACTCAAAAGTCACAGCTGTGAATAATTTTGTCCGCGTTTTACGCCATTTTTACGGACTCACCAGAAAACCTTCCAAAATGACACCAAAATGATTTTTCATAGCGGAAATGTTAAGGGCACATACCCAATAGTGAGATAGAGCTAATGTATGTTACTTTTTGAGATCAATACATGAAAGATTTTACGTAAAACATTGTGTGGCACTCCGATGTCCCTGAGAAGAGACGTACATAAAGGCCTCTGAGTCTAATGTGCCCATTTTGAGGAACTGAGTCTTTGTAGTATTTTCCTTTGCCAGGGCAGTCCAAAATTGTGAGGTTCACCAATGCCCCTGCATACAGACGTGCATGATGGCCTGTAAACCTGAAGTGCCCATTGTAAGGAAGTGGGTCTATTGTAGTATAGCCCTTAGGCAGGGCAGCCAAAAATTGGGAGGCTCCACGTTGTCCCTGGATAGAGACGTGCATGAGGGCCTCAAAACATTAAGTGTCCAGTGTCAGGAAGTGGGTGTATTATAGTATAGCCCTTAGGCAGGGCAGCCAAAAATTGGGAGGCTCCACGTTGTCCCTGGATAGAGACGTGCATGAGGGCCTGTAAACCTGAAGTGCCCATTGGAAGGAAGTGGGTCTTTTGTAGTATAGCCCTTTGGCAGGGCAGCCAAAAATTGGGAGGCTCCACGTTGTCCCTGGATAGAGACATGCATGAGGGCCTCAAAACATTAAGTGTCCATTGTCAGGAAGAGGGTGTATTATAGTATAGCCCTTAGGCAGGGCAGCCAAAAATTGGGAGGCTCCACGTTGTCCCTGGATAGAGACGTGCATGAGGGCCTGTAAACCTGAAGTGCCCATTGGAAGGAAGTGGGTCTTTTGTAGTATAGCCCTTTGGCAGGGCAGCCAAAAATTGGGAGGCTCCACGTTGTCCCTGGATAGAGACGTGCATGAGGGCCTCAAAACATTAAGTGTCCATTGTCAGGAAGTGGGTGTATTATAGTATAGCCCTTTGGCAGGGCAGCCAAAAATTGGGAGGCTCCACGTTGTCCCTAGATAGAGACGTGCATGAGGGCCTCAAAACATTAAGTGTCCATTGTCAGGAAGTGGGTGTATTATAGTATAGCCCTTAGGCAGGGCAGCCAAAAATTGGGAGGCTCCACGTTGTCCCTGGATAGAGACGTGCATGAGGGCCTCAAAACATTAAGTGTCCATTGTCAGGAAGTGGGTCTTTTGTAGTATAGCCCTTTGGCAGGGCAGCCAAAAATTGGGAGGCTCCACGTTGTCCCTGGATAGAGACGTGCATGAGGGCCTCAAAACATTAAGTGTCCATTGTCAGGAAGTGGGTCTTTTGTAGTATAGCCCTTTGGGAGGGCAGCCAAAAATTGGGAGGCTCCACGTTGTCCCTGGATAGAGACGTGCATGAGGGCCTCAAAACATTAAGTGTCCATTGTCAGGAAGTGGGTCTTTTGTAGTATAGCCCTTTGGCAGGGCAGCCAAAAATTGGGAGGCTCCACGTTGTCCCTGGATAGAGACGTGCATGAGGGCCTCAAAACATTAAGTGTCCATTGTCAGGAAGTGGGTGTATTATAGTATAGCCCTTAGGCAGGGCAGCCAAAAATTGGGAGGCTCCACGTTGTCCCTGGATAGAGACGTGCATGAGGGCCTCAAAACATTAAGTGTCCATTGTCAGAAAGTGGGTGTATTATAGTATAGCCCTTTGGCAGGGCAGCCAAAAATTGGGAGGCTCCACGTTGTCCCTGCATAGAGACGTGCATGAGGGCCTCAAAACATTGTTCCCATTGCAAAGGAGCGGGTCTCCTGTCGTTGTAATGTCCATTCTGCAAAGAATGGGCGAAAAAATTTACCACTGGGGGTATACCTGAAACAAAGGCCTAACTCTTGTAACGGTCATCATGGTGGCGCATGAGGAGAAGGAGGAGCAGTCCAGCGATTATCCAAAGTCCAGAAGTGTGTACCCATGGGTGACTGGAGGTACATGGCAAATTCCCGTTACAAATTTTAAATTCCGCTCTCATTTGCTGGTGGTGTGGTGAAGTCTGGCCCAATCCAACCCTTGTTTATCTTGATCAGAGTCAGCCTGTCAGCATTTTCAGTTGACAGGCGGGTGCGTTTATCTGTAATGATTCCACCTGCGGCACTAAAAACACGCTCTGACAAAACGCTAGCGGCAGGGCAGGCCAGGACTTCCAAGGCGTAGAGAGCCAATTCATGCCACGTGTCCACCTTGGATACCCAATAATTGTAAGGCACAGAGGAATGTCGGAGTACAGTTGTTCGATCTGCAAGGTACTCCTTGAGCATCTGGGCAAACTTAGGATTTCTTGTGGCACTACCCCGCACCTCAGGGGCTGTGGTACGTGAGGGGCTGAGAAAACTGTCCCACATCTTAAAGACTGTTCCCCTACCTCTGGCGGATTGGACTTGTGCCTCTCTCGGCTGTACGCCTTGGTTGTCCACTGATTCCTGACCTATGCCGCTAGCGTTTTGTGAGGGGAATGCTTTGCCTACTTCCGTGACTATGGCCTTCCGGAACTGCTGCATTTTGGTTGACCTCTCCGCCTCGGGAATAAGAGACATAAAGTTCTCCTTGTAGCGTGGGTCTAACAGTGTTACCAACCAGTAATGATTGTCGGCCAAGATGTTCTTAACGCGAGGGTCACGAGACAGGCAGCTTACCATAAAGTCAGCCATGTGCGCCAGACTCTTAACAGCCAGGACTTCAGTAGCCTGACCAACACGTTGACTGAACATGCTGTCCTCCTCCTCCTCCTCCTCCTCCTCATCTACCCTGTCCTCTGGCCAGCCACGCTGAACCGAGGATATGACTGGTGTGCATGTCATATCCTCAATTTGGCCGGAGATTTGCTCCATGTCTTCATCCTCCTCCTCGTCATAGTCCTCCACTGCACGTTGTGATGAGACGAGGCTGGGCTGTGTGTTATCACCCACACCCACTACTGTTTCTTGCTGCAACTCATCGCGCTCCGCCTGCAATGCATCATGTTTGGTTTTGAGCAGAGACCGTTTTAGAAGGCAGAGTAGCGGTATGGTGACGCTAATAATGGCGTCATCACCACTCACCATCTTGGTGGAGTCCTCAAAGTTTTGGAGGATGGTACATAGGTCGGACATCCATCTCCACTCCTCAGGTGTTATGTGTGGAGTTTGACCCATTTCCCGACGGCTTAGGTGATGCAGGTACTCAACAACTGCCCTCTTCTGCTCACATATCCTGACCAACATGTGCAGAGTTGAATTCCAACGCGTGGGGACATCACACACCAGTCTGTGAGCCGGAAGATGCAAACTGCGCTGAAAGCCGGCAAGGCCGGCTGAAGCAGTAGGTGACTTTCGAAAATGTGCAGACAGGCGGCGAACGTTTACCAGCAGATCAGACAGCTCTGGGTATGACTTTAGAAACCGCTGAACCACGAGGTTGAGCACATGGGCCACGCATGGAACATGTGTCAGCTGGCCTCGCCTCAAAGCCGCCACCAGGTTCCGGCCATTGTCACACACGACCTTTCCTGGCTTTAGGTTCAGAGGTGTGAGCCAGTGATCTGCCTGCTGTTTCAGAGCTGTCCACAGCTCTTCTGCATTGTGGGGTTTGTCACCTATGCAGATTAGCTTCAGCACAGCCTGTTGCCGCTTCGCCGAGGCAGTGCTGCAGTGCTTCCAGCTTGGGACTGGTGTGGAGGGTACAGTGGATGAGGATGCGCAGGAGGAGGAGGAGGCTGAAGAGCATGACATTCCGGAGCTGTAGAGTGTGGGTGAAACACTGACTGAGGTAGGGCCTGCAAACCTTGGTGTGGGAAGGACGTGTTCCGTCCCTCGCTCAGACTGGGTCCCAGCTTCCACAATATTAACCCAGTGTGCCGTCAACGAGATGTAGCGGCCTTGCCCACAAGCACTTGTCCACGTGTCTGTGGTTAGGTGGACTTTGGGTGAAACAGCGTTGTTCAGGGCACGTGTGATTTTTGTGACACGTGGTTATGCAACGCGGGGACGGCACACCGGGAGAAATAGTGGCGGCTGGGGACCGAGTAACGTGGGACAGCTGCCGCCATCAGGTCGCGGAATGCTTCTGTCTCCACCAGCCTAAAAGGCAACATTTCCAGCGCAAGCAGTCGCGAAATGTTAGCATTTAGAACTGTGGCATGTGGGGTGTTGGCAGTGTATTTGCGCCTGCGTTCAAAGGTTTGCTGAATGGATAACTGAACGCTGCGCTGGGACAAGGACGTGCTTGATGATGGTGTTATTTCTGAGTAGGCAACTGCAGGTGCAGGACCGGAGGAGGCTTGTTCGCAGGCAGCATGGACAGGGGATTGGCTCGCATGCACAACCAGCGAAGACGTAGCAGTGACATTAGCAAGCACTGCTCCTCGACTCTGTTGTACTTCCCACAAAGTCGGGTGCTTGGCTGACATGTGCCTGATCATGCTGGTGGTGGTCAGGCTGCTAGTTTTGGTACCCCTGCTGATGCTGGCACGGCAGGTGTTGCAAATGGCCTTTTTAGAATCATCTGGATCCAACTTAAAAAACTGCCAGACTCGGGAAGACCTAACATTTGTACAGGCACCTTGTGTCGTGTTGTTGTTCCGGGGAACGGTTGCCTGACTTCTGCCTGGAGCCACCACCCTGCTTCTTACTGCCTGTTGGGATGCTACGCCTCCCTCCCCCTGTGCACTGCTGTCCTCGCTCTGCATATCCTCCTGCCAGGTTGGGTCAGTTACTGGATCATCCACCACGTCGTCTTCCTCTTCCGCACCCTGCTCCTCCTCCTGACTTCCTGACAATTGTGTCTCATCATCGTCCACCCCTTGTTGAGACACGTTGCCAACTTCGTGAGAACGTGGCTGCTCAAATATTTGGCCATCTGTACATACGATCTCCTCATGACCCACTTCAACATGAGCTGGCGAGAGGCCAGAATGTGCGAATGGAAACGTGAACAGCTCTTCCGAGTGTCCAAGTGTGGGATCATTAATGTCCGAGGACGTGTACTCAGCCTTGTGGTAGGAAGGAGGATCAGGTTCTGAAATGTGCGGTGCAGTATCACGGCTACTGACACTTGACCGTGTGGAAGACAGAGTGTTTGTGGTGGTGCCAATCTGACTGGAAGCATTATCCGCTATCCAACTAACAACCTGTTGACACTGGTCTTGGTTCAAGAGCGGTGTACTGCTGCGGTCCCCAAGAATTTGGGACAGGACGTGCGAGCGACTAGATGTGGCCCTTTGTTGTGGCAAAATTAGAGCTTGCCCACGACCTCGGCCTCTGCCTGCACCACCATCACGTCCACTTCCTTGTTCCTTGCCAACGCCCTTGCGCATTTTGCAATGCTGTGCTGACGTGTATTCACTAGACTTGGGCGTTATATCAAAGTTTGTGCAAATTGTGCACCTGTACGCTGCCACCGACAGGCACACACGTGCGGTTTTTAAATGCAAGCACGGACGCACTAAGAACCTAACAGGTTTTAGGAGCAAAAATTAATGACGAGAACTCTGACACTATCAGCCACTGCTGACTGACGTGTATTATACACTACACTTGTGCGTTATATAATAGTTTGGTAAAAACGCACACAAGTGCACCTGTACGCTGCCACCGACAGGCACACACGTGCGGTTTTTAAATGCAAGCACGGACGCACTAAGAACCTAACACAGGTTTTAGGAGCAAAAATTAATGACGAGAACTCTGACACTATCAGCCACTGCTGACTGACGTGTATTATACACTACACTTGTGCGTTATATAATAGTTTGGTAAAAACGCACACAAGTGCACCTGTACGCTGCCACCGACAGGCACACACGTGCGGTTTTTAAATGCAAGCACGGACGCACTAAGAACCTAACACAGGTTTTAGGAGCAAAAATTAATGACGAGAACTCTGACACTATCAGCCACTGCTGACTGACGTGTATTATACACTACACTTGTGCGTTATATAATAGTTTGGTAAAAACGCACACAAGTGCACCTGTACGCTGCCACCGACAGGCACACACGTGCGGTTTTTAAATGCAAGCACGGACGCACTAAGAACCTAACAGGTTTTAGGAGCGACAATTGCTGAGAAGTCTGACACTATCAGGACTGTTTTAGACTGTGTACACCAGCCCCAGATATGATGAAGGCTGGTATACGGTCACCGCTAGGAATGGCTATATACCCTGCCTGCCTGCCTGCCTGCCTGTATACTGCTACAATAGTCCTGACAAGGACTCTTTTGGTCACTAGCCTGTATTCCAACCTGGCTATACCCTGCCTGTATACAGCAACAATAGTCCTGAGAAGGACTCTGCTACTGTACTCCGACCTGGCTATACCCTGCCTGCCTGTATACAACTAGAATAGTCCTGAGAAGGACTTTTGGTCACACTGTTTGCAGCCCTGCTACGGAAATAGCTATAAAGGGCCGCAAACCTTTCCCTGAAGCAGCGACCCTCTCCCTGCACTGACTGTCTGGATAGCTGTGAGCAGAGCACAGCGCGCCCGCCGGTATAAAGGCTCGGTCACGCTGTGCAGGCCGGCCAATCACTGCAATTCCACAACTAACAGGGCTGTGGCATTGCAGTGGTCTGCCAGCCAATCCCTGCATGAGGGCTGGCTCTCAAAAGAGCGCCAACATGCAGGGATGAAGACCACGAGTACAGCACGAGTATCGCGAGATTACTCGGTCCCCGTCGAGTAGACCGAGTACAGTGATACTCGTGCGAGTACCGAGTAGTAACAAGCATGCTCGCTCATCACTATTTATTAGTAAAATGGCTTACACTCCCCTTTTTTCCACTTTTTTCTAAATACTTTTATAAAGAAATTTTTCCTTTCTTTATTCTTAATGCAATTTTATATAGCAACACCACCATTTTTTGCCACGAACATAATTTTTCTTGTCCGTCATCCCGTTCACCCTTACAGGGTTGTGGACAGATGCACTTGTCACTACACTTCTAAGACTCAATACAGGGTCTGGAGCTCAATGCTCCCTTTTTGTTTTTTTTTTCTTCTTTTTTTTCTTTTTTTCATTTTGTCCTTCTTCTTCTTCTTTTTCTGATTTTTGTCTCAAAAAGCTGATGAAATTTGAAACACTATACCCCAGTGATTTTATAAATGTTTCTCAATATATCACTTGAGAACTTTTATGGCCGGTATTGTAACAGTTGACCATCCCGGCAGTATTTGAAATACAGCAGTCAGTCCTCTGACGTAGCTCCATATGTGTATATATAGAGGTTCTTCCTCCTTTGATTGCATACTGTTCTTTTTTTGCCCTGATGAAGGAGACAGTGATCTCTGAAACACATTGACCGGAAAAAAGAATAAAGAGATGAAATAATTAACATCAGTTTCCTTTGGTGACAGCGCGGCACGCACCCGATTTTCCTCCTATACGTTATTGCTCTTCTACTAGGGGCTGCGGCTGTCGCCATTTGTAACGTGCATTTAGGGGTTGTGACTGGCACAACCTTAATAGGTGAGTGCAACTACTATTAATTATTTGTTACCTTACCAGGTAAGACCCTAATTTGTGCGTCTGCTCCAGAGTTATTTCCCTGATTATTAATATCTGACAGGCAGTGATTGATCCTGCATTCTCACCTTCCTCTCTGTTGCACATTCTTATTGTTCCTATATGCTCTCTATTTCCATCAGACTTTTTTTGTCCTTCGGTGGGGCTCTAACATATGTGCACCATTTATTATTTATTTTTATGGATTCCTTTCTTTTTTCATGCTAGCGTTCATTATGCAGTAGTCATTCATGATATATCTTATATTTGTGAATCCATTAGGGCTCTATATGTCTGGTGCATCACATTGGGTCTTTTCAGTGCACAATAGGCACCTTTTTCTGTTATGCTCTGCTGCCACCTTATGGACATCCTATCAGTGATGCCAGAAAAAAATGGACATGTCTCCGTGCAGCAATCACGGACACGCGGGTACGCCGCACGGAGACACGTGCAGTGAAAAATCACTGATGTGTGAGCAGACCCATTCATTATAATGGATCTGCGTATCTCAGTGATTCTGTTATGTTTAAAAAAAAGCACAAACGTACCAGAATCACTGACGTGTGAAACAGGCCTTATAGTGTTTTGATTTATGTATGTATTATACAACTTCTGTGGATCTTGTATGAGTGACTTTTCTTCATTTTATTGGATTGTTTTAAAATATTGAAATAAAGTCACGCTTCCTATGCATCCTTTTGTATTCTGATTGGCTACTATAATACAGTTTTTAGGCACTGAGATCGATACCAGAGGCATGGTCTTCCGCTTACCAGAGGATAAGCTCAAAAGGCTAAGGGACATAATAGAAGGGTTTAGTGCTGTTAATAAGGTGGCATTAAGATAAATGAAATATATCTTCTCGGTCTTCTCGTTTTCTTGCTGAGTTGTGCCAATGGACAGAGTTTTTTCTAGACATTTGCTATTGGAAACTCAGGGAACCAAAGCTCCTGGATAGAGTTGAGCGCGGTTCGTGGTTCGTGGTTCTCCAGTTCTAGGCTCGAGTGATTTTGGGGCATGTTCTAGATCGAACTAGAACTCGAGCTTTTTGCAAAAGCTCGATAGTTCTAGAAACGTTCGAGAACGGTTCTAGCAGCCAAAAAACAGCTAAATCATAGCTTGGTTTCTGCTGTAATAGTGTAAGTCACTCTGTGAATCAAACTATTATCACATTTCAGTGTATAGTGTGCGTGAACAGCGCCTTCAGATCACTGCTGTTTCTATAATGGCGATCGCCATTTTTTTTTTTTTTTTTCTTGTCTTCCTTCCCTAAGTGCGCGCGTCTTGTGGGGCGGGCCAGCATGTCAGCCAATTGTGGCGCCCCTGACCTGGTCAGGCACCACTGAGTACTGCACCCATGCTGGGGACAGTACAATACAGGTAATCCAGAAGGCTGACAGGGGTGTGGAACACAGGCGCATAGTGATCAGGTCTCACACATGTACCTTTGAGAGGACCCCTGGGGATCCCAGGAGGGGGAAAAGCCTTGACCTTCACTGGAATAGTGGAGGGGGCCAAAAGCCTCCATCTCCTCTCAAGGGGTGTGGTAAGAGAATCTGGTTGCTAGGTGGCGTAGGCAAGAACAGGAGAGGAGGAGCAGTGAGTCAGTTAGAGGAGAACTCCAGAGGGCTCAGTGAGGAGCAGACCTGTGGGGTTGCTGCTGTCTAACAGCGCCCGCGCAGTGGCTACTGACGGGGGAGAACGGTCAACTAGGAGTGCTACCTGAAAGCCAGCTTCAGCTAGAGAGAAAGCACGGAGTGGGAAGTAAGGAGACTGCTAGAGAGCACCAGGCCCAACCGGGCGGCAGATCCCGAAGCGAAGATAGATCCAGCTTTCTTCTGCTAAACCTGCCGGTGTGGGGCTCTCAAAGCCCACACCACAACACCACAAAAGCCGCAGCCACGTAACCGCAGTGAGGGCCCATAGGTCACAGGAGGCAAGCAGCTGGAGTGGCCTGGTCCGGGGAACAAGCAAACGGCAAACAAAAGGGGGAGAGAGGCTGCAGCATCTTCCCTGGGCGACCCCCATAGGGACTCAAAGTCGGGGTCACCCCAAACCACCAAGGGCTAAGGAAGGCGAGTCAGTAGTCACCCTCATAAAGTCAGCCTGAAGGATACCTGGTTCCCATCTGGTTCATCCCAGCTACGCCCGGGCTACTCACCCTGCCATCAAATGTGAGTAAAGCCCTTGAAAGACAGTTCTGCCTGTGTGAGTCATTCTGCGACTTGTGGTACTACAAACCTACACAGGGCCCTGGGGCTTGCCTCACTCTCAGGAGGCTACTACATCCGACTGCACCCACCATCAGCCCCAGGCGTCCCCTAACCTGCAGTGGCGGTCCCCACTGACCGCAATACTGAGAGTGGCGTCACGATCAAAACCGAAGATTCCCTACCTGTGACCAGATCCAGCTACGTGGAGTCCCTGAAGGTAATGCACCGACACAACACCTGTGGGGCTTCACATCTGGCGTCACGAACAGGATAAGGACTAGACCTGTTCCGACAGGTGACCATGTGCCTGGGCGGTCCGCTTGAAAAATTGGAAGCGCCGCCATATTGCCACCATGAAAAGCGCGCTGAAAAACAACAGCAGCCCGCGCTGGAAGAAGTTACCGCCCACGAAGAGGTGTGGCTACCCAGAGATCCCCTGCAGAGTTCGGACCTTGCCAGCTATGAGAGTGGAAGCGTCCAGAGACGGCGGGAAGGAAAGAGAGCCACAAGCCTGCTGCTGGGAGAGGAGCTGCTGAAAGAGGCAGAGCAGAAACTAAACAGCTTGCTATCAGAGGCAACGGCGAGTCCACAGCTGGAGAGTCGTGCAGAAGAGGGCGCAGAAGAAATGGCGTCTGACCGCAGAAATCCAGAACCGGGCTCCACTGCCTGGTGGTATCGGGAGCTGGCCCAGTTCTGCGACCGACTGGAGAACCGGGTTGTGGAGCAGATCCGGGAAGAACGAATGGAAATGCTGGAGATGACCGCGGCGGTTCGGGCCTATGAAAGGAGAGCCGCGCGCCGAGTGCCAGACAGGACGGCGATGACGCAGACCCCGATGCTGCCACCGGTGGGTGAGTCGAGTGATGCCCCGGCCAGCGCAAGTGCCCCGACCCCTGCTGCCACGCCCGCGGTCCCCGAAGAGGCGTCCGGTGCGGCGACGCTGAAGCAGGCCGCAGCCACGCCAGGTGCGGCCTTCCAAGCCCCAGCGGCCGCAGCGATGCCCTGCTCGGCCCACCAAGACCCGGTCCCTGCAGCGACGCCCAGCCCAGCCTGCACTGATTCCATCGCGACAGCGACGCCGATCCAGGCCGCCGCCAAACAGGGCGCGGCCCGCCAAGACCAGGCCGCCGCCACGCCAGGCGCGGCCCGCCAAGCCCCGGCCGCCGCAGCGATGCCCTGCTCGGCCCACCAAGACCCGGTCCCTGCAGCGACGCCCAGCCCAGCCTGCACCGATTCCATCGCGACAGCGACGCCGATCCAGGCCGCCGCCAAACAGGGCGCGGCCCGCCAAGACCAGGCCGCCGCCACGCCAGGCGCGGCCCGCCAAGCCCCGGCCGCCGCAGCGATGCCCTGCTCGGCCCACCAAGACCCGGTCCCTGCAGCGACGCCCAGCCCAGCCTGCACCGATTCCATCGCGACAGCGACGCCGATCCAGGCCGCCGCCAAACAGGGCGCGGCCCGCCAAGACCAGGCTGCCGCCATGCCGGGCGCGGCCCGCCAAGACCAGGCCGCCGCCATCCAGGGCGCGGCCCGCCAAGACCAGGCCGCCGCCATCCAGGGCGCGGCCCGCCAAGACCAGGCCGCCGCCATGCCAGGCGCGGCCCGCCAAGAGATTACCTCATTATTTACCCCGGCCTGCAAGGCCAGAGCAGACACCGCTCCCCAGTCCAAAGAGGTCCCTGCTAGGAAGACCCTGATAGGAGAGGACCCCGAATACTGGAAGCTGAAGGCTGACCTAGAGGCCCAGTTCCCACAAGAGATGGTGGATCGGTATCTGCTCCCTCCGCATACCCCCAAGGAGATTCAGGCAACCCCTGCAGCCGCGCCAGAGAGTCCACCGCCCAGACCAGCTGAAGAAAGCCCATCCCCAGCACTGCCACCAAAGGAGTGCCAAGAAGAACTAAGGGGGAGAGGAGGCCAGGAAGCTGAGGAGCTGACTCCAGAGCAATACTCAGAGCCGGAGATGTTACCCTATTCACGTTGGGATGAGGAGGATTTGACACCGTCTGCAGACGAAGATCAGCCCAGAAACCTCACCTGGGGCCCTGCAGGCATTGAAGTACCAGCCCGGCAAAACCCAGCCCGCAAGACAAGGCGTCGCAACAGAACAACGCTGTCCCCTGCACCACAGTCTCCAGAGCAGAGAGAAGTTGCAGCCAGAGACCTACAGGAGAAAAGGTTACTGAGAAGGTCCAGAGCCCAGGTCAGAGGACCCCTTTGCAGAGGAGTAGTGGAGGATTTCAACTTGAAAAGCGGATACGGCTTTATTGTAGCCCCTGGTATCAAAGAAGGGATATTTGTCAACAGAAGAGATGTGAGCGCTCATCTGCCTAGAGGACACCCTGGCAGAAACCTAAAGATGGGGGATTCAGTACAATTCACTATGCATGAAGGCGAAAGAGGACTGTACGCGCTTGACGTAGCACTATGTACCAGCAAACCTTACAGCCACCCCATGCTACAGGAAAGAGAAACAGATACAGGAAAGGAAACAGATGAAGATAGAGAAAGCAGAGACAAGGAACCTGCAGATGAGACAACAACAGATGAAGAAAGAGGCCAAGAAAGCAACAGGTGCCGCAGCCCAACAGGCCCAAGCCCTGGTGAAATGGAGGAGTAAAGTAAAGGAAAGTAAGAAGTTACTGTTTCGACCAGTTTTGAAAAAGTTTGTTTTGCAACGTTCTCAAGTTCAAGTAATGTGCCCACAAAAACTATTGTGAGAAAACCATAAACCTTAAGGCTATGAACTGGCTATAGCCACAAACTCTCGCAGTGTAAATAGTTACACCAGAGGGCACCACCGCCACCAGAGTCAGCCTGTTTAGGGGCTTGGCTCGTCTGCAACCAGGAGGAGCCCGTCCGTATATAGGGCCTTGGCTCACCTGCAACCAGAGAGCACGCCTGTTTATGGGGCCTTGGCTCACCACCACAAAGAGGGTACCTGGTCAGCACCAACTGTGGAGGCCGCCTCTGCATCCTGCCAGAAGAGGCTGAAGGCGCGGATCCACCAGGCCAGGTATACCCTGAAACCACCAGCCCATGTAAGCCGCCTCTACATCCTGCCAGAAGTGGCTGAAGCCGCGGCCAACGTGAAAGGGTTTTGGGTGGGTTAACGGACTTGTGGGTGGAGGGTGGTGATGTATGGTACCTGGTGCTCTTAAAAATGTTTTACATGTTTTAATGTTTTATGCATTTTAAAATGTTGTCTTGCAGCCCGAGGACGTGCTGGTGATAACTAAGGGGGAATGTGGCGCCCCTGACCTGGTCAGGCACCACTGAGTACTGCACCCATGCTGGGGACAGTACAATACAGGTAATCCAGAAGGCTGACAGGGGTGTGGAACACAGGCGCATAGTGATCAGGTCTCACACATGTACCTTTGAGAGGACCCCTGGGGATCCCAGGAGGGGGAAAAGCCTTGACCTTCACTGGAATAGTGGAGGGGGCCAAAAGCCTCCATCTCCTCTCAAGGGGTGTGGTAAGAGAATCTGGTTGCTAGGTGGCGTAGGCAAGAACAGGAGAGGAGGAGCAGTGAGTCAGTTAGAGGAGAACTCCAGAGGGCTCAGTGAGGAGCAGACCTGTGGGGTTGCTGCTGTCTAACAGCGCCCGCGCAGTGGCTACTGACGGGGGAGAACGGTCAACTAGGAGTGCTACCTGAAAGCCAGCTTCAGCTAGAGAGAAAGCACGGAGTGGGAAGTAAGGAGACTGCTAGAGAGCACCAGGCCCAACCGGGCGGCAGATCCCGAAGCGAAGATAGATCCAGCTTTCTTCTGCTAAACCTGCCGGTGTGGGGCTCTCAAAGCCCACACCACAACACCACAAAAGCCGCAGCCACGTAACCGCAGTGAGGGCCCATAGGTCACAGGAGGCAAGCAGCTGGAGTGGCCTGGTCCGGGGAACAAGCAAACGGCAAACAAAAGGGGGAGAGAGGCTGCAGCATCTTCCCTGGGCGACCCCCATAGGGACTCAAAGTCGGGGTCACCCCAAACCACCAAGGGCTAAGGAAGGCGAGTCAGTAGTCACCCTCATAAAGTCAGCCTGAAGGATACCTGGTTCCCATCTGGTTCATCCCAGCTACGCCCGGGCTACTCACCCTGCCATCAAATGTGAGTAAAGCCCTTGAAAGACAGTTCTGCCTGTGTGAGTCATTCTGCGACTTGTGGTACTACAAACCTACACAGGGCCCTGGGGCTTGCCTCACTCTCAGGAGGCTACTACATCCGACTGCACCCACCATCAGCCCCAGGCGTCCCCTAACCTGCAGTGGCGGTCCCCACTGACCGCAATACTGAGAGTGGCGTCACGATCAAAACCGAAGATTCCCTACCTGTGACCAGATCCAGCTACGTGGAGTCCCTGAAGGTAATGCACCGACACAACACCTGTGGGGCTTCACATCTGGCGTCACGAACAGGATAAGGACTAGACCTGTTCCGACAGGTGACCATGTGCCTGGGCGGTCCGCTTGAAAAATTGGAAGCGCCGCCATATTGCCACCATGAAAAGCGCGCTGAAAAACAACAGCAGCCCGCGCTGGAAGAAGTTACCGCCCACGAAGAGGTGTGGCTACCCAGAGATCCCCTGCAGAGTTCGGACCTTGCCAGCTATGAGAGTGGAAGCGTCCAGAGACGGCGGGAAGGAAAGAGAGCCACAAGCCTGCTGCTGGGAGAGGAGCTGCTGAAAGAGGCAGAGCAGAAACTGAACAGCTTGCTATCAGAGGCAACGGCGAGTCCACAGCTGGAGAGTCGTGCAGAAGAGGGCGCAGAAGAAATGGCGTCTGACCGCAGAAATCCAGAACCGGGCTCCGCTGCCTGGTGGTATCGGGAGCTGGCCCAGTTCTGCGACCGACTGGAGAACCGGGTTGTGGAGCAGATCCGGGAAGAACGAATGGAAATGCTGGAGATGACCGCGGCGGTTCGGGCCTATGAAAGGAGAGCCGCGCGCCGAGTGCCAGACAGGACGGCGATGACGCAGACCCCGATGCTGCCACCGGTGGGTGAGTCGAGTGATGCCCCGGCCAGCGCAAGTGCCCCGACCCCTGCTGCCACGCCCGCGGTCCCCGAAGAGGCGTCCGGTGCGGCGACGCTGAAGCAGGCCGCAGCCACGCCAGGTGCGGCCTTCCAAGCCCCAGCGGCCGCAGCGATGCCCTGCTCGGCCCACCAAGACCCGGTCCCTGCAGCGACGCCCAGCCCAGCCTGCACTGATTCCATCGCGACAGCGACGCCGATCCAGGCCGCCGCCAAACAGGGCGCGGCCCGCCAAGACCAGGCCGCCGCCACGCCAGGCGCGGCCCGCCAAGCCCCGGCCGCCGCAGCGATGCCCTGCTCGGCCCACCAAGACCCGGTCCCTGCAGCGACGCCCAGCCCAGCCTGCACCGATTCCATCGCGACAGCGACGCCGATCCAGGCCGCCGCCAAACAGGGCGCGGCCCGCCAAGACCAGGCCGCCGCCACGCCAGGCGCGGCCCGCCAAGCCCCGGCCGCCGCAGCGATGCCCTGCTCGGCCCACCAAGACCCGGTCCCTGCAGCGACGCCCAGCCCAGCCTGCACCGATTCCATCGCGACAGCGACGCCGATCCAGGCCGCCGCCAAACAGGGCGCGGCCCGCCAAGACCAGGCCGCCGCCATGCCGGGCGCGGCCCGCCAAGACCAGGCCGCCGCCATCCAGGGCGCGGCCCGCCAAGACCAGGCCGCCGCCATCCAGGGCGCGGCCCGCCAAGACCAGGCCGCCGCCATGCCAGGCGCGGCCCGCCAAGAGATTACCTCATTATTTACCCCGGCCTGCAAGGCCAGAGCAGACACCGCTCCCCAGTCCAAAGAGGTCCCTGCTAGGAAGACCCTGATAGGAGAGGACCCCGAATACTGGAAGCTGAAGGCTGACCTAGAGGCCCAGTTCCCACAAGAGATGGTGGATCGGTATCTGCTCCCTCCGCATACCCCCAAGGAGATTCAGGCAACCCCTGCAGCCGCGCCAGAGAGTCCACCGCCCAGACCAGCTGAAGAAAGCCCATCCCCAGCACTGCCACCAAAGGAGTGCCAAGAAGAACTAAGGGGGAGAGGAGGCCAGGAAGCTGAGGAGCTGACTCCAGAGCAATACTCAGAGCCGGAGATGTTACCCTATTCACGTTGGGATGAGGAGGATTTGACACCGTCTGCAGACGAAGATCAGCCCAGAAACCTCACCTGGGGCCCTGCAGGCATTGAAGTACCAGCCCGGCAAAACCCAGCCCGCAAGACAAGGCGTCGCAACAGAACAACGCTGTCCCCTGCACCACAGTCTCCAGAGCAGAGAGAAGTTGCAGCCAGAGACCTACAGGAGAAAAGGTTACTGAGAAGGTCCAGAGCCCAGGTCAGAGGACCCCTTTGCAGAGGAGTAGTGGAGGATTTCAACTTGAAAAGCGGATACGGCTTTATTGTAGCCCCTGGTATCAAAGAAGGGATATTTGTCAACAGAAGAGATGTGAGCGCTCATCTGCCTAGAGGACACCCTGGCAGAAACCTAAAGATGGGGGATTCAGTACAATTCACTATGCATGAAGGCGAAAGAGGACTGTACGCGCTTGACGTAGCACTATGTACCAGCAAACCTTACAGCCACCCCATGCTACAGGAAAGAGAAACAGATACAGGAAAGGAAACAGATGAAGATAGAGAAAGCAGAGACAAGGAACCTGCAGATGAGACAACAACAGATGAAGAAAGAGGCCAAGAAAGCAACAGGTGCCGCAGCCCAACAGGCCCAAGCCCTGGTGAAATGGAGGAGTAAAGTAAAGGAAAGTAAGAAGTTACTGTTTCGACCAGTTTTGAAAAAGTTTGTTTTGCAACGTTCTCAAGTTCAAGTAATGTGCCCACAAAAACTATTGTGAGAAAACCATAAACCTTAAGGCTATGAACTGGCTATAGCCACAAACTCTCGCAGTGTAAATAGTTACACCAGAGGGCACCACCGCCACCAGAGTCAGCCTGTTTAGGGGCTTGGCTCGTCTGCAACCAGGAGGAGCCCGTCCGTATATAGGGCCTTGGCTCACCTGCAACCAGAGAGCACGCCTGTTTATGGGGCCTTGGCTCACCACCACAAAGAGGGTACCTGGTCAGCACCAACTGTGGAGGCCGCCTCTGCATCCTGCCAGAAGAGGCTGAAGGCGCGGATCCACCAGGCCAGGTATACCCTGAAACCACCAGCCCATGTAAGCCGCCTCTACATCCTGCCAGAAGTGGCTGAAGCCGCGGCCAACGTGAAAGGGTTTTGGGTGGGTTAACGGACTTGTGGGTGGAGGGTGGTGATGTATGGTACCTGGTGCTCTTAAAAATGTTTTACATGTTTTAATGTTTTATGCATTTTAAAATGTTGTCTTGCAGCCCGAGGACGTGCTGGTGATAACTAAGGGGGAATGTGGCGCCCCTGACCTGGTCAGGCACCACTGAGTACTGCACCCATGCTGGGGACAGTACAATACAGGTAATCCAGAAGGCTGACAGGGGTGTGGAACACAGGCGCATAGTGATCAGGTCTCACACATGTACCTTTGAGAGGACCCCTGGGGATCCCAGGAGGGGGAAAAGCCTTGACCTTCACTGGAATAGTGGAGGGGGCCAAAAGCCTCCATCTCCTCTCAAGGGGTGTGGTAAGAGAATCTGGTTGCTAGGTGGCGTAGGCAAGAACAGGAGAGGAGGAGCAGTGAGTCAGTTAGAGGAGAACTCCAGAGGGCTCAGTGAGGAGCAGACCTGTGGGGTTGCTGCTGTCTAACAGCGCCCGCGCAGTGGCTACTGACGGGGGAGAACGGTCAACTAGGAGTGCTACCTGAAAGCCAGCTTCAGCTAGAGAGAAAGCACGGAGTGGGAAGTAAGGAGACTGCTAGAGAGCACCAGGCCCAACCGGGCGGCAGATCCCGAAGCGAAGATAGATCCAGCTTTCTTCTGCTAAACCTGCCGGTGTGGGGCTCTCAAAGCCCACACCACAACACCACAAAAGCCGCAGCCACGTAACCGCAGTGAGGGCCCATAGGTCACAGGAGGCAAGCAGCTGGAGTGGCCTGGTCCGGGGAACAAGCAAACGGCAAACAAAAGGGGGAGAGAGGCTGCAGCATCTTCCCTGGGCGACCCCCATAGGGACTCAAAGTCGGGGTCACCCCAAACCACCAAGGGCTAAGGAAGGCGAGTCAGTAGTCACCCTCATAAAGTCAGCCTGAAGGATACCTGGTTCCCATCTGGTTCATCCCAGCTACGCCCGGGCTACTCACCCTGCCATCAAATGTGAGTAAAGCCCTTGAAAGACAGTTCTGCCTGTGTGAGTCATTCTGCGACTTGTGGTACTACAAACCTACACAGGGCCCTGGGGCTTGCCTCACTCTCAGGAGGCTACTACATCCGACTGCACCCACCATCAGCCCCAGGCGTCCCCTAACCTGCAGTGGCGGTCCCCACTGACCGCAATACTGAGAGTGGCGTCACGATCAAAACCGAAGATTCCCTACCTGTGACCAGATCCAGCTACGTGGAGTCCCTGAAGGTAATGCACCGACACAACACCTGTGGGGCTTCACACAATCACAGACACACACACAGCTAAGTTGACTTTGAGCCAGAGAAGCAACGGCATGTGTGATAGGATCTGCATGTCACATGTCCCTGCATTATAAAACCGGACATTTTTTTATTCACGGACGCCATTATCTGCCTTCTGCGTCTTTGGTGTCAGACATCACTGTCGCAGCTCCGTCCTCCTGAGTCCTATAGCCGATACAGCTGTATGCGCTGCATACACAGCGTTAGACAGCATAGGGAGAACACTTTATAGCAGTCCTTTTAAGGGCTCAAACCGGCAGGGTCAGAGAGCCATAGGTGACAGGTCCTGCAAACAGCAACAGCATCTGTGTAGCCAAGGTCAGGGATTTCCTCCCTGCATTTCACCATTAGGAGGGAATAGAAAGGCAGGCTTCCATTCCTCTACCCAGAGCACCACAATCCTGCCACTGTACCCTCCTGTCCTCTGCACACTCCAACTCATTATAACTAAGCCATTATACTAGCAAACACTCAGTGTACCTAGTGGCATCCTATCTGTGGCTATTGGACTTTGCTATAGTCCCACTAGTGCAAAGACATTTGCAGAGCACGTCTGCCTGCATTGCACACTCCAACTTTTTTAAACTAAGCAATTTTACTAGCAAACACTCAGTGTACCTAGTGGCATCCTATACGTGGCTATTGGACTTTGCTATAGTCCCACTAGTGCCAAGACATTTGCAGAGCGCATCTGCCTGCGTTGCACACTCCAACTAATTTTAACTTAGCCATTATACTAGCAAACACTCAGTGTACCTAGTGGCATCCTATACGTGGCTATTGGACTTTGCTATAGTCCCACTAGTGCAAAGACATTTGCAGAGCACGTCTGCCTGCATTGCACACTCCAACTTTTTTAAGCTAAGCAATTTTACTAGCAAACACTCAGTGTACCTAGTGGCATCCTATACGTGGCTATTGGACTTTGCTATAGTCCCACTAGTGCCAAGACATTTGCAGAGCGCATCTGCCTGCGTTGCACACTCCAACTAATTATAAGTAAGCCATTATACTAGCAAACACTCAGTGTACCTAGTGGCATCCTATCTGTGGCTATTGGACTTTGCTATAGTCCCACTAGTGCCAAGACATTTGCAGAGCGCATCTGCCTGCGTTGCACACTCCAACTAATTATAAGTAAGCCATTATACTAGCAAACACTCAGTGTACCTAGTGGCATCCTATACGTGGCTATTGGACCTTGCAATAGTCCCACTAGTGCCAAGACATTTGCAGAGCGCATCTGCCTGCGTTGCACACTCCAACTAATTATAAGTAAGCCATTATACTAGCAAACACTCAGTGTACCTAGTGGCATCCTATACGTGGCTATTGGACCTTGCTATAGTCCCACTAGTGCCAAGACATTTGCAGAGCGCATCTGCCTGCGTTGCACACTCCAACTAATTATAAGTAAGCCATTATACTAGCAAACACTCAGTGTACCTAGTGGCATCCTATCTGTGGCTATTGGACTTTGCTATAGTCCCACTAGTGCCAAGACATTTGCAGAGCGCATCTGCCTGCGTTGCACACTCCAACTAATTATAAGTAAGCCATTATACTAGCAAACACTCAGTGTACCTAGTGGCATCCTATACGTGGCTATTGGACCTTGCTATAGTCCCACTAGTGCCAAGACATTTGCAGAGCGCATCTGCCTGCGTTGCACACTCCAACTAATTTTAACTTAGCCATTATACTAGCAAACACTCAGTGTACCTAGTGGCATCCTATACGTGGCTATTGGACTTTGCTATAGTCCCACTAGTGCCAAGACATTTGCAGAGCGCATCTGCCTGCGTTGCACACTCCAACTAATTATAAGTAAGCCATTATACTGGCAAACACTCAGTGTACCTAGTGGCATCCTATACGTGGCTATTGGACCTTGCTATAGTCCCACTAGTGCCAAGACATTTGCAGAGCGCATCTGCCTGCGTTGCACACTCCAACTAATTATAAGTAAGCCATTATACTAGCAAACACTCAGTGTACCTAGTGGCATCCTATACGTGGCTATTGGACCTTGCTATAGTCCCACTAGTGCCAAGACATTTGCAGAGCGCATCTGCCTGCGTTGCACACTCCAACTAATTATAAGTAAGCCATTATACTAGCAAACACTCAGTGTACCTAGTGGCATCCTATACGTGGCTATTGGACCTTGCTATAGTCCCACTAGTGCCAAGACATTTGCAGAGCGCATCTGCCTGCGTTGCACACTCCAACTAATTATAAGTAAGCCATTATACTAGCAAACACTCAGTGTACCTAGTGGCATCCTATCTGTGGCTATTGGACTTTGCTATAGTCCCACTAGTGCCAAGACATTTGCAGAGCGCATCTGCCTGCGTTGCACACTCCAACTAATTATAAGTAAGCCATTATACTAGCAAACACTCAGTGTACCTAGTGGCATCCTATACGTGGCTATTGGACTTTGCTATAGTCCCACTAGTGCCAAGACATTTGCAGAGCGCATCTGCCTGCGTTGCACACTCCAACTAATTTTAACTTAGCCATTATACTAGCAAACACTCAGTGTACCTAGTGGCATCCTATACGTGGCTATTGGACTTTGCTATAGTCCCACTAGTGCCAAGACATTTGCAGAGCGCATCTGCCTGCGTTGCACACTCCAACTAATTATAAGTAAGCCATTATACTAGCAAACACTCAGTGTACCTAGTGGCATCCTATACGTGGCTATTGGACTTTGCTATAGTCCCACTAGTGCCAAGACATTTGCAGAGCGCATCTGCCTGCGTTGCACACTCCAACTAATTTTAACTTAGCCATTATACTAGCAAACACTCAGTGTACCTAGTGGCATCCTATACGTGGCTATTGGACTTTGCTATAGTCCCACTAGTGCCAAGACATTTGCAGAGCGCATCTGCCTGCGTTGCACACTCCAACTCATTATAACTAAGTTGCATTGTCAGGGATATTTATTCTTTATTATTCTGCTGTTAATAAAGCTAGACCACCACTGCAATCTTCACCACCTCTCAATTTTTACTACCACATTTTCAGTCCACAATCTTGTCGCAATCAACATGAGTGGCAAAATGACAGATGCTGGTGGAAAGGGGAAGAGGCGTGGTGGAAAAGGCAAAAAAGGTTTTGTCTGTGGGGAAAGTGGCAAAGCTCCATTATCATCTGCTGAAGATAGACCATCTACCAGCAAAAGTAAGATGTCTACTACTTACCGTGGACAATCCGATGTGCTCCCTTTTTTACGGACACGAACAACAGGAAGAAAGGTAGATAATGGGCAAAAAAGGAAAATGCTTGAATGGATCTCAAGTGGTCCAACAAGTGCCCTCTCAGCCACTTCAAGTACCGCATCCAAAAAACACCAGTCCTCTGAGTTGTCATCCCAATCACACTTGATTTCTCCCAGCTCTGAAGTCTCCATCAGCCCTGCACAGTATGGTGGAACTGAGATGGCTGAGTCTGCAGAGCTGTTCAGTCACACTATAGCCTGGGAATCAGAGGTCTGCTCCCAAGCTACAGTGAGTACAGAACAGGAAATGGTCTGCAGTGATGCCCAGAACCTTTGTGACTCTGATTCAGGCCGTGAGGACCAAGTTTCTGAGCATAATGTTGACCCTTTGTCACAAACTGTAACACCTGTGGTAATAGACAATGAGGAACATACTGATGAAGATGAGACGCAGATACCCGATTGGGATGACAACTTAAATATTCGGTCAGGGCAAGAAGAGGCTCGGTCTGAGGGGAAGGGGAGTGAAAACACAACAATTGATGATGAAGTTCTAGATCCCACCTACTGTCAACCCCCAGTCAGGCACTCGAGGAGGTCAACAGAGGCGGTGGAGGAGGATGCAACCGACGACGAAGTTACCTTGCGCCTTCCTGGACAGAGTCGGAGCACTGGTAGCACGTCTACAACTGCATCCTCAGCCACCACTCTGCCTATGAGCATTATTCGGGGTGGATCAACAGGTCGCATGGCCTCTAAGCCTTGCCTAGCCTGGTCCTTTTTTGACATAGAAAAAGATCGCCCAAATCATGTGATATGTAAAATTTGTCATGATTCTCTTAGTAGAGGTCAAAACCTCAGCAGTTTGACAACTTCTTCCATGAATCGTCACATGAATAAATATCATAGGTCCCGGTGGGAAGCTCACTGTGCTGCAATGCTGCAAGAGCGAACCATCCACCGCCCGCCCCTTCCAGTGCATCCGCGCGCTCTTCATCTTCTAGGACTGTGGGGACAGCTGTCACACCTGTTTTTCCACGCCAAACTTCCACCACTGTAACCGCAACAGGCAGTTTGCTTGTAAGGTCGTCAGTTGGTTTGGAAGGGGAAACAAGTGAGTGTGTACAGCTCTCTCAGACATCGATAGCACCAACGTTGGATGAAGGCAACATCATGTCTCCGCCTGCACTTTCCTCACAAACCTGCATTTTTCCAGGGACACCCTACTCAACACCGTCTACACACAGCAGCCAGATCTCTGTCCCTCAGATGTGGTCAAATAAAAGGCCACTTCCTCCGACCCATGACAAAGCTAAGAGGTTGACTCTATCCCTCTGTAAGCTGTTGGCTACCGAAATGCTGCCTTTCCGCCTAGTGGACACACAGGATTTTAGAGACCTTATGTCTGTCGCTGTGCCCCAGTACCAGATGCCTAGTCGCCACTACTTCTCTAAGAAAGGTGTGCCCGCGCTACACCAGCATGTCGCACACAACATCACCGCTTCCTTGAGAAACTCTGTGTGTGAACGGGTGCATTTCACCACCGATACTTGGACCAGTAAGCATGGACAGGGACGTTACATGTCGCTGACTGGGCACTGGGTAACTATGGTGATAGATGGTGAAGGGTCTGCTGCACAAGTCTTGCTGTCCCCACGACTTGTGTGTCAATCCTCTGTCTGTCCAAGTTCCGCCACAGCTTCTGCATCCTCCACCTCATCTGGGTCCTCCACCTCCGCCCCAAGCCTGCCTGGTCAGGCCACCAGCGTTCTCACTGCGCAGAAGGAATCACGCACAAGTGGGCGGGGCCTGTTCTTCGTGTTTCCTAAGCTAGGAGTCAGGTCTCCTTGTGTCTCTGTGATATACTTACCTATCTCTCTTCTAGAGCCGCTCCTGCCTCGCCATCCGGTCCTGCCGATTCCCGAACCCCGAACGCTGACTATCTGCCATCCCGTCAGTCCGTACCATCTCTGATCCCTGTGGTGACCCGTCCTCTCGCTCCATCGGTTCCGGACTGTTGATGTGACGATTCATGGAAGAAGTTGTCAAACTGCTGAGGTTTTGACCTCTACTAAGAGAATCATGACAAATTTTACATATCACATGATTTGGGCGATCTTTTTCTATGTCAAAAAAGGACCAGGCTAGGCAAGGCTTAGAGGCCATGCGACCTGTTGATCCACCCCGAATAATGCTCATAGGCAGAGTGGTGGCTGAGGATGCAGTTGTAGACGTGCTACCAGTGCTCCGACTCTGTCCAGGAAGGCGCAAGGTAACTTCGTCGTCGGTTGCATCCTCCTCCACCGCCTCTGTTGACCTCCTTGAGTGCCTGACTGGGGGTTGACAGTAGGTGGGATCTAGAACTTCATCATCAATTGTTGTGTTTGCACTCCCCTCCCCCTCAGACCGAGCCTCTTCTTGCCCTGACCGAATATTTAAGTTGTCATCCCAATCGGGTATCTGCGTCTCATCTTTATCAGTATGTTCCTCATTGTCTATAACCACAGGTGTTACAGTTTGTGACAAAGGGTCAACATTATGCTCAGAAACTTGGTCCTCATGGCCTGAATCAGAGTCACAAAGGTTCTGGGCATCACTGCAGACCATTTCCTGTTCTGTACTCACTGTAGCTTGGGAGCAGACCTCTGATTCCCAGGCTATAGTGTGACTGAACAGCTCTGCAGACTCAGCCATCTCAGTTCCACCATACTGTGCAGGGCTGATGGAGACTTCAGAGCTGGGAGAAATCAAGTGTGATTGGGATGACAACTCAGAGGACTGGTGTTTTTTGGATGCGGTACTTGAAGTGGCTGAGAGGGCACTTGTTGGACCACTTGAGATCCATTCAAGCATTTTCCTTTTTTGCCCATCATCTACCTTTCTTCCTGTTGTTCGTGTCCGTAAAAAAGGGAGCACATCGGATTGTCCACGGTAAGTAGTAGACATCTTACTTTTGCTGGTAGATGGTCTATCTTCAGCAGATGATAATGGAGCTTTGCCACTTTCCCCACAGACAAAACCTTTTTTGCCTTTTCCACCACGCCTCTTCCCCTTTCCACCAGCATCTGTCATTTTGCCACTCATGTTGATTGCGACAAGATTGTGGACTGAAAATGTGGTAGTAAAAATTGAGAGGTGGTGAAGATTGCAGTGGTGGTCTAGCTTTATTAACAGCAGAATAATAAAGAATAAATATCCCTGACAATGCAACTTAGTTATAATGAGTTGGAGTGTGCAACGCAGGCAGATGCGCTCTGCAAATGTCTTGGCACTAGTGGGACTATAGCAAAGTCCAATAGCCACGTATAGGATGCCACTAGGTACACTGAGTGTTTGCTAGTATAATGGCTAAGTTAAAATTAGTTGGAGTGTGCAACGCAGGCAGATGCGCTCTGCAAATGTCTTGGCACTAGTGGGACTATAGCAAAGTCCAATAGCCACGTATAGGATGCCACTAGGTACACTGAGTGTTTGCTAGTATAATGGCTTACTTATAATTAGTTGGAGTGTGCAACGCAGGCAGATGCGCTCTGCAAATGTCTTGGCACTAGTGGGACTATAGCAAAGTCCAATAGCCACGTATAGGATGCCACTAGGTACACTGAGTGTTTGCTAGTATAATGGCTAAGTTAAAATTAGTTGGAGTGTGCAACGCAGGCAGATGCGCTCTGCAAATGTCTTGGCACTAGTGGGACTATAGCAAAGTCCAATAGCCACGTATAGGATGATGCCACTAGGTACACTGAGTGTTTGCTAGTATAATGGCTTACTTATAATTAGTTGGAGTGTGCAACGCAGGCAGATGCGCTCTGCAAATGTCTTGGCACTAGTGGGACTATAGCAAAGTCCAATAGCCACGTATAGGATGCCACTAGGTACACTGAGTGTTTGCTAGTATAATGGCTTACTTATAATTAGTTGGTTTGTGCAACGCAGGCAGATGCGCTCTGCAAATGTCTTGGCACTAGTGGGACTATAGCAAAGTCCAATAGCCACAGATAGGATGCCACTAGGTACACTGAGTGTTTGCTAGTATAATGGCTTACTTATAATTAGTTGGAGTGTGCAACGCAGGCAGATGCGCTCTGCAAATGTCTTGGCACTAGTGGGACTATAGCAAGGTCCAATAGCCACGTATAGGATGCCACTAGGTACACTGAGTGTTTGCTAGTATAATGGCTTACTTATAATTAGTTGGAGTGTGCAACGCAGGCAGATGCGCTCTGCAAATGTCTTGGCACTAGTGGGACTATAGCAAAGTCCAATAGCCACGTATAGGATGCCACTAGGTACACTGAGTGTTTGCTAGTAAAATTGCTTAGTTTAAAAAAGTTGGAGTGTGCAATGCAGGCAGACGTGCTCTGCAAATGTCTTTGCACTAGTGGGACTATAGCAAAGTCCAATAGCCACAGATAGGATGCCACTAGGTACACTGAGTGTTTGCTAGTATAATGGCTTAGTTATAATGAGTTGGAGTGTGCAGAGGACAGGAGGGTACAGTGGTAGGATTGTGGTGCTCTGGGTAGAGGAATGGAAGCCTGCCTTTCTATTCCCTCCTAATGGTGAAATGCAGGGAGGAAATCCCTGACCTTGGCTACACAGATGCTGTTGCTGTTTGCAGGACCTGTCACCTATGGCTCTCTGACCCTGCCGGTTTGAGCCCTTAAAAGGACTGCTATAAAGTGCTCTCCCTATGCTGTCTAACGCTGTGTATGCAGCGCATACAGCTGTATCGGCTATAGGACTCAGGAGGACGGAGCTGCGACAGTGATGTCTGACACCAAAGACACAGAAGGCAGATAATGGCGTCCGTGAAGAAAATGTCCGGTTTTATAATGCAGGGACATGTGACATGCAGATCCTATCACACATGCCGTTGCTTCTCTGGCTCAAAGTCAACTTAGCTGTGTGTGTGTCTGTGATTGGCTGACATGCTGGCCCGCCCCACAAGACGCGCGCACTTAGGGAAGGAAGACAAGAAAAAAAAAAAAAAAATGGCGATCGCCATTATAGAAACAGCAGTGATCTGAAGGCGCTGTTCACGCACACTATACACTGAAATGTGATAATAGTTTGATTCACAGAGTGACTTACACTATTACAGCAGAAACCAAGCTATGATTTAGCTGTTTTTTGGCTGCTAGAACCATTCTCGAACGTTTCTAGAACTATCGAGCTTTTGCAAAAAGCTCGAGTTCTAGTTCGATCTAGAACATGCCCCAAAATCACTCGAGCCTAGAACTGGAGAACCACGAACCACGAACCGCGCTCAACTCTATCCAGGAGCTTTGGTTCCCTGAGTTTCCAATAGCAAATGTCTAGAAAAAACTCTGTCCATTGGCACAACTCAGCAAGAAAACGAGAAGACCGAGAAGATATATTTCATTTATCTTAATGCCACCTTATTAACAGCACTAAACCCTTCTATTATGTCCCTTAGCCTTTTGAGCTTATCCTCTGGTAAGCGGAAGACCATGCCTCTGGTATCGATCTCAGTGCCTAAAAACTGTATTATAGTAGCCAATCAGAATACAAAAGGATGCATAGGAAGCGTGACTTTATTTCAATATTTTAAAACAATCCAATAAAATGAAGAAAAGTCACTCATACAAGATCCACAGAAGTTGTATAATACATACATAAATCAAAACACTATAAGGCCTGTTTCACACGTCAGTGATTCTGGTACGTTTGTGCTTTTTTTTAAACATAACATAATCACTGAGATACGCAGATCCATTATAATGAATGGGTCTGCTCACACATCAGTGATTTTTCACTGCACGTGTCTCCGTGCGGCGTACCCGCGTGTCCGTGATTGCTGCACGGAGACATGTCCATTTTTTTCTGGCATCACTGATAGGATGTCCATAAGGTGGCAGCAGAGCATAACAGAAAAAGGTGCCTATTGTGCACTGAAAAGACCCAATGTGATGCACCAGATATATAGAGCCCTAATGGATTCACAAATATAAGATATATCATGAATGACTACTGCATAATGAACGCTAGCATGAAAAAAGAAAGGAATCCATAAAAATAAATAATAAATGGTGCACATATGTTAGAGCCCCACCGAAGGACAAAAAAAGTCTGATGGAAATAGAGAGCATATAGGAACAATAAGAATGTGCAACAGAGAGGAAGGTGAGAATGCAGGATCAATCACTGCCTGTCAGATATTAATAATCAGGGAAATAACTCTGGAGCAGACGCACAAATTAGGGTCTTACCTGGTAAGGTAACAAATAATTAATAGTAGTTGCACTCACCTATTAAGGTTGTGCCAGTCACAACCCCTAAATGCACGTTACAAATGGCGACAGCCGCAGCCCCTAGTAGAAGAGCAATAACGTATAGGAGGAAAATCGGGTGCGTGCCGCGCTGTCACCAAAGGAAACTGATGTTAATTATTTCATCTCTTTATTCTTTTTTCCGGTCAATGTGTTTCAGAGATCACTGTCTCCTTCATCAGGGCAAAAAAAGAACAGTATGCAATCAAAGGAGGAAGAACCTCTATATATACACATATGGAGCTACGTCAGAGGACTGACTGCTGTATTTCAAATACTGCCGGGATGGTCAACTGTTACAATACCGGCCATAAAAGTTCTCAAGTGATATATTGAGAAACATTTATAAAATCACTGGGGTATAGTGTTTCAAATTTCATCAGCTTTTTGAGACAAAAATCAGAAAAAGAAGAAGAAGAAGGACAAAATGAAAAAAAGAAAAAAAAGAAGAAAAAAAAAACAAAAAGGGAGCATTGAGCTCCAGACCCTGTATTGAGTCTTAGAAGTGTAGTGACAAGTGCATCTGTCCACAACCCTGTAAGGGTGAACGGGATGACGGACAAGAAAAATTATGTTCGTGGCAAAAAATGGTGGTGTTGCTATATAAAATTGCATTAAGAATAAAGAAAGGAAAAATTTCTTTATAAAAGTAGTGAAGAAAAAAGTGGAAAAAAGGGGAGTGTAAGCCATTTTACTAATAAATAGTGATGAGCGAGCATGCTTGTTACTACTCGGTACTCGCACGAGTATCACTGTACTCGGTCTACTCGACGGGGACCGAGTAATCTCGCGATACTCGTGCTGTACTCGTGGTCTTCATCCCTGCATGTTGGCGCTCTTTTGAGAGCCAGCCCTCATGCAGGGATTGGCTGGCAGACCACTGCAATGCCACAGCCCTGTTAGTTGTGGAATTGCAGTGATTGGCCGGCCTGCACAGCGTGACCGAGCCTTTATACCGGCGGGTGCGCTGTGCTCTGCTCACAGCTATCCAGACAGTCAGTGCAGGGAGAGGGTCGCTGCTTCAGGGAAAGGTTTGCGGCCCTTTATAGCTATTTCCGTAGCAGGGCTGCAAACAGTGTGACCAAAAGTCCTTCTCAGGACTATTCTAGTTGTATACAGGCAGGCAGGGTATAGCCAGGTCGGAGTACAGTAGCAGAGTCCTTCTCAGGACTATTGTTGCTGTATACAGGCAGGGTATAGCCAGGTTGGAATACAGGCTAGTGACCAAAAGAGTCCTTGTCAGGACTATTGTAGCAGTATACAGGCAGGCAGGCAGGCAGGCAGGCAGGGTATATAGCCATTCCTAGTGGTGACCGTATACCAGCCTTCATCATATCTGGGGCTGGTGTACACAGTCTAAAACAGTCCTGATAGTGTCAGACTTCTCAGCAATTGTCGCTCCTAAAACCTGTTAGGTTCTTAGTGCGTCCGTGCTTGCATTTAAAAACCGCACGTGTGTGCCTGTCGGTGGCAGCGTACAGGTGCACTTGTGTGCGTTTTTACCAAACTATTATATAACGCACAAGTGTAGTGTATAATACACGTCAGTCAGCAGTGGCTGATAGTGTCAGAGTTCTCGTCATTAATTTTTGCTCCTAAAACCTGTGTTAGGTTCTTAGTGCGTCCGTGCTTGCATTTAAAAACCGCACGTGTGTGCCTGTCGGTGGCAGCGTACAGGTGCACTTGTGTGCGTTTTTACCAAACTATTATATAACGCACAAGTGTAGTGTATAATACACGTCAGTCAGCAGTGGCTGATAGTGTCAGAGTTCTCGTCATTAATTTTTGCTCCTAAAACCTGTTAGGTTCTTAGTGCGTCCGTGCTTGCATTTAAAAACCGCACGTGTGTGCCTGTCGGTGGCAGCGTACAGGTGCACTTGTGTGCGTTTTTACCAAACTATTATATAACGCACAAGTGTAGTGTATAATACACGTCAGTCAGCAGTGGCTGATAGTGTCAGAGTTCTCATCATTAATTTTTGCTCCTAAAACCTGTTAGGTTCTTAGTGCGTCCGTGCTTGCATTTAAAAACCGCACGTGTGTGCCTGTCGGGGGCAGCGTACAGGTGCACAATTTGCACAAACTTTGATATAACGCCCAAGTCTAGTGAATACACGTCAGCACAGCATTGCAAAATGCGCAAGGGCGTTGGCAAGGAACAAGGAAGTGGACGTGATGGTGGTGCAGGCAGAGGCCGAGGTCGTGGGCAAGCTCTAATTTTGCCACAACAAAGGGCCACATCTAGTCGCTCGCACGTCCTGTCCCAAATTCTTGGGGACCGCAGCAGTACACCGCTCTTGAACCAAGACCAGTGTCAACAGGTTGTTAGTTGGATAGCGGATAATGCTTCCAGTCAGATTGGCACCACCACAAACACTCTGTCTTCCACACGGTCAAGTGTCAGTAGCCGTGATACTGCACCGCACATTTCAGAACCTGATCCTCCTTCCTACCACAAGGCTGAGTACACGTCCTCGGACATTAATGATCCCACACTTGGACACTCGGAAGAGCTGTTCACGTTTCCATTCGCACATTCTGGCCTCTCGCCAGCTCATGTTGAAGTGGGTCATGAGGAGATCGTATGTACAGATGGCCAAATATTTGAGCAGCCACGTTCTCACGAAGTTGGCAACGTGTCTCAACAAGGGGTGGACGATGATGAGACACAATTGTCAGGAAGTCAGGAGGAGGAGCAGGGTGCGGAAGAGGAAGACGACGTGGTGGATGATCCAGTAACTGACCCAACCTGGCAGGAGGATATGCAGAGCGAGGACAGCAGTGCACAGGGGGAGGGAGGCGTAGCATCCCAACAGGCAGTAAGAAGCAGGGTGGTGGCTCCAGGCAGAAGTCAGGCAACCGTTCCCCGGAACAACAACACGACACAAGGTGCCTGTACAAATGTTAGGTCTTCCCGAGTCTGGCAGTTTTTTAAGTTGGATCCAGATGATTCTAAAAAGGCCATTTGCAACACCTGCCGTGCCAGCATCAGCAGGGGTACCAAAACTAGCAGCCTGACCACCACCAGCATGATCAGGCACATGTCAGCCAAGCACCCGACTTTGTGGGAAGTACAACAGAGTCGAGGAGCAGTGCTTGCTAATGTCACTGCTACGTCTTCGCTGGTTGTGCATGCGAGCCAATCCCCTGTCCATGCTGCCTGCGAACAAGCCTCCTCCGGTCCTGCACCTGCAGTTGCCTACTCAGAAATAACACCATCATCAAGCATGTCCTTGTCCCAGCGCAGCGTTCAGTTATCCATTCAGCAAACCTTTGAACGCAGGCGCAAATACACTGCCAACACCCCACATGCCACAGTTCTAAATGCTAACATTTCGCGACTGCTTGCGCTGGAAATGTTGCCTTTTAGGCTGGTGGAGACAGAAGCATTCCGCGACCTGATGGCGGCAGCTGTCCCACGTTACTCGGTCCCCAGCCGCCACTATTTCTCCCGGTGTGCCGTCCCCGCGTTGCATAACCACGTGTCACAAAACATCACACGTGCCCTGAACAACGCTGTTTCACCCAAAGTCCACCTAACCACAGACACGTGGACAAGTGCTTGTGGGCAAGGCCGCTACATCTCGTTGACGGCACACTGGGTTAATATTGTGGAAGCTGGGACCCAGTCTGAGCGAGGGACGGAACACGTCCTTCCCACACCAAGGTTTGCAGGCCCTACCTCAGTCAGTGTTTCACCCACACTCTACAGCTCCGGAATGTCATGCTCTTCAGCCTCCTCCTCCTCCTGCGCATCCTCATCCACTGTACCCTCCACACCAGTCCCAAGCTGGAAGCACTGCAGCACTGCCTCGGCGAAGCGGCAACAGGCTGTGATGAAGCTAATCTGCATAGGTGACAAACCCCACAATGCAGAAGAGCTGTGGACAGCTCTGAAACAGCAGGCAGATCACTGGCTCACACCTCTGAACCTAAAGCCAGGAAAGGTCGTGTGTGACAATGGCCGGAACCTGGTGGCGGCTTTGAGGCGAGGCCAGCTGACACATGTTCCATGCGTGGCCCATGTGCTCAACCTCGTGGTTCAGCGGTTTCTAAAGTCATACCCAGAGCTGTCTAATCTGCTGGTAAAAGTTCGCCGCCTGTCTGCACATTTTCGAAAGTCACCTACTGCTTCAGCCGGCCTTGCCGGCTTTCAGCGCAGTTTGCATCTTCCGGCTCACAGACTGGTGTGTGATGTCCCCACGCGTTGGAATTCAACTCTGCACATGTTGGTCAGGATATGTGAGCAGAAGAGGGCAGTTGTTGAGTACCTGCATCACCTAAGCCGTCGGGAAATGGGTCAAACTCCACACATAACACCTGAGGAGTGGAGATGGATGTCCGACCTATGTACCATCCTCCAAAACTTTGAGGACTCCACCAAGATGGTGAGTGGTGATGACGCCATTATTAGCGTCACCATACCGCTACTCTGCCTTCTAAAACGGTCTCTGCTCAAAACCAAACATGATGCATTGCAGGCGGAGCGCGATGAGTTGCAGCAAGAAACAGTAGTGGGTGTGGGTGATAACACACAGCCCAGCCTCGTCTCATCACAACGTGCAGTGGAGGACTATGACGAGGAGGAGGATGAAGACATGGAGCAAATCTCCGGCCAAATTGAGGATATGACATGCACACCAGTCATATCCTCGGTTCAGCGTGGCTGGCCAGAGGACAGGGTAGATGAGGAGGAGGAGGAGGAGGAGGAGGAGGACAGCATGTTCAGTCAACGTGTTGGTCAGGCTACTGAAGTCCTGGCTGTTAAGAGTCTGGCGCACATGGCTGACTTTATGGTAAGCTGCCTGTCTCGTGACCCTCGCGTTAAGAACATCTTGGCCGACAATCATTACTGGTTGGTAACACTGTTAGACCCACGCTACAAGGAGAACTTTATGTCTCTTATTCCCGAGGCGGAGAGGTCAACCAAAATGCAGCAGTTCCGGAAGGCCATAGTCACGGAAGTAGGCAAAGCATTCCCCTCACAAAACGCTAGCGGCATAGGTCAGGAATCAGTGGACAACCAAGGCGTACAGCCGAGAGAGGCACAAGTCCAATCCGCCAGAGGTAGGGGAACAGTCTTTAAGATGTGGGACAGTTTTCTCAGCCCCTCACGTACCACAGCCCCTGAGGTGCGGGGTAGTGCCACAAGAAATCCTAAGTTTGCCCAGATGCTCAAGGAGTACCTTGCAGATCGAACAACTGTACTCCGACATTCCTCTGTGCCTTACAATTATTGGGTATCCAAGGTGGACACGTGGCATGAATTGGCTCTCTACGCCTTGGAAGTCCTGGCCTGCCCTGCCGCTAGCGTTTTGTCAGAGCGTGTTTTTAGTGCCGCAGGTGGAATCCTTACAGATAAACGCACCCGCCTGTCAACTGAAAATGCTGACAGGCTGACTCTGATCAAGATGAACAAGGGTTGGATTGGGCCAGACTTCACCACACCACCAGCAAATGAGAGCGGAATTTAAAGTTTGTAACGGGAATTTGCCATGTACCTCCAGTCACCCATGGGTACACACTTCTGGACTTTGGATAATCGCTGGACTGCTCCTCCTTCTCCTCATGCGCCACCATGATGACCGTTACAAGAGTTAGGCCTTTGTTTCAGGTATACCCCCAGTGGTAAATTTTTTCGCCCATTCTTTGCAGAATGGACATTACAACGACAGGAGACCCGCTCCTTTGCAATGGGAACAATGTTTTGAGGCCCTCATGCACGTCTCTATGCAGGGACAACGTGGAGCCTCCCAATTTTTGGCTGCCCTGCCAAAGGGCTATACTATAATACACCCACTTCCTGACAATGGACACTTAATGTTTTGAGGCCCTCATGCACATCTCTATCCAGGGACAACGTGGAGCCTCCCAATTTTTGGCTGCCCTGCCAAAGGGCTATACTACAAAAGACCCACTTCCTGACAATGGACACTTAATGTTTTGAGGCCCTCATGCACGTCTCTATCCAGGGACAACGTGGAGCCTCCCAATTTTTGGCTGCCCTGCCTAAGGGCTATACTATAATACACCCACTTCCTGACAATGGACACTTAATGTTTTGAGGCCCTCATGCACGTCTCTATCCAGGGACAACGTGGAGCCTCCCAATTTTTGGCTGCCCTGCCAAAGGGCTATACTACAAAAGACCCACTTCCTGACAATGGACACTTAATGTTTTGAGGCCCTCATGCACGTCTCTATCCAGGGACAACGTGGAGCCTCCCAATTTTTGGCTGCCCTGCCTAAGGGCTATACTATAATACACCCACTTCCTGACAATGGACACTTAATGTTTTGAGGCCCTCATGCACGTCTCTATCCAGGGACAACGTGGAGCCTCCCAATTTTTGGCTGCCCTGCCAAAGGGCTATACTATAATACACCCACTTCCTGACAATGGACACTTAATGTTTTGAGGCCCTCATGCACGTCTCTATCCAGGGACAACGTGGAGCCTCCCAATTTTTGGCTGCCCTGCCAAAGGGCTATACTACAAAAGACCCACTTCCTTCCAATGGGCACTTCAGGTTTACAGGCCCTCATGCACGTCTCTATCCAGGGACAACGTGGAGCCTCCCAATTTTTGGCTGCCCTGCCTAAGGGCTATACTATAATACACCCACTTCCTGACAATGGACACTTAATGTTTTGAGGCCCTCATGCACGTCTCTATCCAGGGACAACGTGGAGCCTCCCAATTTTTGGCTGCCCTGCCAAAGGGCTATACTATAATACACCCACTTCCTGACAATGGACACTTAATGTTTTGAGGCCCTCATGCACGTCTCTATCCAGGGACAACGTGGAGCCTCCCAATTTTTGGCTGCCCTGCCAAAGGGCTATACTACAAAAGACCCACTTCCTTCCAATGGGCACTTCAGGTTTACAGGCCCTCATGCACGTCTCTATCCAGGGACAACGTGGAGCCTCCCAATTTTTGGCTGCCCTGCCAAAGGGCTATACTACAAAAGACCCACTTCCTTCCAATGGGCACTTCAGGTTTACAGGCCCTCATGCACGTCTCTATCCAGGGACAACGTGGAGCCTCCCAATTTTTGGCTGCCCTGCCTAAGGGCTATACTATAATACACCCACTTCCTGACACTGGACACTTAATGTTTTGAGGCCCTCATGCACGTCTCTATCCAGGGACAACGTGGAGCCTCCCAATTTTTGGCTGCCCTGCCTAAGGGCTATACTACAATAGACCCACTTCCTTACAATGGGCACTTCAGGTTTACAGGCCATCATGCACGTCTGTATGCAGGGGCATTGGTGAACCTCACAATTTTGGACTGCCCTGGCAAAGGAAAATACTACAAAGACTCAGTTCCTCAAAATGGGCACATTAGACTCAGAGGCCTTTATGTACGTCTCTTCTCAGGGACATCGGAGTGCCACACAATGTTTTACGTAAAATCTTTCATGTATTGATCTCAAAAAGTAACATACATTAGCTCTATCTCACTATTGGGTATGTGCCCTTAACATTTCCGCTATGAAAAATCATTTTGGTGTCATTTTGGAAGGTTTTCTGGTGAGTCCGTAAAAATGGCGTAAAACGCGGACAAAATTATTCACAGCTGTGACTTTTGAGTGATAAATGCTTCAAGGGGTCTTCCCCATGCTGTTGCCATGTCATTTGAGCACTCTTCGGAGACTTTTGTGCCATTTTTAGGGTTTCTACATGCTGCCGGTGGTCATTTCACAAAAATACTCGGGTCTCCCATAGGATAACATTGGGCTCGGTGCTCGGGCCGAGTACACGAGTATCTTGGGAGGCTCGGCCCGAGCTTCGAGCACCCGAGCTTTTTAGTACTCGCTCATCACTACTAATAAACCTAAAAAATAAAAATAAATTGAATAAAAATCATGAATGTTGTGTTATAACAGGAAATTCGGTGTAAGAATGAATATCCGGGATGAGAGTTCAGCGAATGAGTTATAGAAATTGTTACAAAAAGGAGTGTGTACGGTTTATGCGTAAATTTTCAGAATGCGTACATGAAAATTATATGTATGTGAGAATGTCCCCCATGCTTTGTAAAAAGTTATTTATGAAAATGTAAATAAAATATATAAAAATGCCTAATTATTTATAATTTATGAGAAAGATATATATGTATGGAAGAATGTTATAAGGTGTCCAAGAACCATAAAGAAAAAGGGTGCATATATAATGTTAGAGGTCTAGAGTTCCACCAGGCTATATCACCCCTAAAGAAATAGAAAGAAGACCTTACTACCTGTGTACCCCAAAAAAAGCTATATTTCTTAGCCAGGATTATGGTGGAGATATGCACAAGTGAAATAAGAATATAAAGTAATACAATAAGATTATAAAACCAATATGTGTGCATTCATGCACCACCCGGTACGCTACCCTTGCCAAATTGCTCACTCTAGATCCCCACACGATCCATGAAGCCGTTCCCCCGGTCACACCGCCTGCTGCCGGTTCCCACTCATCCCTGGGGGAGTTAGGCGAGTGGTATCGAGAGCTACATGTCGGCACTGATGATACCCCCATACACCACAAGGAAGGGGTATACCGGGTGGTACAGGAGTATGAGCGGGTTTTTAGCAAGCACCCTCTAGATTTTGGGCAGATTAAAGGGGTTCAACACCACATCCCTACCGGTACACACTCCCCTATTAAAGAGAGATACAGGCCTATTCCCCCTGCGCACTACCAATGCGCCAAAGACATGTTGAGGAACATGAAGGAGGCAGGGGTTATTAGGGACAGCTGTAGTCCCTGGGCCGCTCCGTTGGTGCTGGTTAAGAAGAAGGATGGCACCATGCGGATGTGTGTGGATTACCGGAAGATTAACCAGATAACGCATAAGGATGCTTACCCTCTGCCCCGCATCAAAGAGTCCCTGGCCTCGCTGAGAACCGCTAACTACTTCTCCACCCTTGACCTCACCAGCGGGTACTGGCAGGTGGCCGTGGCACCGGAAGACCGAGAGAAGACTGCCTATGGGACCGTTTTGCTGTACTTGGATGATGTGATTGTGTACTCACAGACGTATGAAGCCCACCTGGAGCACCTAGCCGAGGTGTTCGCGTCCCTTGCCAAGTATGGGATGAAGTTGAAGCCCTCAAAGTGTCATCTGCTGAAACCCAGAGTGCAGTACCTAGGACATGTGGTTGGTGCGGAAGGTGTCGCCCCCAACCCCGAGAAGATCACCGCCATCCAAGACTGGCCGAGACCGACCACAGTGAGGGAAGTGAGGCAGTTTCTGGGCCTGGTGGGATATTACCGTCGCTTCATTAAGGGGTACACAAAGATGGCTGCCCCCATGCAAGACCTCCTCGTAGGACAGACCAAGGGTGGTAGATCCCTAGTAGCCCCATTGGTGTGGGAAGAAAAGCATGAGGAATCCTTCCGCCAGCTGAGAACAGCCCTGACCGGAGAGGAAATCCTAGCGTACCCTGACTACAGCCGCCCATTCATCCTCTACACCGACGCCAGCAATGTGGGCTTGGGGGCTGTTCTATCCCAGGTCCAAGACAGAAGGGAAAAGGTAATAGCTTATGCTAGCCGAAAACTCCGACCGACTGAGAGGAACCCTGAGAACTACATCTCCTTCAAGCTTGAGCTCTTGGCACTGGTGTGGGCTATCACCGAGCGGTTCCGCCATTACCTGGCAGCAGCCAAGTTCGCCGCGTACACAGACAATAACCTGCTGACCCATCTAGATACGGCCAAGCTGGGCGCGTTGGAGCAGCGGTGGGTGACCAGGTTAGCCAACTACGATTTCACCATCAAGTACCGGGCCGGCCGTACCAACGTCAATGCCAATGCACTCTCCCGGATGCCCCACCTGTCGGAAGAGGGGCCAGAGGATGATGACCTCGAAGAGATCGAGTTGCCTGCATTTCACCGGCCATTCACTGAGAAGGTGCACGTCTACCAACAACGGGTGAACCTGGATCCGCTGCCCCGACAGGACTGGCAGGAAGCTCAGGACCAGGCACCTGCTGTCCGCCTGGTCAAGACTCTAGTGGAACAGGGTTCTGCTGGGATAGACCCTGCTGCCCCTGCCGAAGCCCAACGTCTGTGGCAAGAACGGACCCGGCTATACCTACACCAGGGGAAGTTGTATCGCGAGCTGATTAATCCAAAGACTCACGAGAAGATCCGCCAGCTGGTGATTCCCCAGGCTAACGTGCCCACCGTCCTGCAAGCATACCATGATGGTGCAGTGCACTTCGGGTGGAAGAAGCTAGAGATGTTGTTAAGAGAGCGGTTCTATTGGAGTGGAATGCGGGAATCTGTGGAGGCCTGGTGCCGAGAATGTGGCCCTTGCGCATTGAGAAGGAAGGACGAGGCCAGCCAGAAGGCACCCCTACACCCGATCATTACACACCAACCGCTGGAGCTGGTTGCCCTTGACCATGTAAAGCTCACCCCCAGCCGAAGTGGGTACACCTACGCTCTGACCATCGTAGACCACTACTCGAGGTTCCTGGTGGTTGTCCCAGTTAAGGACTTAACCGGCCGCACCGCTGCTAAGGCTTTCCAGGCTTATTTCTGTTGACCGCATTGGTACCCGGAGAGGGTGCTTACCGACCAGGGTCCGGCCTTTGAAGCAGAGGTATTCCAGGAATTCTGCCAGTTGTACGGCTGCAAGAAAATCCGGACCACGCCTTACCACGCCCAAACCAATGGCATTTGTGAAAAGATGAACCACTTGGTCCTGGGCCTCCTCAAGACGTTACCACTGGAAGAGCGGAACCTGTGGCTGGAGAAGCTACCTGACCTGGTCGATATGTACAACAACATCCCTTCCAGCTCTACGAAATGCACTCCAGCATACCTGATGAGAGCTCGTCCCGGCCGGCTACCAGTGGATCTGGAAATGGGCTTGGAAGCTTCAGAAGCACTCCTGTCGACAGCTGAATGGGACACTCGGCGGAGGACACAGTACCGACAGGTCCAGGAGTATGTTGAAAAGAACTTGTGCCGGAGTCGGGGACAACAGGAGCAGTGCTTCAACAAGAAGGCGCCTGCCGGTTCCTTCCAACCTGGGGATGTAGTGCTGAAGCGGAAAAGAAGGGCCCACAAGCTGGATGATCAATGGGAAAAAACCCCGTATGTAGTCCAGCCCACAGGATGGGAGAATGGGAAGGCCTACCAGATCAGCCGTGACCAGGGGGGGACTTTGGCCACGGTTTCCCGAGACCACCTGAAGAAGTGCCCACCAGCATTGAGAGTAGCGGATGAGGCTCCAGTTCCCAGTCCAGTGGAGAAGGAAAAAGAGGTAATCCACACCATGATGGGTGATTTTCCAGCAGACTGGCCTACACAGAACGGTGCGGTGATCCTTCCAGTGATACTGTTCCCACAACCCGTGGATGAAGAAATGATGGAAACGGTTAACCGCGAGCCAGTGCCCAGGGATGTACCTGTACCCAGCTCCCCTACGCCTCCGCCTGCCCCACATGATAGCAGGGAGGAGGAACTGACTGTTCCCTCTGCCCCACTGCCTGTCACCACTGACACCGGACCCCGAAGGTCCACTCGCCCCAACCTAGGTAGACCCCCACTTAGGTACAGGGAAACTACTCTTTAAAAGGGGGGGGCTTTATGTGTTGAGTGTACCAGTTTGAAAGTTTTAAATGATAAGTAAAGATGATCAACCAAAGAAGTTTACCTGATTGAACCGTGATTAAACCGGCCGTTGCCGGCAACTGTTGTCCCCGTAGGGACTGTGCAACCATTGCGTAAGGAACTGCTTACGGACAAGCCCGAGAACTTGCAGGGCAACCACAAACTTAGTGCAATGTAAATAAAAATGTTTGTTGGCTTGACACCGTTACCGCCTCCGGAGAGGCTGATTTGGGAGGATGGGCCTGGAGGAAAGGGATGGCCTAGGCCCGCCACTACCGTAACCGGTGGCGATCCTCCGGGGGTTCAGGGGTCCCCTTGGACGTGGGCCCCCTGAAAGAGACAGAACCCGCTCGGGCAACTTGGTGCTGGACTGGGGTCAAGGGGTGCTGCCCGCTTCTTAGGGGCAGCATCAGGGCCAGGTTGTTTGGGTGGGAGAAGAGCGGAAGCTGTACCGTTGTAAAATGTTTATGATGCTTTTACATGTTTTACCATTTTATTCTTTTTCAGTTGTGAAAATAAAACCGGTGATGGACGGGCAGCCCGCGGACGGTCTGCATTTTACTATAGGGGAATGTGGCGCCCTGGACAAGCCAGGTCGTCACAGGTACTACACCAACACACTCTACACTCCGGCTAGGCACACCGAAGCTAAACACAAATCCTAGTTGCCTTCCTCCAGGGGCTGATGTCCACACCAGGGGGTGGGCCAGGCGGTTGATCCCACCCACCGAGGAGTTCACAGTCCTGGAGGCGGGAAAAGGAGTCAGATTAGAGATCAGTTTTGGAGTTAGAGAAGTGAAGAGGAGAGGAGACTGACCGTGTCCGGGTGTGTGGCCCGGGCACTCAGCAAGGTTGGCAGACGGTGGTGACCTTCTGCAGGAGAGGCTGATTGGAGTGAACCGTACGGACCGGGGATGGGCGGTGGCCCGCCGGTACCAGATCGAGGAGTGAAGAGAAGCCAGCACCATCCGGCAGGGCCTACGGACCCCGACCAGGCTAGGAGTCGCCGTAAAACCGGTCAAATCCGTTAGCGACAGGAACCTCCAGGGTTTCCCAGCAGTCAAGACCCGATTGAAGGCAACAGCTCACACCGTAGAGGGAAGCACAGTCACCGCCAAGGCTACAGTTCCCAGGGCCAGAGCCTGCGGGCAAAAGGGGCTCCCTCAGCATCCATCCAAGCTGGGGAGCGGGTTACCGGTGGGAAGCCCGCTAGATTTTGGGGGAATAAAAGGGGTCCAACACCACATCCCCACAGGTGCACACCCACCCATCAAAGAGAGCTATAAGCCAATACCACCTTCACATTGCCAGTGTACCAAGGACATGTTGAGCAACATGAAGGCGGCTGGGGTTATCCGTGACAGTTGTAGCCTTTGGGCAGCTCTGTTGATCCTGTTAAAAAAGAAGGACGGCACCACTCCCCGTATTGAGGAATCGCTAGCTGCATTGAGAACTGCAAATTATTTTTCTACCCTTGATCTCACTAGTCACTATTGGCAAGTGTCCGTTGCTGAGGCAGACCGGGAGAAGACCGCCTTCGCCACCCCTATGGGTCTCTGCGAGTTCAAAAGCATGCCCTTCGAGCTGTGCAATGCGCCAGGAACCTTCCAGAGGCTGATGGAATGCTGCTTGGGACAAGATTTTAGGGTGTATAAAAAGGGAGATTATATCCCGTGATCCCAACGTATTGTTACACCTCTATAAATCACTTGTAAGGCTACATCTGGAATATGGGAACCAGTTTTGGGCTCCACATTTTAAAAAGGACATTCAGAAGTTAGAGTCAGTTCAAAGGTGGGCAACTAGACTACTACAAGGAATGGAAGGCCTCCCATATGATGACAAGTTGAAAAAGTTATTAAGTGATTATTGGCTGCAATGGGGCTTTCTGGCTGGTGCCAGCCTCTCTTCTTAGCACACAGGAACCACAATCCCTACACCATGCTTCAATGGATTCTCTCATCCCAGCCCAGTAAAACTACATATTTTACACAGTCATAAGCAGCCAAAAGGGATCTATTCTATTCAATTGCAAATGATCTAGATAAGACTGAGAATAAGATACTGCACGGGACATAGCAGAGTTGGTCAAGTTGAGTGGAGATGAGTTTGCTATTTGGCACAGCTTTTTGCATCAATAAAGCAAGTAAAAGGTGTGAAAGATAAAAAAAAGGGTGAAAGTGTGAAAAGTGAATTGGCCAAATTGAGGTGCATATAAAGTTTTTGCTTTCTTTCAATTCACTAATGGGGCTCATTTGAATCAGGTGAATTGAGTTCTGCTTTTGGAAACTGGGTTAAGAAGGGGTGCACCGGTCCTGGAGGTACTGCAATACCAGGTCAATGCGTGGAGTGGACAGAGCAAGATTTTTTCCATCTCCTTGTTCTAAAAATCCATTTAATATATGGTCCCCAGAGAGGGGACGTATCAGATATTAAACTGATAAGAACAGATTTAATTTTTTTTTTTTTTCTGTTTATCAGTAGGACTTCAAAATAACAAAGGTGATCGCCTCCCGTTGCCTGGGAACCGTCCAGGCACAAGAGGGCTATGTGTCACCAGAAGGCGCACACACTTCCTCAAGGCCGGCAGACGTGCAATCCCAGGCACCTTCCAGTACCGACCAAGGTAGCGTCCTCCGAAACTACACTTGATCTTAGCCAAAAGGCCGAGAAGCTATAACCCGAATTGGTTACGGCCTTGAGTGGCACCCTGGCCTATACCGGACACATCTTAGGGAGAGGGAGACAAACCCACGCCTACAGAAGACATTTTGTCACCCAAGCCAACCCTTGAAAAGGCTGTTTTGCAGAGCAAAAACAAGAAGAATGGTGCTTTTTGCAGCCGCCGCCCACTGCAATGAATCTGAATAACTCCTCCTTTTGGACACAAGCACCTCCCCTCCCCCTTGCAGTCTTTCCAATTCATGATACAAAAAGACGGACGGACAGGACAGGACAGGACAGGCTGCCTGACTTTCCGTCACTGCCACCCTTTGCCATCCTTGCCCGTAGAAAGCCCTTTCATCATCCCCAAACCCTAATCTTTTCCCTTCCCTTCCCAGATGCGTCTCACTCCCTTTCATTAGGAAGTGAGCGCAGCCTTTTCTCCGTTCTGCACATGCGCGACGTTAAACACAAATGCGCAGGCGTGCGTTCCATTACCCTCACTGCATTCCACTCCCATACAGGAAGTGGGCGCAGCTATTACTACGGTCGCACATAAAAGAACCCACGGCCACCACTGCACATAGCTGACTCCACCACAGGACACCCACTTCTACACCAACGCAGGTAAGACAGGATCGGCACCTCTATGCTCCCGTTACAATCAGGCTCAGTCACCATGTGATAACGCTCTCAACTCTTTAGTTGCAGGCTCCCCTTGCTTCACCTCCACTGGCTGTGCTGCCATTTCCTCTCCCACCTGGAAGGTATACTTTATTCCACTATTTTCCTGTTTCTCTCTTCCCCCTTTTCCCATAACCTACTTTTATCTGCATTTGTGGGGTATCTATATGCTATTTACATCATAGTTTTATTCATTAATATGGAAGGGAAGAGTGCCCATGAGAGTGTTGAACTGCGGAGAGCAAGAGATTAAGCTGCTCCGATTTGCCACCATTGATAAGCTGTTCTCAGTAGATACACATGCTATCCAAACAGCAGCATCCACCGTTGCTTCAGCCCACCCATTCAGTGACAGCTCACCAAGTCAGCCAGAGGAGTGGTGTAAGGAATTACACGTAGGCACTGACTCCACACCTTCACATCACAAGAAGGGGGTCTACAGGCTAGTGCAAGAATACGAGCAAGTCTTCAGCAAACATCCGCTAGACTTTTGAAGAATAAAAGGGGTCAAACACTACATCCCCACAAGTGCACACCCACCCATCAAAGAGAGATATAAGCCAAAACTACCTGCACATTACCAGTGTACCAAGGACATGTTGAGCAACATGAAGGAGGCTGGGGTTATCCGTGACAGTTGTAGCCTCTGGGCAGCTCCGTTGGTCCTGTTAAAGAAGAAGGACAGCACCACTCCCCTGTATTGAGGAATAGCTAGCTGCATTGAGAACTGCAAATTATTTTTCTACCCTTGATCTCACTAGTCGCTATTGGCAAGTGTCCGTTGCTGAGGCAGACCGGGAGAAGACCGCCTTTGCCACCCCGATGGGTCTCTGCGAGTTCAAAAGCATGCCCTTCGAGCTGTGCAATTTGCCAGGAACCTTCCAGAGGCTGATGGAATGCTGCTTGGGACACCGAAACTTTGAAACGGTACTGCTATACCTTTATGATGTTATTGTTTATTCTAAAGCAAACAAGATTTTAGGGTGTATAAAAAGGGAGATTAGATCCGGTGATCCCAACGTATTGTTACCCCTCTATAAATCACTTGTAAGGCCACATCTGGAATATGGGGTAAAGTCCTGAGCAGGTTGATAACCATTGGTTTGAGCATGGTAGGGTGTAGTGCGCATCTTCCTGCATCGGTAAAAGCTGCAGAAGTCCTTGAAGATTTCCGCTTCAAAGGCTGTGCCTTGATCTGTGAGGACTCTCTCTGAGTAGCCATGAGGTCTGCATAAGTGTGCTTGGAAGACCTTCGCTGCAGTATGGGCCATTAGATCTTTGACTTGTACCACAACCATAAATCTCGAGTAGTTGTCTACCATCGTAAGTGCATACGTGAGCTCGCCTCGATATTCTGCAACAAAACTCCCTTTTTCGATTTCAGTTTCAGCAAACACTCCTCTTCCTGTAGAAAATATTTATCATTACCTAAGACAGTCATTCTAATGCATGACAATATTAAGGCAATTTAGTTAAAACTTGTTTTAACTCACCTTTAAGGGGATTGATGTATTTCATGGTCAATCCAGGTTTGTCAGTGATGGCACTGACATAATGTATGGCGTCTTTTTCGGGCGTTATCCTTTGCCTTTTCATTGTGAAAATCCAGTTGCCTATATCAAAGCAAATTCTACTACTTGTAAAGTATGCAGAAAATGAAATGTAGAACATATAACATCAACTGCTTAGGAACGCATCATAGGTTAGTACTTAAAAGGATATTGTCATGTTCTAGTCATAATGCAAGCTGGACATTTTTCATGTTACCCTGTAATCGCCGGCCTGTTCTAATGCTGACAAGCCAAGATATAGGCTCAGCTGCTAAGGCTTCCCTCTGCCTTCTGAATGAAACTTGAATATGTCTGGGTCACTGTGTATATAGCAGGTGCTCAGAAAAAATAAGAGTCAATTCAATAGAAATAGCTCTGGCACACTATAGTGATCAATAACGTAAGAAAAGAACTCTTGGAATGCTGAAAATTCTTTATTTGTGCAAAAGGATAATTCATCCAACGTTTCGATCTTGTTTTTAGGTCTTTATCAAGGATAAAGTTATCTAAGATCATAAAGGGTTACAAAACCATATAAACACGTAATTAGTACATAGTACAACATAACAGTACAATATATTGCTACTTGAGAGTACAATGGGTCAAATGACCATGATGCACATACAAAAAATTTTTCCAAAGCCATAGTGAAAACATTTGTACTGAGGAAAGAAAATTTCCACATGACCTATCTGGAGAAACATTCTGGATCAAACAACCAAAAATAGTCAAGCAGGTAAATACACACCTATATGGATAACAGGATGATATGTGTTCAATTGTATAGCGTCATTGCCATTAAGGTACAAATGGAAAACTTGCAATCCTATATAGTGAAGGAAATGAACACATATCATATCAAAGAACACAGGAACATGGGTGTGAGAAAAACCTCAATGTTTATACTTTGTTCTTTATAATGGTGTGAACATGTATATGTCTCAGTACCTTATGCACTTGAGAATTCTAGTGAGTAGATCATGAAAGCCTATTTCAGAACTGGAATCGGTAAATAATTGTAGGTGGAATCTAAATGAAAAGATGGTACAAGTGTTATCATGACACGTGGGCTATAACACAATGGACCGTGTGACAAAGAAGAAAGGAGAGAAAGAAGAGGAAGAAAATGCAACTACCTGTAACATTACGTGATAGTCACTGGTAAGTATCACTTGACAATTCAAGTGAAAAAGGATTCCTTTATTAAAGGGTTCTCAGTCGCCTCAGGATCATGAAATACTAGGGTAAATGATATGAGAATGGGTAAGAAGCACCACTAAAGGAAATATGAGATGCAGGACATATATCTATAAACCCCTGAACTACATGATAGAAATAAAAAGAAGAAAAAAGAAAAAAAAGAAGAAAGAAGAAGAACACATAGAATGCGGAAAGAGAATGGGTACAACTACCTGAGTTACTGCAGGGAGGCCCCTGGTTGGTATTGTGAGGGTTAGTGGAATTCCTTCACTGAAGGGTTCTCAGTTGCCTCAGGTTCGTGAAAAATGCTATAGACAAATAATGCCCGGAGAAAAGGGATTCATATACAGCGAATAATGGTAATACAAGGTACATGTGTCACATGTAATAGTATATATATATATATTGTACTAAGCTCTACACCAGAAATAGAAAGTAGTCCCTCTGCCTTCTGTCTAGGTGCCCTGAGTTATGTCCTGTAAACTGTCACAGGGACCCAGACACACATGTGTAGTAGGGGAATATCCCTGCTGAGATGCCAGTGCTAGAGCACTCGTTTGCTGTGGAGTTGAACGCTATGTGAGCAGTTCTTACCTTCAATGAGCAGAAGTCTCTTTTTTCAGATTTCAATATCTCTGTGGGTATCTGGCAGAAATATGGAATACTCTTTACTGCTAAGACCCTGTACACCACTCCCACTAAAGGGGGCTTTACACGCTGCGACATCGCTAATGCGGAGTCGTTGGGGTCACGGAATTTGTGACGCACATCCGGCCGCATTAGCGATGTTGCTGCGTGTGACACCGATGAGCGATTTTGCATCGCTGCAAAAACGTGCAAAATCGCTCATCGGTGACATGGGTCTCCATTCTCGATTATCGTTACTGCAGCAGTAACGATGTAGTTCGTCGCTCCTGCGGCAGCACACATCGCTCCGTGTGACACCGCAGAAACGAGGAACCTCTCCTTACCTGCCTCCCAGCCGCTATGAGGAAGGAAGGAGGTGGGCGGGATGTTCCGGCCACTCATCTCCGCCCCTCCGCTGCTATTGGGCGGTCGCTCAGTGACGTCGCTGTGACGCCGCACGGACCGCCCCCTTAGAAAGGAGGCGGTTCGCCGGTCACAGCGACGTCGCCGGGCAGGTAAGTATGTGTGACGGGTCTGGTCGGTGTTGTGCAGCATGGGCAGCGATTTGCCCGTGTCGCGCAACAGATGGGGGCGGGTATCCACACTAGCGATATCGGGACCGATATCGCAGTGTGTAAAGTAGCCTTTAATAAACTGTGTAAAGGATTTTAAGTAAAAATCCACAATAAACCAGCGCTAGATGGGTTTTTATAATTTTATTAATAGACCACAAATAAAAATTTTTTTGCTATCCTTGTTTCAAGACAGAGTATTTGATAATATACAATACACTGATTATTACTAAAACCAAGGACCACATAAAACAAGGACCACATAAAATAAAAAATGAAAGTAATGAGAATAAAATTCTTTTGTATAACCAATTAACTTCGAGGTGATACAATATTCACATTGATTTAGTTTTACCAGTCTAATGTAATGCCCCGGCCGGTGGCATATATTTTGTTTGGTTAATAATTTAGACTTATACAATGAAAGATGTACTATACCACCCCTGGCTAACTTACAAGTTTTAAGTTGTACAATATGAGTTTGCGACGTTATATTCGCCCCCAGGGCCTGGGGGAATAAACCTCACAACAACTTGACCGCAAAAAACACCCCGGATTTCTCCGTTGATTAGGCTGGAACCGCTATGTACAGGATTGACCTGTTAGACTTCCAGAGCGGACGTTTTGAGGCCAGTGGCCGCGACTAGTGCTGGCTCTGGGGGAGATGTATGGTTACCGACATCCCTCTTTACAGAGCCTTTATAACACTTCACAAGGCCACAAACCAGCCGGTCCCGTATTCTCCCAAATGTACTTTCGAAATCAAGCAGTACGAAGCCACTGAAAGCACCAAGATGTTGGCTGCGGACAACAATAAGATCAGCGGTAACTACTCAGCCTCTCCAGCGGGCAGTCCAGACCGTATCCAGTGTCAGCTGACTGATTCCACACAGGAGGAAGTTGCTTGGCAGGTTAGCACCACACAAGGCTCCGATCCGCTTCCAAACGAGCAATGCAGAACCGCTGGAGGTACCAATGTATCCTGGTTGCAGACAAAGGAAATGTCAGCGGTAACCTCTCAACCTCTCCAGCAGGCAATCCGTACCGTGTCCAGTGGAAGCCGGTTGATTGACACGAGGGAGAGATTACTTGGCAGGTTATCACCGCACAGGTGAGGTAGGCAAAAACAGAGTCCTGATCCGACGCGCGTTTCGGGGGCGTGTAACGGCCCCCTTCCTCAAGGATAACTCAGCTGTTGCCTAGAGCACTATTTATGCATATATTTAATTGGTTATAATTTGCATAAAATTAAACAATGTTTAAATTCAACCAACATTCAATGACCACTACATATATCAATTTGTGAAAGACCGTTCATAATAGCCATATAATATAATTATGTGCAAAGGTTTTTCTAAAAGTTTTTCTAAAAAGACCTATATATAGCCTTGCTTGTATCATCATATACTGGGAAGACAATGTGTATATATGCATATGCTTTTTTTCAACAATAAATTTAACAAAAGGACATCATAAAGGTGTAATATAAATTTGCTATAATATGAAAAGCCCCTTATATCTACATCAACCTTGGGCAAGTGAAGCACCAATTTTAATATATATTATGCATATATACACATATATCTCCATGACAATCGCTTTTTTTTTTTTTTTTTTTTCCTTCTCTCCGTATTATTATCAGTACCTATTACTCCTCTACCTATAAAAATATAAATTAATTAAAAGCAAACAGTTCTATATCATTATTGAGTCCATATGGTTTCAAGGTGTTCAATTCAAAAATCCATTGGCTTTCTGCTCGTGACATTTTTTTAATGAAATCGCCACCTCTCCAATCCTTAGTTATTTTTTGTACGCCCCATACTTGGGATCCTTTAAAGGACCCTCCATGTTTTAACACATAATGTCTGGATAGGGGGTGCTTAGTACATTTATTTTTAACACTTCTAATGTGCTCACCCACCCTTTTCCATAGGGGTCTAATAGTTCTCCCAATGTATTTTTTCTGACAGGGACATTGAATGCAATATACTACTCCCTTTGATTGACATGTAATAAATTCTCTAATCATGACTTCTGACTGCCCCTGTAAGAAGGATTTCCGTGAAATATTTTTTGTATTCTTACATACTATACAGCTTTTGCATGGAAAAAAACCTTTCAGGCCAAATAATCCTCCCTTATTAGGTGCTGTAAGATTACGTATGGTGGGTGCCACTAAATTGCCAATATTGTTTGCCTTCCTATATATGAATATAACGTCGCAAACTTATATTGTACAACTTAAAACTTGTAAGTTAGCCAGGGGTGGTATAGTACATCTTTCATTGTATAAGTCTAAATTATTAACCAAACAAAATATATGCCACCGGCCGGGGCATTACATTAGACTGGTAAAACTAAATCAATGTGAATATTGTATCACCTCGAAGTTAATTGGTTATACAAAAGAATTTTATTCTCATTACTTTCATTTTTTATTTTATGTGGTCCTTGTTTTATGTGGTCCTTGGTTTTAGTAATAATCAGTGTATTGTATATTATCAAATACTCTGTCTTGAAACAAGGACAGCAAAAAAATTTTTATTTGTGGTCTATTAATAAAATTATAAAAACCCATCTAGCGCTGGTTTATTGTGGATTTTTACTTAAAATCCTTTACACAGTTTATTAAAGGCTACTTTACACACTGCGATATCGGTCCCGATATCGCTAGTGTGGATACCCGCCCCCATCTGTTGCGCGACACGGGCAAATCGCTGCCCATGCTGCACAACACCGACCAGACCCGTCACACATACTTACCTGCCCGGCGACGTCGCTGTGACCGGCGAACCGCCTCCTTTCTAAGGGGGCGGTCTGTGCGGCATCACAGCGACGTCACTGAGCGACCGCCCAATAGCAGCGGAGGGGCGGAGATGAGTGGCCGGAACATCCCGCCCACCTCCTTCCTTCCTCATAGCGGCTGGGAGGCAGGTAAGGAGAGGTTCCTCGTTTCTGCGGTGTCACACGGAGCGATGTGTGCTGCCGCAGGAGCGACAAACTACATCGTTACTGCTGCAGTAACGATAATCGAGAATGGAGACCCATGTCACCGATGAGCGATTTTGCACGTTTTTGCAGCGATGCAAAATCGCTCATCGGTGTCACACGCAGCAACATCGCTAATGCGGCCGGATGTGCGTCACAAATTCCGTGACCCCAACGACTCCGCATTAGCGATGTCGCAGCGTGTAAAGCCCCCTTTAGTGGGAGTGGTGTACAGGGTCTTAGCAGTAAAGAGTATTCCATATTTCTGCCAGATACCCACAGAGATATTGAAATCTGAAAAAAGAGACTTCTGCTCATTGAAGGTAAGAACTGCTCACATAGCGTTCAACTCCACAGCAAACGAGTGCTCTAGCACTGGCATCTCAGCAGGGATATTCCCCTACTACACATGTGTGTCTGGGTCCCTGTGACAGTTTACAGGACATAACTCAGGGCACCTAGACAGAAGGCAGAGGGACTACTTTCTATTTCTGGTGTAGAGCTTAGTACAATATATATATATATATACTATTACATGTGACACATGTACCTTGTATTACCATTATTCGCTGTATATGAACCCCTTTTCTCCGGGCATTATTTGTCTATAGCATTTTTCACGAACCTGAGGCAACTGAGAACCCTTCAGTGAAGGAATTCCACTAACCCTCACAATACCAACCAGGGGCCTCCCTGCAGTAACTCAGGTAGTTGTACCCATTCTCTTTCCGCATTCTATGTGTTCTTCTTCTTTCTTCTTTTTTTTCTTTTTTCTTCTTTTTATTTCTATCATGTAGTTCAGGGGTTTATAGATATATGTCCTGCATCTCATATTTCCTTTAGTGGTGCTTCTTACCTATTCTCATATCATTTACCCTAGTATTTCATGATCCTGAGGCGACTGAGAACCCTTTAATAAAGGAATCCTTTTTCACTTGAATTGTCAAGTGATACTTACCAGTGACTATCACGTAATGTTACAGGTAGTTGCATTTTCTTCCTCTTCTTTCTCTCCTTTCTTCTTTGTCACACGGTCCATTGTGTTATAGCCCACGTGTCATGATAACACTTGTACCATCTTTTCATTTAGATTCCACCTACAATTATTTACCGATTCCAGTTCTGAAATAGGCTTTCATGATCTACTCACTAGAATTCTCAAGTGCATAAGGTACTGAGACATATACATGTTCACACCATTATAAAGAACAAAGTATAAACATTGAGGTTTTTCTCACACCCATGTTCCTGTGTTCTTTGATATGATATGTGTTCATTTCCTTCACTATATAGGATTGCAAGTTTTCCATTTGTACCTTAATGGCAATGACGCTATACAATTAAACACATATAATCCTGTTATCCATATAGGTGTGTATTTACCTGCTTGACTATTTTTGGTTGTTTGATCCAGAATGTTTCTCCAGATAGGTCATGTGGAAATTTTCTTTCCTCAGTACAAATGTTTTCACTATGGCTTTGGAAAAATTTTTTGTATGTGCATCATGGTCATTTGACCCATTGTACTCTCAAGTAGCAATATATTGTACTGTTATGTTGTACTATGTACTAATTACGTGTTTATATGGTTTTGTAACCCTTTATGATCTTAGATAACTTTATCCTTGATAAAGACCTAAAAACAAGATCGAAACGGATGAATTATCCTTTTGCACAAATAAAGAATTTTCAGCATTCCAAGAGTTCTTTTCTTACGTTATTGATCACTATAGTGTGCCAGAGCTATTTCTATTGAATTGACTCTTATTTTTTCTGAGCACCTGCTATATACACAGTGACCCAGACATATTCAAGTTTCATTCAGAAGGCAGAGGGAAGCCTTAGCAGCTGAGCCTATATCTTGGCTTGTGAGCATTAGAACAGGCCGGCGATTACAGGGTAACATGAAAAATGTCCAGCTTGCATTATGACTAGAACATGACAATATCCTTTTAAGTACTAACCTATGATGCGTTCCTAAGCAGTTGATGTTATATGTTCTACATTTCATTTTCTGCATACTTTACAAGTAGTAGAATTTGCTTTGATATAGGCAACTGGATTTTCACAATGAAAAGGCAAAGGATAACGCCCGAAAAAGACGCCATACATTATGTCAGTGCCATCACTGACAAACCTGGATTGACCATGAAATACATCAATCCCCTTAAAGGTGAGTTAAAACAAGTTTTAACTAAATTGCCTTAATATTGTCATGCATTAGAATGACTGTCTTAGGTAATGATAAATATTTTCTACAGGAAGAGGAGTGTTTGCTGAAACTGAAATCGAAAAAGGGAGTTTTGTTGCAGAATATCGAGGCGAGCTCACGTATGCACTTACGATGGTAGACAACTACTCGAGATTTATGGTTGTGGTACAAGTCAAAGATCTAATGGCCCATACTGCAGCGAAGGTCTTCCAAGCACACTTATGCAGACCTCATGGCTACTCAGAGAGAGTCCTCACAGATCAAGGCACAGCCTTTGAAGCGGAAATCTTCAAGGACTTCTGCAGCTTTTACCGATGCAGGAAGATGCGCACTACACCCTACCATGCTCAAACCAATGGTTATCAACCTGCTCAGGACTTTACCCCATATTCCAGATGTGGCCTTACAAGTGATTTATAGAGGGGTAACAATACGTTGGGATCACCGGATCTAATCTCCCTTTTTATACACCCTAAAATCTTGTTTGCTTTAGAATAAACAATAACATCATAAAGGTATAGCAGTACCGTTTCAAAGTTTCGGTGTCCCAAGCAGCATTCCATCAGCCTCTGGAAGGTTCCTGGCAAATTGCACAGCTCGAAGGGCATGCTTTTGAACTCGCAGAGACCCATCGGGGTGGCAAAGGCGGTCTTCTCCCGGTCTGCCTCAGCAACGGACACTTGCCAATAGCGACTAGTGAGATCAAGGGTAGAAAAATAATTTGCAGTTCTCAATGCAGCTAGCTATTCCTCAATACAGGGGAGTGGTGCTGTCCTTCTTCTTTAACAGGACCAACGGAGCTGCCCAGAGGCTACAACTGTCACGGATAACCCCAGCCTCCTTCATGTTGCTCAACATGTCCTTGGTACACTGGTAATGTGCAGGTAGTTTTGGCTTATATCTCTCTTTGATGGGTGGGTGTGCACTTGTGGGGATGTAGTGTTTGACCCCTTTTATTCTTCAAAAGTCTAGCGGATGTTTGCTGAAGACTTGCTCGTATTCTTGCACTAGCCTGTAGACCCCCTTCTTGTGATGTGAAGGTGTGGAGTCAGTGCCTACGTGTAATTCCTTACACCACTCCTCTGGCTGACTTGGTGAGCTGTCACTGAATGGGTGGGCTGAAGCAATGGTGGATGCTGCTGTTTGGATAGCATGTGTATCTACTGAGAACAGCTTATCAATGGTGGCAAATCGGAGCAGCTTAATCTCTTGCTCTCCGCAGTTCAACACTCTCATGGGCACTCTTCCCTTCCATATTAATGAATAAAACTATGATGTAAATAGCATATAGATACCCCACAAATGCAGATAAAAGTAGGTTATGGGAAAAGGGGGAAGAGAGAAACAGGAAAATAGTGGAATAAAGTATACCTTCCAGGTGGGAGAGGAAATGGCAGCACAGCCAGTGGAGGTGAAGCAAGGGGAGCCTGCAACTAAAGAGTTGAGAGCGTTATCACATGGTGACTGAGCCTGATTGTAACGGGAGCATAGAGGTGCCGATCCTGTCTTACCTGCGTTGGTGTAGAAGTGGGTGTCCTGTGGTGGAGTCAGCTATGTGCAGTGGTGGCCGTGGGTTCTTTTATGTGCGACCGTAGTAATAGCTGCGCCCACTTCCTGTATGGGAGTGGAATGCAGTGAGGGTAATGGAACGCACGCCTGCGCATTTGTGTTTAACATCGCGCATGTGCAGAACGGAGAAAAGGCTGCGCTCACTTCCTAATGAAAGGGAGTGAGACGCATCTGGGAAGGGAAGGGAAAAGATTAGGGTTTGGGGATGATGAAAGGGCTTTCTACGGGCAAGGATGGCAAAGGGTGGCAGTGACGGAAAGTCAGGCAGCCTGTCCTGTCCTGTCCTGTCCGTCCGTCTTTTTGTATCATGAATTGGAAAGACTGCAAGGGGGAGGGGAGGTGCTTGTGTCCAAAAGGAGGAGTTATTCAGATTCATTGCAGTGGGCGGCGGCTGCAAAAAGCACCATTCTTCTTGTTTTTGCTCTGCAAAACAGCCTTTTCAAGGGTTGGCTTGGGTGACAAAATGTCTTCTGTAGGCGTGGGTTTGTCTCCCTCTCCCTAAGATGTGTCCGGTATAGGCCAGGGTGCCACTCAAGGCCGTAACCAATTCGGGTTATAGCTTCTCGGCCTTTTGGCTAAGATCAAGTGTAGTTTCGGAGGACGCTACCTTGGTCGGTACTGGAAGGTGCCTGGGATTGCACGTCTGCCGGCCTTGAGGAAGTGTGTGCGCCTTCTGGTGACACATAGCCCTCTTGTGCCTGGACGGTTCCCAGGCAACGGGAGGTGATCACCTTTGTTATTTTGAAGTCCTACTGATAAACAGAAAAAAAAAAAATTAAATCTGTTCTTATCAGTTTAATATCTGATACGTCCCCTCTCTGGGGACCATATATTAAATGGATTTTTAGAACAAGGAGATGGAAAAAATCTTGCTCTGTCCACTCCACGCATTGACCTGGTATTGCAGTACCTCCAGGACCGGTGCACCCCTTCTTAACCCAGTTTCCAAAAGCAGAACTCAATTCACCTGATTCAAATGAGCCCCATTAGTGAATTGAAAGAAAGCAAAAACTTTATATGCACCTCAATTTGGCCAATTCACTTTTCACACTTTCACCCTTTTTTTTATCTTTCACACCTTTTACTTGCTTTATTGATGCAAAAAGCTGTGCCAAATAGCAAACTCATCTCCACTCAACTTGACCAACTCTGCTATGTCCCGTGCAGTATCTTATTCTCAGTCTTATCTAGATCATTTGCAATTGAATAGAATAGATCCCTTTTGGCTGCTTATGACTGTGTAAAATATGTAGTTTTACTGGGCTGGGATGAGAGAATCCATTGAAGCATGGTGTAGGGATTGTGGTTCCTGTGTGCTAAGAAGAGAGGCTGGCACCAGCCAGAAAGCCCCATTGCAGCCAATAATCACTTAATAACTTTTTCAACTTGTCATCATATGGGAGGCCTTCCATTCCTTGTAGTAGTCTAGTTGCCCACCTTTGAACTGACTCTAACTTCTGAATGTCCTTTTTAAAATGTGGAGCCCAAAACTGGTTCCCATATTCCAGATGTAGCCTTACAAGTGATTTATAGAGGTGTAACAATACGTTGGGATCACGGGATATAATCTCCCTTTTTATACACCCTAAAATCTTGTCCCAAGCAGCATTCCATCAGCCTCTGGAAGGTTCCTGGCGCATTGCACAGCTCGAAGGGCATGCTTTTGAACTCGCAGAGACCCATAGGGGTGGCGAAGGCGGTCTTCTCCCGGTCTGCCTCAGCAACGGACACTTGCCAATAGTGACTAGTGAGATCAAGGGTAGAAAAATAATTTGCAGTTCTCAATGCAGCTAGCGATTCCTCAATACGGGGAGTGGTGCCGTCCTTCTTTTTTAACAGGATCAACAGAGCTGCCCAAAGGCTACAACTGTCACGGATAACCCCAGCCGCCTTCATGTTGCTCAACATGTCCTTGGTACACTGGCAATGTGAAGGTGGTATTGGCTTATAGCTCTCTTTGATGGGTGGGTGTGCACCTGTGGGGATGTGGTGTTGGACCCCTTTTATTCCCCCAAAATCTAGCGGGCTTCCCACCGGTAACCCGCTCCCCAGCTTGGATGGATGCTGAGGGAGCCCCTTTTGCCCGCAGGCTCTGGCCCTGGGAACTGTAGCCTTGGCGGTGACTGTGCTTCCCTCTACGGTGTGAGCTGTTGCCTTCAATCGGGTCTTGACTGCTGGGAAACCCTGGAGGTTCCTGTCGCTAACGGATTTGACCGGTTTTACGGCGACTCCTAGCCTGGTCGGGGTCCGTAGGCCCTGCCGGATGGTGCTGGCTTCTCTTCACTCCTCGATCTGGTACCGGCGGGCCACCGCCCATCCCCGGTCCGTACGGTTCACTCCAATCAGCCTCTCCTGCAGAAGGTCACCACCGTCTGCCAACCTTGCTGAGTGCCCGGGCCACACACCCGGACACGGTCAGTCTCCTCTCCTCTTCACTTCTCTAACTCCAAAACTGATCTCTAATCTGACTCCTTTTCCCGCCTCCAGGACTGTGAACTCCTCGGTGGGTGGGATCAACCGCCTGGCCCACCCCCTGGTGTGGACATCAGCCCCTGGAGGAAGGCAACTAGGATTTGTGTTTAGCTTCGGTGTGCCTAGCCGGAGTGTAGAGTGTGTTGGTGTAGTACCTGTGACGACCTGGCTTGTCCAGGGCGCCACATTCCCCTATAGTAAAATGCAGACCGTCCGCGGGCTGCCCGTCCATCACCGGTTTTATTTTCACAACTGAAAAAGAATAAAACGGTAAAACATGTAAAAGCATCATAAACATTTTACAACGGTACAGCTTCCGCTCTTCTCCCACCCAAACAACCTGGCCCTGATGCTGCCCCTAAGAAGCGGGCAGCACCCCTTGACCCCAGTCCAGCACCAAGTTGCCCGAGCGGGTTCTGTCTCTTTCAGGGGGCCCACGTCCAAGGGGACCCCTGAACCCCCGGAGGATCGCCACCGGTTACGGTAGTGGCGGGCCTAGGCCATCCCTTTCCTCCAGGCCCATCCTCCCAAATCAGCCTCTCCGGAGGCGGTAACGGTGTCAAGCCAACAAACATTTTTATTTACATTGCACTAAGTTTGTGGTTGCCCTGCAAGTTCTCGGGCTTGTCCGTAAGCAGTTCCTTACGCAATGGTTGCACAGTCCCTACGGGGACAACAGTTGCCGGCAACGGCCGGTTTAATCACGGTTCAATCAGGTAAACTTCTTTGGTTGATCATCTTTACTTATCATTTAAAACTTTCAAACTGGTACACTCAACACATAAAGCCCCCCCCTTTTAAAGAGTAGTTTCCCTGTACCTAAGTGGGGGTCTACCTAGGTTGGGGCGAGTGGACCTTCGGGGTCCGGTGTCAGTGGTGACAGGCAGTGGGGCAGAGGGAACAGTCAGTTCCTCCTCCCTGCTATCATGTGGGGCAGGCGGAGGCGTAGGGGAGCTGGGTACAGGTACATCCCTGGGCACTGGCTCGCGGTTAACCGTTTCCATCATTTCTTCATCCACGGGTTGTGGGAACAGTATCACTGGAAGGATCACCGCACCGTTCTGTGTAGGCCAGTCTGCTGGAAAATCACCCATCATGGTGTGGATTACCTCTTTTTCCTTCTCCACTGGACTGGGAACTGGAGCCTCATCCGCTACTCTCAATGCTGGTGGGCACTTCTTCAGGTGGTCTCGGGAAACCGTGGCCAAAGTCCCCCCCTGGTCACGGCTGATCTGGTAGGCCTTCCCATTCTCCCATCCTGTGGGCTGGACTACATACGGGGTTTTTTCCCATTGATCATCCAGCTTGTGGGCCCTTCTTTTCCGCTTCAGCACTACATCCCCAGGTTGGAAGGAACCGGCAGGCGCCTTCTTGTTGAAGCACTGCTCCTGTTGTCCCCGACTCCGGCACAAGTTCTTTTCAACATACTCCTGGACCTGTCGGTACTGTGTCCTCCGCCGAGTGTCCCATTCAGCTGTCGACAGGAGTGCTTCTGAAGCTTCCAAGCCCATTTCCAGATCCACTGGTAGCCGGCCGGGACGAGCTCTCATCAGGTATGCTGGAGTGCATTTCGTAGAGCTGGAAGGGATGTTGTTGTACATATCGACCAGGTCAGGTAGCTTCTCCAGCCACAGGTTCCGCTCTTCCAGTGGTAACGTCTTGAGGAGGCCCAGGACCAAGTGGTTCATCTTTTCACAAATGCCATTGGTTTGGGCGTGGTAAGGCGTGGTCCGGATTTTCTTGCAGCCGTACAACTGGCAGAATTCCTGGAATACCTCTGCTTCAAAGGCCGGACCCTGGTCGGTAAGCACCCTCTCCGGGTACCAATGCGGTCAACAGAAATAAGCCTGGAAAGCCTTAGCAGCGGTGCGGCCGGTTAAGTCCTTAACTGGGACAACCACCAGGAACCTCGAGTAGTGGTCTACGATGGTCAGAGCGTAGGTGTACCCACTTCGGCTGGGGGTGAGCTTTACATGGTCAAGGGCAACCAGCTCCAGCGGTTGGTGTGTAATGATCGGGTGTAGGGGTGCCTTCTGGCTGGCCTCGTCCTTCCTTCTCAATGCGCAAGGGCCACATTCTCGGCACCAGGCCTCCACAGATTCCCGCATTCCACTCCAATAGAACCGCTCTCTTAACAACATCTCTAGCTTCTTCCACCCGAAGTGCACTGCACCATCATGGTATGCTTGCAGGACGGTGGGCACGTTAGCCTGGGGAATCACCAGCTGGCGGATCTTCTTGTGAGTCTTTGGATTAATCAGCTCGCGATACAACTTCCCCTGGTGTAGGTATAGCCGGGTCCGTTCTTGCCACAGACGTTGGGCTTCGGCAGGGGCAGCAGGGTCTATCCCAGCAGAACCCTGTTCCACTAGAGTCTTGACCAGGCGGACAGCAGGTGCCTGGTCCTGAGCTTCCTGCCAGTCCTGTTGGGGCAGCGGATCCAGGTTCACCCGTTGTTGGTAGACGTGCACCTTCTCAGTGAATGGCCGGTGAAATGCAGGCAACTCGATCTCTTCGAGGTCATCATCCTCTGGCCCCTCTTCCGACAGGTGGGGCATCCGGGAGAGTGCATTGGCATTGACGTTGGTACGGCCGGCCCGGTACTTGATGGTGAAATCGTAGTTGGCTAACCTGGTCACCCACCGCTGCTCCAACGCGCCCAGCTTGGCCGTATCTAGATGGGTCAGCAGGTTATTGTCTGTGTACGCGGTGAACTTGGCTGCTGCCAGGTAATGGCGGAACCGCTCGGTGATAGCCCACACCAGTGCCAAGAGCTCAAGCTTGAAGGAGATGTAGTTCTCATGGTTCCTCTCAGTCGGTCGGAGTTTTCGGCTAGCATAAGCTATTACCTTTTCCCTTCTGTCTTGGACCTGGGATAGAACAGCCCCCAAGCCCACATTGCTGGCGTCGGTGTAGAGGATGAATGGGCGGCTGTAGTCAGGGTACGCTAGGATTTCCTCTCCGGTCAGGGCTGTTCTCAGCTGGCGGAAGGATTCCTCATGCTTTTCTTCCCACACCAATGGGGCTACTAGGGATCTACCACCCTTGGTCTGTCCTACGAGGAGGTCTTGCATGGGGGCAGCCATCTTTGTGTACCCCTTAATGAAGCGACGGTAATATCCCACCAGGCCCAGAAACTGCCTCACTTCCCTCACTGTGGTCGGTCTCGGCCAGTCTTGGATGGCGGTGATCTTCTCGGGGTTGGGGGCGACACCTTCCGCACCAACCACATGTCCTAGGTACTGCACTCTGGGTTTCAGCAGATGACACTTTGAGGGCTTCAACTTCATCCCATACTTGGCAAGGGACGCGAACACCTCGGCTAGGTGCTCCAGGTGGGCTTCATACGTCTGTGAGTACACAATCACATCATCCAAGTACAGCAAAACGGTCCCATAGGCAGTCTTCTCTCGGTCTTCCGGTGCCACGGCCACCTGCCAGTACCCGCTGGTGAGGTCAAGGGTGGAGAAGTAGTTAGCGGTTCTCAGCGAGGCCAGGGACTCTTTGATGCGGGGCAGAGGGTAAGCATCCTTATGCGTTATCTGGTTAATCTTCCGGTAATCCACACACATCCGCATGGTGCCATCCTTCTTCTTAACCAGCACCAACGGAGCGGCCCAGGGACTACAGCTGTCCCTAATAACCCCTGCCTCCTTCATGTTCCTCAACATGTCTTTGGCGCATTGGTAGTGCGCAGGGGGAATAGGCCTGTATCTCTCTTTAATAGGGGAGTGTGTACCGGTAGGGATGTGGTGTTGAACCCCTTTAATCTGCCCAAAATCTAGAGGGTGCTTGCTAAAAACCCGCTCATACTCCTGTACCACCCGGTATACCCCTTCCTTGTGGTGTATGGGGGTATCATCAGTGCCGACATGTAGCTCTCGATACCACTCGCCTAACTCCCCCAGGGATGAGTGGGAACCGGCAGCAGGCGGTGTGACCGGGGGAACGGCTTCATGGATCGTGTGGGGATCTAGAGTGAGCAATTTGGCAAGGGTAGCGTACCGGGTGGTGCATGAATGCACACATATTGGTTTTATAATCTTATTGTATTACTTTATATTCTTATTTCACTTGTGCATATCTCCACCATAATCCTGGCTAAGAAATATAGCTTTTTTTGGGGTACACAGGTAGTAAGGTCTTCTTTCTATTTCTTTAGGGGTGATATAGCCTGGTGGAACTCTAGACCTCTAACATTATATATGCACCCTTTTTCTTTATGGTTCTTGGACACCTTATAACATTCTTCCATACATATATATCTTTCTCATAAATTATAAATAATTAGGCATTTTTATATATTTTATTTACATTTTCATAAATAACTTTTTACAAAGCATGGGGGACATTCTCACATACATATAATTTTCATGTACGCATTCTGAAAATTTACGCATAAACCGTACACACTCCTTTTTGTAACAATTTCTATAACTCATTCGCTGAACTCTCATCCCGGATATTCATTCTTACACCGAATTTCCTGTTATAACACAACATTCATGATTTTTATTCAATTTATTTTTATTTTTTAGGTTTATTAGTAGTGATGAGCGAGTACTAAAAAGCTCGGGTGCTCGAAGCTCGGGCCGAGCCTCCCAAGATACTCGTGTACTCGGCCCGAGCACCGAGCCCAATGTTATCCTATGGGAGACCCGAGTATTTTTGTGAAATGACCACCGGCAGCATGTAGAAACCCTAAAAATGGCACAAAAGTCTCCGAAGAGTGCTCAAATGACATGGCAACAGCATGGGGAAGACCCCTTGAAGCATTTATCACTCAAAAGTCACAGCTGTAAATAATTTTGTCCGCGTTTTACGCCATTTCTACGGACTCACCAGAAAACCTTCCAAAATGACACCAAAATGATTTTTCATAGCGGAAATGTTAAGGGCACATAACCAATAGTGAGATAGAGCTAATGTATGTTACTTTTTGAGATCAATACATGAAAGATTTTACGTAAAACATTGTGTGGCACTCCGATGTCCCTGAGAAGAGACGTACATAAAGGCCTCTGAGTCTAATGTGCCCATTTTGAGGATCTGAGTCTTTGTAGTATTTTCCTTTGCCAGGGCAGTCCAAAATTGTGAGGTTCACCAATGCCCCTGCATACAGACGTGCATGATGGCCTGTAAACCTGAAGTGCCCATTGTAAGGAAGTGGGTCTATTGTAGTATAGCCCTTAGGCAGGGCAGCCAAAAATTGGGAGGCTCCACGTTGTCCCTGGATAGAGACGTGCATGAGGGCCTCAAAACATTTTAGTGTCCAGTGTCAGGAAGTGGGTGTATTATAGTATAGCCCTTAGGCAGGGCAGCCAAAAATTGGGAGGCTCCACGTTGTCCCTGGATAGAGACGTGCATGAGGGCCTGTAAACCTGAAGTGCCCATTGGAAGGAAGTGGGTCTTTTGTAGTATAGCCCTTTGGCAGGGCAGCCAAAAATTGGGAGGCTCCACGTTGTCCCTGGATAGAGACGTGCATGAGGGCCTGTAAACCTGAAGTGCCCATTGGAAGGAAGTGGGTCTTTTGTAGTATAGCCCTTTGGCAGGGCAGCCAAAAATTGGGAGGCTCCACGTTGTCCCTGGATAGAGACATGCATGAGGGCCTCAAAACATTAAATGTCCATTGTCAGGAAGTGGGTGTATTATAGTATAGCCCTTAGGCAGGGCAGCCAAAAATTGGGAGGCTCCACGTTGTCCCTGGATAGAGACGTGCATGAGGGCCTGTAAACCTGAAGTGCCCATTGGAAGGAAGTGGGTCTTTTGTAGTATAGCCCTTTGGCAGGGCAGCCAAAAATTGGGAGGCTCCATGTTGTCCCTGGATAGAGACGTGCATGAGGGCCTCAAAACATTAAGTGTCCATTGTCAGGAAGTGGGTGTATTATAGTATAGCCCTTTGGCAGGGCAGCCAAAAATTGGGAGGCTCCACGTTGTCCCTGGATAGAGACGTGCATGAGGGCCTCAAAACATTAAGTGTCCATTGTCAGGAAGTGGGTTTATTATAGTATAGCCCTTAGGCAGGGCAGCCAAAAATTGGGAGGCTCCACGTTGTCCCTGGATAGAGACGTGCATGAGGGCCTCAAAACATTAAGTGTCCATTGTCAGGAAGTGGGTCTTTTGTAGTATAGCTCTTTGGCAGGGCAGCCAAAAATTGGGAGGCTCCACGTTGTCCCTGGATAGAGACGTGCATGAGGGCCTCAAAACATTAAGTGTCCATTGTCAGGAAGTGGGTGTATTATAGTATAGCCCTTAGGCAGGGCAGCCAAAAATTGGGAGGCTCCACGTTGTCCCTGGATAGAGACGTGCATGAGGGCCTCAAAACATTAAGTGTCCATTGTCAGGAAGTGGGTCTTTTGTAGTATAGCCCTTTGGCAGGGCAGCCAAAAATTGGGAGGCTCCACGTTGTCCCTGGATAGAGACGTGCATGAGGGCCTCAAAACATTAAGTGTCCATTGTCAGGAAGTGGGTGTATTATAGTATAGCCCTTTGGCAGGGCAGCCAAAAATTGGGAGGCTCCACGTTGTCCCTGCATAGAGACGTGCATGAGGGCCTCAAAACATTGTTCCCATTGCAAAGGAGCGGGTCTCCTGTCGTTGTAATGTCCATTCTGCAAAGAATGGGCGAAAAAATTTACCACTGGGGGTATACCTGAAACAAAGGCCTAACTCTTGTAACGGTCATCATGGTGGCGCATGAGGAGAAGGAGGAGCAGTCCAGCGATTATCCAAAGTCCAGAAGTGTGTACCCATGGGTGACTGGAGGTACATGGCAAATTCCCGTTACAAACTTTAAATTCCGCTCTCATTTGCTGGTGGTGTGGTGAAGTCTGGCCCAATCCAACCCTTGTTCATCTTGATCAGAGTCAGCCTGTCAGCATTTTCAGTTGACAGGCGGGTGCGTTTATCTGTAATGATTCCACCTGCGGCACTAAAAACACGCTCTGACAAAATGCTAGCGGCAGGGCAGGCCAGGACTTCCAAGGCGTAGAGAGCCAATTCATGCCACGTGTCCACCTTGGATACCCAATAATTGTAAGGCACAGAGGAATGTCGGAGTACAGTTGTTCGATCTGCAAGGTACTCCTTGAGCATCTGGGCAAACTTAGGATTTCTTGTGGCACTACCCCGCACCTCAGGGGCTGTGGTACGTGAGGGGCTGAGAAAACTGTCCCACATCTTAAAGACTGTTCCCCTACCTCTGGCGGATTGGACTTGTGCCTCTCTCGGCTGTACGCCTTGGTTGTCCACTGATTCCTGACCTATGCCGCTAGCGTTTTGTGAGGGAAATGCTTTGCCTACTTCCGTGACTATGGCCTTCCGGAACTGCTGCATTTTGGTTGACCTCTCCGCCTCGGGAATAAGAGACATAAAGTTCTCCTTGTAGCGTGGGTCTAACAGTGTTACCAACCAGTAATGATTGTCGGCCAAGATGTTCTTAACGCGAGGGTCACGAGACAGGCAGCTTACCATAAAGTCAGCCATGTGCGCCAGACTCTTAACAGCCAGGACTTCAGTAGCCTGACCAACACGTTGACTGAACATGCTGTCCTCCTCCTCCTCCTCCTCCTCCTCCTCATCTACCCTGTCCTCTGGCCAGCCACGCTGAACCGAGGATATGACTGGTGTGCATGTCATATCCTCAATTTGGCCGGAGATTTGCTCCATGTCTTCATCCTCCTCCTCGTCATAGTCCTCCACTGCACGTTGTGATGAGACGAGGCTGGGCTGTGTGTTATCACCCACACCCACTACTGTTTCTTGCTGCAACTCATCGCGCTCCGCCTGCAATGCATCATGTTTGGTTTTGAGCAGAGACCGTTTTAGAAGGCAGAGTAGCGGTATGGTGACGCTAATAATGGCGTCATCACCACTCACCATCTTGGTGGAGTCCTCAAAGTTTTGGAGGATGGTACATAGGTCGGACATCCATCTCCACTCCTCAGGTGTTATGTGTGGAGTTTGACCCATTTCCCGACGGCTTAGGTGATGCAGGTACTCAACAACTGCCCTCTTCTGCTCACATATCCTGACCAACATGTGCAGAGTTGAATTCCAACGCGTGGGGACATCACACACCAGTCTGTGAGCCGGAAGATGCAAACTGCGCTGAAAGCCGGCAAGGCCGGCTGAAGCAGTAGGTGACTTTCGAAAATGTGCAGACAGGCGGCGAACTTTTACCAGCAGATCAGACAGCTCTGGGTATGACTTTAGAAACCGCTGAACCACGAGGTTGAGCACATGGGCCACACATGGAACATGTGTCAGCTGGCCTCGCCTCAAAGCCGCCACCAGGTTCCGGCCATTGTCACACACGACCTTTCCTGGCTTTAGGTTCAGAGGTGTGAGCCAGTGATCTGCCTGCTGTTTCAGAGCTGTCCACAGCTCTTCTGCATTGTGGGGTTTGTCACCTATGCAGATTAGCTTCAGCACAGCCTGTTGCCGCTTCGCCGAGGCAGTGCTGCAGTGCTTCCAGCTTGGGACTGGTGTGGAGGGTACAGTGGATGAGGATGCGCAGGAGGAGGAGGAGGCTGAAGAGCATGACATTCCGGAGCTGTAGAGTGTGGGTGAAACACTGACTGAGGTAGGGCCTGCAAACCTTGGTGTGGGAAGGACGTGTTCCGTCCCTCGCTCAGACTGGGTCCCAGCTTCCACAATATTAACCCAGTGTGCCGTCAACGAGATGTAGCGGCCTTGCCCACAAGCACTTGTCCACGTGTCTGTGGTTAGGTGGACTTTGGGTGAAACAGCGTTGTTCAGGGCACGTGTGATGTTTTGTGACACGTGGTTATGCAACGCGGGGACGGCACACCGGGAGAAATAGTGGCGGCTGGGGACCGAGTAACGTGGGACAGCTGCCGCCATCAGGTCGCGGAATGCTTCTGTCTCCACCAGCCTAAAAGGCAACATTTCCAGTGCAAGCAGTCGCGAAATGTTAGCATTTAGAACTGTGGCATGTGGGGTGTTGGCAATGTATTTGCGCCTGCGTTCAAAGGTTTGCTGAATGGATAACTGAACGCTGCGCTGGGACAAGGACGTGCTTGATGATGGTGTTATTTCTGAGTAGGCAACTGCAGGTGCAGGACCGGAGGAGGCTTGTTCGCAGGCAGCATGGACAGGGGATTGGCTCGCATGCACAACCAGCGAAGACGTAGCAGTAACATTAGCAAGCACTGCTCCTCGACTCTGTTGTACTTCCCACAAAGTCGGGTGCTTGGCTGACATGTGCCTGATCATGCTGGTGGTGGTCAGGCTGCTAGTTTTGGTACCCCTGCTGATGCTGGCACGGCAGGTGTTGCAAATGGCCTTTTTAGAATCATCTGGATCAAACTTAAAAAACTGCCAGACTCGGGAAGACCTAACATTTGTACAGGCACCTTGTGTCGTGTTGTTGTTCCGGGGAACGGTTGCCTGACTTCTGCCTGGAGCCACCACCCTGCTTCTTACTGCCTGTTGGGATGCTACGCCTCCCTCCCCCTGTGCACTGCTGTCCTCGCTCTGCATATCCTCCTGCCAGGTTGGGTCAGTTACTGGATCATCCACCACGTCGTCTTCCTCTTCCGCACCCTGCTCCTCCTCCTGACTTCCTGACAATTGTGTCTCATCATCGTCCACCCCTTGTTGAGACACGTTGCCAACTTCGTGAGAACGTGGCTGCTCAAATATTTGGCCATCTGTACATACGATCTCCTCATGACCCACTTCAACATGAGCTGGCGAGAGGCCAGAATGTGCGAATGGAAACGTGAACAGCTCTTCCGAGTGTCCAAGTGTGGGATCATTAATGTCCGAGGACGTGTACTCAGCCTTGTGGTAGGAAGGAGGATCAGGTTCTGAAATGTGCGGTGCAGTATCACGGCTACTGACACTTGACATGGTGGAAGACAGAGTGTTTGTGGTGGTGCCAATCTGACTGGAAGCATTATCCGCTATCCAACTAACAACCTGTTGACACTGGTCTTGGTTCAAGAGCGGTGTACTGCTGCGGTCCCCAAGAATTTGGGACAGGACGTGCGAGCGACTAGATGTGGCCCTTTGTTGTGGCAAAATTAGAGCTTGCCCACGACCTCGGCCTCTGCCTGCACCACCATCACGTCCACTTCCTTGTTCCTTGCCAACGCCCTTGCGCATTTTGCAATGCTGTGCTGACGTGTATTCACTAGACTTGGGCGTTATATCAAAGTTTGTGCAAATTGTGCACCTGTACGCTGCCACCGACAGGCACACACGTGCGGTTTTTAAATGCAAGCACGGACGCACTAAGAACCTAACAGGTTTTAGGAGCAAAAATTAATGACGAGAACTCTGACACTATCAGCCACTGCTGACTGACGTGTATTATACACTACACTTGTGCGTTATATAATAGTTTGGTAAAAACGCACACAAGTGCACCTGTACGCTGCCACCGACAGGCACACACGTGCGGTTTTTAAATGCAAGCACGGACGCACTAAGAACCTAACACAGGTTTTAGGAGCAAAAATTAATGACGAGAACTCTGACACTATCAGCCACTGCTGACTGACGTGTATTATACACTACACTTGTGCGTTATATAATAGTTTGGTAAAAACGCACACAAGTGCACCTGTACGCTGCCACCGACAGGCACACACGTGCGGTTTTTAAATGCAAGCACGGACGCACTAAGAACCTAACACAGGTTTTAGGAGCAAAAATTAATGACGAGAACTCTGACACTATCAGCCACTGCTGACTGACGTGTATTATACACTACACTTGTGCGTTATATAATAGTTTGGTAAAAACGCACACAAGTGCACCTGTACGCTGCCACCGACAGGCACACACGTGCGGGTTTTAAATGCAAGCACGGACGCACTAAGAACCTAACACAGGTTTTAGGAGCAAAAATTAATGACGAGAACTCTGACACTATCAGCCACTGCTGACTGACGTGTATTATACACTACACTTGTGCGTTATATAATAGTTTGGTAAAAACGCACACAAGTGCACCTGTACGCTGCCACCGACAGGCACACACGTGCGGTTTTTAAATGCAAGCACGGACGCACTAAGAACCTAACAGGTTTTAGGAGCGACAATTGCTGAGAAGTCTGACACTATCAGGACTGTTTTAGACTGTGTACACCAGCCCCAGATATGATGAAGGCTGGTATACGGTCACCACTAGGAATGGCTATATACCCTGCCTGCCTGCCTGCCTGTATACTGCTACAATAGTCCTGACAAGGACTCTTTTGGTCACTAGCCTGTATTCCAACCTGGCTATACCCTGCCTGTATACAGCAACAATAGTCCTGAGAAGGACTCTGCTACTGTACTCCGACCTGGCTATACCCTGCCTGCCTGTATACAACTAGAATAGTCCTGAGAAGGACTTTTGGTCACACTGTTTGCAGCCCTGCTACGGAAATAGCTATAAAGGGCCGCAAACCTTTCCCTGAAGCAGCGACCCTCTCCCTGCACTGACTGTCTGGATAGCTGTGAGCAGAGCACAGCGCGCCCGCCGGTATAAAGGCTCGGTCACGCTGTGCAGGCCGGCCAATCACTGCAATTCCACAACTAACAGGGCTGTGGCATTGCAGTGGTCTGCCAGCCAATCCCTGCATGAGGGCTGGCTCTCAAAAGAGCGCCAACATGCAGGGATGAAGACCACGAGTACAGCACGAGTATCGCGAGATTACTCGGTCCCCGTCGAGTAGACCGAGTACAGTGATACTCGTGCGAGTACCGAGTAGTAACAAGCATGCTCGCTCATCACTATTTATTAGTAAAATGGCTTACACTCCCCTTTTTTCCACTTTTTTCTTCACTACTTTTATAAAGAAATTTTTCCTTTCTTTATTCTTAATGCAATTTTATATAGCAACACCACCATTTTTTGCCACGAACATAATTTTTCTTGTCCGTCATCCCGTTCACCCTTACAGGGTTGTGGACAGATGCACTTGTCACTACACTTCTAAGACTCAATACAGGGTCTGGAGCTCAATGCTCCCTTTTTGTTTTTTTTTTCTTCTTTTTTTTCTTTTTTTCATTTTGTCCTTCTTCTTCTTTTTCTGATTTTTGTCTCAAAAAGCTGATGAAATTTGAAACACTATACCCCAGTGATTTTATAAATGTTTCTCAATATATCACTTGAGAACTTTTATGGCCGGTATTGTAACAGTTGACCATCCCGGCAGTATTTGAAATACAGCAGTCAGTCCTCTGACGTAGCTCCATATGTGTATATATAGAGGTTCTTCCTCCTTTGATTGCATACTGTTCTTTTTTTGCCCTGATGAAGGAGACAGTGATCTCTGAAACACATTGACCGGAAAAAAGAATAAAGAGATGAAATAATTAACATCAGTTTCCTTTGGTGACAGCGCGGCACGCACCCGATTTTCCTCCTATACGTTATTGCTCTTCTACTAGGGGCTGCGGCTGTCGCCATTTGTAACGTGCATTTAGGGGTTGTGACTGGCACAACCTTAATAGGTGAGTGCAACTACTATTAATTATTTGTTACCTTACCAGGTAAGACCCTAATTTGTGCGTCTGCTCCAGAGTTATTTCCCTGATTATTAATATCTGACAGGCAGTGATTGATCCTGCATTCTCACCTTCCTCTCTGTTGCACATTCTTATTGTTCCTATATGCTCTCTATTTCCATCAGACTTTTTTTGTCCTTCGGTGGGGCTCTAACATATGTGCACCATTTATTATTTATTTTTATGGATTCCTTTCTTTTTTCATGCTAGCGTTCATTATGCAGTAGTCATTCATGATATATCTTATATTTGTGAATCCATTAGGGCTCTATATGTCTGGTGCATCACATTGGGTCTTTTCAGTGCACAATAGGCACCTTTTTCTGTTATGCTCTGCTGCCACCTTATGGACATCCTATCAGTGATGCCAGAAAAAAATGGACATGTCTCCGTGCAGCAATCACGGACACGCGGGTACGCCGCACGGAGACACGTGCAGTGAAAAATCACTGATGTGTGAGCAGACCCATTCATTATAATGGATCTGCGTATCTCAGTGATTCTGTTATGTTTAAAAAAAAGCACAAACGTACCAGAATCACTGACGTGTGAAACAGGCCTTATAGTGTTTTGATTTATGTATGTATTATACAACTTCTGTGGATCTTGTATGAGTGACTTTTCTTCATTTTATTGGATTGTTTTAAAATATTGAAATAAAGTCACGCTTCCTATGCATCCTTTTGTATTCTGATTGGCTACTATAATACAGTTTTTAGGCACTGAGATCGATACCAGAGGCATGGTCTTCCGCTTACCAGAGGATAAGCTCAAAAGGCTAAGGGACATAATAGAAGGGTTTAGTGCTGTTAATAAGGTGGCATTAAGATAAATGAAATATATCTTCTCGGTCTTCTCGTTTTCTTGCTGAGTTGTGCCAATGGACAGAGTTTTTTCTAGACATTTGCTATTGGAAACTCAGGGAACCAAAGCTCCTGGATAGAGTTGAGCGCGGTTCGTGGTTCGTGGTTCTCCAGTTCTAGGCTCGAGTGATTTTGGGGCATGTTCTAGATCGAACTAGAACTCGAGCTTTTTGCAAAAGCTCGATAGTTCTAGAAACGTTCGAGAACGGTTCTAGCAGCCAAAAAACAGCTAAATCATAGCTTGGTTTCTGCTGTAATAGTGTAAGTCACTCTGTGAATCAAACTATTATCACATTTCAGTGTATAGTGTGCGTGAACAGCGCCTTCAGATCACTGCTGTTTCTATAATGGCGATCGCCATTTTTTTTTTTTTTCTTGTCTTCCTTCCCTAAGTGCGCGCGTCTTGTGGGGCGGGCCAGCATGTCAGCCAATCACAGACACACACACAGCTAAGTTGACTTTGAGCCAGAGAAGCAATGGCATGTGTGATAGGATCTGCATGTCACATGTCCCTGCATTATAAAACCGGACATTTTCTTCACGGACGCCATTATCTGCCTTCTGCGTCTTTGGTGTCAGACATCACTGTCGCAGCTCCGTCCTCCTGAGTCCTATAGCCGATACAGCTGTATGCGCTGCATACACAGCGTTAGACAGCATAGGGAGAGCACTTTATAGCAGTCCTTTTAAGGGCTCAAACCGGCAGGGTCAGAGAGCCATAGGTGACAGGTCCTGCAAACAGCAACAGCATCTGTGTAGCCAAGGTCAGGGATTTCCTCCCTGCATTTCACCATTAGGAGGGAATAGAAAGGCAGGCTTCCATTCCTCTACCCAGAGCACCACAATCCTGCCACTGTACCCTCCTGTCCTCTGCACACTCCAACTCATTATAACTAAGCCATTATACTAGCAAACACTCAGTGTACCTAGTGGCATCCTATCTGTGGCTATTGGACTTTGCTATAGTCCCACTAGTGCAAAGACATTTGCAGAGCACGTCTGCCTGCATTGCACACTCCAACTTTTTTAAACTAAGCAATTTTACTAGCAAACACTCAGTGTACCTAGTGGCATCCTATACGTGGCTATTGGACTTTGCTATAGTCCCACTAGTGCCAAGACATTTGCAGAGCGCATCTGCCTGCGTTGCACACTCCAACTAATTTTAACTTAGCCATTATACTAGCAAACACTCAGTGTACCTAGTGGCATCCTATACGTGGCTATTGGACTTTGCTATAGTCCCACTAGTGCCAAGACATTTGCAGAGCGCATCTGCCTGCGTTGCACACTCCAACTAATTATAAGTAAGCCATTATACTAGCAAACACTCAGTGTACCTAGTGGCATCCTATCTGTGGCTATTGGACTTTGCTATAGTCCCACTAGTGCAAAGACATTTGCAGAGCACGTCTGCCTGCATTGCACACTCCAACTTTTTTAAACTAAGCAATTTTACTAGCAAACACTCAGTGTACCTAGTGGCATCCTATACGTGGCTATTGGACTTTGCTATAGTCCCACTAGTGCCAAGACATTTGCAGAGCGCATCTGCCTGCGTTGCACACTCCAACTAATTATAAGTAAGCCATTATACTAGCAAACACTCAGTGTACCTAGTGGCATCCTATCTGTGGCTATTGGACTTTGCTATAGTCCCACTAGTGCAAAGACATTTGCAGAGCACGTCTGCCTGCATTGCACACTCCAACTTTTTTAAACTAAGCAATTTTACTAGCAAACACTCAGTGTACCTAGTGGCTTCCTATACGTGGCTATTGGACTTTGCTATAGTCCCACTAGTGCCAAGACATTTGCAGAGCGCATCTGCCTGCGTTGCACACTCCAACTAATTATAAGTAAGCCATTATACTAGCAAACACTCAGTGTACCTAGTGGCATCCTATCTGTGGCTATTGGACTTTGCTATAGTCCCTCTAGTGCCAAGACATTTGCAGAGCGCATCTGCCTGCGTTGCACACTCCAACTAATTATAAGTAAGCCATTATACTAGCAAACACTCAGTGTACCTAGTGGCATCCTATACGTGGCTATTGGACCTTGCTATAGTCCCACTAGTGCCAAGACATTTGCAGAGCGCATCTGCCTGCGTTGCACACTCCAACTAATTATAAGTAAGCCATTATACTAGCAAACACTCAGTGTACCTAGTGGCATCCTATACGTGGCTATTGGACCTTGCTATAGTCCCACTAGTGCCAAGACATTTGCAGAGCGCATCTGCCTGCGTTGCACACTCCAACTAATTATAAGTAAGCCATTATACTAGCAAACACTCAGTGTACCTAGTGGCATCCTATTTGTGGCTATTGGACTTTGCTATAGTCCCACTAGTGCCAAGACATTTGCAGAGCGCATCAGCCTGCGTTGCACACTCCAACTAATTATAAGTAAGCCATTATACTAGCAAACACTCAGTGTACCTAGTGGCATCCTATACGTGGCTATTGGACCTTGCTATAGTCCCACTAGTGCCAAGACATTTGCAGAGCGCATCTGCCTGCGTTGCACACTCCAACTAATTATAAGTAAGCCATTATACTAGCAAACACTCAGTGTACCTAGTGGCATCCTATACGTGGCTATTGGACCTTGCTATAGTCCCACTAGTGCCAAGACATTTGCAGAGCGCATCTGCCTGCGTTGCACACTCCAACTAATTATAAGTAAGCCATTATACTAGCAAAAACTCAGTGTACCTAGTGGCATCCTATCTGTGGCTATTGGACTTTGCTATAGTCCCACTAGTGCAAAGACATTTGCAGAGCACGTCTGCCTGCATTGCACACTCCAACTTTTTTAAACTAAGCAATTTTACTAGCAAACACTCAGTGTACCTAGTGGCATCCTATACGTGGCTATTGGACTTTGCTATAGTCCCACTAGTGCCAAGACATTTGCAGAGCGCATCTGCCTGCGTTGCACACTCCAACTAATTTTAACTTAGCCATTATACTAGCAAACACTCAGTGTACCTAGTGGCATCCTATACGTGGCTATTGGACTTTGCTATAGTCCCACTAGTGCCAAGACATTTGCAGAGCGCATCTGCCTGCGTTGCACACTCCAACTAATTATAAGTAAGCCATTATACTAGCAAACACTCAGTGTACCTAGTGGCATCCTATACGTGGCTATTGGACCTTGCTATAGTCCCACTAGTGCCAAGACATTTGCAGAGCGCATCTGCCTGCGTTGCACACTCCAACTAATTATAAGTAAGCCATTATACTAGCAAACACTCAGTGTACCTAGTGGCATCCTATACGTGGCTATTGGACTTTGCTATAGTCCCACTAGTGCCAAGACATTTGCAGAGCGCATCTGCCTGCGTTGCACACTCCAACTAATTATAAGTAAGCCATTATACTAGCAAACACTCAGTGTACCTAGTGGCATCCTATACGTGGCTATTGGACCTTGCTATAGTCCCACTAGTGCCAAGACATTTGCAGAGCGCATCTGCCTGCGTTGCACACTCCAACTAATTATAAGTAAGCCATTATACTAGCAAACACTCAGTGTACCTAGTGGCATCCTATCTGTGGCTATTGGACTTTGCTATAGTCCCACTAGTGCCAAGACATTTGCAGAGCGCATCTGCCTGCGTTGCACACTCCAACTAATTATAAGTAAGCCATTATACTAGCAAACACTCAGTGTACCTAGTGGCATCCTATACGTGGCTATTGGACTTTGCTATAGTCCCACTAGTGCCAAGACATTTGCAGAGCGCATCTGCCTGCGTTGCACACTCCAACTAATTATAAGTAAGCCATTATACTAGCAAACACTCAGTGTACCTAGTGGCATCCTATACGTGGCTATTGGACTTTGCTATAGTCCCACTAGTGCCAAGACATTTGCAGAGCGCATCTGCCTGCGTTGCACACTCCAACTAATTTTAACTTAGCCATTATACTAGCAAACACTCAGTGTACCTAGTGGCATCCTATACGTGGCTATTGGACTTTGCTATAGTCCCACTAGTGCCAAGACATTTGCAGAGCGCATCTGCCTGCGTTGCACACTCCAACTAATTTTAACTTAGCCATTATACTAGCAAACACTCAGTGTACCTAGTGGCATCCTATACGTGGCTATTGGACTTTGCTATAGTCCCACTAGTGCCAAGACATTTGCAGAGCGCATCTGCCTGCGTTGCACACTCCAACTCATTATAACTAAGTTGCATTGTCAGGGATATTTATTCTTTATTATTCTGCTGTTAATAAAGCTAGACCACCACTGCAATCTTCACCACCTCTCAATTTTTACTACCACATTTTCAGTCCACAATCTTGTCGCAATCAACATGAGTGGCAAAATGACAGATGCTGGTGGAAAGGGGAAGAGGCGTGGTGGAAAAGGCAAAAAAGGTTTTGTCTGTGGGGAAAGTGGCAAAGCTCCATTATCATCTGCTGAAGATAGACCATCTACCAGCAAAAGTAAGATGTCTACTACTTACCGTGGACAATCCGATGTGCTCCCTTTTTTACGGACACGAACAACAGGAAGAAAGGTAGATGATGGGCAAAAAAGGAAAATGCTTGAATGGATCTCAAGTGGTCCAACAAGTGCCCTCTCAGCCACTTCAAGTACCGCATCCAAAAAACACCAGTCCTCTGAGTTGTCATCCCAATCACACTTGATTTCTCCCAGCTCTGAAGTCTCCATCAGCCCTGCACAGTATGGTGGAACTGAGATGGCTGAGTCTGCAGAGCTGTTCAGTCACACTATAGCCTGGGAATCAGAGGTCTGCTCCCAAGCTACAGTGAGTACAGAACAGGAAATGGTCTGCAGTGATGCCCAGAACCTTTGTGACTCTGATTCAGGCCGTGAGGACCAAGTTTCTGAGCATAATGTTGACCCTTTGTCACAAACTGTAACACCTGTGGTTATAGACAATGAGGAACATACTGATGAAGATGAGACGCAGATACCCGATTGGGATGACAACTTAAATATTCGGTCAGGGCAAGAAGAGGCTCGGTCTGAGGGGGAGGGGAGTGCAAACACAACAATTGATGATGAAGTTCTAGATCCCACCTACTGTCAACCCCCAGTCAGGCACTCGAGGAGGTCAACAGAGGCGGTGGAGGAGGATGCAACCGACGACAAAGTTACCTTGCGCCTTCCTGGACAGAGTCGGAGCACTGGTAGCACGTCTACAACTGCATCCTCAGCCACCACTCTGCCTATGAGCATTATTCGGGGTGGATCAACAGGTCGCATGGCCTCTAAGCCTTGCCTAGCCTGGTCCTTTTTTGACATAGAAAAAGATCGCCCAAATCATGTGATATGTAAAATTTGTCATGATTCTCTTAGTAGAGGTCAAAACCTCAGCAGTTTGACAACTTCTTCCATGAATCGTCACATGAATAAATATCATAGGTCCCGGTGGGAAGCTCACTGTGCTGCAATGCTGCAAGAGCGCCCCTTCCAGTGCATCCGCGCGCTCTTCATCTTCTAGGACTGTGGGGACAGCTGTCACACCTGTTTTTCCACGCCAAACTTCCACCACTGTAACCGCAACAGGCAGTTTGCTTGTAAGGTCGTCAGTTGGTTTGGAAGGGGAAACAAGTGAGTGTGTACAGCTCTCTCAGACATCGATAGCACCAACGTTGGATGAAGGCAACATCATGTCTCCGCCTGCACTTTCCTCACAAACCTGCATTTTTCCAGGGACACCCTACTCAACACCGTCTACACACAGCAGCCAGATCTCTGTCCCTCAGATGTGGTCAAATAAAAGGCCACTTCCTCCGACCCATGACAAAGCTAAGAGGTTGACTCTATCCCTCTGTAAGCTGTTGGCTACCGAAATGCTGCCTTTCCGCCTAGTGGACACACAGGATTTTAGAGACCTTATGTCTGTCGCTGTGCCCCAGTACCAGATGCCTAGTCGCCACTACTTCTCTAAGAAAGGTGTGCCCGCGCTACACCAGCATGTCGCACACAACATCACCGCTTCCTTGAGAAACTCTGTATGTGAACGGGTGCATTTCACCACCGATACTTGGACCAGTAAGCATGGACAGGGACGTTACATGTCGCTGACTGGGCACTGGGTAACTATGGTGATAGATGGTGAAGGGTCTGCTGCACAAGTCTTGCCGTCCCCACGACTTGTGTGTCAATCCTCTGTCTGTCCAAGTTCCGCCACAGCTTCTGCATCCTCCACCTCATCTGGGTCCTCCACCTCCGCCCCAAGCCTGCCTTGTCAGGCCACCAGCGTTCTCACTGCGCAGAAGGAATCACGCACGCCTCATTACTATGCTGGCAGCAGAGCGCAACGGCATCAGGCGGTCTTTAGCTTGACATGTCTTGGGAATAAGAGTCACACAGCTGAGGAGTTGTGGTCAGCTCTGCGGTCCGAGTTTAATAAATGGTTGTATCCACTCAACCTGCAGCCTGGTAAGGCCGTGTGCGACAATGCTGCAAACCTGGGTGCGGCACTTCGCCTGGGCATTGTGACACACGTACCTTGTATGGCTCACGTGTTCAACCTTGTCGTCCAGCAATTTTTAACACACTATCCCGGCCTAGATGGCCTTCTGAACAGGGCACGAAAACTGTCAGCTCACTTCCGCCGTTCAAGCGCCGCAGCAGAGCGACTTGCATCGCTCCAGAAGTCTTTCGGCCTGCCGGTTCATCGCCTGAAATGCGATGTGGCGACACGCTGGAATTCAACTCTCCACATGTTACAGCGACTGTGGCAGCACCGCAGAGCCCTGGTGCAATACGTCATGACGTATAGCCTGGGCCAACGAGATGCAGAGGTGGGGCAGATCACCCTGATGGAGTGGTCTCAGATCAAGGACCTATGCACCCTTCTGCACAGTTTCGACATGGCGACGAATATGTTTAGCTCTGACAATGCCATTATCAGCATGACGATTCCAGTCATTTACATGCTGGAGCACACGCTAAACACTATTCGGAGTCAGGGGGTGGGACAACATGAAGGGGAGGAACTACAGGAGGATTCATATGCGCAAGGGACAACAACATCACCAAGGTCCAGACGTTCATCATCACCAACGCAGCAGGCATGGGACCATGGGGAACAGGGATCGACAAAGGCGCATAGTAGCAGGCGAAATGTTGGGTGCAGGAGAACATGAAGAAATGGAGGACGAACTGTCCATGGACATGGAAGACTCAGCGGATGAGGGAGACCTTGGTCAAATTTCAGTTGAAAGAGGTTGGGGGGAGATGTCAGAGGAAGAAAGAACGGGTAGCACCTCTATGCCACAAACACAGCGTGGACTTGGTCCGCATGGCTGCGCAAGACACATGAGTGCCTTTTTGTTGCACTACCTCCAACATGACAGTCGTATTGTCAAAATTAGAAGTGATGATGACTACTGGATTGCCACACTATTAGATCCCCGGTACAAGTCCAAATTTTGTGACATAATTCCAGCCATAGAAAGGGACGCACGTATGCAGGAGTATCAGCAGAAGCTGTTACTCGATCTTAGCTCGGCTTTTCCACCAAACAACCGTGCAGGTGCAGGGAGGGAATCTCCCAGTTGTAACTTGACAAACATGGGACGGTCTCGTCATCTTCAACAGTCTACCCGTACCAGTAGGACCGTATCTGGTGCCGGTAACAGCAATTTTATGGAATCTTTTCATAATTTTTTTAGACCCTCTTTTGCAAGGCCACCAGAGACAACAAGTCTGACACATACTCAACGGCTGGAGAGGATGATACAGGAGTATCTCCAAATGAACATCGATGCCATGACTGTGCAACTGGAGCCTTGCTCCTTTTGGGCTTCAAACCTAGAAAAATGGCCAGAGCTCTCCAGTTACGCCTTGGAGATTTTGTCGTGTCCAGCTGCCAGCGTTGTCTATGAACGTGTATTCAGTGCTGCTGGGTGTGTGCTGACAGATAAGCGCACGCGTCTGTCCAGTGACAATGTGGACAGACTGACGTTCATCAAAATGAACAAGTCATGGATCCAGCAGGAATTTACTACCCCTGTGTCATCCTGGGGAGAGTAAATGCTTGTTGATTTGGAATGTGCTTGATGCAAATCAAAACATCCTGTTTGCAACTAGGGCCCAAGTGCTGCCACTGATGGGGTGGGTGTCTGTGTGGCCCAATTTTTGGAAAAAAGGGAGACTCCGCTTGGAGTAACCCTTGCTTGCTGTGTTTTTAAAAGAAGCCAAGATGAACAGAGCTGGGATCAGGAAACATTTTGCTACCTACCCCGGTGTCATCCTGGGGACGGTTAAGAATAGCGTATTTTTGAATGTGCTTGATGCAAATGTAGCTGTGAAGTGTACAACTGGGGCACAACTGCTGCCACTGAAGGGGTGGGTGTGTGTGGGGCCCAATTTTTGGAAAAAAGGGAGACTCCGCTTGGAGTAACCCTTGCTTGCTGTGTTTTTAAAAGAAGCCAAGATGAACAGAGCTGGGATCAGGAAAGACTTTGCTACCTACCCCGGTGTCATCCTGGGGACGGTTAATTATGGCGTATTTTTGAATGTGCTTGATGCAAATCAAAACATCCTGTTTGCAACTAGGGCCCAAGTGCTGCCACTGATGGGGTGGGTGTCTGTGTGGCCCAATTTTTGGAAAAAAGGGAGACTCCGCTTGGAGTAACCCTTGCTTGCTGTGTTTTTAAAAGAAGCCAAGATGAACAGAGCTGGGATCAGGAAAGACTTTGCTACCTACCCCGGTGTCATCCTGGGGACGGTTAATTATGGCGTATTTTTGAATGTGCTTGATGCAAATCAAAACATCCTGTTTGCAACTAGGGCCCAAGTGCTGCCACTGATGGGGTGGGTGTCTGTGTGGCCCAATTTTTGGAAAAAAGGGAGACTCCGCTTGGAGTAACCCTTGCTTGCTGTGTTTTTAAAAGAAGCCAAGATGAACAGAGCTGGGATCAGGAAAGACTTTGCTACCGACCCCGGTGTCATCCTGGGGACGGTTAAGAATAGCGTATTTTTGAATGTGCTTGATGCAAATGTAGCTGTGAAGTGTACAACTGGGGCACAACTGCTGCCACTGAAGGGGTGGGTGTGTGTGGGGCCCAATTTTTGGAAAAAAGGGAGACTCCGCTTGGAGTAACCCTTGCTTGCTGTGTTTTTAAAAGAAGCCAAGATGAACAGAGCTGGGATCAGGAAAGACTTTGCTACCTACCCCGGTGTCATCCTGGGGACGGTTAATTATGGCGTATTTTTGAATGTGCTTGATGCAAATCAAAACATCCTGTTTGCAACTAGGGCCCAAGTGCTGCCACTGATGGGGTGGGTGTCTGTGTGGCCCAATTTTTGGAAAAAAGGGAGACTCCGCTTGGAGTAACCCTTGCTTGCTGTGTTTTTAAAAGAAGCCAAGATGAACAGAGCTGGGATCAGGAAAGACTTTGCTACCTACCCCGGTGTCATCCTGGGGACGGTTAAGAATAGCGTATTTTTGAATGTGCTTGATGCAAATGTAGCTGTGAAGTGTACAACTGGGGCACAACTGCTGCCACTGAAGGGGTGGATGTGTGTGGGGCCCAATTTTTGGAAAAAAGGGAGACTCCGCTTGGAGTAACCCTTCCTTGCTGTGTTTTTAAAAGAAGCCAAGATGAACAGAGCTGGGATCAGGAAAGACTTTGCTACCTACCCCGGTGTCATCCTGGGGACGGTTAATTATGGCGTATTTTTGAATGTGCTTGATGCAAATCAAAACATCCTGTTTGCAACTAGGGCCCAAGTGCTGCCACTGATGGGGTGGGTGTCTGTGTGGCCCAATTTTTGGAAAAAAGGTAGACTCCGCTTGGAGTAACCCTTGCTTGCTGTGTTTTTAAAAGAAGCCAAGATGAACAGAGCTGGGATCAGGAAAGACTTTGCTACCTACCCCGGTGTCATCCTGGGGACGGTTAATTATGGCGTATTTTTGAATGTGCTTGATGCAAATCAAAACATCCTGTTTGAAACTAGGGCCCAAGTGCTGCCACTGATGGGGTGGGTGTCTGTGTGGCCCAATTTTTGGAAAAAAGGGAGACTCCGCTTGGAGTAACCCTTGCTTGCTGTGTTTTTAAAAGAAGCCAAGATGAACAGAGCTGGGATCAGGAAAGACTTTGCTACCTACCCCGGTGTCATCCTGGGGACGGTTAAGAATAGCGTATTTTTGAATGTGCTTGATGCAAATGTAGCTGTGAAGTGTACAACTGGGGCACAACTGCTGCCACTGAAGGGGTGGGTGTGTGTGGGGCCCAATTTTTGGAAAAAAGGGAGACTCCGCTTGGAGTAACCCTTGCTTGCTGTGTTTTTAAAAGAAGCCAAGATGAACAGAGCTGGGATCAGGAAAGACTTTGCTACCTACCCCGGTGTCATCCTGGGGACGGTTAATTATGGCGTATTTTTGAATGTGCTTGATGCAAATCAAAACATCCTGTTTGCAACTAGGGCCCAAGTGCTGCCACTGATGGGGTGGGTGTCTGTGTGGCCCAATTTTTGGAAAAAAGGGAGACTCCGCTTGGAGTAACCCTTGCTTGCTGTGTTTTTAAAAGAAGCCAAGATGAACAGAGCTGGGATCAGGAAAGACTTTGCTACCTACCCCGGTGTCATCCTGGGGACGGTTAATTATGGCGTATTTTTGAATGTGCTTGATGCAAATCAAAACATCCTGTTTGCAACTAGGGCCCAAGTGCTGCCACTGATGGGGTGGGTGTCTGTGTGGCCCAATTTTTGGAAAAAAGGGAGACTCCGCTTGGAGTAACCCTTGCTTGCTGTGTTTTTAAAAGAAGCCAAGATGAACAGAGCTGGGATCAGGAAAGACTTTGCTACCTACCCCGGTGTCATCCTGGGGACGGTTAATTATGGCGAATTTTGGAATGTGCTTGATGCAAATCAAAACATCCTGTTTGCAACTAGGGCCCAAGTGCTGCCACTGATGGGGTGGGTGTCTGTGTGGCCCAATTTTTGGAAAAAAGGGAGACTCCGCTTGGAGTAACCCTTGCTTGCTGTGTTTTTAAAAGAAGCCAAGATGAACAAGTCATGGGTCAGCAAAGACTTTATCTACCTACCCCGGTGTCATCCTGGGGACGGATAAGAATGGCGTATTTTTGAATGTGCTTGATGCAAATCAAAACATCCTGTTTGCAACTAGGGCCCAAGTGCTGCCACTGATGGGGTGGGTGTCTGTGTGGCCCAATTTTTGGAAAAAAGGGAGACTCCGCTTGGAGTCACCTTGCGGTGTTTTACATGATTTTAGAATGGCGTGCCATGCCTATATCTGTGTGTCCTCCTCTTTTTCCTTGTCCAGCTGTTTTGTTTTCGCATGAGTATATGTCCTTGTCACTTTCCCATGTGTTTGTGTTGTGTTGTGAGTTGTTTGTCACCTTTTGGACACCTTTGAGGGTGTTTTCTAGGTGTTTTACTGTGTTTGTGATTGCCTGCCATTGTTTCCTATTGGCTCGAGTTCGGTTCGTCGAACGTTCGACGAGCCGAACTCGAACGGGAGCTCCGTTCGGCGAACCGACCTCGAGCCGAACCGGGACCGGTTCGCTCATCTCTACTCCTGGACATAGCATTCGAATTACCAGGTCCCTGAAGGCTGAAATGCGTAGTGGCCGGAAATCATGAACAATTACAATGGGCGTATGTGCTGTAGATCCTGCGTCAGTTGTAGCTTGGAACTTTGTCTTTTCACGGATTTGCCCGTCTCTCATGGTGTTGGGCTATTTTCGGATCAAAATGGTGTGTCCCTCCTTGGCCCGTATCATGGGTTATTTCAGGGGCAAATTTAACTCTCTTAGCACTTTTCTCCTTAATTGTGGCCGTTGAATTGTGGGGTCAAGGTCTATCCAACCAGCATATTTGTTGTTTTTCAGACAATTTAGGGCTCGTGCATAGTAATAATAACACAGGTTTCCAAGGGTAAAAATTTTTGAAAGATGTGATTTTTTTCATACTTTCGATCATTGGACTCAGTAAAAATATTGAAAAAATATCATCACGTACAGTTTTTTCACAAACACTGATTCTATAGGTGTTAGGGCCAGGTGGACGGGCAGACCCAGGAGGTGGATCTACTGGGCCGAACACCTTAATGAAGGCAAGGGGTCCGGTAGCCGGAGCACTACGGGTAGCAGGACAGTCCGTGCAAAAGAGTGGAATGGAGAAGTCCCTGGGACCACGGAGTCACTGATGGTAGTCCGGGTGACGGAGCTCAGGTTCGGAGGCCGAGATGTCAGGCAGAGTCCGGAACCGATGGAGCGAGAGGACGGGTCACCACAGGGATCAGAGATGGTACGGACTGACGGGATGGCAGATAGTCAGCGTTCGGGGTTCGGGAATCGGCAGGACCGGATGGCGAGGCAGGAGCGGCTCTAGAAGAGAGATAGGTAAGTATATCACAGAGACACAAGGAGACCTGACTCCTAGCTTAGGAAACACGAAGAACAGGCCCCGCCCACTTGGACATTAAACCCCTTTATACCCTGTACCTGTGTGTTCAATTTCCTGTCAGTGGACGCTGGCCCTTTAAGAGAGGGTCAATGACCGCGCGCGCGCCCTAATGCGCATGCGCGAGGCCCGGGTGCCAGAAGCCAGGGCACGGAGCGGTGTATAGGAAGCAGGGGAGCCGGCCTGGAGCAGGGCTGCCGACGGGCGCCGGGAGCGGGGACCGGGCCGCCTGGGGACCGCAGGTGGTGGAGGCTGGAGACCGTGGAGCGGGGGATGTCTGCCAGAGGAGCCGGGGAGCGAAGCAGGGAAGCCGGGGAGCGTGGCAGGTGAGCCGGGGGGCAGAGCAGGGGACCCGGAGAGCGTGACAATAGGTTTCCAAAAGGTTAGAATTCTGAAAAGATTCCCTCCATACTTTTCTGAAGATGGTGCTCTAGTGTATTCAAGCGATGTTCCTGTGCTGATGGAAAATGTAACATTAAGTACAATGTGAGCGAGTGGAGACACGTCATTGTTTCATCCAAAAAGTCTGAAAGCTGTGCTACTGCTCAATGGCAGTAAGTATTCTTCAGTGTGTGTAGGGCATGTGTCGCGGGCAGAGGGGCCACGCACGCTACGCTCGGGTTCGGGGACTTCTGCTGCTGCTGCTGCTCGGTGGCTCGAGCGGAGGGCCAGATCCGGGGACTCGAGCAGCGCTCCTCGCCCACGAGTGAAAAGGGGGTGGTTTGTTTGGGGAGATAGTTAGTGACGTCACCCACAGGTCGTGGTGATAATGGGCACCACCACTGCTGGTGACGGGGATCCCGGGAGCGATGGCAGAGAGCAGCTAGGATGTTGGTTCGCCCTCCGTGGGTAGGGGTTGGTGATCCCGGGGCCCGGTGGCGGTACGGGGAGGCTGGATGGCTGGGGTGTACGTACCGAGGGAGCCCGTTTGCCCGCAGGCGCTGGCCCTTGGATCTCTAGCCTATGGCGGTGGCTTTTTATCCTCACGGTGTGGACGGTTGCCTTCTGTCGGGTCTTGGGTGTTAGGGAACCCCTGGGATTCCGGTCACTCTCGGATTTGACCATTGTCGGCGGCTCCTAGCCTGGTCAGGGTCCAATGGCCCTGCCTTTGTGCTTGGTACAGATCCGCTCACCGGTTCAGTTCCCCTCGGGTCACCGCCCGTCCCCGGTCCTACGGTTCAGCTGACTTGTACCACCTCCTGCAGACGGCCACCACCGTCTGCCGACCTTGCTGACAGTGCCTGGGCTCCTACCCAGACACTAACAGTTTCTGTCCTCTCACTTTCCACTACAAAACTAAACTAACTGCTTTTTCCCGCCTCCAGGCCTGTGAACTCCTCGGTGGGTGGGGCCAACCGCCTGGCTCCGCCCCACCTGGTGTGGACATCAGACCCTGGAGGAGGCAACAAGGATTTTGTGTGACTGATGTAGACTATCCAGGGGAGGGGGTGTGTGTGATTTTGTGTTTGTGACTACCTGGCTAGTCCAGGGCGTCACACATGCTATGCACTTGGAAGAAAGCTGTGAGAATTTAGACTTTATTCTCAAGAAACTTAACTACAAGGAGCATGGATGGTCAATATGTGGTGGTCTAAAAATGTTCTCATTGCTTCTTGGGCAGCAAGGAGGATATATTAAATACCCATGCTGTTCTGCCTCATGGCAGCCTGCTAATAGTCATTCATTGAAATTTCTGTTACAACCCCTAGAGGTCATTGTTATTCTTTTGAATTGCTGAGTTTCCCTTTAAGCTAAATGTATTCTGGGTAAGGAATGCCTCCCTGAGCTGAGAAGAAGCCTGCAGCCATTTTCTCTTTGGATTTGTCAGGAAAGGACATGCCGACTTACCTCTCTGTACATTCACCCCTGCCTAGTGTAATCCGGTGAGCAAAGCAAATTACATGTGTTAGTGATAGAATCCTAGATGGAAGAGTGTAGTAAATGCATTGTACATTGTACTTCTACACCTTTAGTGTCATCCCTGTCTTGTTTGTCTAGATAAGATTTCTATGTATTGCAGATGCAGTGACCTTTCACCTACATTCTCGTAAGAACTGCATCTCATGTACTGTTATGCTATGTTAACTCTGTATTAACACTGTACTGACTGTAATCATTTTCTTGTTATAGTTTTTACCCGTATAAAACAGTATCTTGGATATACCGTATTCTGTCTTCAACTGCATCTTGGATATTCCTATATTCACTGTATATTCCATGTATACTGCAATCAAGTTCACGTTACCAGCTAATAAATCAAGGCTATTGAACTCCACAGTCTGTTTATTTGAAATGTGAACTAGGGTTTAGCTGTATGCTAGAGATTCACAGCATTACGTAAAAGAAGGCAGAACACATGCTTTTTGTGTGAATTGGAAAGCCAGGTTAGGACTCTTCACTGGAGCAAAAAAAATTGGCCAACAAGAACATCTTTGTAACCGGGACTCAAGAACATTGTTGCATAAAGCTTAGTTGATCCCACCTAAAGTTCTCTTGCCACCACTCCACTGTAAGCTTGGACTGATGAAGCTGTTTGTGAAAGCGCTACTGAAAGAAGGAGAGATGTTTAAGTACCTGTGTACCAAGTTTCAGGGACTGTCAGAATCAAGTCTGAAGGAAGGTGTGATGCCCTGGCAAAACCAGGTAGTTACAGATAGGCCCCCGCACAACACCTTTCCTCACTTAGGAAACACACAGCCGACCTGAAACCCTAGTCACCTAGGACCCTGAAGCCAGGACCGAAACCAGCGGCCTAGCTAATTAAATGATTGAGGGCAGGATTATAGGTCCTATCCCACCTAAAGTCCCTCAAAGAAGACAACAGCCCACTGATAGGGATAAGGCCACCGCCAGGGCCCTTAGATCCCACGGGCCAGCGCCTGCGGGTACGGCTCCTTAGGCCATATCCAGCCGGGAGCGGACTCCTGAGTTCCAGACCAGGCAGTCCACCATACACAAAAACAAGTGCAGAGTAAAGGACAGCGACCACCAGCCTGGGTGGGGGACCTGAATGCAACCGGCCGGGGCGGCAGGCCACCAGCACCTTTGGTTTACCGAAAGACTCGTGTGATTCATTTACTGTGAGTAACCAAACATCCCCCTGCTTGCTCAGGCGCGCCGGCCCTTGCCATCACCATACCCTGCACAAAGACACTGGGCCCCGGGGCAATCATCCCTACACACGGAGGGGTTAACATCCAGCTGCCACTACATCTCTCCCGGGTATCCCATAACGGCAGCGGTGGTGTCCCACCTCACCACACACCGTTGGTGGCGTCACAAACTTAATACGGCCTAGCCCATACATCTACATTCCTCCTTTTATTCGACATGTCCGCGAGACCCCCGGGTCGAGCCACTCTCTTAGAAGGTCTGGATCCGACCAACGGCGGCTGCTGGCACAGGGGCAGCACAAAAGCATTTTTGTGGGTTCGGATATTCAGAAACCCATGAATGAAGGATGACGTGTTTTAAACAATAATGAAAACTGTTGAAAAAAGGGCTTGGGACTCTTTGAAAGAAGCAATAAATACGTTTCTAGGTAACAACAAAGAATCAAAATTTAAGTCCATCGTGGAGAACATGCTGAAACGTTTCAAAGCCGTGGGTTGTCTAATGAATTTGAAGTTACATTTTTTACATTCCTATTTGGACTACTTGTCTGAAAACCTTGGTGCTGGTGGGAAGAACAAGAAGGTTTTCATCGGAATATCAAGGAGATGGAACGACGATACCAAAGTAAATGAAACGTGAACATGATTGCCGGATGCTTCACAGAGAAGATCCACAGGCCTTCTATAAGAGAAAAGGGGGATCTAGAGAAAAGGAAAAAGTGCAAGAATAAATTTCTAATAAAGTTGCAGAATGACTGTACAATAAATAAATGTATTTTATATATAAAATTGTGAATATTTTTGGTTACAATAAGTATTTTTCTTGTTCATGTCACTTGTATGTAACTTCACACATGGATTGTACAAAATCAATATTTGATGGTTAAAAAAAAATATTTTTTTTTTTTTTTAAATCAGGACATTAGAAAACATAATAATCAGTCACTGGATTTGAAGTTTCATAAACCAAAATTTTACATAGCTGTGTAATTTGTCGGGCACCCACCGACAATAGAATAGCGCCAGATTTAGGAAGCTGGCTGAGGTCTGCAAAGTCTGTAGCCAGGTGACAAAATTGTCCAACCTGGGTTTCTTCCTTAAGTAGTCTCTGGTATGATGATATGGTATAATCCTGGCAGCCGGAGTCGAAATCCCTAGATTGCGGTTATGATCTCCAATCGGAATTGGAGCCCCTAGATTGAAGCCATGTAGCCAAGTGATCCTCTAGTTGAAGCCAAAGTCCCTAGACCGAGTCCACAAGGCATCCTGGTTCTGATCCCCTAGCCAGCTCCTAAGAGCTTAGACTAGATCATGCAACATCCATCAACAACCTGGTGACTCCAAGAAGTCCCCTTTTATAGCCATAACCTTCCCTTAGGATATACTGTGCCCTTATCAGATTGGTTGTACAAGGTTGCTTCTCTTATTGGATGAATTTCAAGCTGCATGGATAATGTTCATTTAAATGATGTGGATAGAAAGACTGAAGATATCTACATGTAGTCTGAAATCCATCATGAATCAATACTATTTTACACAGTCATAAGCAGCCCATGGGCATTCACCTGCATTCAAACCAATAACAGCTCATAGACCAGACAATCCATCTACCACTGGACCAAAGACAGGAAGTTAAATCCACTGCCTGCGGTAACCAACTTAATCCTATAGGCTACTCACACAACAAACCCAACAGAAAGGAAAAAAACATGGCTTCGATTATCCATCCAATGAAAACGCATAACCATTGTGAGCCATTGGACAATGCAATTGGACACTTGGTGACATGGTGCACGGCCCAATGAATCAAGTCTTTACTTCATATTCACGGTTTAAGCCCTTGGGTTCTAATGTGCCCAGAGTACATATCCAGAAAGATTCTCTTTCTTTGAGCTAAACACAAGTCAACAATACATTGTAAGCAGATTCTATTACCAGTCCCACACCATTTTGTGACGCATAATCACACAGTGATCCAATTAAGATTCCAAGTCATCGAACATGTCCAAGCCATACGCAGAGGAGGCAATAGAATTAGGAAGCTCAAAGAAAGGGAATCTTTCTGGATATATACTCTGGGCACATTGGAACCCAAAGGCTTAAACCATGAATATGAAGTACAGACTTGATTCATTGGGCCATGCATGGACATAATGGACATAATTCTAATAGGCAGGACAGGTAATAAGGAGCACAAGTTATATGCTAAAATGTGTTGTGTGACAAGACAGACACAGGAAAGGACATGATAACAGGTGTAGGGACCAACAAGGTGAGACAAGGGGTATCAGGATAGGGTCAAGTAGGTATGAATGTAGTAATGGGGCAGGCATAGAGAATTGTATGTGAATGTGAATTACAATAAATCACTAAGGAAAGGAATATGTGAGTGTGTGCCTAATGTAAACTAATATTGTACTGGCAAAATTATAGATGGAAAGGGAGAAGGGGAGGGGGGAGAGAGGAGGCTGTAATTGACTACAAGGGTATGAGTTATGAGTGATCATAGGGATAGTGTTACATAAGTGGAAATACCTATGGAGGACCGGATGTGTAAGCGCATACCTTATACAAACCTATAGAGTGCTGATGGGTGAGAGTGTGATGTTAGATATAAGACATCCTATAGTGAATAGTGAGCCGTAATCAAGTGCAACAGGGATATTTCACGTGACTATGGGAACCTGGAAGGTAAAGAAAGGGGAGAAAAAACTGTTAGACAAGGTAATCAGACATAATGTAACCAGTTGATCAGACATGATCACCTGGTTTGAGACCCCCTGCCTTACACTATATAGATATCATGTTCATTCCCCATCTATCTTGCTCAGGAGAGCATCTCCCTCCCCCGGCACCAAGAGCAGCTCATACTGAATTGTTACATTGACTAGTAACACTGCACACAGAAATGCACCTTAATATTCCACTGTTAACCCTTTCCTCCCAGCAGTAACACACAACTCCTCACCTTGATATCATGGTGATTTATGGTCAGAATGACTTCAATGCGGTCAGTGATTTCTATTCTAGCTCTGCTCACATAGATTTTATATCCACACTCAACTATAGGCCGTTCTTCATATTTTGGGGGCTTTTAGTCAGATATACTAGTTTGTGCCTGTATAGTATTGGTGTAGATGGGAGTGTAGGGCATGGGTTACATGGCACTGTGGTGGAATACTGATGGGAGGTATTGGTGCTGTGTTTGATGCTTCTACTGGGTATTTTCCTACAAATACTGGAACAGCTCACTGCTTAGAATGATCCTTCCCAGCTCTATAATATATTATATATACCCCACAATGCAGGCTCACACACACATTTGTCTCAAGTGTGTTGTAGGGACACAGATACAGTCTTGGTCATGTGACTAAAGGCTACTTTACACACTGCGATATCGGTCCCGATATCGCTAGTGTGGGTACCCGCCCCCATCTGTTGCGCGACACGGGCAAATCGCTGCCCATGCCGCACAACACCGACCAGACCCGTCACACATACTTACCTGCCCGGCGACGTCGCTGTGTCCGGCGAACCGCCTCCTTTCTAAGGGGGCGGTCCGTGCGGCGTCACAGCGACGTCACTGAGCGACCGCCCAATAGCAGCGGAGGGGCGGAGATGAGTGGCCGGAACATCCCGCCCACCTCCTTCCTTCCTCATAGCGGCTGGGAGGCAGGTAAGGAGAGGTTCCTCGTTTCTGCGGTGTCACACGGAGCGATGTGTGCTACCGCAGGAGCGACGAACTACATCGTTACTGCTGCAGTAACGATAATCGAGAATGGAGACCCATGTCACCGATGAGCGATTTTGCACGTTTTTGCAACGATGCAAAATCGCTCATCGGTATCACACGCAGCAACATCGCTAATGCGGCCGGATGTGCGTCACAAATTCCGTGACCCCAACGACTCCGCATTAGCGATGTCGCAGCGTGTAAAGCCCCCTTTAGTGGGAGTGGTGTACAGGGTCTTAGCAGTAAAGAGTATTCCATATTTCTGCCAGATACCCACAGAGATATTGAAATCTGAAAAAAGAGACTTCTGCTCATTGAAGGTAAGAACTGCTCACATAGCGTTCAACTCCACAGCAAACGAGTGCTCTAGCACTGGCATCTCAGCAGGGATATTCCCCTACTACACATGTGTGTCTAGGTCACTGTGACAGTTTACAGGACATAACTCAGGGCACCTAGACAGAAGGCAGAGAGACTACTTTCTATTTCTGGTGTAGAGCTTAGTACAATATATATATATTTATACTATTACATGGGACACATGTACCTTGTATTACCATTATTCGCTGTATATGAACCCCTTTTCTCCGGGCATTATTTGTCTATAGCATTTTTCACGAACCTGAGGCAACTGAGAACCCTTCAGTGAAGGAATTCCACTAACCCTCACAATACCTACCAGGGGCCTCCCTGCAGTAACTCAGGTAGTTGTACCCATTCTCTTTCCGCATTCTATGTGTTCTTCTTCTTTCTTCTTTTTTTTCTTTTTTCTTCTTTTTATTTCTATCATGTAGTTCAGGGATTTATAGATATATGTCCTGCATCTCATATTTCCTTTAGTGGTGCTTCTTACCCATTCTCATATCATTTACCCTAGTATTTCATGATCCTGAGGCGACTGAGAACCCTTTAATAAAGGAATCCTTTTTCACCTGAATTGTCAAGTGATACTTACCAGTGACTATCACGTAATGTTACAGGTAGTTCCATTTTCTTCCTCTTCTTTCTCTCCTTTCTTCTTTGTCACACGGTCCATTGTGTTATAGCCCACGTGTCATGATAACACTTGTACCATCTTTTCATTTAGATTCCACCTACAATTATTTACCGATTCCAGTTCTGGAATAGGCTTTCATCATCTACCACTAGAATTCTCAAGTTCATAAGGTACTGAGACATATACATGTTCACACCATTATAAAGAACAAAGTATAAACATTGAGGTTTTTCTCACACCCATGTTCCTGTGTTCTTTGATATGATATAAATTGGTGCTTCACTTGCCCAAGGTTGATGTAGATATAAGGGGCTTTTCATATTATAGCAAATTTATATTACACCTTTATGATGTCCTTTTGTTAAATTTATTGTTGAAAAAAAGCATATGCATATATACACATTGTCTTCCCAGTATATGATGATACAAGCAAGGCTATATATAGGTCTTTTTAGAAAAACCTTTAGAAAAACCTTTGCACATAATTATATTATATGGCTATTATGAACGGTCTTTCACAAATTGATATATGTAGTGGTCATTGAATGTTGGTTGAATTTAAACATTGTTTAATTTTATGCAAATTATAACCAATTAAATATATGCATAAATAGTGCTCTAGGCAACAGCTGAGTTATCCTTGAGGAAGGGGGCCGTTACACGCCCCCGAAACGCGCGTCGGATCAGGACTCTGTTTTTGCCTACCTCACCTGTGCGGTGATAACCTGCCAAGTAATCTCTCCCTCGTGTGGAATCAACCGGCTTCCACTGGACACGGTACGGATTGCCTGCTGGAGAGGTTGAGAGGTTACCGCTGACATTTCCTTTGTCTGCAACCAGGATACATTGGTACCTCCAGCGGTTCTGCATTGCTCGTTTGGAAGCGGATCGGAGCCTTGTGTGGTGCTAACCTGCCAAGCAACTTCCTCCTGTGTGGAATCAGTCAGCTGACACTGGATACGGTCTGGACTGCCCGCTGGAGAGGCTGAGTAGTTACCGCTGATCTTATTGTTGTCCGCAGCCAACATCTTGGTGCTTTCAGTGGCTTCGTACTGCTTGATTTCGAAAGTACATTTGGGAGAATACGGGACCGGCTGGTTTGTGGCCTTGTGAAGTGTTATAAAGGCTCTGTAAAGAGGGATGTCGGTAACCATACATCTCCCCCAGAGCCAGCACTAGTCGTGGCCACTGGCCTCAAAACGTCCGCTCTGGAAGTCTAACAGGTCAATCCTGTACCTAGCGGTTCCAGCCTAATCAACGGAGAAATCCGGGGTGTTTTTTGCGGTCAAGTTGTTGTGAGGTTTATTCCCCCAGGCCCTGGGGGCGAATATAACGTCGCAAACTTATATTGTACAACTTAAAACTTGTAAGTTAGCCAGGGGTGGTATAGTACATCTTTCATTGTATAAGTCTAAATTATTAACCAAACAAAATATATGCCACCGGCCGGGGCATTACATTAGACTGGTAAAACTAAATCAATGTGAATATTGTATCACCTCGAAGTTAATTGGTTATACAAAAGAATTTTATTCTCATTACTTTCATTTTTTATTTTATGTGGTCCTTGTTTTATGTGGTCCTTGGTTTTAGTAATAATTAGAGATGAGCGAACCGGTCCCGGTTCGGCTCGAGGCGGTTCGCCGAACGGGGGGTCTGGCTCGAGTTCGGCTCGTCGAACGTTCGACGAACCGAACTCGAGCCCATAGGAAACAATGGCAGGCAATCACAAACACAGTAAAACACCTAGAAAACACCCTGAAAGGTGTCCAAAAGGTGACAAACAACTCACAACATAACACAAACACATGGGAAAGTGACAAGGACATATACTCATGTGAAAACAAAACAGCTGGACAAGGAAAAAGAGGGAGACACACAGATATATGAGTATATGCAAAGAAACATCGATTCCATTATTGTGCAACTTGAGCCCTGCTCATTTTAGGCTTCCAATCTGGATAAATTGCCTGAGCTCGCCACGTACGCCTTGAGGATCTTGTCGTGTCCTGCAGCCAGCGTTCTCTCGGAACCTGTCTTCAGTGCTGCTGGGGGTCTGCTGGCAGATAAGCACACGTGTCTGTCCACTGACAATGTGGACCTGGCTCTCAGAGGACTTTTCTTCCCCTGGGTCAGCCAGGGGAGGCGAAAGGCACGCGTATTTTTGAGAGTGCTTCATGCAAAGCATCTTTTTCTTTGTCAAAAGGGGGGCTCAACCGATGCCAGTCAAGTGGGGTGTGTGTGGCCCAGTTAGTGGCAACGAGGGAGACTGTGGTTGGAGTCCCCTCGCTGTGTCTCTAAAAGAACCAAGATGAACAAGTCATGGCTCTCAGAGGACTTTTCTTCCCCTGGGTCAGCCAGGGGACGGGAAAGGCACGCGTATTTTTGAGAGTGCTTCATGCAAAGCATCTTTTTCTTTTTCAAAAGGGGGCTCAACCGATGCCAGTCAAGTGGGGTGTGTGTGGCCCAGTTAGTGGCAACGAGGGAGACTGTGGTTGGAGTCCCCTCGCTGTGTCTCTAAAAGAACCAAGATGAACAAGTCATGGCTCTCAGAGGACTTTTCTTCCCCTGGGTCAGCCAGGGGACGGGAAAGGCACGCGTATTTTTGAGAGTGCTTCATGCAAAGCATCTTTTTCTTTGTCAAAAGGGGGGGTCAACCGATGCCAGTCAAGTGGGGTGTGTGTGGCCCAGTTAGTGGCAACGAGGGAGACTGTGGTTGGAGTCCCCTCGCTGTGTCTCTAAAAGAACCAAGATGAACAAGTCATGGCTCTCAGAGGACTTTTCTTCCCCTGGGTCAGCCAGGGGACGGGAAAGGCACGCGTATTTTTGAGAGTGCTTCATGCAAAGCATCTTTTTCTTTGTCAAAAGGGGGGGTCAACCGATGCCAGTCAAGTGGGGTGTGTGTGGCCCAGTTAGTGGCAACGAGGGAGACTGTGGTTGGAGTCCCCTCGCTGTGTCTCTAAAAGAACCAAGATGAACAAGTCATGGCTCTCAGAGGACTTTTCTTCCCCTGGGTCAGCCAGGGGACGGGAAAGGCACGCGTATTTTTGAGAGTGCTTCATGCAAAGCATCTTTTTCTTTTTCAAAAGGGTGCTCAACCGATGCCAGTCAAGTGGGGTGTGTGTGGCCCAGTTAGTGGCAACGAGGGAGACTGTGGTTGGAGTCCCCTCGCTGTGTCTCTAAAAGAACCAAGATGAACAAGTCATGGCTCTCAGAGGACTTTTCTTCCCCTGGGTCAGCCAGGGGACGGGAAAGGCACGCGTATTTTTGAGAGTGCTTCATGCAAAGCATCTTTTTCTTTTTCAAAAGGGGGCTCAACCGATGCCAGTCAAGTGGGGTGTGTGTGGCCCAGTTAGTGGCAACGAGGGAGACTGTGGTTGGAGTCCCCTCGCTGTGTCTCTAAAAGAACCAAGATGAACAAGTCATGGCTCTCAGAGGACTTTTCTTCCCCTGGGTCAGCCAGGGGACGGGAAAGGCACGCGTATTTTTGAGAGTGCTTCATGCAAAGCATCTTTTTCTTTTTCAAAAGGGGGCTCAACCGATGCCAGTCAAGTGGGGTGTGTGTGGCCCAGTTAGTGGCAACGAGGGAGACTGTGGTTGGAGTCCCCTCGCTGTGTCTCTAAAAGAACCAAGATGAACAAGTCATGGCTCTCAGAGGACTTTTCTTCCCCTGGGTCAGCCAGGGGACGGGAAAGGCACGCGTATTTTTGAGAGTGCTTCATGCAAAGCATCTTTTTCTTTTTCAAAAGGGGGCTCAACCGATGCCAGTCAAGTGGGGTGTGTGTGGCCCAGTTAGTGGCAACGAGGGAGACTGTGGTTGGAGTCCCCTCGCTGTGTCTCTAAAAGAACCAAGATGAACAAGTCATGGCTCTCAGAGGACTTTTCTTCCCCTGGGTCAGCCAGGGGACGGGAAAGGCACGCGTATTTTTGAGAGTGCTTCATGCAAAGCATCTTTTTCTTTTTCAAAAGGGGGCTCAACCGATGCCAGTCAAGTGGGGTGTGTGTGGCCCAGTTAGTGGCAACGAGGGAGACTGTGGTTGGAGTCCCCTCGCTGTGTCTCTAAAAGAACCAAGATGAACAAGTCATGGCTCTCAGAGGACTTTTCTTCCCCTGGGTCAGCCAGGGGACGGGAAAGGCACGCGTATTTTTGAGAGTGCTTCATGCAAAGCATCTTTTTCTTTTTCAAAAGGGGGCTCAACCGATGCCAGTCAAGTGGGGTGTGTGTGGCCCAGTTAGTGGCAACGAGGGAGACTGTGGTTGGAGTCCCCTCGCTGTGTCTCTAAAAGAACCAAGATGAACAAGTCATGGCTCTCAGAGGACTTTTCTTCCCCTGGGTCAGCCAGGGGACGGGAAAGGCACGCGTATTTTTGAGAGTGCTTCATGCAAAGCATCTTTTTCTTTTTCAAAAGGGGGCTCAACCGATGCCAGTCAAGTGGGGTGTGTGTGGCCCAGTTAGTGGCAACGAGGGAGACTGTGGTTGGAGTCCCCTCGCTGTGTCTCTAAAAGAACCAAGATGAACAAGTCATGGCTCTCAGAGGACTTTTCTTCCCCTGGGTCAGCCAGGGGACGGGAAAGGCACGCGTATTTTTGAGAGTGCTTCATGCAAAGCATCTTTTTCTTTTTCAAAAGGGGGCTCAACCGATGCCAGTCAAGTGGGGTGTGTGTGGCCCAGTTAGTGGCAACGAGGGAGACTGTGGTTGGAGTCCCCTCGCTGTGTCTCTAAAAGAACCAAGATGAACAAGTCATGGCTCTCAGAGGACTTTTCTTCCCCTGGGTCAGCCAGGGGACGGGAAAGGCACGCGTATTTTTGAGAGTGCTTCATGCAAAGCATCTTTTTCTTTTTCAAAAGGGGGCTCAACCGATGCCAGTCAAGTGGGGTGTGTGTGGCCCAGTTAGTGGCAACGAGGGAGACTGTGGTTGGAGTCCCCTCGCTGTGTCTCTAAAAGAACCAAGATGAACAAGTCATGGCTCTCAGAGGACTTTTCTTCCCCTGGGTCAGCCAGGGGACGGGAAAGGCACGCGTATTTTTGAGAGTGCTTCATGCAAAGCATCTTTTTCTTTTTCAAAAGGGGGCTCAACCGATGCCAGTCAAGTGGGGTGTGTGTGGCCCAGTTAGTGGCAACGAGGGAGACTGTGGTTGGAGTCCCCTCGCTGTGTCTCTAAAAGAACCAAGATGAACAAGTCATGGCTCTCAGAGGACTTTTCTTCCCCTGGGTCAGCCAGGGGACGGGAAAGGCACGCGTATTTTTGAGAGTGCTTCATGCAAAGCATCTTTTTCTTTTTCAAAAGGGGGCTCAACCGATGCCAGTCAAGTGGGGTGTGTGTGGCCCAGTTAGTGGCAACGAGGGAGACTGTGGTTGGAGTCCCCTCGCTGTGTCTCTAAAAGAACCAAGATGAACAAGTCATGGCTCTCAGAGGACTTTTCTTCCCCTGGGTCAGCCAGGGGACGGGAAAGGCACGCGTATTTTTGAGAGTGCTTCATGCAAAGCATCTTTTTCTTTTTCAAAAGGGGGCTCAACCGATGCCAGTCAAGTGGGGTGTGTGTGGCCCAGTTAGTGGCAACGAGGGAGACTGTGGTTGGAGTCCCCTCGCTGTGTCTCTAAAAGAACCAAGATGAACAAGTCATGGCTCTCAGAGGATTTTTCTTCCCCTGGGTCAGCCAGGGGACGGGAAAGGCACGCGTATTTTTGAGAGTGCTTCATGCAAAGCATCTTTTTCTTTTTCAAAAGGGGGCTCAACCGATGCCAGTCAAGTGGGGTGTGTGTGGCCCAGTTAGTGGCAACGAGGGAGACTGTGGTTGGAGTCCCCTCGCTGTGTCTCTAAAAGAACCAAGATGAACAAGTCATGGCTCTCAGAGGACTTTTCTTCCCCTGGGTCAGCCAGGGGACGGGAAAGGCACGCGTATTTTTGAGAGTGCTTCATGCAAAGCATCTTTTTCTTTTTCAAAAGGGGGCTCAACCGATGCCAGTCAAGTGGGGTGTGTGTGGCCCAGTTAGTGGCAACGAGGGAGACTGTGGTTGGAGTCCCCTCGCTGTGTCTCTAAAAGAACCAAGATGAACAAGTCATGGCTCTCAGAGGACTTTTCTTCCCCTGGGTCAGCCAGGGGACGGGAAAGGCATGCGTATTTTTGAGAGTGCTTCATGCAAAGCATCTTTTTCTTTTTCAAAAGGGGGCTCAACCGATGCCAGTCAAGTGGGGTGTGTGTGGCCCAGTTAGTGGCAACGAGGGAGACTGTGGTTGGAGTCCCCTCGCTGTGTCTCTAAAAGAACCAAGATGAACAAGTCATGGCTCTCAGAGGACTTTTCTTCCCCTGGGTCAGCCAGGGGACGGGAAAGGCACGCGTATTTTTGAGAGTGCTTCATGCAAAGCATCTTTTTCTTTTTCAAAAGGGGGCTCAACCGATGCCAGTCAAGTGGGGTGTGTGTGGCCCAGTTAGTGGCAACGAGGGAGACTGTGGTTGGAGTCCCCTCGCTGTGTCTCTAAAAGAACCAAGATGAACAAGTCATGGCTCTCAGAGGACTTTTCTTCCCCTGGGTCAGCCAGGGGACGGGAAAGGCACGCGTATTTTTGAGAGTGCTTCATGCAAAGCATCTTTTTCTTTTTCAAAAGGGGGCTCAACCGATGCCAGTCAAGTGGGGTGTGTGTGGCCCAGTTAGTGGCAACGAGGGAGACTGTGGTTGGAGTCCCCTCGCTGTGTTTTACATGCTTTTAGAAGGGCATGAAATGGCTTGGAGGTTGACTTTCATCATATGCAAACTGTTGGCTACCAAAATGCTGCCTTTCCAACAACTGTGGTTATAGGCAATGAGGAACATACTGATGAAGATGAGACGCAGATACCCGATTGGGATGACAACTTAAATATTCGGTCAGGGCAAGAAGAAACTCGGTCTGAGGGGTAGGGGAGTGCAAACACAACAATTGATGATTAAGTTCTAGATCACACCTACTGTCAACCCACAGTCAGACACTCGAGGAGGTCAACAGAGGCGGTGGAGGAGGATGCAACCGACGTCGAAGTAACCTGGCGCCTTCCTGGACACAGTCGGAGCACTGGTAGCACGTCTACAACTGCATCCTCAGCCACCACTCTGCCTCTGAGCATTATTCGGGGTGGATCAACAGGTCGCATGGCCTCTAAGCCTTGCCTAGCCAGGTCCTTTTTTGACATAGAAAAAGATCGCCCAAATTATGTGATCTGTAAAATTTGTCATGGTTCTCTTAGTAGAGGTCAAAACCTCAGCAGTTTGACAACTTCTTCCATGAATCGTCACATGAATAAATATCATATGGCCCGATGGGAAGCTCACCGTGCTGCAATGCGGCCTAGCGGAGCGAACCATCCACCGCCTGCCCCTTCCAGTGCATCCGCGCGCTCGTCATCTTCTAGGACTGTGGGGACAGCTGTCACACCTGTTTTTCCACCCACAACTTCCACCACTGTAACCGCAACAGGCAGTTTGCTTGGTAGGTCGTCAGTTGGTTTGGAAGGGGAAACAAGTGAGTGTGTACAGCTCTCTCAGACATCGATAGCACCAACTTTGGATGAAGGCAACATCATGTCTCCGCCTGCACTTTCCTCACAAAGCTGCATTTTTCCAGGGACACCCGACTCAACACCGTCTACACACAGCAGCCAGATCTCTGTCCCTCAGATGTGGTCAAATAAAAGGCCACTTCCTGCGACCCATGACAAAGCGAAGAGGTTGACTCTATCCCTCTGTAAGCTGTTGACTACAGAAATGCTGCCTTTCCGCCTAGTGGACACACAGGATTTTAGAGACCTTATGTCTGTCGCTGTGCCCCAGTACCAGATGCCTAGTCGCCACTACTTCTCTAAGAAAGGTGTGCCCGCGCTACACCAGCATGTCGCACACAACATCACCGCTTCCTTGAGAAACTCTGTGTGTGAACGGGTGCATTTCACCACCGATACTTGGACCAGTAAGCATGGACAGGGACGTTACATGTCGCTGACTGGCCACTGGGTAACTATGGTGATAGATGGTGAAGGGTCTGCTGCACAAGTCTTGCCGTCCCCACGACTTGTGTGTCAATCCTCTGTCTGTCCAAGTTCCGCCACTGCTTCTGCATCCTCCACCTCATCTGGGTCCTCCACCTCCGCCCCAAGCCTGCCTGGTCAGGCCACCAGCGTTCTCACTGCGCAGAAGGAATCACGCACCCCTCATTACTATGCTGGTAGCAGAGCGCAACGGCATCAGGCGGTCTTTAGCTTGACATGTCTTTGAAATAGGAGTCACACAGCGACTGAGTTGTGGGCAGCTCTGGAGACTGATTTTGATAAATGGTTGTCTCCACTCAACCTGCAGCCTGGTAAGGCCGTGTGCGACAATCCTGCAAACCTGGGTGCGGCCCTTCGCCTGGGCAAGGTGACACACGTGCCTTGTATGGCTCACGTGTTTAACCTTGTTGTCCAGCAATTTTTAACACACTATCCCGGCCTAGATGGCCTTCTGACCAGGGCACGGAAACTGTCTGCAGTGCTCACTTCCGCCGTTCAACCGCCGCACCTGAGCGACTTGCATCGCTCCAGAAGTCTTTCGGCCTGCCGGTTCATCGCCTGAAATGCGATGTGGCGACACGCTGGAATTCAACTCTCCACATGTTACAGCGACTGTGGCAGCACCGGCGAGCCCTGGTGCAATACGTCATGATGTATAGCCTGGGCCAACGAGATGCAGAAGTGGGGCAGATCACCCTGATGGAGTGATCTCAGATCAAGGACCTATGCACCCTTCTGCACAGTTTCGACATGGCGACGAATATGTTTAGCGCTGACAATGCCATTATCAGCATGACGATTACAGTCATTTACATGCTGGAGCACACGCTAAACACTATTCGTAGTCAGGGGGTGGGACAACAGGAAGGGGAGGAACTACAGGAGGATTCATATGCGCAAGACACAACAACATCACCAAGGTCCAGACGTTCATCATCACCAACGCGGCAGGCATGGGACCATGGGGGACAGGGATCAACAAGGGCGCATGGTAGCAGGTGAGATGTTGAGGAAGGTGCAGGAGGACATGAAGATATGGAGGACGAACTGTCCATGGACATGGAAGACTCAGCAGATGAGGGGGACCTTGGTCAAATTTCAGTTGAAAGAGGTTGGGGGGAGATGACAGAGGAAGAAAGAACGGTTAGCACCTCTATGCCACAAACACAGCGTGGACTTGGTGCGCATGGCTGCGCAAGACACATGAGTGCCTTCTTGTTGCACTACCTCCAACATGACCCTCGTATTGTCAAAATTAGAAGTGATGATGACTACTGGCTTGCCACACTATTAGATCCCCGGGACAAGTCCAAATTTTGTGACATAATTCCACCCATAGAAAGGGACGCACGTATGCAGGAGTATCAGCAGAAGCTGTTACTCGATCTTAGCTCGGCTTTTCCACCAAACAACCGTGCAGGTGAAGGGAGTGATTCTCCCAGTTGTAACTTGACAAACATGGGACGGCCTCGTCATCTTCAACAGTCTACCCGTACCAGTAGGACCGTATCTGGTGCTGGTAACAGCAATTTTATGGAATCTTTTCATAATTTTTTTAGACCCTCCTTTGCAAGGCCACCAGAGACAACAAGTCTGACACATAGTCAACGGATGGAGAGGATGATACAGGAGTATCTCCAAATGAACATCGATGCAATGACTTTGCAAATGGAGCCTTGCTCCTTTTGTGCTTCAAATCTAGAAAAATGTCAAGAGCTCTCCAGTTACGCCTCGAAGATTTTGTCGTGTCCAGCTGCCAGCGTTGTCTCTGAACGTGTCTTCAGTGCTGCTGGGTGTGTGCTGACAGATAAGCGCACGCGTCTGTCCAGTGACAATGTGGACAGACTGACGTTCATCAAAATGAACAAGTCATGGATCCAGAAGGAATTTACTACCCCTGTGTCATCCTGGGGAGAGTAAATGCTTGTGGATTTGGAATGTGCTTGATGCAAATCAAAACATCCTGTTTGCAACTAGGGCACAAGTGCTGCCACTGATAAGGTGTCTGTGTGGGGCCCAATTTTTGGAAAAAAAGGGAGACTCCGCTTGGAGTAACCCTTGCTTGCTGTGTTTTTTAAAAATGATACAAGATGAACAGATCTGAAGGCAAGATGAAGCCAACATCATGTCTCCGCCTGCACTTTTCTCACAAACCTGCATTTTTCCAGGGACACCCTACTCAACACCGTCTACAGACAGCAGCCAGATCTCTGTCCCTCAGATGTGGTCAAATAAAAGGCCACTTACTGCGACCCATGACAAAGCTAAGTGGTTGACTCTATCCCTCTGTAAGCTGTTGGCTACCGAAATGCTGCCTTTACGCGTAGTGGACACACAGGATTTTACAGACCTTATGTCTGTCGCTGTGCCCCAGTACCAGATGCCCAATCACCACTGCTTCTCCAAGAAAAGCATGCCCGCGCTACACCGGCATGTCGCACACAACATCACCACTTCCTTGAGAAAATCTGTGTGCGACAGGGTGCATTTCAACACAGATACTTTGACCAGTAAGCATAGACAGGGTCATTACATGTCACTGACTGGGCACTGGCAAACTATGGTGAGAGATGGAGAAGGGTCTGCTGTACAAGTCTTGCCGTCCCCACGAGTTGTTTCAATCCTTGTTCTGTATGTAGAAGCGGCTGCTTCTGCCTCTTCAACCTCGTGTGGGTCCTCTACCTTTGCGCAAACCCTGTGTGGTCAGGCCACCCTTCCTTGCAACTGCGCACAAGGACTACCACACACCTCCTTACTATGCTGGCAGCAGAGCTCAATGCCATCAGGCGGTCAAAGTTTTACTTTGAAATGTATGGGAAATGTGAGTCACACCGCTATTACAGAGAATAGTAGTCAGGCAGGGTCAAAACATTAATTGAGGAACAGGAACAGAATGGGACGGCCAGGACTTAATCAGAAAACAAGCAGAGGTGAAATGCGTATCGGCCAACAAGGTACATAAACAGCAAGCAGGAAAAGTAGTCAGGTAACAAGCACACAAAATCATAAAACTGAACTGGGGGTAAAATTAACCAGAGGTTCATAGCTATGTCTGGCAGTGGTCTGCAGACAGGATGGGCATAAAAAAGGGTGTGGTGTCTTCCCATTGGTTGTAGCTGAATGATGGTATTTCATCTGTGAGATACCCACCAGCTACATTCAGCCAGAGATTCTGCATCTGTCAAGGTAATGCAGCCCAGTGGGTGAGCATAACCTGCGTCCACCTGCGCCGCTGGCATCGACTACTCTCCCATCATCAGCACTATTCATGAAAGGAACACGTTGTCACCTGGCGACCGGAGTACAAATTGACGGAGCGGACTCCGTTGGTGACTTAACAGCCGTGTGCGGCAATGATGCAAACCTGGCTGCGGGCCATCCTCAGGGCAATGTGACACACGTGCCTTTTATGGCTCACGTGTTGATCCGAATTCTCCAGCAATTTTTAAAACACCATCACGGCCTACATGGCCTTGTGCAGCGGGCACGCTCGCTATGTGCTCACTTCCATCGTGCGCACACAGCAGCTCAACAACTTTCATCACTCCGGAAGTCTTAGGGTCTGGCAGTTAAACGCCGGAAATGCGATGTTCCGACACGCAGGAATTGGAATCTGCACATGTTGCAGCGTGTGTGGCAGCACCGCAGAGCCCTGCTGAAATACGGTAAGACATATAGCCTGGGATAAGTTGATCCAGAGGTGGTGCAGATCACGCTGCTGGAGTGGTGTCAGATCAAGGACCTATGCACCCTGCTACACAGTTTTGAAATGTCGACGAAGATGTTTAGCACTGGCAATGTCATTCTCAGCGTGACAATTCTGGTCATCTACATGATGGAGCACACTGTAATTATTATTCGGAGTCAGGTGTTGGGACAAGAGGAAGGGGAGGAAGTACAGGAGGAGTCATATGCGGAAGGGATAACAAGATCTACGAGGTCCAGATGGTCAGCGGCACCTATGCGGCAGTCATGGTGAGGGAGAGGGATTAACAAGGGCGCATAGTATCAGCAAAAAGTGTTGATGAAAGTGCAGGAGCCCATGAAGAAATGGAGGACGAACTGGCGATGGGCATGGAAGACTCAGCAGATGAGTGAGAGCTTGCTCACATTTCGGTTGTGCGAGGTTGTGGGTAGAGGGCAGAGGAAGGATGCACGATTCTCACCTCTCTGCCACCAACACACCAAGGACTTGGTCCTCCTGGATGCACAAGACACATGAGCGCCTTCTTGCTGCACTACCTACATGACCCTCGGATTGTATGAATTTGAAGTAATCCTGAATACTGGGTTGCCACACTGTTAGATCCCCGGTACAAGACAAAATTTGGCGAACTAATTCCTGCCATAGAAATAGACGCACGTATACAGGAGTATCTGCAGAATGTGGTACGCAATCTTAGATCTACTTTTCCACTAAACACCAGTGCTGCACAGAGTGAATCTCAACACTTTGTCATGGATAGGAGGAAATGGTCTTTTACTTGTCCACATCGGAGGGACCGAGGGATGGCTGCTGTGCTGAGATGGCGTTGAGTACGGTGTCCCTGCACAGTTGCACTTTTGGTCATATCCCAAAATGAGTTGAAAAAGGACAGATGCTGTTGGAAAGGGGAACAGGTGTGTTGGAAAGGGGAAAAAAATTTTGGTCCGTGGATTTGGTGGTTAAACAACTGTAACATTTGCTGAAGAAACAACATCTGTTACAGTGGGACTGGCAGATTTGGATAAAGTGGTATATAATCTGTGACCGCTATATAACAAAAATTAATAAGAAAAGAAAGAGAAAGGTATATATCACCTTCAGCAGTCAGTGTCCACCGTGCTCCCAGTTGGAAAAGGAGAGGTTGGCAACTTGAAGGTTTGGTGGAGGATACAGAGCTGTGTGGCTATGAAACTAATAGTAGCCTGAACCGAGTTAGACGCCATTCGGATCTGGAGACTGTGAGCCCTGTTAGCGTCACAGGGTCCACATGCCCACCCAGCCCAGGAACTCCCTGTTAACAACACAGGGGCCATTGAGTACGCTGACCGTGTGCGTAGGGGCCACACCTGTGGACAGCAGGCGCATCAGCAGCAGCAGGCCTGTTAATGCCACTGGGCTGCACAAGCAGGACTGTTAGGACAGGAGCTGGTCTTAACCGTTCTGCGTTACCAACTGTGGTGGTGGCCTGCATCCACCACCCTATCCCTGCCTACCTCTGGCCTAAAGCCGCAATGGGTTCAACACATGGAGGTGTGCTCTTTCGGAGCATAATAGAAGACTGCGCACCTCCTTGTTGGCTCCAGCCCCTTTTATAACCTGGGTCCGCCCCAAACCAGGGTGAACCACAATGCACCTCCTGGAGACAAAAGCAGAGTGACACGTCATGAGTGGCATAACTAGCGTCCTATTTGGAAACGCAACTTCAATGATGACCTCATGGCTGCCATGACCCAAACACCTCACCAGTCATCGTCTGACCATCAATAATGCGGTGACAAGTCATAGGTGTGGGCCTCTGCAAGCCATTTGGGAGGACACCTGATGCCCTGTGGTCTATATGGGACCCCCACATCAGGGCCAGGGCCAAAGAGTTCATTACCGGACCTAGTCTCTGATGCAGGAAGTGCCTGAGCATGCTCAGTAGCATGAAATACAGTCTCTGAAAAAAGACTATCAGCTTTAGCATGGTGTCTAGGCACAAAACAGGACTTAGACCCGGCACAGAATGCAAGCACCTGTGCAAAGAGGCTTTTCACACTTAGTGTGGGAGCATGCGCTGTATCCCGAAATGAAGACTTAGCGTCAGGAATGGCACAGTCAGGCTGAGCATACTCACTAGGCGAAACACTGTAATTATGCTGCAGCTGGGGTACATCGGCACACGCATGCGCACTAGCTGCCTCTCCACACTTAGACGTGGAGGGGAAATTTGTCTTGGAGATGCTGTCTATGAACAGAAGGAAAAGCTAAAGGAAGCCTGACTTTCTATCCCTCCGAATTATGAAATGCAGCAATGAATTCCATGAGTTTGCTATAACATTAGCGTAGCTAAATGTGCATGAGGGTGTGATGTAGAGGTGCTAGAAATAGCTTGTCACCAGTGGGGCACTAATGGAATACAACAGCCAGTTCTATGATGCCACAAAATGGCAGTATTTTGTGCTATCATTATAGCTTATTAAAAACAGAGCACGAGGTTGTCATGCAGAGGTGCTGCACATAGATTTGCAGTAGTGTGAATAGACAAAAGTACAATAGCCACGTTTAGGATACAACTAGGTACACTGAGTGTTTGCTACTATAAATGGCTGAGTTTAAAAAAGTTTGAGTGTGCAATGCAGGCAGACGTGCTGCAAATAACGTTCCAATACTGTGAATTGACAAAAGTACAATAGCCACGTTTAGGATACAACTAGGTACACTGAGTGTTTGCTACTATAAATGGCTGAGTTTAAAAAAGTTTGAGTGTGCAATGCAGGCAGACGTGCTGCAAATAACGTTCCAATACTGTGAATTGACAAAAGTACAATAGCCACGTTTAGGATACAACTAGGTACAGTGAGTGTTTGCTAGTATAATGGCTGAGTTTAAAAAAGTTAGAGTGTGCAATGCAGGCAGACGTGCTGCAAATATCGTTCCAATACTGTGAATAGACAAAAGTAAAATAGCCACGTTTAGGATACAACTAGGTACACTGAGTGTTTGCTAGTATAATGGCTGAGTTTAAAAAAGTTAGAGTGTGCAATGCAGGCAGACGTGCTGCAAATAACGTTCCAATACTGTGAATTGACAAAAGTACAATAGCCACGTTTAGGATACAACTAGGTACACTGAGTGTTTGCTACTATAAATGGCTGAGTTTAAAAAAGTTAGAGTGTGCAATGCAGGCAGACGTGCTGCAAATATCGTTCCAATACTGTGAATAGACAAAAGTACAATAGCCACGTTTAGGATACAACTAGGTACACTGAGTGTTTGCTAGTATAATGGCTTAGTAACAATGAGTTGTAGTGTGCAATGCAGGCAGACGTGCTCTGCAAATGTCTTTGCACTAGTGGGACTATAGCAAAGTCCAATAGCCACGTTTAGGATGCCACTAGGTACACTGAGTGTTTGCTAGTAAAATTGCTTAGTTTAAAAAAGTTGGAGTGTGCAATGCAGGCAGATGTGCTCTGCTAATATCTTTGCACTAGTGGGACTATAGCAAAGTCCAATAGCCACGTATAGGATGCCACTAGGTACACTGAGTGTTTGCTAGTATAATGGCTTAGTTAAAATGAGTTTGAGTGTGCAATGCAGGCAGACGCGCTATGCAAATGTCTTTGCACTAGTGGGACTATAGCAAAGTCCAATAGCCACGTATAGGATGCCACTAGGTACACTGAGTGTTTGCTAGTATAATGGCTTGGTTTTAATGAGTTGGAGTGTGCAATGCAGGCAGACGCGCTCTGCAAATGTCTTTGCACTAGTGGGACTATAGCAAAGTCCAATAGCCACGTATAGGATGCCACTAGGTACACTGAGTGTTTGCTAGTATAATGGCTTGGTTAGAATGAGTTGTAGTGTGCAATGCAGGCAGATGTGCTCTGCTAATGTCTTTGCACTAGTGGGACTATAGCAAAGTCCAATAGCCACGTATAGGATGCCACTAGGTACACTGAGTGTTTGCTAGTATAATGGCTTAGTTAAAATGAGTTTGAGTGTGCAATGCAGGCAGACGCGCTATGCAAATGTCTTTGCACTAGTGGGACTATAGCAAAGTCCAATAGCCACGTATAGGATGCCACTAGGTACACTGAGTGTTTGCTAGTATAATGGCTTGGTTAGAATGAGTTGTAGTGTGCAATGCAGGCAGATGTGCTCTGCTAATGTCTTTGCACTAGTGGGACTATAGCAAAGTCCAATAGCCACGTATAGGATGCCACTAGGTACACTGAGTGTTTGCTAGTATAATGGCTTAGTTAAAATGAGTTTGAGTGTGCAATGCCGGCAGACGCGCTATGCAAATGTCTTTGCACTAGTGGGACTATAGCAAAGTCCAATAGCCACGTATAGGATGCCACTAGGTACACTGAGTGTTTGCTAGTATAATGGCTTGGTTAGAATGAGTTGTAGTGTGCAATGCAGGCAGACGCGCTCTGCAAATGTCTTTGCACTAGTGGGACTATAGCAAAGTCCAATAGCCACGTATAGGATGCCACTAGGTACACTGAGTGTTTGCTAGTATAATGGCTTGGTTAGAATGAGTTGTAGTGTGCAATGCAGGCAGACGCGCTCTGCAAATGTCTTTGCACTAGTGGGACTATAGCAAAGTCCAATAGCCACGTATAGGATGCCACTAGGTACACTGAGTGTTTGCTAGTATAATGGCTTAGTTATCAGTTGGAGTGTGCAGAGGACAAGAGGGTACAGTGGCAGGATTGTGGTGCTCTGGGTAGAGGAATGGAAGCCTGCCTTTCTATTCCCTCCTAATGGTGAAATGCAGGTAGGAAATCCCTGACCTGGGCTACACAGACGCTGTTGCTGTTTGCAGGACCTGTCACCTATGGCTCTCTGACCCTGCCGGTTGGAGCCCTTAAAAGGACTGCTATAAAGTGCTCTCCCTAAGCTGTCTAACGCTGTGTATGCAGCGCATACAGCTGTATCGGCTATAGGACTCAGGAAGACGGAGCTGCGACAGTGATGTCTGACACCAAAGACGCAGAAGGCAGATAATGGCGTCCGTGAAGAAAATGTCCGGTTTTATAATGCAGGGACATGTGACATGCAGATCCTATCACACATGCCGTTGCTTCTCTGGCTCAAAGTCCACTTAGCTGTGTGTGTGTCTGGGATTGGCTGACATGCTGGCCCGCCCCACAAGACGCGCGCACTTAGGGAAGGAAGACAAGAAAAAAAAAAAAAAAAAATGGCGATCGCCATTATAGAAACAGCAGTGATCTGAAGGCGCTGTTCACGCACACTATACACTGAAATGTGATAATAGTTTGATTCACAGAGTGACTTACACTATTACAGCAGAAACCAAGCTATGATTTAGCTGTTTTTTGGCTGCTAGAACCGTTCTCGAACGTTTCTAGAACTACCGAGCTTTTGCAAAAAGCTCGAGTTCTAGTTCGATCTAGAACATGCCCCAAAATCACTCGAGCCGCGAACTGGAGAACCACGAACCACGAACCGCGCTCAACTCTAGTAATAATCAGTGTATTGTATATTATCAAATACTCTGTCTTGAAACAAGGATAGCAAAAAATTTTTTATTTGTGGTCTATTAATAAAATTATAAAAACCCATCTAGCGCTGGTTTATTGTGGATTTTTACTTAAAATCCTTTACACAGTTTATTAAAGGCTACTTTACACACTGCGATATCGGTCCCGATATCGCTAGTGTGGATACCCGCCCCCATCTGTTGCGCGACACGGGCAAATCGCTGCCCATGCTGCACAACACCGACCAGACCCGTCACACATACTTACCTGCCCGGCGACGTCGCTGTGACCGGCGAACCGCCTCCTTTCTAAGGGGGCGGTCCGTGCGGCGTCACAGCGACGTCACTGAGCGACCGCCCAATAGCAGCGGAGGGGCGGAGATGAGTGGCCGGAACATCCCGCCCACCTCCTTCCTTCCTCATAGCGGCTGGGAGGCAGGTAAGGAGAGGTTCCTCGTTTCTGCGGTGTCACACGGAGCGATGTGTGCTGCCGCAGGAGCGACGAACTACATCGTTACTGCTGCAGTAACGATAATCGAGAATGGAGACCCATGTCACCGATGAGCGATTTTGCACGTTTTTGCAGCGATGCAAAATCGCTCATCGGTGTCACACGCAGCAACATCGCTAATGCGGCCGGATGTGCGTCACAAATTCCGTGACCCCAACGACTCCGCATTAGCGATGTCGCAGCGTGTAAAGCCCCCTTTAGTGGGAGTGGTGTACAGGGTCTTAGCAGTAAAGAGTATTCCATATTTCTGCCAGATACCCACAGAGATATTGAAATCTGAAAAAAGAGACTTCTGCTCATTGAAGGTAAGAACTGCTCACATAGCGTTCAACTCCACAGCAAACGAGTGCTCTAGCACTGGCATCTCAGCAGGGATATTCCCCTACTACACATGTGTGTCTGGGTCCCTGTGACAGTTTACAGGACATAACTCAGGGCACCTAGACAGAAGGCAGAGGGACTACTTTCTATTTCTGGTGTAGAGCTTAGTACAATATATATATATATATACTATTACATGTGACACATGTACCTTGTATTACCATTATTCGCTGTATATGAACCCCTTTTCTCCGGGCATTATTTGTCTATAGCATTTTTCACGAACCTGAGGCAACTGAGAACCCTTCAGTGAAGGAATTCCACTAACCCTCACAATACCAACCAGGGGCCTCCCTGCAGTAACTCAGGTAGTTGTACCCATTCTCTTTCCGCATTCTATGTGTTCTTCTTCTTTCTTCTTTTTTTTCTTTTTTCTTCTTTTTATTTCTATCATGTAGTTCAGGGGTTTATAGATATATGTCCTGCATCTCATATTTCCTTTAGTGGTGCTTCTTACCTATTCTCATATCATTTACCCTAGTATTTCATGATCCTGAGGCGACTGAGAACCCTTTAATAAAGGAATCCTTTTTCACTTGAATTGTCAAGTGATACTTACCAGTGACTATCACGTAATGTTACAGGTAGTTGCATTTTCTTCCTCTTCTTTCTCTCCTTTCTTCTTTGTCACACGGTCCATTGTGTTATAGCCCACGTGTCATGATAACACTTGTACCATCTTTTCATTTAGATTCCACCTACAATTATTTACCGATTCCAGTTCTGAAATAGGCTTTCATGATCTACTCACTAGAATTCTCAAGTGCATAAGGTACTGAGACATATACATGTTCACACCATTATAAAGAACAAAGTATAAACATTGAGGTTTTTCTCACACCCATGTTCCTGTGTTCTTTGATATGATATGTGTTCATTTCCTTCACTATATAGGATTGCAAGTTTTCCATTTGTACCTTAATGGCAATGACGCTATACAATTGAACACATATAATCCTGTTATCCATATAGGTGTGTATTTACCTGCTTGACTATTTTTGGTTGTTTGATCCAGAATGTTTCTCCAGATAGGTCATGTGGAAATTTTCTTTCCTCAGTACAAATGTTTTCACTATGGCTTTGGAAAAATTTTTTGTATGTGCATCATGGTCATTTGACCCATTGTACTCTCAAGTAGCAATATATTGTACTGTTATGTTGTACTATGTACTAATTACGTGTTTATATGGTTTTGTAACCCTTTATGATCTTAGATAACTTTATCCTTGATAAAGACCTAAAAACAAGGTCGAAACGTTGGATGAATTATCCTTTTGCACAAATAAAGAATTTTCAGCATTCCAAGAGTTCTTTTCTTACGTTATTGATCACTATAGTGTGCCAGAGCTATTTCTATTGAATTGACTCTTATTTTTTCTGAGCACCTGCTATATACACAGTGACCCAGACATATTCAAGTTTCATTCAGAAGGCAGAGGGAAGCCTTAGCAGCTGAGCCTATATCTTGGCTTGTGAGCATTAGAACAGGCCGGCGATTACAGGGTAACATGAAAAATGTCCAGCTTGCATTATGACTAGAACATGACAATATCCTTTTAAGTACTAACCTATGATGCGTTCCTAAGCAGTTGATGTTATATGTTCTACATTTCATTTTCTGCATACTTTACAAGTAGTAGAATTTGCTTTGATATAGGCAACTGGATTTTCACAATGAAAAGGCAAAGGATAACGCCCGAAAAAGACGCCATACATTATGTCAGTGCCATCACTGACAAACCTGGATTGACCATGAAATACATCAATCCCCTTAAAGGTGAGTTAAAACAAGTTTTAACTAAATTGCCTTAATATTGTCATGCATTAGAATGACTGTCTTAGGTAATGATAAATATTTTCTACAGGAAGAGGAGTGTTTGCTGAAACTGAAATCGAAAAAGGGAGTTTTGTTGCAGAATATCGAGGCGAGCTCACGTATGCACTTACGATGGTAGACAACTACTCGAGATTTATGGTTGTGGTACAAGTCAAAGATCTAATGGCCCATACTGCAGCGAAGGTCTTCCAAGCACACTTATGCAGACCTCATGGCTACTCAGAGAGAGTCCTCACAGATCAAGGCACAGCCTTTGAAGCGGAAATCTTCAAGGACTTCTGCAGCTTTTACCGATGCAGGAAGATGCGCACTACACCCTACCATGCTCAAACCAATGGTTATCAACCTGCTCAGGACTTTACCCCATATTCCAGATGTGGCCTTACAAGTGATTTATAGAGGGGTAACAATACGTTGGGATCACCGGATCTAATCTCCCTTTTTATACACCCTAAAATCTTGTTTGCTTTAGAATAAACAATAACATCATAAAGGTATAGCAGTACCGTTTCAAAGTTTCGGTGTCCCAAGCAGCATTCCATCAGCCTCTGGAAGGTTCCTGGCAAATTGCACAGCTCGAAGGGCATGCTTTTGAACTCGCAGAGACCCATCGGGGTGGCAAAGGCGGTCTTCTCCCGGTCTGCCTCAGCAACGGACACTTGCCAATAGCGACTAGTGAGATCAAGGGTAGAAAAATAATTTGCAGTTCTCAATGCAGCTAGCTATTCCTCAATACAGGGGAGTGGTGCTGTCCTTCTTCTTTAACAGGACCAACGGAGCTGCCCAGAGGCTACAACTGTCACGGATAACCCCAGCCTCCTTCATGTTGCTCAACATGTCCTTGGTACACTGGTAATGTGCAGGTAGTTTTGGCTTATATCTCTCTTTGATGGGTGCGTGTGCACTTGTGGGGATGTAGTGTTTGACCCCTTTTATTCTTCAAAAGTCTAGCGGATGTTTGCTGAAGACTTGCTCGTATTCTTGCACTAGCCTGTAGACCCCCTTCTTGTGATGTGAAGGTGTGGAGTCAGTGCCTACGTGTAATTCCTTACACCACTCCTCTGGCTGACTTGGTGAGCTGTCACTGAATGGGTGGGCTGAAGCAATGGTGGATGCTGCTGTTTGGATAGCATGTGTATCTACTGAGAACAGCTTATCAATGGTGGCAAATCGGAGCAGCTTAATCTCTTGCTCTCCGCAGTTCAACACTCTCATGGGCACTCTTCCCTTCCATATTAATGAATAAAACTATGATGTAAATAGCATATAGATACCCCACAAATGCAGATAAAAGTAGGTTATGGGAAAAGGGGGAAGAGAGAAACAGGAAAATAGTGGAATAAAGTATACCTTCCAGGTGGGAGAGGAAATGGCAGCACAGCCAGTGGAGGTGAAGCAAGGGGAGCCTGCAACTAAAGAGTTGAGAGCGTTATCACATGGTGACTGAGCCTGATTGTAACGGGAGCATAGAGGTGCCGATCCTGTCTTACCTGCGTTGGTGTAGAAGTGGGTGTCCTGTGGTGGAGTCAGCTATGTGCAGTGGTGGCCGTGGGTTCTTTTATGTGCGACCGTAGTAATAGCTGCGCCCACTTCCTGTATGGGAGTGGAATGCAGTGAGGGTAATGGAACGCACGCCTGCGCATTTGTGTTTAACGTCGCGCATGTGCAGAACGGAGAAAAGGCTGCGCTCACTTCCTAATGAAAGGGAGTGAGACGCATCTGGGAAGGGAAGGGAAAAGATTAGGGTTTGGGGATGATGAAAGGGCTTTCTACGGGCAAGGATGGCAAAGGGTGGCAGTGACGGAAAGTCAGGCAGCCTGTCCTGTCCTGTCCTGTCCGTCCGTCTTTTTGTATCATGAATTGGAAAGACTGCAAGGGGGAGGGGAGGTGCTTGTGTCCAAAAGGAGGAGTTATTCAGATTCATTGCAGTGGGCGGCGGCTGCAAAAAGCACCATTCTTCTTGTTTTTGCTCTGCAAAACAGCCTTTTCAAGGGTTGGCTTGGGTGACAAAATGTCTTCTGTAGGCGTGGGTTTGTCTCCCTCTCCCTAAGATGTGTCCGGTATAGGCCAGGGTGCCACTCAAGGCCGTAACCAATTCGGGTTATAGCTTCTCGGCCTTTTGGCTAAGATCAAGTGTAGTTTCGGAGGACGCTACCTTGGTCGGTACTGGAAGGTGCCTGGGATTGCACGTCTGCCGGCCTTGAGGAAGTGTGTGCGCCTTCTGGTGACACATAGCCCTCTTGTGCCTGGACGGTTCCCAGGCAACGGGAGGCGATCACCTTTGTTATTTTGAAGTCCTACTGATAAACAGAAAAAAAAAAAAATTAAATCTGTTCTTATCAGTTTAATATCTGATACGTCCCCTCTCTGGGGACCATATATTAAATGGATTTTTAGAACAAGGAGATGGAAAAAATCTTGCTCTGTCCACTGCACGCATTGACCTGGTATTGCAGTACCTCCAGGACCGGTGCACCCCTTCTTAACCCAGTTTCCAAAAGCAGAACTCAATTCACCTGATTCAAATGAGCCCCATTAGTGAATTGAAAGAAAGCAAAAACTTTATATGCACCTCAATTTGGCCAATTCACTTTTCACACTTTCACCCTTTTTTTTATCTTTCACACCTTTTACTTGCTTTATTGATGCAAAAAGCTGTGCCAAATAGCAAACTCATCTCCACTCAACTTGACCAACTCTGCTATGTCCCGTGCAGTATCTTATTCTCAGTCTTATCTAGATCATTTGCAATTGAATAGAATAGATCCCTTTTGGCTGCTTATGACTGTGTAAAATATGTAGTTTTACTGGGCTGGGATGAGAGAATCCATTGAAGCATGGTGTAGGGATTGTGGTTCCTGTGTGCTAAGAAGAGAGGCTGGCACCAGCCAGAAAGCCCCATTGCAGCCAATAATCACTTAATAACTTTTTCAACTTGTCATCATATGGGAGGCCTTCCATTCCTTGTAGTAGTCTAGTTGCCCACCTTTGAACTGACTCTAACTTCTGAATGTCCTTATTAAAATGTGGAGCCCAAAACTGGTTCCCATATTCCAGATGTAGCCTTACAAGTGATTTATAGAGGTGTAACAATACGTTGGGATCACGGGATCTAATCTCCCTTTTTATACACCCTAAAATCTTGTCCCAAGCAGCATTCCATCAGCCTCTGGAAGGTTCCTGGCGCATTGCACAGCTCGAAGGGCATGCTTTTGAACTCGCAGAGACCCATAGGGGTGGCGAAGGCGGTCTTCTCCCGGTCTGCCTCAGCAACGGACACTTGCCAATAGTGACTAGTGAGATCAAGGGTAGAAAAATAATTTGCAGTTCTCAATGCAGCTAGCGATTCCTCAATACGGGGAGTGGTGCCGTCCTTCTTTTTTAACAGGATCAACAGAGCTGCCCAAAGGCTACAACTGTCACGGATAACCCCAGCCGCCTTCATGTTGCTCAACATGTCCTTGGTACACTGGCAATGTGAAGGTGGTATTGGCTTATAGCTCTCTTTGATGGGTGGGTGTGCACCTGTGGGGATGTGGTGTTGGACCCCTTTTATTCCCCCAAAATCTAGCGGGCTTCCCACCGGTAACCCGCTCCCCAGCTTGGATGGATGCTGAGGGAGCCCCTTTTGCCCGCAGGCTCTGGCCCTGGGAACTGTAGCCTTGGCGGTGACTGTGCTTCCCTCTACGGTGTGAGCTGTTGCCTTCAATCGGGTCTTGACTGGTGGGAAACCCTGGAGGTTCCTGTCGCTAACGGATTTGACCGGTTTTACGGCGACTCCTAGCCTGGTCGGGGTCCGTAGGCCCTGCCGGATGGTGCTGGCTTCTCTTCACTCCCCGATCTGGTACCGGCGGGCCACCGCCCATCCCCGGTCCGTACGGTTCACTCCAATCAGCCTCTCCTGCAGAAGGTCACCACCGTCTGCCAACCTTGCTGAGTGCCCGGGCCACACACCCGGACACGGTCAGTCTCCTCTCCTCTTCACTTCTCTAACTCCAAAACTGATCTCTAATCTGACTCCTTTTCCCGCCTCCAGGACTGTGAACTCCTCGGTGGGTGGGATCAACCGCCTGGCCCACCCCCTGGTGTGGACATCAGCCCCTGGAGGAAGGCAACTAGGATTTGTGTTTAGCTTCGGTGTGCCTAGCCGGAGTGTAGAGTGTGTTGGTGTAGTACCTGTGACGACCTGGCTTGTCCAGGGCGCCACATTCCCCTATAGTAAAATGCAGACCGTCCGCGGGCTGCCCGTCCATCACCGGTTTTATTTTCACAACTGAAAAAGAATAAAACGGTAAAACATGTAAAAGCATCATAAACATTTTACAACGGTACAGCTTCCGCTCTTCTCCCACCCAAACAACCTGGCCCTGATGCTGCCCCTAAGAAGCGGGCAGCACCCCTTGACCCCAGTCCAGCACCAAGTTGCCCGAGCGGGTTCTGTGTCTTTCAGGGGGCCCACGTCCAAGGGGACCCCTGAACCCCCGGAGGATCGCCACCGGTTACGGTAGTGGCGGGCCTAGGCCATCCCTTTCCTCCAGGCCCATCCTCCCAAATCAGCCTCTCCGGAGGCGGTAACGGTGTCAAGCCAACAAACATTTTTATTTACATTGCACTAAGTTTGTGGTTGCCCTGCAAGTTCTCGGGCTTGTCCGTAAGCAGTTCCTTACGCAATGGTTGCACAGTCCCTACGGGGACAACAGTTGCCGGCAACGGCCGGTTTAATCACGGTTCAATCAGGTAAACTTCTTTGGTTGATCATCTTTACTTATCATTTAAAACTTTCAAACTGGTACACTCAACACATAAAGCCCCCCCCTTTTAAAGAGTAGTTTCCCTGTACCTAAGTGGGGGTCTACCTAGGTTGGGGCGAGTGGACCTTCGGGGTCCGGTGTCAGTGGTGACAGGCAGTGGGGCAGAGGGAACAGTCAGTTCCTCCTCCCTGCTATCATGTGGGGCAGGCGGAGGCGTAGGGGAGCTGGGTACAGGTACATCCCTGGGCACTGGCTCGCGGTTAACCGTTTCCATCATTTCTGCATCCACGGGTTGTGGGAACAGTATCACTGGAAGGATCACCGCACCGTTCTGTGTAGGCCAGTCTGCTGGAAAATCACCCATCATGGTGTGGATTACCTCTTTTTCCTTCTCCACTGGACTGGGAACTGGAGCCTCATCCGCTACTCTCAATGCTGGTGGGCACTTCTTCAGGTGGTCTCGGGAAACCGTGGCCAAAGTCCCCCCCTGGTCACGGCTGATCTGGTAGGCCTTCCCATTCTCCCATCCTGTGGGCTGGACTACATACGGGGTTTTTTCCCATTGATCATCCAGCTTGTGGGCCCTTCTTTTCCGCTTCAGCACTACATCCCCAGGTTGGAAGGAACCGGCAGGCGCCTTCTTGTTGAAGCACTGCTCCTGTTGTCCCCGACTCCGGCACAAGTTCTTTTCAACATACTCCTGGACCTGTCGGTACTGTGTCCTCCGCCGAGTGTCCCATTCAGCTGTCGACAGGAGTGCTTCTGAAGCTTCCAAGCCCATTTCCAGATCCACTGGTAGCCGGCCGGGACGAGCTCTCATCAGGTATGCTGGAGTGCATTTCGTAGAGCTGGAAGGGATGTTGTTGTACATATCGACCAGGTCAGGTAGCTTCTCCAGCCACAGGTTCCGCTCTTCCAGTGGTAACGTCTTGAGGAGGCCCAGGACCAAGTGGTTCATCTTTTCACAAATGCCATTGGTTTGGGCGTGGTAAGGCGTGGTCCGGATTTTCTTGCAGCCGTACAACTGGCAGAATTCCTGGAATACCTCTGCTTCAAAGGCCGGACCCTGGTCGGTAAGCACCCTCTCCGGGTACCAATGCGGTCAACAGAAATAAGCCTGGAAAGCCTTAGCAGCGGTGCGGCCGGTTAAGTCCTTAACTGGGACAACCACCAGGAACCTCGAGTAGTGGTCTACGATGGTCAGAGCGTAGGTGTACCCACTTCGGCTGGGGGTGAGCTTTACATGGTCAAGGGCAACCAGCTCCAGCGGTTGGTGTGTAATGATCGGGTGTAGGGGTGCCTTCTGGCTGGCCTCGTCCTTCCTTCTCAATGCGCAAGGGCCACATTCTCGGCACCAGGCCTCCACAGATTCCCGCATTCCACTCCAATAGAACCGCTCTCTTAACAACATCTCTAGCTTCTTCCACCCGAAGTGCACTGCACCATCATGGTATGCTTGCAGGACGGTGGGCACGTTAGCCTGGGGAATCACCAGCTGGCGGATCTTCTCGTGAGTCTTTGGATTAATCAGCTCGCGATACAACTTCCCCTGGTGTAGGTATAGCCGGGTCCGTTCTTGCCACAGACGTTGGGCTTCGGCAGGGGCAGCAGGGTCTATCCCAGCAGAACCCTGTTCCACTAGAGTCTTGACCAGGCGGACAGCAGGTGCCTGGTCCTGAGCTTCCTGCCAGTCCTGTCGGGGCAGCGGATCCAGGTTCACCCGTTGTTGGTAGACGTGCACCTTCTCAGTGAATGGCCGGTGAAATGCAGGCAACTCGATCTCTTCGAGGTCATCATCCTCTGGCCCCTCTTCCGACAGGTGGGGCATCCGGGAGAGTGCATTGGCATTGACGTTGGTACGGCCGGCCCGGTACTTGATGGTGAAATCGTAGTTGGCTAACCTGGTCACCCACCGCTGCTCCAACGCGCCCAGCTTGGCCGTATCTAGATGGGTCAGCAGGTTATTGTCTGTGTACGCGGTGAACTTGGCTGCTGCCAGGTAATGGCGGAACCGCTCGGTGATAGCCCACACCAGTGCCAAGAGCTCAAGCTTGAAGGAGATGTAGTTCTCAGGGTTCCTCTCAGTCGGTCGGAGTTTTCGGCTAGCATAAGCTATTACCTTTTCCCTTCTGTCTTGGACCTGGGATAGAACAGCCCCCAAGCCCACATTGCTGGCGTCGGTGTAGAGGATGAATGGGCGGCTGTAGTCAGGGTACGCTAGGATTTCCTCTCCGGTCAGGGCTGTTCTCAGCTGGCGGAAGGATTCCTCATGCTTTTCTTCCCACACCAATGGGGCTACTAGGGATCTACCACCCTTGGTCTGTCCTACGAGGAGGTCTTGCATGGGGGCAGCCATCTTTGTGTACCCCTTAATGAAGCGACGGTAATATCCCACCAGGCCCAGAAACTGCCTCACTTCCCTCACTGTGGTCGGTCTCGGCCAGTCTTGGATGGCGGTGATCTTCTCGGGGTTGGGGGCGACACCTTCCGCACCAACCACATGTCCTAGGTACTGCACTCTGGGTTTCAGCAGATGACACTTTGAGGGCTTCAACTTCATCCCATACTTGGCAAGGGACGCGAACACCTCGGCTAGGTGCTCCAGGTGGGCTTCATACGTCTGTGAGTACACAATCACATCATCCAAGTACAGCAAAACGGTCCCATAGGCAGTCTTCTCTCGGTCTTCCGGTGCCACGGCCACCTGCCAGTACCCGCTGGTGAGGTCAAGGGTGGAGAAGTAGTTAGCGGTTCTCAGCGAGGCCAGGGACTCTTTGATGCGGGGCAGAGGGTAAGCATCCTTATGCGTTATCTGGTTAATCTTCCGGTAATCCACACACATCCGCATGGTGCCATCCTTCTTCTTAACCAGCACCAACGGAGCGGCCCAGGGACTACAGCTGTCCCTAATAACCCCTGCCTCCTTCATGTTCCTCAACATGTCTTTGGCGCATTGGTAGTGCGCAGGGGGAATAGGCCTGTATCTCTCTTTAATAGGGGAGTGTGTACCGGTAGGGATGTGGTGTTGAACCCCTTTAATCTGCCCAAAATCTAGAGGGTGCTTGCTAAAAACCCGCTCATACTCCTGTACCACCCGGTATACCCCTTCCTTGTGGTGTATGGGGGTATCATCAGTGCCGACATGTAGCTCTCGATACCACTCGCCTAACTCCCCCAGGGATGAGTGGGAACCGGCAGCAGGCGGTGTGACCGGGGGAACGGCTTCATGGATCGTGTGGGGATCTAGAGTGAGCAATTTGGCAAGGGTAGCGTACCGGGTGGTGCATGAATGCACACATATTGGTTTTATAATCTTATTGTATTACTTTATATTCTTATTTCACTTGTGCATATCTCCACCATAATCCTGGCTAAGAAATATAGCTTTTTTTGGGGTACACAGGTAGTAAGGTCTTCTTTCTATTTCTTTAGGGGTGATATAGCCTGGTGGAACTCTAGACCTCTAACATTATATATGCACCCTTTTTCTTTATGGTTCTTGGACACCTTATAACATTCTTCCATACATATATATCTTTCTCATAAATTATAAATAATTAGGCATTTTTATATATTTTATTTACATTTTCATAAATAACTTTTTACAAAGCATGGGGGACATTCTCACATACATATAATTTTCATGTACGCATTCTGAAAATTTACGCATAAACCGTACACACTCCTTTTTGTAACAATTTCTATAACTCATTCGCTGAACTCTCATCCCGGATATTCATTCTTACACCGAATTTCCTGTTATAACACAACATTCATGATTTTTATTCAATTTATTTTTATTTTTTAGGTTTATTAGTAGTGATGAGCGAGTACTAAAAAGCTCGGGTGCTCGAAGCTCGGGCCGAGCCTCCCAAGATACTCGTGTACTCGGCCCGAGCACCGAGCCCAATGTTATCCTATGGGAGACCCGAGTATTTTTGTGAAATGACCACCGGCAGCATGTAGAAACCCTAAAAATGGCACAAAAGTCTCCGAAGAGTGCTCAAATGACATGGCAACAGCATGGGGAAGACCCCTTGAAGCATTTATCACTCAAAAGTCACAGCTGTGAATAATTTTGTCCGCGTTTTACGCCATTTTTACGGACTCACCAGAAAACCTTCCAAAATGACACCAAAATGATTTTTCATAGCGGAAATGTTAAGGGCACATACCCAATAGTGAGATAGAGCTAATGTATGTTACTTTTTGAGATCAATACATGAAAGATTTTACGTAAAACATTGTGTGGCACTCCGATGTCCCTGAGAAGAGACGTACATAAAGGCCTCTGAGTCTAATGTGCCCATTTTGAGGAACTGAGTCTTTGTAGTATTTTCCTTTGCCAGGGCAGTCCAAAATTGTGAGGTTCACCAATGCCCCTGCATACAGACGTGCATGATGGCCTGTAAACCTGAAGTGCCCATTGTAAGGAAGTGGGTCTATTGTAGTATAGCCCTTAGGCAGGGCAGCCAAAAATTGGGAGGCTCCACGTTGTCCCTGGATAGAGACGTGCATGAGGGCCTCAAAACATTAAGTGTCCAGTGTCAGGAAGTGGGTGTATTATAGTATAGCCCTTAGGCAGGGCAGCCAAAAATTGGGAGGCTCCACGTTGTCCCTGGATAGAGACGTGCATGAGGGCCTGTAAACCTGAAGTGCCCATTGGAAGGAAGTGGGTCTTTTGAGGCTCCACGTTGTCCCTGGATAGAGACGTGCATGAGGGCCTGTAAACCTGAAGTGCCCATTGGAAGGAAGTGGGTCTTTTGTAGTATAGCCCTTTGGCAGGGCAGCCAATAATTGGGAGGCTCCACGTTGTCCCTGGATAGAGACATGCATGAGGGCCTCAAAACATTAAGTGTCCATTGTCAGGAAGTGGGTGTATTATAGTATAGCCCTTAGGCAGGGCAGCCAAAAATTGGGAGGCTCCACGTTGTCCCTGGATAGAGACGTGCATGAGGGCCTGTAAACCTGAAGTGCCCATTGGAAGGAAGTGGGTCTTTTGTAGTATAGCCCTTTGGCAGGGCAGCCAAAAATTGGGAGGCTCCACGTTGTCCCTGGATAGAGACGTGCATGAGGGCCTCAAAACATTAAGTGTCCATTGTCAGGAAGTGGGTGTATTATAGTATAGCCCTTAGGCAGGGCAGCCAAAAATTGGGAGGCTCCACGTTGTCCCTGGATAGAGACGTGCATGAGGGCCTCAAAACATTAAGTGTCCATTGTCAGGAAGTGGGTCTTTTGTAGTATAGCCCTTTGGCAGGGCAGCCAAAAATTGGGAGGCTCCACGTTGTCCCTGGATAGAGACGTGCATGAGGGCCTCAAAACATTAAGTGTCCATTGTCAGGAAGTGGGTGTATTATAGTATAGCCCTTAGGCAGGGCAGCCAAAAATTGGGAGGCTCCACGTTGTCCCTGGATAGAGACGTGCATGAGGGCCTCAAAACATTAAGTGTCCATTGTCAGGAAGTGGGTCTTTTGTAGTATAGCCCTTTGGCAGGGCAGCCAAAAATTGGGAGGCTCCACGTTGTCCCTGGATAGAGACGTGCATGAGGGCCTCAAAACATTAAGTGTCCATTGTCAGGAAGTGGGTGTATTATAGTATAGCCCTTTGGCAGGGCAGCCAAAAATTGGGAGGCTCCACGTTGTCCCTGCATAGAGACGTGCATGAGGGCCTCAAAACATTGTTCCCATTGCAAAGGAGCGGGTCTCCTGTCGTTGTAATGTCCATTCTGCAAAGAATGGGCGAAAAAATTTACCACTGGGGGTATACCTGAAACAAAGGCCTAACTCTTGTAACGGTCATCATGGTGGCGCATGAGGAGAAGGAGGAGCAGTCCAGCGATTATCCAAAGTCCAGAAGTGTGTACCCATGGGTGACTGGAGGTACATGGCAAATTCCCGTTACAAACTTTAAATTCCGCTCTCATTTGCTGGTGGTGTGGTGAAGTCTGGCCCAATCCAACCCTTGTTCATCTTGATCAGAGTCAGCCTGTCAGCATTTTCAGTTGACAGGCGGGTGCGTTTATCTGTAATGATTCCACCTGCGGCACTAAAAACACGCTCTGACAAAACGCTAGCGGCAGGGCAGGCCAGGACTTCCAAGGCGTAGAGAGCCAATTCATGCCACGTGTCCACCTTGGATACCCAATAATTGTAAGGCACAGAGGAATGTCGGAGTACAGTTGTTCGATCTGCAAGGTACTCCTTGAGCATCTGGGCAAACTTAGGATTTCTTGTGGCACTACCCCGCACCTCAGGGGCTGTGGTACGTGAGGGGCTGAGAAAACTGTCCCACATCTTAAAGACTGTTCCCCTACCTCTGGCGGATTGGACTTGTGCCTCTCTCGGCTGTACGCCTTGGTTGTCCACTGATTCCTGACCTATGCCGCTAGCGTTTTGTGAGGGGAATGCTTTGCCTACTTCCGTGACTATGGCCTTCCGGAACTGCTGCATTTTGGTTGACCTCTCCGCCTCGGGAATAAGAGACATAAAGTTCTCCTTGTAGCATGGGTCTAACAGTGTTACCAACCAGTAATGATTGTCGGCCAAGATGTTCTTAACGCGAGGGTCACGAGACAGGCAGCTTACCATAAAGTCAGCCATGTGCGCCAGACTCTTAACAGCCAGGACTTCAGTAGCCTGACCAACACGTTGACTGAACATGCTGTCCTCCTCCTCCTCCTCCTCCTCCTCCTCATCTACCCTGTCCTCTGGCCAGCCACGCTGAACCGAGGATATGACTGGTGTGCATGTCATATCCTCAATTTGGCCGGAGATTTGCTCCATGTCTTCATCCTCCTCCTCGTCATAGTCCTCCACTGCACGTTGTGATGAGACGAGGCTGGGCTGTGTGTTATCACCCACACCCACTACTGTTTCTTGCTGCAACTCATCGCGCTCCGCCTGCAATGCATCATGTTTGGTTTTGAGCAGAGACCGTTTTAGAAGGCAGAGTAGCGGTATGGTGACGCTAATAATGGCGTCATCACCACTCACCATCTTGGTGGAGTCCTCAAAGTTTTGGAGGATGGTACATAGGTCGGACATCCATCTCCACTCCTCAGGTGTTATGTGTGGAGTTTGACCCATTTCCCGACGGCTTAGGTGATGCAGGTACTCAACAACTGCCCTCTTCTGCTCACATATCCTGACCAACATGTGCAGAGTTGAATTCCAACGCGTGGGGACATCACACACCAGTCTGTGAGCCGGAAGATACAAACTGCGCTGAAAGCCGGCAAGGCCGGCTGAAGCAGTAGGTGACTTTCGAAAATGTGCAGACAGGCGGCGAACTTTTACCAGCAGATCAGACAGCTCTGGGTATGACTTTAGAAACCGCTGAACCACGAGGTTGAGCACATGGGCCACGCATGGAACATGTGTCAGCTGGCCTCGCCTCAAAGCCGCCACCAGGTTCCGGCCATTGTCACACACAACCTTTCCTGGCTTTAGGTTCAGAGGTGTGAGCCAGTGATCTGCCTGCTGTTTCAGAGCTGTCCACAGCTCTTCTGCATTGTGGGGTTTGTCACCTATGCAGATTAGCTTCAGCACAGCCTGTTGCCGCTTCGCCGAGGCAGTGCTGCAGTGCTTCCAGCTTGGGACTGGTGTGGAGGGTACAGTGGATGAGGATGCGCAGGAGGAGGAGGAGGCTGAAGAGCATGACATTCCGGAGCTGTAGAGTGTGGGTGAAACACTGACTGAGGTAGGGCCTGCAAACCTTGGTGTGGGAAGGACGTGTTCCGTCCCTCGCTCAGACTGGGTCCCAGCTTCCACAATATTAACCCAGTGTGCCGTCAACGAGATGTAGCGGCCTTGCCCACAAGCACTTGTCCACGTGTCTGTGGTTAGGTGGACTTTGGGTGAAACAGCGTTGTTCAGGGCACGTGTGATGTTTTGTGACACGTGGTTATGCAACGCGGGGACGGCACACCGGGAGAAATAGTGGCGGCTGGGGACCGAGTAACGTGGGACAGCTGCCGCCATCAGGTCGCGGAATGCTTCTGTCTCCACCAGCCTAAAAGGCAACATTTCCAGCGCAAGCAGTCGCGAAATGTTAGCATTTAGAACTGTGGCATGTGGGGTGTTGGCAGTGTATTTGCGCCTGCGTTCAAAGGTTTGCTGAATGGATAACTGAACGCTGCGCTGGGACAAGGACGTGCTTGATGATGGTGTTATTTCTGAGTAGGCAACTGCAGGTGCAGGACCGGAGGAGGCTTGTTCGCAGGCAGCATGGACAGGGGATTGGCTCGCATGCACAACCAGCGAAGACGTAGCAGTGACATTAGCAAGCACTGCTCCTCGACTCTGTTGTACTTCCCACAAAGTCGGGTGCTTGGCTGACATGTGCCTGATCATGCTGGTGGTGGTCAGGCTGCTAGTTTTGGTACCCCTGCTGATGCTGGCACGGCAGGTGTTGCAAATGGCCTTTTTAGAATCATCTGGATCCAACTTAAAAAACTGCCAGACTCGGGAAGACCTAACATTTGTACAGGCACCTTGTGTCGTGTTGTTGTTCCGGGGAACGGTTGCCTGACTTCTGCCTGGAGCCACCACCCTGCTTCTTACTGCCTGTTGGGATGCTACGCCTCCCTCCCCCTGTGCACTGCTGTCCTCGCTCTGCATATCCTCCTGCCAGGTTGGGTCAGTTACTGGATCATCCACCACGTCGTCTTCCTCTTCCGCACACTGCTCCTCCTCCTGACTTCCTGACAATTGTGTCTCATCATCGTCCACCCCTTGTTGAGACACGTTGCCAACTTCGTGAGAACGTGGCTGCTCAAATATTTGGCCATCTGTACATACGATCTCCTCATGACCCACTTCAACATGAGCTGGCGAGAGGCCAGAATGTGCGAATGGAAACGTGAACAGCTCTTCCGAGTGTCCAAGTGTGGGATCATTAATGTCCGAGGACGTGTACTCAGCCTTGTGGTAGGAAGGAGGATCAGGTTCTGAAATGTGCGGTGCAGTATCACGGCTACTGACACTTGACCGTGTGGAAGACAGAGTGTTTGTGGTGGTGCCAATCTGACTGGAAGCATTATCCGCTATCCAACTAACAACCTGTTGACACTGGTCTTGGTTCAAGAGCGGTGTACTGCTGCGGTCCCCAAGAATTTGGGACAGGACGTGCGAGCGACTAGATGTGGCCCTTTGTTGTGGCAAAATTAGAGCTTGCCCACGACCTCGGCCTCTGCCTGCACCACCATCACGTCCACTTCCTTGTTCCTTGCCAACGCCCTTGCGCATTTTGCAATGCTGTGCTGACGTGTATTCACTAGACTTGGGCGTTATATCAAAGTTTGTGCAAATTGTGCACCTGTACGCTGCCACCGACAGGCACACACGTGCGGTTTTTAAATGCAAGCACGGACGCACTAAGAACCTAACAGGTTTTAGGAGCAAAAATTAATGACGAGAACTCTGACACTATCAGCCACTGCTGACTGACGTGTATTATACACTACACTTGTGCGTTATATAATAGTTTGGTAAAAACGCACACAAGTGCACCTGTACGCTGCCACCGACAGGCACACACGTGCGGTTTTTAAATGCAAGCACGGACGCACTAAGAACCTAACACAGGTTTTAGGAGCAAAAATTAATGACACTATCTGACACTATCAGGACTGTTTTAGACTGTGTACACCAGCCCCAGATATGATGAAGGCTGGTATACGGTCACCACTAGGAATGGCTATATACCCTGCCTGCCTGCCTGCCTGCCTGCCTGTATACTGCTACAATAGTCCTGACAAGGACTCTTTTGGTCACTAGCCTGTATTCCAACCTGGCTATACCCTGCCTGTATACAGCAACAATAGTCCTGAGAAGGACTCTGCTACTGTACTCCGACCTGGCTATACCCTGCCTGCCTGTATACAACTAGAATAGTCCTGAGAAGGACTTTTGGTCACACTGTTTGCAGCCCTGCTACGGAAATAGCTATAAAGGGCCGCAAACCTTTCCCTGAAGCAGCGACCCTCTCCCTGCACTGACTGTCTGGATAGCTGTGAGCAGAGCACAGCGCGCCCGCCGGTATAAAGGCTCGGTCACGCTGTGCAGGCCGGCCAATCACTGCAATTCCACAACTAACAGGGCTGTGGCATTGCAGTGGTCTGCCAGCCAATCCCTGCATGAGGGCTGGCTCTCAAAAGAGCGCCAACATGCAGGGATGAAGACCACGAGTACAGCACGAGTATCGCGAGATTACTCGGTCCCCGTCGAGTAGACCGAGTACAGTGATACTCGTGCGAGTACCGAGTAGTAACAAGCATGCTCGCTCATCACTATTTATTAGTAAAATGGCTTACACTCCCCTTTTTTCCACTTTTTTCTTCACTACTTTTATAAAGAAATTTTTCCTTTCTTTATTCTTAATGCAATTTTATATAGCAACACCACCATTTTTTGCCACGAACATAATTTTTCTTGTCCGTCATCCCGTTCACCCTTACAGGGTTGTGGACAGATGCACTTGTCACTACACTTCTAAGACTCAATACAGGGTCTGGAGCTCAATGCTCCCTTTTTGTTTTTTTTTTCTTCTTTTTTTTCTTTTTTTCATTTTGTCCTTCTTCTTCTTCTTTTTCTGATTTTTGTCTCAAAAAGCTGATGAAATTTGAAACACTATACCCCAGTGATTTTATAAATGTTTCTCAATATATCACTTGAGAACTTTTATGGCCGGTATTGTAACAGTTGACCATCCCGGCAGTATTTGAAATACAGCAGTCAGTCCTCTGACGTAGCTCCATATGTGTATATATAGAGGTTCTTCCTCCTTTGATTGCATACTGTTCTTTTTTTGCCCTGATGAAGGCGACAGTGATCTCTGAAACACATTGACCGGAAAAAAGAATAAAGAGATGAAATAATTAACATCAGTTTCCTTTGGTGACAGCGCGGCACGCACCCGATTTTCCTCCTATACGTTATTGCTCTTCTACTAGGGGCTGCGGCTGTCGCCATTTGTAACGTGCATTTAGGGGTTGTGACTGGCACAACCTTAATAGGTGAGTGCAACTACTATTAATTATTTGTTACCTTACCAGGTAAGACCCTAATTTGTGCGTCTGCTCCAGAGTTATTTCCCTGATTATTAATATCTGACAGGCAGTGATTGATCCTGCATTCTCACCTTCCTCTCTGTTGCACATTCTTATTGTTCCTATATGCTCTCTATTTCCATCAGACTTTTTTTGTCCTTCGGTGGGGCTCTAACATATGTGCACCATTTATTATTTATTTTTATGGATTCCTTTCTTTTTTCATGCTAGCGTTCATTATGCAGTAGTCATTCATGATATATCTTATATTTGTGAATCCATTAGGGCTCTATATGTCTGGTGCATCACATTGGGTCTTTTCAGTGCACAATAGGCACCTTTTTCTGTTATGCTCTGCTGCCACCTTATGGACATCCTATCAGTGATGCCAGAAAAAAATGGACATGTCTCCGTGCAGCAATCACGGACACGCGGGTACGCCGCACGGAGACACGTGCAGTGAAAAATCACTGATGTGTGAGCAGACCCATTCATTATAATGGATCTGCGTATCTCAGTGATTCTGTTATGTTTAAAAAAAAGCACAAACGTACCAGAATCACTGACGTGTGAAACAGGCCTTATAGTGTTTTGATTTATGTATGTATTATACAACTTCTGTGGATCTTGTATGAGTGACTTTTCTTCATTTTATTGGATTGTTTTAAAATATTGAAATAAAGTCACGCTTCCTATGCATCCTTTTGTATTCTGATTGGCTACTATAATACAGTTTTTAGGCACTGAGATCGATACCAGAGGCATGGTCTTCCGCTTACCAGAGGATAAGCTCAAAAGGCTAAGGGACATAATAGAAGGGTTTAGTGCTGTTAATAAGGTGGCATTAAGATAAATGAAATATATCTTCTCGGTCTTCTCGTTTTCTTGCTGAGTTGTGCCAATGGACAGAGTTTTTTCTAGACATTTGCTATTGGAAACTCAGGGAACCAAAGCTCCTGGATAGAGTTGAGCGCGGTTCGTGGTTCGTGGTTCTCCAGTTCTAGGCTCGAGTGATTTTGGGGCATGTTCTAGATCGAACTAGAACTCGAGCTTTTTGCAAAAGCTCGATAGTTCTAGAAACGTTCGAGAACGGTTCTAGCAGCCAAAAAACAGCTAAATCATAGCTTGGTTTCTGCTGTAATAGTGTAAGTCACTCTGTGAATCAAACTATTATCACATTTCAGTGTATAGTGTGCGTGAACAGCGCCTTCAGATCACTGCTGTTTCTATAATGGCGATCGCCATTTTTTTTTTTTTTTTCTTGTCTTCCTTCCCTAAGTGCGCGCGTCTTGTGGGGCGGGCCAGCATGTCAGCCAATCACAGACACACACACAGCTAAGTTGACTTTGAGCCAGAGAAGCAACGGCATGTGTGATAGGATCTGCATGTCACATGTCCCTGCATTATAAAACCGGACATTTTCTTCACGGACGCCATTATCTGCCTTCTGCGTCTTTGGTGTCAGACATCACTGTCGCAGCTCCGTCCTCCTGAGTCCTATAGCCGATACAGCTGTATGCGCTGCATACACAGCGTTAGACAGCATAGGGAGAGCACTTTATAGCAGTCCTTTTAAGGGCTCAAACCGGCAGGGTCAGAGAGCCATAGGTGACAGGTCCTGCAAACAGCAACAGCATCTGTGTAGCCAAGGTCAGGGATTTCCTCCCTGCATTTCACCATTAGGAGGGAATAGAAAGGCAGGCTTCCATTCCTCTACCCAGAGCACCACAATCCTGCCACTGTACCCTCCTGTCCTCTGCACACTCCAACTCATTATAACTAAGCCATTATACTAGCAAACACTCAGTGTACCTAGTGGCATCCTATCTGTGGCTATTGGACTTTGCTATAGTCCCACTAGTGCAAAGACATTTGCAGAGCACGTCTGCCTGCATTGCACACTCCAACTTTTTTAAACTAAGCAATTTTACTAGCAAACACTCAGTGTACCTAGTGGCATCCTATACGTGGCTATTGGACTTTGCTATAGTCCGACTAGTGCCAAGACATTTGCAGAGCGCATCTGCCTGCGTTGCACACTCCAACTAATTTTAACTTAGCCATTATACTAGCAAACACTCAGTGTACCTAGTGGCATCCTATACGTGGCTATTGGACTTTGCTATAGTCCCACTAGTGCCAAGACATTTGCAGAGCGCATCTGCCTGCGTTGCACACTCCAACTAATTATAAGTAAGCCATTATACTAGCAAACACTCAGTGTACCTAGTGGCATCCTATCTGTGGCTATTGGACTTTGCTATAGTCCCACTAGTGCAAAGACATTTGCAGAGCACGTCTGCCTGCATTGCACACTCCCACTTTTTTAAACTAAGCAATTTTACTAGCAAACACTCAGTGTACCTAGTGGCATCCTATACGTGGCTATTGGACTTTGCTATAGTCCCACTAGTGCCAAGACATTTGCAGAGCGCATCTGCCTGCGTTGCACACTCCAACTAATTATAAGTAAGCCATTATACTAGCAAACACTCAGTGTACCTAGTGGCATCCTATCTGTGGCTATTGGACTTTGCTATAGTCCCACTAGTGCAAAGACATTTGCAGAGCACGTCTGCCTGCATTGCACACTCCAACTTTTTTAAACTAAGCAATTTTACTAGCAAACACTCAGTGTACCTAGTGGCATCCTATACGTGGCTATTGGACTTTGCTATAGTCCCACTAGTGCCAAGACATTTGCAGAGCGCATCTGCCTGCGTTGCACACTCCAACTAATTATAAGTAAGCCATTATACTAGCAAACACTCAGTGTACCTAGTGGCATCCTATCTGTGGCTATTGGACTTTGCTATAGTCCCACTAGTGCCAAGACATTTGCAGAGCGCATCTGCCTGCGTTGCACACTCCAACTAATTATAAGTAAGCCATTATACTAGCAAACACTCAGTGTACCTAGTGGCATCCTATACGTGGCTATTGGACCTTGCTATAGTCCCACTAGTGCCAAGACATTTGCAGAGCGCATCTGCCTGCGTTGCACACTCCAACTAATTATAAGTAAGCCATTATACTAGCAAACACTCAGTGTACCTAGTGGCATCCTATACGTGGCTATTGGACCTTGCTATAGTCCCACTAGTGCCAAGACATTTGCAGAGCGCATCTGCCTGCGTTGCACACTCCAACTAATTATAAGTAAGCCATTATACTAGCAAAAACTCAGTGTACCTAGTGGCATCCTATACGTGGCTATTGGACTTTGCTATAGTCCCACTAGTGCAAAGACATTTGCAGAGCACGTCTGCCTGCATTGCACACTCCAACTTTTTTAAACTAAGCAATTTTACTAGCAAACACTCAGTGTACCTAGTGGCATCCTATACGTGGCTATTGGACTTTGCTATAGTCCCACTAGTGCCAAGACATTTGCAGAGCGCATCTGCCTGCGTTGCACACTCCAACTAATTATAAGTAAGCCATTATACTAGCAAACACTCAGTGTACCTAGTGGCATCCTATCTGTGGCTATTGGACTTTGCTATAGTCCCACTAGTGCAAAGACATTTGCAGAGCACGTCTGCCTGCATTGCACACTCCAACTTTTTTAAACTAAGCAATTTTACTAGCAAACACTCAGTGTACCTAGTGGCATCCTATACGTGGCTATTGGACTTTGCTATAGTCCGACTAGTGCCAAGACATTTGCAGAGCGCATCTGCCTGCGTTGCACACTCCAACTAATTTTAACTTAGCCATTATACTAGCAAACACTCAGTGTACCTAGTGGCATCCTATACGTGGCTATTGGACTTTGCTATAGTCCCACTAGTGCCAAGACATTTGCAGAGCGCATCTGCCTGCGTTGCACACTCCAACTAATTATAAGTAAGCCATTATACTAGCAAACACTCAGTGTACCTAGTGGCATCCTATCTGTGGCTATTGGACTTTGCTATAGTCCCACTAGTGCAAAGACATTTGCAGAGCACGTCTGCCTGCATTGCACACTCCCACTTTTTTAAACTAAGCAATTTTACTAGCAAACACTCAGTGTACCTAGTGGCATCCTATACGTGGCTATTGGACTTTGCTATAGTCCCACTAGTGCCAAGACATTTGCAGAGCGCATCTGCCTGCGTTGCACACTCCAACTAATTATAAGTAAGCCATTATACTAGCAAACACTCAGTGTACCTAGTGGCATCCTATCTGTGGTATTGGACTTTGCTATAGTCCCACTAGTGCAAAGACATTTGCAGAGCACGTCTGCCTGCATTGCACACTCCAACTTTTTTAAACTAAGCAATTTTACTAGCAAACACTCAGTGTACCTAGTGGCATCCTATACGTGGCTATTGGACTTTGCTATAGTCCCACTAGTGCCAAGACATTTGCAGAGCGCATCTGCCTGCGTTGCACACTCCAACTAATTATAAGTAAGCCATTATACTAGCAAACACTCAGTGTACCTAGTGGCATCCTATCTGTGGCTATTGGACTTTGCTATAGTCCCACTAGTGCCAAGACATTTGCAGAGCGCATCTGCCTGCGTTGCACACTCCAACTAATTATAAGTAAGCCATTATACTAGCAAACACTCAGTGTACCTAGTGGCATCCTATACGTGGCTATTGGACCTTGCTATAGTCCCACTAGTGCCAAGACATTTGCAGAGCGCATCTGCCTGCGTTGCACACTCCAACTAATTATAAGTAAGCCATTATACTAGCAAACACTCAGTGTACCTAGTGGCATCCTATACGTGGCTATTGGACCTTGCTATAGTCCCACTAGTGCCAAGACATTTGCAGAGCGCATCTGCCTGCGTTGCACACTCCAACTAATTATAAGTAAGCCATTATACTAGCAAAAACTCAGTGTACCTAGTGGCATCCTATACGTGGCTATTGGACTTTGCTATAGTCCCACTAGTGCAAAGACATTTGCAGAGCACGTCTGCCTGCATTGCACACTCCAACTTTTTTAAACTAAGCAATTTTACTAGCAAACACTCAGTGTACCTAGTGGCATCCTATACGTGGCTATTGGACTTAGCTATAGTCCCACTAGTGCCAAGACATTTGCAGAGCGCATCTGCCTGCGTTGCACACTCCAACTAATTTTAACTTAGCCATTATACTAGCAAACACTCAGTGTACCTAGTGGCATCCTATACGTGGCTATTGGACTTTGCTATAGTCCCACTAGTGCCAAGACATTTGCAGAGCGCATCTGCCTGCGTTGCACACTCCAACTAATTATAAGTAAGCCATTATACTAGCAAACACTCAGTGTACCTAGTGGCATCCTATACGTGGCTATTGGACCTTGCTATAGTCCCACTAGTGCCAAGACATTTGCAGAGCGCATCTGCCTGCGTTGCACACTCCAACTAATTATAAGTAAGCCATTATACTAGCAAACACTCAGTGTACCTAGTGGCATCCTATACGTGGCTATTGGACTTTGCTATAGTCCCACTAGTGCCAAGACATTTGCAGAGCGCATCTGCCTGCGTTGCACACTCCAACTAATTATAAGTAAGCCATTATACTAGCAAACACTCAGTGTACCTAGTGGCATCCTATACGTGGCTATTGGACCTTGCTATAGTCCCACTAGTGCCAAGACATTTGCAGAGCGCATCTGCCTGCGTTGCACACTCCAACTAATTATAAGTAAGCCATTATACTAGCAAACACTCAGTGTACCTAGTGGCATCCTATACGTGGCTATTGGACTTTGCTATAGTCCCACTAGTGCCAAGACATTTGCAGAGCGCATCTGCCTGCGTTGCACACTCCAACTAATTATAAGTAAGCCATTATACTAGCAAACACTCAGTGTACCTAGTGGCATCCTATACGTGGCTATTGGACCTTGCTATAGTCCCACTAGTGCCAAGACATTTGCAGAGCGCATCTGCCTGCGTTGCACACTCCAACTAATTATAAGTAAGCCATTATACTAGCAAACACTCAGTGTACCTAGTGGCATCCTATCTGTGGCTATTGGACTTTGCTATAGTCCCACTAGTGCCAAGACATTTGCAGAGCGCATCTCCCTGCGTTGCACACTCCAACTAATTATAAGTAAGCCATTATACTAGCAAACACTCAGTGTACCTAGTGGCATCCTATACGTGGCTATTGGACTTTGCTATAGTCCCACTAGTGCCAAGACATTTGCAGAGCGCATCTGCCTGCGTTGCACACTCCAACTAATTATAAGTAAGCCATTATACTAGCAAACACTCAGTGTACCTAGTGGCATCCTATACGTGGCTATTGGACTTTGCTATAGTCCCACTAGTGCCAAGACATTTGCAGAGCGCATCTGCCTGCGTTGCACACTCCAACTAATTTTAACTTAGCCATTATACTAGCAAACACTCAGTGTACCTAGTGGCATCCTATGCGTGGCTATTGGACTTTGCTATAGTCCCACTAGTGCCAAGACATTTGCAGAGCGCATCTGCCTGCGTTGCACACTCCAACTCATTATAACTAAGTTGCATTGTCAGGGATATTTATTCTTTATTATTCTGCTGTTAATAAAGCTAGACCACCACTGCAATCTTCACCACCTCTCAATTTTTACTACCACATTTTCAGTCCACAATCTTGGCGCCCACAGTCCTAGAAGATGAAGAGCGCGCGGATGCACTGGAAGGGGCGGGCGGTGGATGGTTCGCTCTTGCAGCATTGCAGCACAGTGAGCTTCCCACCGGGACCTATGATATTTATTCATGTGACGATTCATGGAAGAAGTTGTCAAACTGCTGAGTATAATGGCTAAGTTAAAATTAGTTGGAGTGTGCAACGCAGGCAGATGCGCTCTGCAAATGTCTTGGCACTAGTGGGACTATAGCAAAGTCCAATAGCCACGTATAGGATGCCACTAGGTACACTGAGTGTTTGCTAGTATAATGGCTTACTTATAATTAGTTGGAGTGTGCAACGCAGGCAGATGCGCTCTGCAAATGTCTTGGCACTAGTGGGACTATAGCAAAGTCCAATAGCCACGTATAGGATGCCACTAGGTACACTGAGTGTTTGCTAGTATAATGGCTTACTTATAATTAGTTGGAGTGTGCAACGCAGGCAGATGCGCTCTGCAAATGTCTTGGCACTAGTGGGACTATAGCAAAGTCCAATAGCCACAGATAGGATGCCACTAGGTACACTGAGTGTTTGCTAGTATAATGGCTTACTTATAATTAGTTGGAGTGTGCAACGCAGGCAGATGCGCTCTGCAAATGTCTTGGCACTAGTGGGACTATAGCAAGGTCCAATAGCCACGTATAGGATGCCACTAGGTACACTGAGTGTTTGCTAGTATAATGGCTTACTTATAATTAGTTGGAGTGTGCAACGCAGGCAGATGCGCTCTGCAAATGTCTTGGCACTAGTGGGACTATAGCAAAGTCCAATAGCCACGTATAGGATGCCACTAGGTACACTGAGTGTTTGCTAGTATAATGGCTTACTTATAATTAGTTGGAGTGTGCAACGCAGGCAGATGCGCTCTGCAAATGTCTTGGCACTAGTGGGACTATAGCAAGCTCCAATAGCCACGTATAGGATGCCACTAGGTACACTGAGTGTTTGCTAGTATAATGGCTTACTTATAATTAGTTGGAGTGTGCAACGCAGGCAGATGCGCTCTGCAAATGTCTTGGCACTAGTGGGACTATAGCAAAGTCCAATAGCCACGTATAGGATGCCACTAGGTACACTGAGTGTTTGCTAGTATAATGGCTAAGTTAAAATTAGTTGGAGTGTGCAACGCAGGCAGATGCGCTCTGCAAATGTCTTGGCACTAGTGGGACTATAGCAAAGTCCAATAGCCACGTATAGGATGCCACTAGGTACACTGAGTGTTTGCTAGTAAAATTGCTTAGTTTAAAAAAGTTGGAGTGTGCAATGCAGGCAGACGTGCTCTGCAAATGTCTTTGCACTAGTGGGACTATAGCAAAGTCCAATAGCCACAGATAGGATGCCACTAGGTACACTGAGTTTTTGCTAGTATAATGGCTTACTTATAATTAGTTGGAGTGTGCAACGCAGGCAGATGCGCTCTGCAAATGTCTTGGCACTAGTGGGACTATAGCAAGGTCCAATAGCCACGTATAGGATGCCACTAGGTACACTGAGTGTTTGCTAGTATAATGGCTTACTTATAATTAGTTGGAGTGTGCAACGCAGGCAGATGCGCTCTGCAAATGTCTTGGCACTAGTGGGACTATAGCAAGGTCCAATAGCCACGTATAGGATGCCACTAGGTACACTGAGTGTTTGCTAGTATAATGGCTTACTTATAATTAGTTGGAGTGTGCAACGCAGGCAGATGCGCTCTGCAAATGTCTTGGCACTAGTGGGACTATAGCAAAGTCCAATAGCCACAGATAGGATGCCACTAGGTACACTGAGTGTTTGCTAGTATAATGGCTTACTTATAATTAGTTGGAGTGTGCAACGCAGGCAGATGCGCTCTGCAAATGTCTTGGCACTAGTGGGACTATAGCAAGGTCCAATAGCCACGTATAGGATGCCACTAGGTACACTGAGTGTTTGCTAGTATAATGGCTTACTTATAATTAGTTGGAGTGTGCAACGCAGGCAGATGCGCTCTGCAAATGTCTTGGCACTAGTGGGACTATAGCAAGGTCCAATAGCCACGTATAGGATGCCACTAGGTACACTGAGTGTTTGCTAGTATAATGGCTTACTTATAATTAGTTGGAGTGTGCAACGCAGGCAGATGCGCTCTGCAAATGTCTTGGCACTAGTGGGACTATAGCAAAGTCCAATAGCCACAGATAGGATGCCACTAGGTACACTGAGTGTTTGCTAGTATAATGGCTTACTTATAATTAGTTGGAGTGTGCAACGCAGGCAGATGCGCTCTGCAAATGTCTTGGCACTAGTGGGACTATAGCAAAGTCCAATAGCCACGTATAGGATGCCACTAGGTACACTGAGTGTTTGCTAGTAAAATTGCTTAGTTTAAAAAAGTTGGAGTGTGCAATGCAGGCAGACGTGCTCTGCAAATGTCTTTGCACTAGTGGGACTATAGCAAAGTCCAATAGCCACAGATAGGATGCCACTAGGTACACTGAGTGTTTGCTAGTATAATGGCTTACTTATAATTAGTTGGAGTGTGCAACGCAGGCAGATGCGCTCTGCAAATGTCTTGGCACTAGTGGGACTATAGCAAAGTCCAATAGCCACGTATAGGATGCCACTAGGTACACTGAGTGTTTGCTAGTAAAATTGCTTAGTTTAAAAAAGTTGGAGTGTGCAATGCAGGCAGACGTGCTCTGCAAATGTCTTTGCACTAGTGGGACTATAGCAAAGTCCAATAGCCACAGATAGGATGCCACTAGGTACACTAAGTGTTTGCTAGTATAATGGCTTAGTTATAATGAGTTGGAGTGTGCAGAGGACAGGAGGGTACAGTGGCAGGATTGTGGTGCTCTGGGTAGAGGAATGGAAGCCTGCCTTTCTATTCCCTCCTAATGGTGAAATGCAGGGAGGAAATCCCTGACCTTGGCTACACAGATGCTGTTGCTGTTTGCAGGACCTGTCACCTATGGCTCTCTGACCCTGCCGGTTTGAGCCCTTAAAAGTACTGCTATAAAGTGCTCTCCCTATGCTGTCTAACGCTGTGTATGCAGCGCATACAGCTGTATCGGCTATAGGACTCAGGAGGACGGAGCTGCGACAGTGATGTCTGACACCAAAGACGCAGAAGGCAGATAATGGCGTCCGTGAAGAAAATGTCCGGTTTTATAATGCAGGGACATGTGACATGCAGATCCTATCACACATGCCGTTGCTTCTCTGGCTCAAAGTCAACTTAGCTGTGTGTGTGTCTGTGATTGGCTGACATGCTGGCCCGCCCCACAAGACGCGCGCACTTAGGGAAGGAAGACAAGAAAAAAAAAAAAAAAATGGCGATCACCATTATAGAAACAGCAGTGATCTGAAGGCGCTGTTCACGCACACTATACACTGAAATGTGATAATAGTTTGATTCACAGAGTGACTTACACTATTACAGCAGAAACCAAGCTATGATTTAGCTGTTTTTTGGCTGCTAGAACCGTTCTCGAACGTTTCTAGAACTATCGAGCTTTTGCAAAAAGCTCGAGTTCTAGTTCGATCTAGAACATGCCCCAAAATCACTCGAGCCTAGAACTGGAGAACCACGAACCACGAACCGCGCTCAACTCTATCCAGGAGCTTTGGTTCCCTGAGTTTCCAATAGCAAATGTCTAGAAAAAACTCTGTCCATTGGCACAACTCAGCAAGAAAACGAGAAGACCGAGAAGATATATTTCATTTATCTTAATGCCACCTTATTAACAGCACTAAACCCTTCTATTATGTCCCTTAGCCTTTTGAGCTTATCCTCTGGTAAGCGGAAGACCATGCCTCTGGTATCGATCTCAGTGCCTAAAAACTGTATTATAGTAGCCAATCAGAATACAAAAGGATGCATAGGAAGCGTGACTTTATTTTAATATTTTAAAACAATCCAATAAAATGAAGAAAAGTCACTCATACAAGATCCACAGAAGTTGTATAATACATACATAAATCAAAACACTATAAGGCCTGTTTCACACGTCAGTGATTCTGGTACGTTTGTGCTTTTTTTTAAACATAACAGAATCACTGAGATACGCAGATCCATTATAATGAATGGGTCTGCTCACACATCAGTGATTTTTCACTGCACGTGTCTCCGTGCGGCGTACCCGCGTGTCCGTGATTGCTGCACGGAGACATGTCCATTTTTTTCTGGCATCACTGATAGGATGTCCATAAGGTGGCAGCAGAGCATAACAGAAAAAGGTGCCTATTGTGCACTGAAAAGACCCAATGTGATGCACCAGACATATAGAGCCCTAATGGATTCACAAATATAAGATATATCATGAATGACTACTGCATAATGAACGCTAGCATGAAAAAAGAAAGGAATCCATAAAAATAAATAATAAATGGTGCACATATGTTAGAGCCCCACCGAAGGACAAAAAAAGTCTGATGGAAATAGAGAGCATATAGGAACAATAAGAATGTGCAACAGAGAGGAAGGTGAGAATGCAGGATCAATCACTGCCTGTCAGATATTAATAATCAGGGAAATAACTCTGGAGCAGACGCACAAATTAGGGTCTTACCTGGTAAGGTAACAAATAATTAATAGTAGTTGCACTCACCTATTAAGGTTGTGCCAGTCACAACCCCTAAATGCACGTTACAAATGGCGACAGCCGCAGCCCCTAGTAGAAGAGCAATAACGTATAGGAGGAAAATCGGGTGCGTGCCGCGCTGTCACCAAAGGAAACTGATGTTAATTATTTCATCTCTTTATTCTTTTTTCCGGTCAATGTGTTTCAGAGATCACTGTCGCCTTCATCAGGGCAAAAAAAGAACAGTATGCAATCAAAGGAGGAAAAACCTCTATATATACACATATGGAGCTACGTCAGAGGACTGACTGCTGTATTTCAAATACTGCCGGGATGGTCAACTGTTACAATACCGGCCATAAAAGTTCTCAAGTGATATATTGAGAAACATTTATAAAATCACTGGGGTATAGTGTTTCAAATTTCATCAGCTTTTTGAGACAAAAATCAGAAAAAGAAGAAGAAGAAGGACAAAATGAAAAAAAGAAAAAAAAGAAGAAAAAAAAAACAAAAAGGGAGCATTGAGCTCCAGACCCTGTATTGAGTCTTAGAAGTGTAGTGACAAGTGCATCTGTCCACAACCCTGTAAGGGTGAACGGGATGACGGACAAGAAAAATTATGTTCGTGGCAAAAAATGGTGGTGTTGCTATATAAAATTGCATTAAGAATAAAGAAAGGAAAAATTTCTTTATAAAAGTAGTGAAGAAAAAAGTGGAAAAAAGGGGAGTGTAAGCCATTTTACTAATAAATAGTGATGAGCGAGCATGCTTGTTACTACTCGGTACTCGCACGAGTATCACTGTACTCGGTCTACTCGACGGGGACCGAGTAATCTCGCGATACTCGTGCTGTACTCGTGGTCTTCATCCCTGCATGTTGGCGCTCTTTTGAGAGCCAGCCCTCATGCAGGGATTGGCTGGCAGACCACTGCAATGCCACAGCCCTGTTAGTTGTGGAATTGCAGTGATTGGCCGGCCTGCACAGCGTGACCGAGCCTTTATACCGGCGGGCGCGCTGTGCTCTGCTCACAGCTATCCAGACAGTCAGTGCAGGGAGAGGGTCGCTGCTTCAGGGAAAGGTTTGCGGCCCTTTATAGCTATTTCCGTAGCAGGGCTGCAAACAGTGTGACCAAAAGTCCTTCTCAGGACTATTCTAGTTGTATACAGGCAGGCAGGGTATAGCCAGGTCGGAGTACAGTAGCAGAGTCCTTCTCAGGACTATTGTTGCTGTATACAGGCAGGGTATAGCCAGGTTGGAATACAGGCTAGTGACCAAAAGAGTCCTTGTCAGGACTATTGTAGCAGTATACAGGCAGGCAGGCAGGCAGGCAGGCAGGGTATATAGCCATTCCTAGTGGTGACCGTATACCAGCCTTCATCATATCTGGGGCTGGTGTACACAGTCTAAAACAGTCCTGATAGTGTCAGACTTCTCAGCAATTGTCGCTCCTAAAACCTGTTAGGTTCTTAGTGCGTCCGTGCTTGCATTTAAAAACCGCACGTGTGTGCCTGTCGGTGGCAGCGTACAGGTGCACTTGTGTGCGTTTTTACCAAACTATTATATAACGCACAAGTGTAGTGTATAATACACGTCAGTCAGCAGTGGCTGATAGTGTCAGAGTTCTCGTCATTAATTTTTGCTCCTAAAACCTGTGTTAGGTTCTTAGTGCGTCCGTGCTTGCATTTAAAAACCGCACGTGTGTGCCTGTCGGTGGCAGCGTACAGGTGCACTTGTGTGCGTTTTTACCAAACTATTATATAACGCACAAGTGTAGTGTATAATACACGTCAGTCAGCAGTGGCTGATAGTGTCAGAGTTCTCGTCATTAATTTTTGCTCCTAAAACCTGTGTTAGGTTCTTAGTGTGTCCGTGCTTGCATTTAAAAACCGCACGTGTGTGCCTGTCGGTGGCAGCGTACAGGTGCACTTGTGTGCGTTTTTACCAAACTATTATATAACGCACAAGTGTAGTGTATAATACACGTCAGTCAGCAGTGGCTGATAGTGTCAGAGTTCTCGTCATTAATTTTTGCTCCTAAAACCTGTGTTAGGTTCTTAGTGCGTCCGTGCTTGCATTTAAAAACTGCACGTGTGTGCCTGTCGGTGGCAGCGTACAGGTGCACTTGTGTGCGTTTTTACCAAACTATTATATAACGCACAAGTGTAGTGTATAATACACGTCAGTCAGCAGTGGCTGATAGTGTCAGAGTTCTCGTCATTAATTTTTGCTCCTAAAACCTGTGTTAGGTTCTTAGTGTGTCCGTGCTTGCATTTAAAAACCGCACGTGTGTGCCTGTCGGTGGCAGCGTACAGGTGCACTTGTGTGCGTTTTTACCAAACTATTATATAACGCACAAGTGTAGTGTATAATACACGTCAGTCAGCAGTGGCTGATAGTGTCAGAGTTCTCGTCATTAATTTTTGCTCCTAAAACCTGTGTTAGGTTCTTAGTGCGTCCGTGCTTGCATTTAAAAACCGCACGTGTGTGCCTGTCGGTGGCAGCGTACAGGTGCACTTGTGTGCGTTTTTACCAAACTATTATATAACGCACAAGTGTAGTGTATAATACACGTCAGTCAGCAGTGGCTGATAGTGTCAGAGTTCTCGTCATTAATTTTTGCTCCTAAAACCTGTGTTAGGTTCTTAGTGTGTCCGTGCTTGCATTTAAAAACCGCACGTGTGTGCCTGTCGGTGGCAGCGTACAGGTGCACTTGTGTGCGTTTTTACCAAACTATTATATAACGCACAAGTGTAGTGTATAATACACGTCAGTCAGCAGTGGCTGATAGTGTCCGAGTTCTCGACATTAATTTTTGCTCCTAAAACCTGTGTTAGGTTCTTAGTGCGTCCGTGCTTGCATTTAAAAACCGCACGTGTGTGCCTGTCGGTGGCAGCGTACAGGTGCACTTGTGTGCGTTTTTACCAAACTATTATATAACGCACAAGTGTAGTGTATAATACACGTCAGTCAGCAGTGGCTGATAGTGTCAGAGTTCTCGTCATTAATTTTTGCTCCTAAAACCTGTTAGGTTCTTAGTGCGTCCGTGCTTGCATTTAAAAACCGCACGTGTGTGCCTGTCGGTGGCAGCGTACAGGTGCACAATTTGCACAAACTTTGATATAACGCCCAAGTCTAGTGAATACACGTCAGCACAGCATTGCAAAATGCGCAAGGGTGTTGGCAAGGAACAAGGAAGTGGACGTGATGGTGGTGCAGGCAGAGGCCGAGGTCGTGGGCAAGCTCTAATTTTGCCACAACAAAGGGCCACATCTAGTCGCTCGCACGTCCTGTCCCAAATTCTTGGGGACCGCAGCAGTACACCGCTCTTGAACCAAGACCAGTGTCAACAGGTTGTTAGTTGGATAGCGGATAATGCTTCCAGTCAGATTGGCACCACCACAAACACTCTGTCTTCCACACGGTCAAGTGTCAGTAGCCGTGATACTGCACCGCACATTTCAGAACCTGATCCTCCTTCCTACCACAAGGCTGAGTACACGTCCTCGGACATTAATGATCCCACACTTGGACACTCGGAAGAGCTGTTCACGTTTCCATTCGCACATTCTGGCCTCTCGCCAGCTCATGTTGAAGTGGGTCATGAGGAGATCGTATGTACAGATGGCCAAATATTTGAGCAGCCACGTTCTCACGAAGTTGGCAACGTGTCTCAACAAGGGGTGGACGATGATGAGACACAATTGTCAGGAAGTCAGGAGGAGGAGCAGGGTGCGGAAGAGGAAGACGACGTGGTGGATGATCCAGTAACTGACCCAACCTGGCAGGAGGATATGCAGAGCGAGGACAGCAGTGCACAGGGGGAGGGAGGCGTAGCATCCCAACAGGCAGTAAGAAGCAGGGTGGTGGCTCCAGGCAGAAGTCAGGCAACCGTTCCCCGGAACAACAACACGACACAAGGTGCCTGTACAAATGTTAGGTCTTCCCGAGTCTGGCAGTTTTTTAAGTTGGATCCAGATGATTCTAAAAAGGCCATTTGCAACACCTGCCGTGCCAGCATCAGCAGGGGTACCAAAACTAGCAGCCTGACCACCACCAGCATGATCAGGCACATGTAAGCCAAGCACCCGACTTTGTGGGAAGTACAACAGAGTCGAGGAGCAGTGCTTGCTAATGTCACTGCTACGTCTTCGCTGGTTGTGCATGCGAGCCAATCCCCTGTCCATGCTGCCTGCGAACAAGCCTCCTCCGGTCCTGCACCTGCAGTTGCCTACTCAGAAATAACACCATCATCAAGCACGTCCTTGTCCCAGCGCAGCGTTCAGTTATCCATTCAGCAAACCTTTGAACGCAGGCGCAAATACACTGCCAACACCCCACATGCCACAGTTCTAAATGCTAACATTTCGCGACTGCTTGCGCTGGAAATGTTGCCTTTAAGGCTGGTGGAGACAGAAGCATTCCGCGACCTGATGGCGGCAGCTGTCCCACGTTACTCGGTCCCCAGCCGCCACTATTTCTCCCGGTGTGCCGTCCCCGCGTTGCATAACCACGTGTCACAAAACATCACACGTGCCCTGAACAACGCTGTTTCACCCAAAGTCCACCTAACCACAGACACGTGGACAAGTGCTTGTGGGCAAGGCCGCTACATCTCGTTGACGGCACACTGGGTTAATATTGTGGAAGCTGGGACCCAGTCTGAGCGAGGGACGGAACACGTCCTTCCCACACCAAGGTTTGCAGGCCCTACCTCAGTCAGTGTTTCACCCACACTCTACAGCTCCGGAATGTCATGCTCTTCAGCCTCCTCCTCCTCCTGCGCATCCTCATCCACTGTACCCTCCACACCAGTCCCAAGCTGGAAGCACTGCAGCACTGCCTCGGCGAAGCGGCAACAGGCTGTGCTGAAGCTAATCTGCATAGGTGACAAACCCCACAATGCAGAAGAGCTGTGGACAGCTCTGAAACAGCAGGCAGATCACTGGCTCACACCTCTGAACCTAAAGCCAGGAAAGGTCGTGTGTGACAATGGCCGGAACCTGGTGGCGGCTTTGAGGCGAGGCCAGCTGACACATGTTCCATGCGTGGCCCATGTGCTCAACCTCGTGGTTCAGCGGTTTCTAAAGTCATACCCAGAGCTGTCTGATCTGCTGGTAAAAGTTCGCCGCCTGTCTGCACATTTTCGAAAGTCACCTACTGCTTCAGCCGGCCTTGCCGGCTTTCAGCGCAGTTTGCATCTTCCGGCTCACAGACTGGTGTGTGATGTCCCCACGCGTTGGAATTCAACTCTGCACATGTTGGTCAGGATATGTGAGCAGAAGAGGGCAGTTGTTGAGTACCTGCATCACCTAAGCCGTCGGGAAATGGGTCAAACTCCACACATAACACCTGAGGAGTGGAGATGGATGTCCGACCTATGTACCATCCTCCAAAACTTTGAGGACTCCACCAAGATGGTGAGTGGTGATGACGCCATTATTAGCGTCACCATACCGCTACTCTGCCTTCTAAAACGGTCTCTGCTCAAAACCAAACATGATGCATTGCAGGCGGAGCGCGATGAGTTGCAGCAAGAAACAGTAGTGGGTGTGGGTGATAACACACAGCCCAGCCTCGTCTCATCACAACGTGCAGTGGAGGACTATGACGAGGAGGAGGATGAAGACATGGAGCAAATCTCCGGCCAAATTGAGGATATGACATGCACACCAGTCATATCCTCGGTTCAGCGTGGCTGGCCAGAGGACAGGGTAGATGAGGAGGAGGAGGAGGAGGAGGAGGAGGACAGCATGTTCAGTCAACGTGTTGGTCAGGCTACTGAAGTCCTGGCTGTTAAGAGTCTGGCGCACATGGCTGACTTTATGGTAAGCTGCCTGTCTCGTGACCCTCGCGTTAAGAACATCTTGGCCGACAATCATTACTGGTTGGTAACACTGTTAGACCCACGCTACAAGGAGAACTTTATGTCTCTTATTCCCGAGGCGGAGAGGTCAACCAAAATGCAGCAGTTCCGGAAGGCCATAGTCACGGAAGTAGGCAAAGCATTCCCCTCACAAAACGCTAGCGGCATAGGTCAGGAATCAGTGGACAACCAAGGCGTACAGCCGAGAGAGGCACAAGTCCAATCTGCCAGAAGTAGGGGAACAGTCTTTAAGATGTGGGACAGTTTTCTCAGCCCCTCACGTACCACAGCCCCTGAGGTGCGGGGTAGTGCCACAAGAAATCCTAAGTTTGCCCAGATGCTCAAGGAGTACCTTGCAGATCGAACAACTGTACTCCGACATTCCTCTGTGCCTTACAATTATTGGGTATCCAAGGTGGACACGTGGCATGAATTGGCTCTCTACGCCTTGGAAGTCCTGGCCTGCCCTGCCGCTAGCGTTTTGTCAGAGCGTGTTTTTAGTGCCGCAGGTGGAATCATTACAGATAAACGCACCCGCCTGTCAACTGAAAATGCTGACAGGCTGACTCTGATCAAGATGAACAAGGGTTGGATTGGGCCAGACTTCACCACACCACCAGCAAATGAGAGCGGAATTTAAAGTTTGTAACGGGAATTTGCCATGTACCTCCAGTCACCCATGGGTACACACTTCTGGACTTTGGATAATCGCTGGACTGCTCCTCCTTCTCCTCATGCGCCACCATGATGACCGTTACAAGAGTTAGGCCTTTGTTTCAGGTATACCCCCAGTGGTAAATTTTTTCGCCCATTCTTTGCAGAATGGACATTACAACGACAGGAGACCCGCTCCTTTGCAATGGGAACAATGTTTTGAGGCCCTCATGCACGTCTCTATGCAGGGACAACGTGGAGCCTCCCAATTTTTGGCTGCCCTGCCAAAGGGCTATACTATAATACACCCACTTCCTGACAATGGACACTTAATGTTTTGAGGCCCTCATGCACGTCTCTATCCAGGGACAACGTGGAGCCTCCCAATTTTTGGCTGCCCTGCCAAAGGGCTATACTACAAAAGACCCACTTCCTGACAATGGACACTTAATGTTTTGAGGCCCTCATGCACGTCTCTATCCAGGGACAACGTGGAGCCTCCCAATTTTTGGCTGCCCTGCCTAAGGGCTATACTATAATACACCCACTTCCTGACAATGGACACTTAATGTTTTGAGGCCCTCATGCACGTCTCTATCCAGGGACAACGTGGAGCCTCCCAATTTTTGGCTGCCCTGCCAAAGGGCTATACTACAAAAGACCCACTTCCTGACAATGGACACTTAATGTTTTGAGGCCCTCATGCACGTCTCTATCCAGGGACAACGTGGAGCCTCCCAATTTTTGGCTGCCCTGCCAAAGGGCTATACTACAAAAGACCCACTTCCTGACAATGGACACTTAATGTTTTGAGGCCCTCATGCACGTCTCTATCCAGGGACAACGTGGAGCCTCCCAATTTTTGGCTGCCCTGCCTAAGGGCTATACTATAATACACCCACTTCCTGACAATGGACACTTAATGTTTTGAGGCCCTCATGCACGTCTCTATCCAGGGACAACGTAGAGCCTCCCAATTTTTGGCTGCCCTGCCAAAGGGCTATACTATAATACACCCACTTCCTGACAATGGACACTTAATGTTTTGAGGCCCTCATGCACGTCTCTATCCAGGGACAACGTGGAGCCTCCCAATTTTTGGCTGCCCTGCCAAAGGGCTATACTACAAAAGACCCACTTCCTTCCAATGGGCACTTCAGGTTTACAGGCCCTCATGCACGTCTCTATCCAGGGACAACGTGGAGCCTCCCAATTTTTGGCTGCCCTGCCTAAGGGCTATACTATAATACACCCACTTCCTGACAATGGACACTTAATGTTTTGAGGCCCTCATGCATGTCTCTATCCAGGGACAACGTGGAGCCTCCCAATTTTTGGCTGCCCTGCCAAAGGGCTATACTACAAAAGACCCACTTCCTTCCAATGGGCACTTCAGGTTTACAAGCCCTCATGCACGTCTCTATCCAGGGACAACGTGGAGCCTCCCAATTTTTGGCTGCCCTGCCAAAGGGCTATACTACAAAAGACCCACTTCCTTCCAATGGGCACTTCAGGTTTACAGGCCCTCATGCACGTCTCTATCCAGGGACAACGTGGAGCCTCCCAATTTTTGGCTGCCCTGCCTAAGGGCTATACTATAATACACCCACTTCCTGACACTGGACACTTAATGTTTTGAGGCCCTCATGCACGTCTCTATCCAGGGACAACGTGGAGCCTCCCAATTTTTGGCTGCCCTGCCTAAGGGCTATACTACAATAGACCCACTTCCTTACAATGGGCACTTCAGGTTTACAGGCCATCATGCACGTCTGTATGCAGGGGCATTGGTGAACCTCACAATTTTGGACTGCCCTGGCAAAGGAAAATACTACAAAGACTCAGTTCCTCAAAATGGGCACATTAGACTCAGAGGCCTTTATGTACGTCTCTTCTCAGGGACATCGGAGTGCCACACAATGTTTTACGTAAAATCTTTCATGTATTGATCTCAAAAAGTAACATACATTAGCTCTATCTCACTATTGGGTATGTGCCCTTAACATTTCCGCTATGAAAAATCATTTTGGTGTCATTTTGGAAGGTTTTCTGGTGAGTCCGTAAAAATGGCGTAAAACGCGGACAAAATTATTCACAGCTGTGACTTTTGAGTGATAAATGCTTCAAGGGGTCTTCCCCATGCTGTTGCCATGTCATTTGAGCACTCTTCGGAGACTTTTGTGCCATTTTTAGGGTTTCTACATGCTGCCGGTGGTCATTTCACAAAAATACTCGGGTCTCCCATAGGATAACATTGGGCTCGGTGCTCGGGCCGAGTACACGAGTATCTTGGGAGGCTCGGCCCGAGCTTCGAGCACCCGAGCTTTTTAGTACTCGCTCATCACTACTAATAAACCTAAAAAATAAAAATAAATTGAATAAAAATCATGAATGTTGTGTTATAACAGGAAATTCGGTGTAAGAATGAATATCCGGGATGAGAGTTCAGCGAATGAGTTATAGAAATTGTTACAAAAAGGAGTGTGTACGGTTTATGCGTAAATTTTCAGAATGCGTACATGAAAATTATATGTATGTGAGAATGTCCCCCATGCTTTGTAAAAAGTTATTTATGAAAATGTAAATAAAATATATAAAAATGCCTAATTATTTATAATTTATGAGAAAGATATATATGTATGGAAGAATGTTATAAGGTGTCCAAGAACCATAAAGAAAAAGGGTGCATATATAATGTTAGAGGTCTAGAGTTCCACCAGGCTATATCACCCCTAAAGAAATAGAAAGAAGACCTTACTACCTGTGTACCCCAAAAAAAGCTATATTTCTTAGCCAGGATTATGGTGGAGATATGCACAAGTGAAATAAGAATATAAAGTAATACAATAAGATTATAAAACCAATATGTGTGCATTCATGCACCACCCGGTACGCTACCCTTGCCAAATTGCTCACTCTAGATCCCCACACGATCCATGAAGCCGTTCCCCCGGTCACACCGCCTGCTGCCGGTTCCCACTCATCCCTGGGGGAGTTAGGCGAGTGGTATCGAGAGCTACATGTCGGCACTGATGATACCCCCATACACCACAAGGAAGGGGTATACCGGGTGGTACAGGAGTATGAGCGGGTTTTTAGCAAGCACCCTCTAGATTTTGGGCAGATTAAAGGGGTTCAACACCACATCCCTACCGGTACACACTCCCCTATTAAAGAGAGATACAGGCCTATTCCCCCTGCGCACTACCAATGCGCCAAAGACATGTTGAGGAACATGAAGGAGGCAGGGGTTATTAGGGACAGCTGTAGTCCCTGGGCCGCTCCGTTGGTGCTGGTTAAGAAGAAGGATGGCACCATGCGGATGTGTGTGGATTACCGGAAGATTAACCAGATAACGCATAAGGATGCTTACCCTCTGCCCCGCATCAAAGAGTCCCTGGCCTCGCTGAGAACCGCTAACTACTTCTCCACCCTTGACCTCACCAGCGGGTACTGGCAGGTGGCCGTGGCACCGGAAGACCGAGAGAAGACTGCCTATGGGACCGTTTTGCTGTACTTGGATGATGTGATTGTGTACTCACAGACGTATGAAGCCCACCTGGAGCACCTAGCCGAGGTGTTCGCGTCCCTTGCCAAGTATGGGATGAAGTTGAAGCCCTCAAAGTGTCATCTGCTGAAACCCAGAGTGCAGTACCTAGGACATGTGGTTGGTGCGGAAGGTGTCGCCCCCAACCCCGAGAAGATCACCGCCATCCAAGACTACATAAGGTACATAAAAGGTACATAAAATGAGAATAATGGGGATAGGGGAAATATGTGTAACTGGGTTAAAAACTGGCTCAGTGATAGGAAACAAAGGGTGGTTATTAATGGTACGTACTCGGACTGGGTCTCAGTTCATAGTGGGGTACCACAGGGGTCAGTATTGGGCCCGCTTCTTTTCAACATATTTATAAATGACCTTGTTGGGGGCATGCGGAGTAGAATTTCAATATTTGCAGATGATACTAAACTCTGCAGGGTAATCAATACAGAGGAGGATAATTTTATATTACAGGGAGATTTATGTAAATTGGAGGATTGGGCTGAGAAGTGGCAATTGAAGTTTAATGTAGATAAATGTAAGGTCATGCACTTGGGTAGAGGAAATAACATTTATGATTATGTACTTAATTGTAGAACACTGGGTAAAACAGACACAGAAAAAGACTTGGGTGTATGGGTGGATGGTAAACTTCACTTTAGTGGACAGTGTCAGGCAGCTGCTGCCAGGGCTAATAAAATAATGGGATGTATTAAAAGAGGTATAAGTGTTCATGAAAAAAATATAGTTCTACCTCTGTACAAGTCACTAGTGCGACCGCACGTAGAATACTGTGTACAATTCTGGTCACCGATATATAAGAAGGACATAGCTGAACTGGAGAGGGTGCAAAGAAGAGCGACCAAGATTATTAGAGGAATGGGGGGGATGCAATACGAAGACAGGTTATTAAACTTGGGGTTATTTAGTCTGGAAAAACGAAGGCTTAGGGGAGATCTAATCACAATGTATAAATATATGAGGGGACAGTACAGAGACCTTTCCAAAGATCTATTTACACCTAGGCCTGCGACTGGAACACGGGGGCATCCGCTACGTCTTGAGGAAAGAAGGTTTAATCATAATCACAGACGAGGATTCTTTACTGTACGAGCAGTGAGACTATGGAATTCTCTGCCGCATGATGTTGTAATGAGTGATTCACTACTAACATTTAAGCAGAGCCTGGATGCCTTTCTTGAAAAATTTAATATAACCAGTTATGTATATTAGATTTTATGACAGGGTATTGATCCAGGGAACTAGTCTGATTGCTGGATGTGGAGTCAGGAAGGAAATTTTTTCCCCATTGGAACTTGTTTGCCACATTGGGGTTTTTTGCCTTCCTCTGGATCAACATGTTAGGCTACGGGTTGAACTAGATGGACTTAGAGTCTCCCTTCAACCTTAAAACTATGATACTATGATGACTGGCCGAGACCGACCACAGTGAGGGAAGTGAGGCAGTTTCTGGGCCTGGTGGGATATTACCGTCGCTTCATTAAGGGGTACACAAAGATGGCTGCCCCCATGCAAGACCTCCTCGTAGGACAGACCAAGGGTGGTAGATCCCTAGTAGCCCCATTGGTGTGGGAAGAAAAGCATGAGGAATCCTTCCGCCAGCTGAGAACAGCCCTGACCGGAGAGGAAATCCTAGCGTACCCTGACTACAGCCGCCCATTCATCCTCTACACCGACGCCAGCAATGTGGGCTTGGGGGCTGTTCTATCCCAGGTCCAAGACAGAAGGGAAAAGGTAATAGCTTATGCTAGCCGAAAACTCCGACCGACTGAGAGGAACCCTGAGAACTACATCTCCTTCAAGCTTGAGCTCTTGGCACTGGTGTGGGCTATCACCGAGCGGTTCCGCCATTACCTGACAGCAGCCAAGTTCACCGCGTACACAGACAATAACCTGCTGACCCATCTAGATACGGCCAAGCTGGGCGCGTTGGAGCAGCGGTGGGTGACCAGGTTAGCCAACTACGATTTCACCATCAAGTACCGGGCCGGCCGTACCAACGTCAATGCCAATGCACTCTCCCGGATGCCCCACCTGTCGGAAGAGGGGCCAGAGGATGATGACCTCGAAGAGATCGAGTTGCCTGCATTTCACCGGCCATTCACTGAGAAGGTGCACGTCTACCAACAACGGGTGAACCTGGATCCGCTGCCCCGACAGGACTGGCAGGAAGCTCAGGACCAGGCACCTGCTGTCCGCCTGGTCAAGACTCTAGTGGAACAGGGTTCTGCTGGGATAGACCCTGCTGCCCCTGCCGAAGCTCAACGTCTGTGGCAAGAACGGACCCGGCTATACCTACACCAGGAGAAGTTGTATTGCGAGCTGATTAATCCAAAGACTCACGAGAAGATCCGCCAGCTGGTGATTCCCCAGGCTAATGTGCACACCGTCCTGCAAGCATACCATGATGGTGCAGTGCACTTCGGGTGGAAGAAGCTAGAGATGTTGTTAAGAGAGCGGTTCTATTGGAGTGGAATGCGGGAATCTGTGGAGGCCTGGTGCCGAGAATGTGGCCCTTGCGCATTGAGAAGGAAGGACGAGGCCAGCCAGAAGGCACCCCTACACCCGATCATTACACACCAACCGCTGGAGCTGGTTGCCCTTGACCATGTAAAGCTCACCCCCAGCCGAAGTGGGTACACCTACGCTCTGACCATCGTAGACCACTACTCGAGGTTCCTGGTGGTTGTCCCAGTTAAGGACTTAACCGGCCGCACCGCTGCTAAGGCTTTCCAGGCTTATTTCTGTTGACCGCATTGGTACCCGGAGAGGGTGCTTACCGACCAGGGTCCGGCCTTTGAAGCAGAGGTATTCCAGGAATTCTGCCAGTTGTACGGCTGCAAGAAAATCCGGACCACGCCTTACCACGCCCAAACCAATGGCATTTGTGAAAAGATGAACCACTTGGTCCTGGGCCTCCTCAAGACGTTACCACTGGAAGAGCGGAACCTGTGGCTGGAGAAGCTACCTGACCTGGTCGATATGTACAACAACATCCCTTCCAGCTCTACGAAATGCACTCCAGCATACCTGATGAGAGCTCGTCCCGGCCGGCTACCAGTGGATCTGGAAATGGGCTTGGAAGCTTCAGAAGCACTCCTGTCGACAGCTGAATGGGACACTCGGCGGAGGACACAGTACCGACAGGTCCAGGAGTATGTTGAAAAGAACTTGTGCCGGAGTCGGGGACAACAGGAGCAGTGCTTCAACAAGAAGGCGCCTGCCGGTTCCTTCCAACCTGGGGATGTAGTGCTGAAGCGGAAAAGAAGGGCCCACAAGCTGGATGATCAATGGGAAAAAACCCCGTATGTAGTCCAGCCCACAGGATGGGAGAATGGGAAGGCCTACCAGATCAGCCGTGACCAGGGGGGGACTTTGGCCACGGTTTCCCGAGACCACCTGAAGAAGTGCCCACCAGCATTGAGAGTAGCGGATGAGGCTCCAGTTCCCAGTCCAGTGGAGAAGGAAAAAGAGGTAATCCACACCATGATGGGTGATTTTCCAGCAGACTGGCCTACACAGAACGGTGCGGTGATCCTTCCAGTGATACTGTTCCCACAACCCGTGGATGAAGAAATGATGGAAACGGTTAACCGCGAGCCAGTGCCCAGGGATGTACCTGTACCCAGCTCCCCTACGCCTCCGCCTGCCCCACATGATAGCAGGGAGGAGGAACTGACTGTTCCCTCTGCCCCACTGCCTGTCACCACTGACACCGGACCCCGAAGGTCCACTCGCCCCAACCTAGGTAGACCCCCACTTAGGTACAGGGAAACTACTCTTTAAAAGGGGGGGGCTTTATGTGTTGAGTGTACCAGTTTGAAAGTTTTAAATGATAAGTAAAGATGATCAACCAAAGAAGTTTACCTGATTGAACCGTGATTAAACCGGCCGTTGCCGGCAACTGTTGTCCCCGTAGGGACTGTGCAACCATTGCGTAAGGAACTGCTTACGGACAAGCCCGAGAACTTGCAGGGCAACCACAAACTTAGTGCAATGTAAATAAAAATGTTTGTTGGCTTGACACCGTTACCGCCTCCGGAGAGGCTGATTTGGGAGGATGGGCCTGGAGGAAAGGGATGGCCTAGGCCCGCCACTACCGTAACCGGTGGCGATCCTCCGGGGGTTCAGGGGTCCCCTTGGACGTGGGCCCCCTGAAAGAGACAGAACCCGCTCGGGCAACTTGGTGCTGGACTGGGGTCAAGGGGTGCTGCCCGCTTCTTAGGGGCAGCATCAGGGCCAGGTTGTTTGGGTGGGAGAAGAGCGGAAGCTGTACCGTTGTAAAATGTTTATGATGCTTTTACATGTTTTACCGTTTTATTCTTTTTCAGTTGTGAAAATAAAACCGGTGATGGACGGGCAGCCCGCGGACGGTCTGCATTTTACTATAGGGGAATGTGGCGCCCTGGACAAGCCAGGTCGTCACAGGTACTACACCAACACACTCTACACTCCGGCTAGGCACACCGAAGCTAAACACAAATCCTAGTTGCCTTCCTCCAGGGGCTGATGTCCACACCAGGGGGTGGGCCAGGCGGTTGATCCCACCCACCGAGGAGTTCACAGTCCTGGAGGCGGGAAAAGGAGTCAGATTAGAGATCAGTTTTGGAGTTAGAGAAGTGAAGAGGAGAGGAGACTGACCGTGTCCGGGTGTGTGGCCCGGGCACTCAGCAAGGTTGGCAGACGGTGGTGACCTTCTGCAGGAGAGGCTGATTGGAGTGAACCGTACGGACCGGGGATGGGCGGTGGCCCGCCGGTACCAGATCGGGGAGTGAAGAGAAGCCAGCACCATCCGGCAGGGCCTACGGACCCCGACCAGGCTAGGAGTCGCCGTAAAACCGGTCAAATCCGTTAGCGACAGGAACCTCCAGGGTTTCCCAGCAGTCAAGACCCGATTGAAGGCAACAGCTCACACCGTAGAGGGAAGCACAGTCACCGCCAAGGCTACAGTTCCCAGGGCCAGAGCCTGCGGGCAAAAGGGGCTCCCTCAGCATCCATCCAAGCTGGGGAGCGGGTTACCGGTGGGAAGCCCGCTAGATTTTGGGGGAATAAAAGGGGTCCAACACCACATCCCCACAGGTGCACACCCACCCATCAAAGAGAGCTATAAGCCAATACCACCTTCACATTGCCAGTGTACCAAGGACATGTTGAGCAACATGAAGGCGGCTGGGGTTATCCGTGACAGTTGTAGCCTTTGGGCAGCTCTGTTGATCCTGTTAAAAAAGAAGGACGGCACCACTCCCCGTATTGAGGAATCGCTAGCTGCATTGAGAACTGCAAATTATTTTTCTACCCTTGATCTCACTAGTCACTATTGGCAAGTGTCCGTTGCTGAGGCAGACCGGGAGAAGACCGCCTTCGCCACCCCTATGGGTCTCTGCGAGTTCAAAAGCATGCCCTTCGAGCTGTGCAATGCGCCAGGAACCTTCCAGAGGCTGATGGAATGCTGCTTGGGACAAGATTTTAGGGTGTATAAAAAGGGAGATTAGATCCCGTGATCCCAACGTATTGTTACACCTCTATAAATCACTTGTAAGGCTACATCTGGAATATGGGAACCAGTTTTGGGCTCCACATTTTAAAAAGGACATTCAGAAGTTAGAGTCAGTTCAAAGGTGGGCAACTAGACTACTACAAGGAATGGAAGGCCTCCCATATGATGACAAGTTGAAAAAGTTATTAAGTGATTATTGGCTGCAATGGGGCTTTCTGGCTGGTGCCAGCCTCTCTTCTTAGCACACAGGAACCACAATCCCTACACCATGCTTCAATGGATTCTCTCATCCCAGCCCAGTAAAACTACATATTTTACACAGTCATAAGCAGCCAAAAGGGATCTATTCTATTCAATTGCAAATGATCTAGATAAGACTGAGAATAAGATACTGCACGGGACATAGCAGAGTTGGTCAAGTTGAGTGGAGATGAGTTTGCTATTTGGCACAGCTTTTTGCATCAATAAAGCAAGTAAAAGGTGTGAAAGATAAAAAAAAGGGTGAAAGTGTGAAAAGTGAATTGGCCAAATTGAGGTGCATATAAAGTTTTTGCTTTCTTTCAATTCACTAATGGGGCTCATTTGAATCAGGTGAATTGAGTTCTGCTTTTGGAAACTGGGTTAAGAAGGGGTGCACCGGTCCTGGAGGTACTGCAATACCAGGTCAATGCGTGCAGTGGACAGAGCAAGATTTTTTCCATCTCCTTGTTCTAAAAATCCATTTAATATATGGTCCCCAGAGAGGGGACGTATCAGATATTAAACTGATAAGAACAGATTTAATTTTTTTTTTTTTCTGTTTATCAGTAGGACTTCAAAATAACAAAGGTGATCGCCTCCCGTTGCCTGGGAACCGTCCAGGCACAAGAGGGCTATGTGTCACCAGAAGGCGCACACACTTCCTCAAGGCCGGCAGACGTGCAATCCCAGGCACCTTCCAGTACCGACCAAGGTAGCGTCCTCCGAAACTACACTTGATCTTAGCCAAAAGGCCGAGAAGCTATAACCCGAATTGGTTACGGCCTTGAGTGGCACCCTGGCCTATACCGGACACATCTTAGGGAGAGGGAGACAAACCCACGCCTACAGAAGACATTTTGTCACCCAAGCCAACCCTTGAAAAGGCTGTTTTGCAGAGCAAAAACAAGAAGAATGGTGCTTTTTGCAGCCGCCGCCCACTGCAATGAATCTGAATAACTCCTCCTTTTGGACACAAGCACCTCCCCTCCCCCTTGCAGTCTTTCCAATTCATGATACAAAAAGACGGACGGACAGGACAGGACAGGACAGGCTGCCTGACTTTCCGTCACTGCCACCCTTTGCCATCCTTGCCCGTAGAAAGCCCTTTCATCATCCCCAAACCCTAATCTTTTCCCTTCCCTTCCCAGATGCGTCTCACTCCCTTTCATTAGGAAGTGAGCGCAGCCTTTTCTCCGTTCTGCACATGCGCGACGTTAAACACAAATGCGCAGGCGTGCGTTCCATTACCCTCACTGCATTCCACTCCCATACAGGAAGTGGGCGCAGTTATTACTACGGTCGCACATAAAAGAACCCACGGCCACCACTGCACATAGCTGACTCCACCACAGGACACCCACTTCTACACCAACGCAGGTAAGACAGGATCGGCACCTCTATGCTCCCGTTACAATCAGGCTCAGTCACCATGTGATAACGCTCTCAACTCTTTAGTTGCAGGCTCCCCTTGCTTCACCTCCACTGGCTGTGCTGCCATTTCCTCTCCCACCTGGAAGGTATACTTTATTCCACTATTTTCCTGTTTCTCTCTTCCCCCTTTTCCCATAACCTACTTTTATCTGCATTTGTGGGGTATCTATATGCTATTTACATCATAGTTTTATTCATTAATATGGAAGGGAAGAGTGCCCATGAGAGTGTTGAACTGCGGAGAGCAAGAGATTAAGCTGCTCCGATTTGCCACCATTGATAAGCTGTTCTCAGTAGATACACATGCTATCCAAACAGCAGCATCCACCATTGCTTCAGCCCACCCATTCAGTGACAGCTCACCAAGTCAGCCAGAGGAGTGGTGTAAGGAATTACACGTAGGCACTGACTCCACACCTTCACATCACAAGAAGGGGGTCTACAGGCTAGTGCAAGAATACGAGCAAGTCTTCAGCAAACATCCGCTAGACTTTTGAAGAATAAAAGGGGTCAAACACTACATCCCCACAAGTGCACACCCACCCATCAAAGAGAGATATAAGCCAAAACTACCTGCACATTACCAGTGTACCAAGGACATGTTGAGCAACATGAAGGAGGCTGGGGTTATCCGTGACAGTTGTAGCCTCTGGGCAGCTCCGTTGGTCCTGTTAAAGAAGAAGGACAGCACCACTCCCCTGTATTGAGGAATAGCTAGCTGCATTGAGAACTGCAAATTATTTTTCTACCCTTGATCTCACTAGTCGCTATTGGCAAGTGTCCGTTGCTGAGGCAGACCGGGAGAAGACCGCCTTTGCCACCCCGATGGGTCTCTGCGAGTTCAAAAGCATGCCCTTCGAGCTGTGCAATTTGCCAGGAACCTTCCAGAGGCTGATGGAATGCTGCTTGGGACACCGAAACTTTGAAACGGTACTGCTATACCTTTATGATGTTATTGTTTATTCTAAAGCAAACAAGATTTTAGGGTGTATAAAAAGGGAGATTAGATCCGGTGATCCCAACGTATTGTTACCCCTCTATAAATCACTTGTAAGGCCACATCTGGAATATGGGGTAAAGTCCTGAGCAGGTTGATAACCATTGGTTTGAGCATGGTAGGGTGTAGTGCGCATCTTCCTGCATCGGTAAAAGCTGCAGAAGTCCTTGAAGATTTCCGCTTCAAAGGCTGTGCCTTGATCTGTGAGGACTCTCTCTGAGTAGCCATGAGGTCTGCATAAGTGTGCTTGGAAGACCTTCGCTGCAGTATGGGCCATTAGATCTTTGACTTGTACCACAACCATAAATCTCGAGTAGTTGTCTACCATCGTAAGTGCATACGTGAGCTCGCCTCGATATTCTGCAACAAAACTCCCTTTTTCGATTTCAGTTTCAGCAAACACTCCTCTTCCTGTAGAAAATATTTATCATTACCTAAGACAGTCATTCTAATGCATGACAATATTAAGGCAATTTAGTTAAAACTTGTTTTAACTCACCTTTAAGGGGATTGATGTATTTCATGGTCAATCCAGGTTTGTCAGTGATGGCACTGACATAATGTATGGCGTCTTTTTCGGGCGTTATCCTTTGCCTTTTCATTGTGAAAATCCAGTTGCCTATATCAAAGCAAATTCTACTACTTGTAAAGTATGCAGAAAATGAAATGTAGAACATATAACATCAACTGCTTAGGAACGCATCATAGGTTAGTACTTAAAAGGATATTGTCATGTTCTAGTCATAATGCAAGCTGGACATTTTTCATGTTACCCTGTAATCGCCGGCCTGTTCTAATGCTCACAAGCCAAGATATAGGCTCAGCTGCTAAGGCTTCCCTCTGCCTTCTGAATGAAACTTGAATATGTCTGGGTCACTGTGTATATAGCAGGTGCTCAGAAAAAATAAGAGTCAATTCAATAGAAATAGCTCTGGCACACTATAGTGATCAATAACGTAAGAAAAGAACTCTTGGAATGCTGAAAATTCTTTATTTGTGCAAAAGGATAATTCATCCAACGTTTCGACCTTGTTTTTAGGTCTTTATCAAGGATAAAGTTATCTAAGATCATAAAGGGTTACAAAACCATATAAACACGTAATTAGTACATAGTACAACATAACAGTACAATATATTGCTACTTGAGAGTACAATGGGTCAAATGACCATGATGCACATACAAAAAATTTTTCCAAAGCCATAGTGAAAACATTTGTACTGGGGAAAGAAAATTTCCACATGACCTATCTGGAGAAACATTCTGGATCAAACAACCAAAAATAGTCAAGCAGGTAAATACACACCTATATGGATAACAGGATGATATGTGTTCAATTGTATAGCGTCATTGCCATTAAGGTACAAATGGAAAACTTGCAATCCTATATAGTGAAGGAAATGAACACATATCATATCAAAGAACACAGGAACATGGGTGTGAGAAAAACCTCAATGTTTATACTTTGTTCTTTATAATGGTGTGAACATGTATATGTCTCAGTACCTTATGCACTTGAGAATTCTAGTGAGTAGATCATGAAAGCCTATTTCAGAACTGGAATCGGTAAATAATTGTAGGTGGAATCTAAATGAAAAGATGGTACAAGTGTTATCATGACACGTGGGCTATAACACAATGGACCGTGTGACAAAGAAGAAAGGAGAGAAAGAAGAGGAAGAAAATGCAACTACCTGTAACATTACGTGATAGTCACTGGTAAGTATCACTTGACAATTCAAATGAAAAAGGATTCCTTTATTAAAGGGTTCTCAGTCGCCTCAGGATCATGAAATACAAGGGTAAATGATATGAGAATGGGTAAGAAGCACCACTAAAGGAAATATGAGATGCAGGACATATATCTATAAACCCCTGAACTACATGATAGAAATAAAAAGAAGAAAAAAGAAAAAAAAGAAGAAAGAAGAAGAACACATAGAATGCGGAAAGAGAATGGGTACAACTACCTGAGTTACTGCAGGGAGGCCCCTGGTTGGTATTGTGAGGGTTAGTGGAATTCCTTCACTGAAGGGTTCTCAGTTGCCTCAGGTTCGTGAAAAATGCTATAGACAAATAATGCCCGGAGAAAAGGGGTTCATATACAGCGAATAATGGTAATACAAGGTACATGTGTCACATGTAATAGTATATATATATATATTGTACTAAGCTCTACACCAGAAATAGAAAGTAGTCCCTCTGCCTTCTGTCTAGGTGCCCTGAGTTATGTCCTGTAAACTGTCACAGGGACCCAGACACACATGTGTAGTAGGGGAATATCCCTGCTGAGATGCCAGTGCTAGAGCACTCGTTTGCTGTGGAGTTGAACGCTATGTGAGCAGTTCTTACCTTCAATGAGCAGAAGTCTCTTTTTTCAGATTTCAATATCTCTGTGGGTATCTGGCAGAAATATGGAATACTCTTTACTGCTAAGACCCTGTACACCACTCCCACTAAAGGGGGCTTTACACGCTGCGACATCGCTAATGCGGAGTCGTTGGGGTCACGGAATTTGTGACGCACATCCGGCCGCATTAGCGATGTTGCTGCGTGTGACACCGATGAGCGATTTTGCATCGCTGCAAAAACGTGCAAAATCGCTCATCGGTGACATGGGTCTCCATTCTCGATTATCGTTACTGCAGCAGTAACGATGTAGTTCGTCGCTCCTGCGGCAGCACACATCGCTCCGTGTGACACCGCAGAAACGAGGAACCTCTCCTTACCTGCCTCCCAGCCGCTATGAGGAAGGAAGGAGGTGGGCGGGATGTTCCGGCCACTCATCTCCGCCCCTCCGCTGCTATTGGGCGGTCGCTCAGTGACGTCGCTGTGACGCCGCACGGACCGCCCCCTTAGAAAGGAGGCGGTTCGCCGGTCACAGCGACGTCGCCGGGCAGGTAAGTATGTGTGACGGGTCTGGTCGGTGTTGTGCAGCATGGGCAGCGATTTGCCCGTGTCGCGCAACAGATGGGGGCGGGTATCCACACTAGCGATATCGGGACCGATATCGCAGTGTGTAAAGTAGCCTTTAATAAACTGTGTAAAGGATTTTAAGTAAAAATCCACAATAAACCAGCGCTAGATGGGTTTTTATAATTTTATTAATAGACCACAAATAAAAAATTTTTTGCTATCCTTGTTTCAAGACAGAGTATTTGATAATATACAATACACTGATTATTACTAAAACCAAGGACCACATAAAACAAGGACCACATAAAATAAAAAATGAAAGTAATGAGAATAAAATTCTTTTGTATAACCAATTAACTTCGAGGTGATACAATATTCACATTGATTTAGTTTTACCAGTCTAATGTAATGCCCCGGCCGGTGGCATATATTTTGTTTGGTTAATAATTTAGACTTATACAATGAAAGATGTACTATACCACCCCTGGCTAACTTACAAGTTTTAAGTTGTACAATATAAGTTTGCGACGTTATATTCATATATAGGAAGGCAAACAATATTGGCAATTTAGTGGCACCCACCATACGTAATCTTACAGCACCTAATAAGGGAGGATTATTTGGCCTGAAAGGTTTTTTTCCATGCAAAAGCTGTATAGTATGTAAGAATACAAAAAATATTTCACGGAAATCCTTCTTACAGGGGCAGTCAGAAGTCATGATTAGAGAATTTATTACATGTCAATCAAAGGGAGTAGTATATTGCATTCAATGTCCCTGTCAGAAAAAATACATTGAGAGAACTATTAGACCCCTATGGAAAAGGGTGGGTGAGCACATTAGAAGTGTTAAAAATAAATGTACTAAGCACCCCCTATCCAGACATTATGTGTTAAAACATGGAGGGTCCTTTAAAGGATCCCAAGTATGGCGCGTACAAAAAATAACTAAGGATTGGAGAGGTGGCGATTTCATTAAAAAAATGTCACGAGCAGAAAGCCAATGGATTTTTGAATTGAACACCTTGAAACCATATGGACTCAATAATGATATAGAACTGTTTGCTTTTAATTAATTTATATTTTTATAGGTAGAGGAGTAATAGGTACTGATAATAATACGGAGAGAAGGAAAAAAAAAAAAAAAAAAGCGATTGTCATGGAGATATATGTGTATATATGCATAATATATATTAAAATTGGTGCTTCACTTGCCCAAGGTTGATGTAGATATAAGGGGCTTTTCATATTATAGCAAATTTATATTACACCTTTATGATGTCCTTTTGTTAAATTTATTGTTGAAAAAAAGCATATGCATATATACACATTGTCTTCCCAGTATATGATGATACAAGCAAGGCTATATATAGGTCTTTTTAGAAAAACCTTTAGAAAAACCTTTGCACATAATTATATTATATGGCTATTATGAACGGTCTTTCACAAATTGATATATGTAGTGGTCATTGAATGTTGGTTGAATTTAAACATTGTTTAATTTTATGCAAATTATAACCAATTAAATATATGCATAAATAGTGCTCTAGGCAACAGCTGAGTTATCCTTGAGGAAGGGGGCCGTTACACGCCCCCGAAACGCGCGTCGGATCAGGACTCTGTTTTTGCCTACCTCACCTGTGCGGTGATAACCTGCCAAGTAATCTCTCCCTCGTGTGGAATCAACCGGCTTCCACTGGACACGGTACGGATTGCCTGCTGGAGAGGTTGAGAGGTTACCGCTGACATTTCCTTTGTCTGCAACCAGGATACATTGGTACCTCCAGCGGTTCTGCATTGCTCGTTTGGAAGCGGATCGGAGCCTTGTGTGGTGCTAACCTGCCAAGCAACTTCCTCCTGTGTGGAATCAGTCAGCTGACACTGGATACTGTCTGGACTGCCCGCTGGAGAGGCTGAGTAGTTACCGCTGATCTTATTGTTGTCCGCAGCCAACATCTTGGTGCTTTCAGTGGCTTCGTACTGCTTGATTTCGAAAGTACATTTGGGAGAATACGGGACCGGCTGGTTTGTGGCCTTGTGAAGTGTTATAAAGGCTCTGTAAAGAGGGATGTCGGTAACCATACATCTCCCCCAGAGCCAGCACTAGTCGCGGCCACTGGCCTCAAAACGTCCGCTCTGGAAGTCTAACAGGTCAATCCTGTACATAGCGGTTCCAGCCTAATCAACGGAGAAATCCGGGGTGTTTTTTGCGGTCAAGTTGTTGTGAGGTTTATTCCCCCAGGCCCTGGGGGCGAATATAACGTCGCAAACTTATATTGTACAACTTAAAACTTGTAAGTTAGCCAGGGGTGGTATAGTACATCTTTCATTGTATAAGTCTAAATTATTAACCAAACAAAATATATGCCACCGGCCGGGACATTACATTAGACTGGTAAAACTAAATCAATGTGAATATTGTATCACCTCGAAGTTAATTGGTTATACAAAAGAATTTTATTCTCATTACTTTCATTTTTTATTTTATGTGGTCCTTGTTTTATGTGGTCCTTGGTTTTAGTAATAATCAGTGTATTGTATATTATCAAATACTCTGTCTTGAAACAAGGATAGCAAAAAATTTTTTATTTGTGGTCTATTAATAAAATTATAAAAACCCATCTAGCGCTGGTTTATTGTGGATTTTTACTTAAAATCCTTTACACAGTTTATTAAAGGCTACTTTACACACTGCGATATCGGTCCCGATATCGCTAGTGTGGATACCCGCCCCCATCTGTTGCGCGACACGGGCAAATCGCTGCCCATGCTGCACAACACCGACCAGACCCGTCACACATACTTACCTGCCCGGCGACGTCGCTGTGACCGGCGAACCGCCTCCTTTCTAAGGGGGCGGTCCGTGCGGCGTCACAGCGACGTCACTGAGCGACCGCCCAATAGCAGCGGAGGGGCGGAGATGAGTGGCCGGAACATCCCGCCCACCTCCTTCCTTCCTCATAGCGGCTGGGAGGCAGGTAAGGAGAGGTTCCTCGTTTCTGCGGTGTCACACGGAGCGATGTGTGCTGCCGCAGGAGCGACGAACTACATCGTTACTGCTGCAGTAACGATAATCGAGAATGGAGACCCATGTCACCGATGAGCGATTTTGCACGTTTTTGCAGCGATGCAAAATCGCTCATCGGTGTCACACGCAGCAACATCGCTAATGCGGCCGGATGTGCGTCACAAATTCCGTGACCCCAACGACTCCGCATTAGCGATGTCGCAGCGTGTAAAGCCCCCTTTAGTGGGAGTGGTGTACAGGGTCTTAGCAGTAAAGAGTATTCCATATTTCTGCCAGATACCCACAGAGATATTGAAATCTGAAAAAAGAGACTTCTGCTCATTGAAGGTAAGAACTGCTCACATAGCGTTCAACTCCACAGCAAACGAGTGCTCTAGCACTGGCATCTCAGCAGGGATATTCCCCTACTACACATGTGTGTCTGGGTCCCTGTGACAGTTTACAGGACATAACTCAGGGCACCTAGACAGAAGGCAGAGGGACTACTTTCTATTTCTGGTGTAGAGCTTAGTACAATATATATATATATACTATTACATGTGACACATGTACCTTGTATTACCATTATTCGCTGTATATGAACCCCTTTTCTCCGGGCATTATTTGTCTATAGCATTTTTCACGAACCTGAGGCAACTGAGAACCCTTCAGTGAAGGAATTCCACTAACCCTCACAATACCAACCAGGGGCCTCCCTGCAGTAACTCAGGTAGTTGTACCCATTCTCTTTCCGCATTCTATGTGTTCTTCTTCTTTCTTCTTTTTTTTCTTTTTTCTTCTTTTTATTTCTATCATGTAGTTCAGGGGTTTATAGATATATGTCCTGCATCTCATATTTCCTTTAGTGGTGCTTCTTACCCATTCTCATATCATTTACCCTAGTATTTCATGATCCTGAGGCGACTGAGAACCCTTTAATAAAGGAATCCTTTTTCACTTGAATAGTCAAGTGATACTTACCAGTGACTATCACGTAATGTTACAGGTAGTTGCATTTTCTTCCTCTTCTTTCTCTCCTTTCTTCTTTGTCACACGGTCCATTGTGTTATAGCCCACGTGTCATGATAACACTTGTACCATCTTTTCATTTAGATTCCACCTACAATTATTTACCGATTCCAGTTCTGAAATAGGCTTTCATGATCTACTCACTAGAATTCTCAAGTGCATAAGGTACTGAGACATATACATGTTCACACCATTATAAAGAACAAAGTATAAACATTGAGGTTTTTCTCACACCCATGTTCCTGTGTTCTTTGATATGATATGTGTTCATTTCCTTCACTATATAGGATTGCAAGTTTTCCATTTGTACCTTAATGGCAATGACGCTATACAATTGAACACATATCATCCTGTTATCCATATAGGTGTGTATTTACCTGCTTGACTATTTTTGGTTGTTTGATCCAGAATGTTTCTCCAGATAGGTCATGTGGAAATTTTCTTTCCTCAGTACAAATGTTTTCACTATGGCTTTGGAAAAATTTTTTGTATGTGCATCATGGTCATTTGACCCATTGTACTCTCAAGTAGCAATATATTGTACTGTTATGTTGTACTATGTACTAATTACGTGTTTATATGGTTTTGTAACCCTTTATGATCTTAGATAACTTTATCCTTGATAAAGACCTAAAAACAAGGTCGAAACGTTGGATGAATTATCCTTTTGCACAAATAAAGAATTTTCAGCATTCCAAGAGTTCTTTTCTTACGTTATTGATCACTATAGTGTGCCAGAGCTATTTCTATTGAATTGACTCTTATTTTTTCTGAGCACCTGCTATATACACAGTGACCCAGACATATTCAAGTTTCATTCAGAAGGCAGAGGGAAGCCTTAGCAGCTGAGCCTATATCTTGGCTTGTGAGCATTAGAACAGGCCGGCGATTACAGGGTAACATGAAAAATGTCCAGCTTGCATTATGACTAGAACATGACAATATCCTTTTAAGTACTAACCTATGATGCGTTCCTAAGCAGTTGATGTTATATGTTCTACATTTCATTTTCTGCATACTTTACAAGTAACTCACAATTTTGCCTCTTGTAACATACTCCCACCACCACTGTGGTAAAGCTTCAATTACAAATTCAAACGCACAAAAATCTGTTATAGATATACAGATTTTCAGAAAAGCTCAAGAGAGTCAGAAATAAAAAATACTTTTTCTTTATTTAGATATTTTCACTATTAAAATTACATATATACAAAACTCCACTGTATAGTACCCATGGACTGGTCAAAACAGGTCAGAAAAATCATAAGCCCGCATTAACAAATGGATTAAGAATTCATAATGCCCTATACTTGAAATAAACATATATAAGGCTCTAATGAAAATTCAAACTTCTTTTTTCCAAATGCAGGGTTATTCAGTAAACAGTAGACATAGTTACATCATGTGGTAAGTGATACTAAAGTGCACATACCATTATAACATTATCCTATACTACTCTGGGATTCACAATCTATTTAATACACTCCCAAGTTATTGTGGATAGGAACCGGGTTGTAATACTATTGGGGTTGCACCATAATATGCCACCCAGCTTTCAATGAGAGCAGTAAACCCACTGAACCACCACAGAGATAACTAATGTCCGTTACCTGTTAGGGAGACCTGAATTCCACGTCCTGCGACCCCAACACGTGTTGGGGTCGCAGGACGTGGAATTCAGGTCTCCCTAACAGGTAACGGACATTAGTTATCTCTGTGGTGGTTCAGTGGGTTTACTGCTCTCATTGAAAGCTGGGTGGCATATTATGGTGCAACCCCAATAGTATTACAACCCGGTTCCTATCCACAATAACTTGGGAGTGTATTAAATAGATTGTGAATCCCAGAGTAGTATAGGATAATGTTATAATGGTATGTGCACTTTAGTATCACTTACCACATGATGTAACTATGTCTACTGTTTACTGAATAACCCTGCATTTGGAAAAAAGAAGTTTGAATTTTCATTAGAGCCTTATATATGTTTATTTCAAGTATAGGGCATTATGAATTCTTAATCCATTTGTTAATGCGGGCTTATGATTTTTCTGACCTGTTTTGACCAGTCCATGGGTACTATACAGTGGAGTTTTGTATATATGTAATTTTAATAGTGAAAATATCTAAATAAAGAAAAAGTATTTTTTATTTCTGACTCTCTTGAGCTTTTCTGAAAATCTGTATATCTATAACAGATTTTTGTGCGTTTGAATACTTTACAAGTAGTAGAATTTGCTTTGATATAGGCAACTGGATTTTCACAATGAAAAGGCAAAGGATAACGCCCGAAAAAGACGCCATACATTATGTCAGTGCCATCACTGACAAACCTGGATTGACCATGAAATACATCAATCCCCTTAAAGGTGAGTTAAAACAAGTTTTAACTAAATTGCCTTAATATTGTCATGCATTAGAATGACTGTCTTAGGTAATGATAAATATTTTCTACAGGAAGAGGAGTGTTTGCTGAAACTGAAATCGAAAAAGGGAGTTTTGTTGCAGAATATCGAGGCGAGCTCACGTATGCACTTACGATGGTAGACAACTACTCGAGATTTATGGTTGTGGTACAAGTCAAAGATCTAATGGCCCATACTGCAGCGAAGGTCTTCCAAGCACACTTATGCAGACCTCATGGCTACTCAGAGAGAGTCCTCACAGATCAAGGCACAGCCTTTGAAGCGGAAATCTTCAAGGACTTCTGCAGCTTTTACCGATGCAGGAAGATGCGCACTACACCCTACCATGCTCAAACCAATGGTTATCAACCTGCTCAGGACTTTACCCCATATTCCAGATGTGGCCTTACAAGTGATTTATAGAGGGGTAACAATACGTTGGGATCACCGGATCTAATCTCCCTTTTTATACACCCTAAAATCTTGTTTGCTTTAGAATAAACAATAACATCATAAAGGTATAGCAGTACCGTTTCAAAGTTTCGGTGTCCCAAGCAGCATTCCATCAGCCTCTGGAAGGTTCCTGGCAAATTGCACAGCTCGAAGGGCATGCTTTTGAACTCGCAGAGACCCATCGGGGTGGCAAAGGCGGTCTTCTCCCGGTCTGCCTCAGCAACGGACACTTGCCAATAGCGACTAGTGAGATCAAGGGTAGAAAAATAATTTGCAGTTCTCAATGCAGCTAGCTATTCCTCAATACAGGGGAGTGGTGCTGTCCTTCTTCTTTAACAGGACCAACGGAGCTGCCCAGAGGCTACAACTGTCACGGATAACCCCAGCCTCCTTCATGTTGCTCAACATGTCCTTGGTACACTGGTAATGTGCAGGTAGTTTTGGCTTATATCTCTCTTTGATGGGTGGGTGTGCACTTGTGGGGATGTAGTGTTTGACCCCTTTTATTCTTCAAAAGTCTAGCGGATGTTTGCTGAAGACTTGCTCGTATTCTTGCACTAGCCTGTAGACCCCCTTCTTGTGATGTGAAGGTGTGGAGTCAGTGCCTACGTGTAATTCCTTACACCACTCCTCTGGCTGACTTGGTGAGCTGTCACTGAATGGGTGGGCTGAAGCAATGGTGGATGCTGCTGTTTGGATAGCATGTGTATCTACTGAGAACAGCTTATCAATGGTGGCAAATCGGAGCAGCTTAATCTCTTGCTCTCCGCAGTTCAACACTCTCATGGGCACTCTTCCCTTCCATATTAATGAATAAAACTATGATGTAAATAGCATATAGATACCCCACAAATGCAGATAAAAGTAGGTTATGGGAAAAGGGGGAAGAGAGAAACAGGAAAATAGTGGAATAAAGTATACCTTCCAGGTGGGAGAGGAAATGGCAGCACAGCCAGTGGAGGTGAAGCAAGGGGAGCCTGCAACTAAAGAGTTGAGAGCGTTATCACATGGTGACTGAGCCTGATTGTAACGGGAGCATAGAGGTGCCGATCCTGTCTTACCTGCGTTGGTGTAGAAGTGGGTGTCCTGTGGTGGAGTCAGCTATGTGCAGTGGTGGCCGTGGGTTCTTTTATGTGCGACCGTAGTAATAGCTGCGCCCACTTCCTGTATGGGAGTGGAATGCAGTGAGGGTAATGGAACGCACGCCTGCGCATTTGTGTTTAACGTCGCGCATGTGCAGAACGGAGAAAAGGCTGCGCTCACTTCCTAATGAAAGGGAGTGAGACGCATCTGGGAAGGGAAGGGAAAAGATTAGGGTTTGGGGATGATGAAAGGGCTTTCTACGGGCAAGGATGGCAAAGGGTGGCAGTGACGGAAAGTCAGGCAGCCTGTCCTGTCCTGTCCTGTCCGTCCGTCTTTTTGTATCATGAATTGGAAAGACTGCAAGGGGGAGGGGAGGTGCTTGTGTCCAAAAGGAGGAGTTATTCAGATTCATTGCAGTGGGCGGCGGCTGCAAAAAGCACCATTCTTCTTGTTTTTGCTCTGCAAAACAGCCTTTTCAAGGGTTGGCTTGGGTGACAAAATGTCTTCTGTAGGCGTGGGTTTGTCTCCCTCTCCCTAAGATGTGTCCGGTATAGGCCAGGGTGCCACTCAAGGCCGTAACCAATTCGGGTTATAGCTTCTCGGCCTTTTGGCTAAGATCAAGTGTAGTTTCGGAGGACGCTACCTTGGTCGGTACTGGAAGGTGCCTGGGATTGCACGTCTGCCGGCCTTGAGGAAGTGTGTGCGCCTTCTGGTGACACATAGCCCTCTTGTGCCTGGACGGTTCCCAGGCAACGGGAGGCGATCACCTTTGTTATTTTGAAGTCCTACTGATAAACAGAAAAAAAAAAAATTAAATCTGTTCTTATCAGTTTAATATCTGATACGTCCCCTCTCTGGGGACCATATATTAAATGGATTTTTAGAACAAGGAGATGGAAAAAATCTTGCTCTGTCCACTGCACGCATTGACCTGGTATTGCAGTACCTCCAGGACCGGTGCACCCCTTCTTAACCCAGTTTCCAAAAGCAGAACTCAATTCACCTGATTCAAATGAGCCCCATTAGTGAATTGAAAGAAAGCAAAAACTTTATATGCACCTCAATTTGGCCAATTCACTTTTCACACTTTCACCCTTTTTTTTATCTTTCACACCTTTTACTTGCTTTATTGATGCAAAAAGCTGTGCCAAATAGCAAACTCATCTCCACTCAACTTGACCAACTCTGCTATGTCCCGTGCAGTATCTTATTCTCAGTCTTATCTAGATCATTTGCAATTGAATAGAATAGATCCCTTTTGGCTGCTTATGACTGTGTAAAATATGTAGTTTTACTGGGCTGGGATGAGAGAATCCATTGAAGCATGGTGTAGGGATTGTGGTTCCTGTGTGCTAAGAAGAGAGGCTGGCACCAGCCAGAAAGCCCCATTGCAGCCAATAATCACTTAATAACTTTTTCAACTTGTCATCATATGGGAGGCCTTCCATTCCTTGTAGTAGTCTAGTTGCCCACCTTTGAACTGACTCTAACTTCTGAATGTCCTTATTAAAATGTGGAGCCCAAAACTGGTTCCCATATTCCAGATGTAGCCTTACAAGTGATTTATAGAGGTGTAACAATACGTTGGGATCACGGGATCTAATCTCCCTTTTTATACACCCTAAAATCTTGTCCCAAGCAGCATTCCATCAGCCTCTGGAAGGTTCCTGGCGCATTGCACAGCTCGAAGGGCATGCTTTTGAACTCGCAGAGACCCATAGGGGTGGCGAAGGCGGTCTTCTCCCGGTCTGCCTCAGCAACGGACACTTGCCAATAGTGACTAGTGAGATCAAGGGTAGAAAAATAATTTGCAGTTCTCAATGCAGCTAGCGATTCCTCAATACGGGGAGTGGTGCCGTCCTTCTTTTTTAACAGGATCAACAGAGCTGCCCAAAGGCTACAACTGTCACGGATAACCCCAGCCGCCTTCATGTTGCTCAACATGTCCTTGGTACACTGGCAATGTGAAGGTGGTATTGGCTTATAGCTCTCTTTGATGGGTGGGTGTGCACCTGTGGGGATGTGGTGTTGGACCCCTTTTATTCCCCCAAAATCTAGCGGGCTTCCCACCGGTAACCCGCTCCCCAGCTTGGATGGATGCTGAGGGAGCCCCTTTTGCCCGCAGGCTCTGGCCCTGGGAACTGTAGCCTTGGCGGTGACTGTGCTTCCCTCTACGGTGTGAGCTGTTGCCTTCAATCGGGTCTTGACTGCTGGGAAACCCTGGAGGTTCCTGTCGCTAACGGATTTGACCGGTTTTACGGCGACTCCTAGCCTGGTCGGGGTCCGTAGGCCCTGCCGGATGGTGCTGGCTTCTCTTCACTCCCCGATCTGGTACCGGCGGGCCACCGCCCATCCCCGGTCCGTACGGTTCACTCCAATCAGCCTCTCCTGCAGAAGGTCACCACCGTCTGCCAACCTTGCTGAGTGCCCGGGCCACACACCCGGACACGGTCAGTCTCCTCTCCTCTTCACTTCTCTAACTCCAAAACTGATCTCTAATCTGACTCCTTTTCCCGCCTCCAGGACTGTGAACTCCTCGGTGGGTGGGATCAACCGCCTGGCCCACCCCCTGGTGTGGACATCAGCCCCTGGAGGAAGGCAACTAGGATTTGTGTTTAGCTTCGGTGTGCCTAGCCGGAGTGTAGAGTGTGTTGGTGTAGTACCTGTGACGACCTGGCTTGTCCAGGGCGCCACATTCCCCTATAGTAAAATGCAGACCGTCCGCGGGCTGCCCGTCCATCACCGGTTTTATTTTCACAACTGAAAAAGAATAAAACGGTAAAACATGTAAAAGCATCATAAACATTTTACAACGGTACAGCTTCCGCTCTTCTCCCACCCAAACAACCTGGCCCTGATGCTGCCCCTAAGAAGCGGGCAGCACCCCTTGACCCCAGTCCAGCACCAAGTTGCCCGAGCGGGTTCTGTCTCTTTCAGGGGGCCCACGTCCAAGGGGACCCCTGAACCCCCGGAGGATCGCCACCGGTTACGGTAGTGGCGGGCCTAGGCCATCCCTTTCCTCCAGGCCCATCCTCTCAAATCAGCCTCTCCGGAGGCGGTAACGGTGTCAAGCCAACAAACATTTTTATTTACATTGCACTAAGTTTGTGGTTGCCCTGCAAGTTCTCGGGCTTGTCCGTAAGCAGTTCCTTACGCAATGGTTGCACAGTCCCTACGGGGACAACAGTTGCCGGCAACGGCCGGTTTAATCACGGTTCAATCAGGTAAACTTCTTTGGTTGATCATCTTTACTTATCATTTAAAACTTTCAAACTGGTACACTCAACACATAAAGCCCCCCCCTTTTAAAGAGTAGTTTCCCTGTACCTAAGTGGGGGTCTACCTAGGTTGGGGCGAGTGGACCTTCGGGGTCCGGTGTCAGTGGTGACAGGCAGTGGGGCAGAGGGAACAGTCAGTTCCTCCTCCCTGCTATCATGTGGGGCAGAAGGAGGCGTAGGGGAGCTGGGTACAGGTACATCCCTGGGCACTGGCTCGCGGTTAACCGTTTCCATCATTTCTTCATCCACGGGTTGTGGGAACAGTATCACTGGAAGGATCACCGCACCGTTCTGTGTAGGCCAGTCTGCTGGAAAATCACCCATCATGGTGTGGATTACCTCTTTTTCCTTCTCCACTGGACTGGGAACTGGAGCCTCATCCGCTACTCTCAATGCTGGTGGGCACTTCTTCAGGTGGTCTCGGGAAACCGTGGCCAAAGTCCCCCCCTGGTCACGGCTGATCTGGTAGGCATTCCCATTCTCCCATCCTGTGGGCTGGACTACATACGGGGTTTTTTCCCATTGATCATCCAGCTTGTGGGCCCTTCTTTTCCGCTTCAGCACTACATCCCCAGGTTGGAAGGAACCGGCAGGCGCCTTCTTGTTGAAGCACTGCTCCTGTTGTCCCCGACTCCGGCACAAGTTCTTTTCAACATACTCCTGGACCTGTCGGTACTGTGTCCTCCGCCGAGTGTCCCATTCAGCTGTCGACAGGAGTGCTTCTGAAGCTTCCAAGCCCATTTCCAGATCCACTGGTAGCCGGCCGGGACGAGCTCTCATCAGGTATGCTGGAGTGCATTTCGTAGAGCTGGAAGGGATGTTGTTGTACATATCGACCAGGTCAGGTAGCTTCTCCAGCCACAGGTTCCGCTCTTCCAGTGGTAACGTCTTGAGGAGGCCCAGGACCAAGTGGTTCATCTTTTCACAAATGCCATTGGTTTGGGCGTGGTAAGGCGTGGTCCGGATTTTCTTGCAGCCGTACAACTGGCAGAATTCCTGGAATACCTCTGCTTCAAAGGCCGGACCCTGGTCGGTAAGCACCCTCTCCGGGTACCAATGCGGTCAACAGAAATAAGCCTGGAAAGCCTTAGCAGCGGTGCGGCCGGTTAAGTCCTTAACTGGGACAACCACCAGGAACCTCGAGTAGTGGTCTACGATGGTCAGAGCGTAGGTGTACCCACTTCGGCTGGGGGTGAGCTTTACATGGTCAAGGGCAACCAGCTCCAGCGGTTGGTGTGTAATGATCAGGTGTAGGGGTGCCTTCTGGCTGGCCTCGTCCTTCCTTCTCAATGCGCAAGGGCCACATTCTCGGCACCAGGCCTCCACAGATTCCCGCATTCCACTCCAATAGAACCGCTCTCTTAACAACATCTCTAGCTTCTTCCACCCGAAGTGCACTGCACCATCATGGTATGCTTGCAGGACGGTGGGCACGTTAGCCTGGGGAATCACCAGCTGGCGGATCTTCTCGTGAGTCTTTGGATTAATCAGCTCGCGATACAACTTCCCCTGGTGTAGGTATAGCCGGGTCCGTTCTTGCCACAGACGTTGGGCTTCGGCAGGGGCAGCAGGGTCTATCCCAGCAGAACCCTGTTCCACTAGAGTCTTGACCAGGCGGACAGCAGGTGCCTGGTCCTGAGCTTCCTGCCAGTCCTGTCGGGGCAGCGGATCCAGGTTCACCCGTTGTTGGTAGACGTGCACCTTCTCAGTGAATGGCCGGTGAAATGCAGGCAACTCGATCTCTGCGAGGTCATCATCCTCTGGCCCCTCTTCCGACAGGTGGGGCATCCGGGAGAGTGCATTGGCATTGACGTTGGTACGGCCGGCCCGGTACTTGATGGTGAAATCGTAGTTGGCTAACCTGGTCACCCACCGCTGCTCCAACGCGCCCAGCTTGGCCGTATCTAGATGGGTCAGCAGGTTATTGTCTGTGTACGCGGTGAACTTGGCTGCTGCCAGGTAATGGCGGAACCGCTCGGTGATAGCCCACACCAGTGCCAAGAGCTCAAGCTTGAAGGAGATGTAGTTCTCAGGGTTCCTCTCAGTCGGTCGGAGTTTTCGGCTAGCATAAGCTATTACCTTTTCCCTTCTGTCTTGGACCTGGGATAGAACAGCCCCCAAGCCCACATTGCTGGCGTCGGTGTAGAGGATGAATGGGCGGCTGTAGTCAGGGTACGCTAGGATTTCCTCTCCGGTCAGGGCTGTTCTCAGCTGGCGGAAGGATTCCTCATGCTTTTCTTCCCACACCAATGGGGCTACTAGGGATCTACCACCCTTGGTCTGTCCTACGAGGAGGTCTTGCATGGGGGCAGCCATCTTTGTGTACCCCTTAATGAAGCGACGGTAATATCCCACCAGGCCCAGAAACTGCCTCACTTCCCTCACTGTGGTCGGTCTCGGCCAGTCATCATAGTATCATAGTTTTAAGGTTGAAGGGAGACTCTAAGTCCATCTAGTTCAACCCGTAGCCTAACATGTTGATCCAGAGGAAGGCAAAAAACCCCAATGTGGCAAACAAGTTCCAATGGGGAAAAAATTTCCTTCCTGACTCCACATCCAGCAATCAGACTAGTTCCCTGGATCAATACCCTGTCATAAAATCTAATATACATAACTGGTTATATTAAATTTTTCAAGAAAGGCATCCAGGCTCTGCTTAAATGTTAGTAGTGAATCACTCATTACAACATCATGCGGCAGAGAATTCCATAGTCTCACTGCTCGTACAGTAAAGAATCCTCGTCTGTGATTATGATTAAACCTTCTTTCCTCAAGACGTAGCGGATGCCCCCGTGTTCCAGTCGCAGGCCTAGGTGTAAATAGATCTTTGGAAAGGTCTCTGTACTGTCCCCTCATATATTTATACATTGTGATTAGATCTCCCCTAAGCCTTCGTTTTTCCAGACTAAATAACCCCAAGTTTAATAACCTGTCTTCGTATTGCATCCCCCCCATTCCTCTAATAATCTTGGTCGCTCTTCTTTGCACCCTCTCCAGTTCAGCTATGTCCTTCTTATATATCGGTGACCAGAATTGTACACAGTATTCTACGTGCGGTCGCACTAGTGACTTGTACAGAGGTAGAACTATATTTTTTTCATGAACACTTATACCTCTTTTAATACATCCCATTATTTTATTAGCCCTGGCAGCAGCTGCCTGACACTGTCCACTAAAGTGAAGTTTACCATCCACCCATACACCCAAGTCTTTTTCTGTGTCTGTTTTACCCAGTGTTCTACAATTAAGTACATAATCATAAATGTTATTTCCTCTACCCAAGTGCATGACCTTACATTTATCTACATTAAACTTCAATTGCCACTTCTCAGCCCAATCCTCCAATTTACATAAATCTCCCTGTAATATAAAATTATCCTCCTCTGTATTGATTACCCTGCAGAGTTTAGTATCATCTGCAAATATTGAAATTCTACTCCGCATGCCCCCAACAAGGTCATTTATAAATATGTTGAAAAGAAGCGGGCCCAATACTGACCCCTGTGGTACCCCACTATGAACTGAGACCCAGTCCGAGTACGTACCATTAATAACCACCCTTTGTTTCCTATCACTGAGCCAGTTTTTAACCCAGTTACACATATTTCCCCTATCCCCATTATTCTCATTTTATGTACCTTTTATGTACCTTATGTAGTCTTGGATGGCGGTGATCTTCTCGGGGTTGGGGGCGACACCTTCCGCACCAACCACATGTCCTAGGTACTGCACTCTGGGTTTCAGCAGATGACACTTTGAGGGCTTCAACTTCATCCCATACTTGGCAAGGGACGCGAACACCTCGGCTAGGTGCTCCAGGTGGGCTTCATACGTCTGTGAGTACACAATCACATCATCCAAGTACAGCAAAACGGTCCCATAGGCAGTCTTCTCTCGGTCTTCCGGTGCCACGGCCACCTGCCAGTACCCGCTGGTGAGGTCAAGGGTGGAGAAGTAGTTAGCGGTTCTCAGCGAGGCCAGGGACTCTTTGATGCGGGGCAGAGGGTAAGCATCCTTATGCGTTATCTGGTTAATCTTCCGGTAATCCACACACATCCGCATGGTGCCATCCTTCTTCTTAACCAGCACCAACGGAGCGGCCCAGGGACTACAGCTGTCCCTAATAACCCCTGCCTCCTTCATGTTCCTCAACATGTCTTTGGCGCATTGGTAGTGCGCAGGGGGAATAGGCCTGTATCTCTCTTTAATAGGGGAGTGTGTACCGGTAGGGATGTGGTGTTGAACCCCTTTAATCTGCCCAAAATCTAGAGGGTGCTTGCTAAAAACCCGCTCATACTCCTGTACCACCCGGTATACCCCTTCCTTGTGGTGTATGGGGGTATCATCAGTGCCGACATGTAGCTCTCGATACCACTCGCCTAACTCCCCCAGGGATGAGTGGGAACCGGCAGCAGGCGGTGTGACCGGGGGAACGGCTTCATGGATCGTGTGGGGATCTAGAGTGAGCAATTTGGCAAGGGTAGCGTACCGGGTGGTGCATGAATGCACACATATTGGTTTTATAATCTTATTGTATTACTTTATATTCTTATTTCACTTGTGCATATCTCCACCATAATCCTGGCTAAGAAATATAGCTTTTTTTGGGGTACACAGGTAGTAAGGTCTTCTTTCTATTTCTTTAGGGGTGATATAGCCTGGTGGAACTCTAGACCTCTAACATTATATATGCACCCTTTTTCTTTATGGTTCTTGGACACCTTATAACATTCTTCCATACATATATATCTTTCTCATAAATTATAAATAATTAGGCATTTTTATATATTTTATTTACATTTTCATAAATAACTTTTTACAAAGCATGGGGGACATTCTCACATACATATAATTTTCATGTACGCATTCTGAAAATTTACGCATAAACCGTACACACTCCTTTTTGTAACAATTTCTATAACTCATTCGCTGAACTCTCATCCCGGATATTCATTCTTACACCGAATTTCCTGTTATAACACAACATTCATGATTTTTATTCAATTTATTTTTATTTTTTAGGTTTATTAGTAGTGATGAGCGAGTACTAAAAAGCTCGGGTGCTCGAAGCTCGGGCCGAGCCTCCCAAGATACTCGTGTACTCGGCCCGAGCACCGAGCCCAATGTTATCCTATGGGAGACCCGAGTATTTTTGTGAAATGACCACCGGCAGCATGTAGAAACCCTAAAAATGGCACAAAAGTCTCCGAAGAGTGCTCAAATGACATGGCAACAGCATGGGGAAGACCCCTTGAAGCATTTATCACTCAAAAGTCACAGCTGTGAATAATTTTGTCCGCGTTTTACGCCATTTTTACGGACTCACCAGAAAACCTTCCAAAATGACACCAAAATGATTTTTCATAGCGGAAATGTTAAGGGCACATACCCAATAGTGAGATAGAGCTAATGTATGTTACTTTTTGAGATCAATACATGAAAGATTTTACGTAAAACATTGTGTGGCACTCCGATGTCCCTGAGAAGAGACGTACATAAAGGCCTCTGAGTCTAATGTGCCCATTTTGAGGAACTGAGTCTTTGTAGTATTTTCCTTTGCCAGGGCAGTCCAAAATTGTGAAGTTCACCAATGCCCCTGCATACAGACGTGCATGATGGCCTGTAAACCTGAAGTGCCCATTGTAAGGAAGTGGGTCTATTGTAGTATAGCCCTTAGGCAGGGCAGCCAAAAATTGGGAGGCTCCACGTTGTCCCTGGATAGAGACGTGCATGAGGGCCTCAAAACATTAAGTGTCCAGTGTCAGGAAGTGGGTGTATTATAGTATAGCCCTTAGGCAGGGCAGCCAAAAATTGGGAGGCTCCACGTTGTCCCTGGATAGAGACGTGCATGAGGGCCTGTAAACCTGAAGTGCCCATTGGAAGGAAGTGGGTCTTTTGTAGTATAGCCCTTTGGCAGGGCAGCCAAAAATTGGGAGGCTCCACGTTGTCCCTGGATAGAGACGTGCATGAGGGCCTCAAAACATTAAGTGTCCATTGTCAGGAAGTGGGTGTATTATAGTATAGCCCTTTGGCAGGGCAGCCAAAAATTGGGAGGCTCCACGTTGTCCCTGCATAGAGACGTGCATGAGGGCCTCAAAACATTGTTCCCATTGCAAAGGAGCGGGTCTCCTGTCGTTGTAATGTCCATTCTGCAAAGAATGGGCGAAAAAATTTACCACTGGGGGTATACCTGAAACAAAGGCCTAACTCTTGTAACGGTCATCATGGTGGCGCATGAGGAGAAGGAGGAGCAGTCCAGCGATTATCCAAAGTCCAGAAGTGTGTACCCATGGGTGACTGGAGGTACATGGCAAATTCCCGTTACAAACTTTAAATTCCGCTCTCATTTGCTGGTGGTGTGGTGAAGTCTGGCCCAATCCAACCCTTGTTCATCTTGATCAGAGTCAGCCTGTCAGCATTTTCAGTTGACAGGCGGGTGCGTTTATCTGTAATGATTCCACCTGCGGCACTAAAAACACGCTCTGACAAAACGCTAGCGGCAGGGCAGGCCAGGACTTCCAAGGCGTAGAGAGCCAATTCATGCCACGTGTCCACCTTGGATACCCGATAATTGTAAGGCACAGAGGAATGTCGGAGTACAGTTGTTCGATCTGCAAGGTACTCCTTGAGCATCTGGGCAAACTTAGGATTTCTTGTGGCACTACCCCGCACCTCAGGGGCTGTGGTACGTGAGGGGCTGAGAAAACTGTCCCACATCTTAAAGACTGTTCCCCTACCTCTGGCGGATTGGACTTGTGCCTCTCTCGGCTGTACGCCTTGGTTGTCCACTGATTCCTGACCTATGCCGCTAGCGTTTTGTGAGGGGAATGCTTTGCCTTCTTCCGTGACTATGGCCTTCCGGAACTGCTGCATTTTGGTTGACCTCTCCGCCTCGGGAATAAGAGACATAAAGTTCTCCTTGTAGCGTGGGTCTAACAGTGTTACCAACCAGTAATGATTGTCGGCCAAGATGTTCTTAACGCGAGGGTCACGAGACAGGCAGCTTACCATAAAGTCAGCCATGTGCGCCAGACTCTTAACAGCCAGGACTTCAGTAGCCTGACCAACACGTTGACTGAACATGCTGTCCTCCTCCTCCTCCTCCTCCTCCTCATCTACCCTGTCCTCTGGCCAGCCACGCTGAACCGAGGATATGACTGGTGTGCATGTCATATCCTCAATTTGGCCGGAGATTTGCTCCATGTCTTCATCCTCCTCCTCGTCATAGTCCTCCACTGCACGTTGTGATGAGACGAGGCTGGGCTGTGTGTTATCACCCACACCCACTACTGTTTCTTGCTGCAACTCATCGCGCTCCGCCTGCAATGCATCATGTTTGGTTTTGAGCAGAGACCGTTTTAGAAGGCAGAGTAGCGGTATGGTGACGCTAATAATGGCGTCATCACCACTCACCATCTTGGTGGAGTCCTCAAAGTTTTGGAGGATGGTACATAGGTCGGACATCCATCTCCACTCCTCAGGTGTTATGTGTGGAGTTTGACCCATTTCCCGACGGCTTAGGTGATGCAGGTACTCAACAACTGCCCTCTTCTGCTCACATATCCTGACCAACATGTGCAGAGTTGAATTCCAACGCGTGGGGACATCACACACCAGTCTGTGAGCCGGAAGATGCAAACTGCGCTGAAAGCCGGCAAGGCCGGCTGAAGCAGTAGGTGACTTTCGAAAATGTGCAGACAGGCGGCGAACTTTTACCAGCAGATCAGACAGCTCTGGGTATGACTTTAGAAACCGCTGAACCACGAGGTTGAGCACATGGGCCACGCATGGAACATGTGTCAGCTGGCCTCGCCTCAAAGCCGCCACCAGGTTCCGGCCATTGTCACACACGACCTTTCCTGGCTTTAGGTTCAGAGGTGTGAGCCAGTGATCTGCCTGCTGTTTCAGAGCTGTCCACAGCTCTTCTGCATTGTGGGGTTTGTCACCTATGCAGATTAGCTTCAGCACAGCCTGTTGCCGCTTCGCCGAGGCAGTGCTGCAGTGCTTCCAGCTTGGGACTGGTGTGGAGGGTACAGTGGATGAGGATGCGCAGGAGGAGGAGGAGGCTGAAGAGCATGACATTCCGGAGCTGTAGAGTGTGGGTGAAACACTGACTGAGGTAGGGCCTGCAAACCTTGGTGTGGGAAGGACGTGTTCCGTCCCTCGCTCAGACTGGGTCCCAGCTTCCACAATATTAACCCAGTGTGCCGTCAACGAGATGTAGCGGCCTTGCCCACAAGCACTTGTCCACGTGTCTGTGGTTAGGTGGACTTTGGGTGAAACAGCGTTGTTCAGGGCACGTGTGATGTTTTGTGACACGTGGTTATGCAACGCGGGGACGGCACACCGGGAGAAATAGTGGCGGCTGGGGACCGAGTAACGTGGGACAGCTGCCGCCATCAGGTCGCAGAATGCTTCTGTCTCCACCAGCCTAAAAGGCAACATTTCCAGCGCAAGCAGTCGCGAAATGTTAGTATTTAGAACTGTGGCATGTGGGGTGTTGGCAGTGTATTTGCGCCTGCGTTCAAAGGTTTGCTGAATGGATAACTGAACGCTGCGCTGGGACAAGGACGTGCTTGATGATGGTGTTATTTCTGAGTAGGCAACTGCAGGTGCAGGACCGGAGGAGGCTTGTTCACAGGCAGCATGGACAGGGGATTGGCTCGCATGCACAACCAGCGAAGACGTAGCAGTGACATTAGCAAGCACTGCTCCTCGACTCTGTTGTACTTCCCACAAAGTCGGGTGCTTGGCTGACATGTGCCTGATCATGCTGGTGGTGGTCAGGCTGCTAGTTTTGGTACCCCTGCTGATGCTGGCACGGCAGGTGTTGCAAATGGCCTTTTTAGAATCATCTGGATCCAACTTAAAAAACTGCCAGACTCGGGAAGACCTAACATTTGTACAGGCACCTTGTGTCGTGTTGTTGTTCCGGGGAACGGTTGCCTGACTTCTGCCTGGAGCCACCACCCTGCTTCTTACTGCCTGTTGGGATGCTACGCCTCCCTCCCCCTGTGCACTGCTGTCCTCGCTCTGCATATCCTCCTGCCAGGTTGGGTCAGTTACTGGATCATCCACCACGTCGTCTTCCTCTTCCGCACCCTGCTCCTCCTCCTGACTTCCTGACAATTGTGTCTCATCATCGTCCACCCCTTGTTGAGACACGTTGCCAACTTCGTGAGAACGTGGCTGCTCAAATATTTGGCCATCTGTACATACGATCTCCTCATGACCCACTTCAACATGAGCTGGCGAGAGGCCAGAATGTGCGAATGGAAACGTGAACAGCTCTTCCGAGTGTCCAAGTGTGGGATCATTAATGTCCGAGGACGTGTACTCAGCCTTGTGGTAGGAAGGAGGATCAGGTTCTGAAATGTGCGGTGCAGTATCACGGCTACTGACACTTGACCGTGTGGAAGACAGAGTGTTTGTGGTGGTGCCAATCTGACTGGAAGCATTATCCGCTATCCAACTAACAACCTGGTGACACTGGTCTTGGTTCAAGAGCGGTGTACTGCTGCGGTCCCCAAGAATTTGGGACAGGACGTGCGAGCGACTAGATGTGGCCCTTTGTTGTGGCAAAATTAGAGCTTGCCCACGACCTCGGCCTCTGCCTGCACCACCATCACGTCCACTTCCTTGTTCCTTGCCAACGCCCTTGCGCATTTTGCAATGCTGTGCTGACGTGTATTCACTAGACTTGGGCGTTATATCAAAGTTTGTGCAAATTGTGCACCTGTACGCTGCCACCGACAGGCACACACGTGCGGTTTTTAAATGCAAGCACGGACGCACTAAGAACCTAACAGGTTTTAGGAGCAAAAATTAATGATGAGAACTCTGACACTATCAGCCACTGCTGACTGACGTGTATTATACACTACACTTGTGCGTTATATAATAGTTTGGTAAAAACGCACACAAGTGCACCTGTACGCTGCCACCGACAGGCACACATGTGCGGTTTTTAAATGCAAGCACGGACGCACTAAGAACCTAACACAGGTTTTAGGAGCAAAAATTAATGACGAGAACTCTGACACTATCAGCCACTGCTGACTGACGTGTATTATACACTACACTTGTGCGTTATATAATAGTTTGGTAAAAACGCACACAAGTGCACCTGTACGCTGCCACCGACAGGCACACACGTGCGGTTTTTAAATGCAAGCACGGACGCACTAAGAACCTAACACAGGTTTTAGGAGCAAAAATTAATGACGAGAACTCTGACACTATCAGCCACTGCTGACTGACGTGTATTATACACTACACTTGTGCGTTATATAATAGTTTGGTAAAAACGCACACAAGTGCACCTGTACGCTGCCACCGACAGGCACACACGTGCGGTTTTTAAATGCAAGCACGGACGCACTAAGAACCTAACACAGGTTTTAGGAGCAAAAATTAATGACGAGAACTCTGACACTATCAGCCACTGCTGACTGACGTGTATTATACACTACACTTGTGCGTTATATAATAGTTTGGTAAAAACGCACACAAGTGCACCTGTACGCTGCCACCGACAGGCACACACGTGCGGTTTTTAAATGCAAGCACGGACGCACTAAGAACCTAACAGGTTTTAGGAGCGACAATTGCTGAGAAGTCTGACACTATCAGGACTGTTTTAGACTGTGTACACCAGCCCCAGATATGATGAAGGCTGGTATACGGTCACCACTAGGAATGGCTATATACCCTGCCTGCCTGCCTGCCTGCCTGTATACTGCTACAATAGTCCTGACAAGGACTCTTTTGGTCACTAGCCTGTATTCCAACCTGGCTATACCCTGCCTGTATACAGCAACAATAGTCCTGAGAAGGACTCTGCTACTGTACTCCGACCTGGCTATACCCTGCCTGCCTGTATACAACTAGAATAGTCCTGAGAAGGACTTTTGGTCACACTGTTTGCAGCCCTGCTACGGAAATAGCTATAAAGGGCCGCAAACCTTTCCCTGAAGCAGCGACCCTCTCCCTGCACTGACTGTCTGGATAGCTGTGAGCAGAGCACAGCGCGCCCGCCGGTATAAAGGCTCGGTCACGCTGTGCAGGCCGGCCAATCACTGCAATTCCACAACTAACAGGGCTGTGGCATTGCAGTGGTCTGCCAGCCAATCCCTGCATGAGGGCTGGCTCTCAAAAGAGCGCCAACATGCAGGGATGAAGACCACGAGTACAGCACGAGTATCGCGAGATTACTCGGTCCCCGTCGAGTAGACCGAGTACAGTGATACTCGTGCGAGTACCGAGTAGTAACAAGCATGCTCGCTCATCACTATTTATTAGTAAAATGGCTTACACTCCCCTTTTTTCCACTTTTTTCTTCACTACTTTTATAAAGAAATTTTTCCTTTCTTTATTCTTAATGCAATTTTATATAGCAACACCACCATTTTTTGCCACGAACATAATTTTTCTTGTCCGTCATCCCGTTCACCCTTACAGGGTTGTGGACAGATGCACTTGTCACTACACTTCTAAGACTCAATACAGGGTCTGGAGCTCAATGCTCCCTTTTTGTTTTTTTTTTCTTCTTTTTTTTCTTTTTTTCATTTTGTCCTTCTTCTTCTTCTTTTTCTGATTTTTGTCTCAAAAAGCTGATGAAATTTGAAACACTATACCCCAGTGATTTTATAAATGTTTCTCAATATATCACTTGAGAACTTTTATGGCCGGTATTGTAACAGTTGACCATCCCGGCAGTATTTGAAATACAGCAGTCAGTCCTCTGACGTAGCTCCATATGTGTATATATAGAGGTTCTTCCTCCTTTGATTGCATACTGTTCTTTTTTTGCCCTGATGAAGGAGACAGTGATCTCTGAAACACATTGACCGGAAAAAAGAATAAAGAGATGAAATAATTAACATCAGTTTCCTTTGGTGACAGCGCGGCACGCACCCGATTTTCCTCCTATACGTTATTGCTCTTCTACTAGGGGCTGCGGCTGTCGCCATTTGTAACGTGCATTTAGGGGTTGTGACTGGCACAACCTTAATAGGTGAGTGCAACTACTATTAATTATTTGTTACCTTACCAGGTAAGACCCTAATTTGTGCGTCTGCTCCAGAGTTATTTCCCTGATTATTAATATCTGACAGGCAGTGATTGATCCTGCATTCTCACCTTCCTCTCTGTTGCACATTCTTATTGTTCCTATATGCTCTCTATTTCCATCAGACTTTTTTTGTCCTTCGGTGGGGCTCTAACATATGTGCACCATTTATTATTTATTTTTATGGATTCCTTTCTTTTTTCATGCTAGCGTTCATTATGCAGTAGTCATTCATGATATATCTTATATTTGTGAATCCATTAGGGCTCTATATGTCTGGTGCATCACATTGGGTCTTTTCAGCGCACAATAGGCACCTTTTTCTGTTATGCTCTGCTGCCACCTTATGGACATCCTATCAGTGATGCCAGAAAAAAATGGACATGTCTCCGTGCAGCAATCACGGACACGCGGGTACGCCGCACGGAGACACGTGCAGTGAAAAATCACTGATGTGTGAGCAGACCCATTCATTATAATGGATCTGCGTATCTCAGTGATTCTGTTATGTTTAAAAAAAAGCACAAACGTACCAGAATCACTGACGTGTGAAACAGGCCTTATAGTGTTTTGATTTATGTATGTATTATACAACTTCTGTGGATCTTGTATGAGTGACTTTTCTTCATTTTATTGGATTGTTTTAAAATATTGAAATAAAGTCACGCTTCCTATGCATCCTTTTGTATTCTGATTGGCTACTATAATACAGTTTTTAGGCACTGAGATCGATACCAGAGGCATGGTCTTCCGCTTACCAGAGGATAAGCTCAAAAGGCTAAGGGACATAATAGAAGGGTTTAGTGCTGTTAATAAGGTGGCATTAAGATAAATGAAATATATCTTCTCGGTCTTCTCGTTTTCTTGCTGAGTTGTGCCAATGGACAGAGTTTTTTCTAGACATTTGCTATTGGAAACTCAGGGAACCAAAGCTCCTGGATAGAGTTGAGCGCGGTTCGTGGTTCGTGGTTCTCCAGTTCTAGGCTCGAGTGATTTTGGGGCATGTTCTAGATCGAACTAGAACTCGAGCTTTTTGCAAAAGCTCGATAGTTCTAGAAACGTTCGAGAACGGTTCTAGCAGCCAAAAAACAGCTAAATCATAGCTTGGTTTCTGCTGTAATAGTGTAAGTCACTCTGTGAATCAAACTATTATCACATTTCAGTGTATAGTGTGCGTGAACAGCGCCTTCAGATCACTGCTGTTTCTATAATGGCGATCGCCATTTTTTTTTTTTTTTTCTTGTCTTCCTTCCCTAAGTGCGCGCGTCTTGTGGGGCGGGCCAGCATGTCAGCCAATCACAGACACACACACAGCTAAGTTGACTTTGAGCCAGAGAAGCAACGGCATGTGTGATAGGATCTGCATGTCACATGTCCCTGCATTATAAAACCGGACATTTTCTTCACGGACGCCATTATCTGCCTTCTGCGTCTTTGGTGTCAGACATCACTGTCGCAGCTCCGTCCTCCTGAGTCCTATAGCCGATACAGCTGTATGCGCTGCATACACAGCGTTAGACAGCATAGGGAGAGCACTTTATAGCAGTCCTTTTAAGGGCTCAAACCGGCAGGGTCAGAGAGCCATAGGTGACAGGTCCTGCAAACAGCAACAGCATCTGTGTAGCCAAGGTCAGGGATTTCCTCCCTGCATTTCACCATTAGGAGGGAATAGAAAGGCAGGCTTCCATTCCTCTACCCAGAGCACCACAATCCTGCCACTGTACCCTCCTGTCCTCTGCACACTCCAACTCATTATAACTAAGCCATTATACTAGCAAACACTCAGTGTACCTAGTGGCATCCTATCTGTGGCTATTGGACTTTGCTATAGTCCCACTAGTGCAAAGACATTTGCAGAGCACGTCTGCCTGCATTGCACACTCCAACTTTTTTAAACTAAGCAATTTTACTAGCAAACACTCAGTGTACCTAGTGGCATCCTATACGTGGCTATTGGACTTTGCTATAGTCCCACTAGTGCCAAGACATTTGCAGAGCGCATCTGCCTGCGTTGCACACTCCAACTAATTTTAACTTAGCCATTATACTAGCAAACACTCAGTGTACCTAGTGGCATCCTATACGTGGCTATTGGACTTTGCTATAGTCCCACTAGTGCCAAGACATTTGCAGAGCGCATCTGCCTGCGTTGCACACTCCAACTAATTATAAGTAAGCCATTATACTAGCAAACACTCAGTGTACCTAGTGGCATCCTATCTGTGGCTTTTGGACTTTGCTATAGTCCCACTAGTGCAAAGACATTTGCAGAGCACGTCTGCCTGCATTGCACACTCCAACTTTTTTAAACTAAGCAATTTTACTAGCAAACACTCAGTGTACCTAGTGGCATCCTATACGTGGCTATTGGACTTTGCTATAGTCCCACTAGTGCCAAGACATTTGCAGAGCGCATCTGCCTGCGTTGCACACTCCAACTAATTATAAGTAAGCCATTATACTAGCAAACACTCAGTGTACCTAGTGGCATCCTATCTGTGGCTATTGGACTTTGCTATAGTCCCACTAGTGCCAAGACATTTGCAGAGCGCATCTGCCTGCGTTGCACACTCCAACTAATTATAAGTAAGCCATTATACTAGCAAACACTCAGTGTACCTAGTGGCATCCTATACGTGGCTATTGGACCTTGCTATAGTCCCACTAGTGCCAAGACATTTGCAGAGCGCATCTGCCTGCGTTGCACACTCCAACTAATTATAAGTAAGCCATTATACTAGCAAACACTCAGTGTACCTAGTGGCATCCTATACGTGGCTATTGGACCTTGCTATAGTCCCACTAGTGCCAAGACATTTGCAGAGCGCATCTGCCTGCGTTGCACACTCCAACTAATTATAAGTAAGCCATTATACTAGCAAACACTCAGTGTACCTAGTGGCATCCTATCTGTGGCTATTGGACTTTGCTATAGTCCCACTAGTGCCAAGACATTTGCAGAGCGCATCTGCCTGTGTTGCACACTCCAACTAATTATAAGTAAGCCATTATACTAGCAAACACTCAGTGTACCTAGTGGCATCCTATACGTGGCTATTGGACCTTGCTATAGTCCCACTAGTGCCAAGACATTTGCAGAGCGCATCTGCCTGCGTTGCACACTCCAACTAATTATAAGTAAGCCATTATACTAGCAAACACTCAGTGTACCTAGTGGCATCCTATACGTGGCTATTGGACCTTGCTATAGTCCCACTAGTGCCAAGACATTTGCAGAGCGCATCTGCCTGCGTTGCACACTCCAACTAATTATAAGTAAGCCATTATACTAGCAAAAACTCAGTGTACCTAGTGGCATCCTATCTGTGGCTATTGGACTTTGCTATAGTCCCACTAGTGCAAAGACATTTGCAGAGCACGTCTGCCTGCATTGCACACTCCAACTTTTTTAAACTAAGCAATTTTACTAGCAAACACTCAGTGTACCTAGTGGCATCCTATACGTGGCTATTGGACTTTGCTATAGTCCCACTAGTGCCAAGACATTTGCAGAGCGCATCTGCCTGCGTTGCACACTCCAACTAATTTTAACTTAGCCATTATACTAGCAAACACTCAGTGTACCTAGTGGCATCCTATACGTGGCTATTGGACTTTGCTATAGTCCCACTAGTGCCAAGACATTTGCAGAGCGCATCTGCCTGCGTTGCACACTCCAACTAATTATAAGTAAGCCATTATACTAGCAAACACTCAGTGTACCTAGTGGCATCCTATACGTGGCTATTGGACTTTGCTATAGTCCCACTAGTGCCAAGACATTTGCAGAGCGCATCTGCCTGCGTTGCACACTCCAACTAATTATAAGTAAGCCATTATACTAGCAAACACTCAGTGTACCTAGTGGCATCCTATACGTGGCTATTGGACCTTGCTATAGTCCCACTAGTGCCAAGACATTTGCAGAGCGCATCTGCCTGCGTTGCACACTCCAACTAATTATAAGTAAGCCATTATACTAGCAAACACTCAGTGTACCTAGTGGCATCCTATCTGTGGCTATTGGACTTTGCTATAGTCCCACTAGTGCCAAGACATTTGCAGAGCGCATCTGCCTGCGTTGCACACTCCAACTAATTATAAGTAAGCCATTATACTAGCAAACACTCAGTGTACCTAGTGGCATCCTATACGTGGCTATTGGACTTTGCTATAGTCCCACTAGTGCCAAGACATTTGCAGAGCGCATCTGCCTGCGTTGCACACTCCAACTAATTATAAGTAAGCCATTATACTAGCAAACACTCAGTGTACCTAGTGGCATCCTATACGTGGCTATTGGACTTTGCTATAGTCCCACTAGTGCCAAGACATTTGCAGAGCGCATCTGCCTGCGTTGCACACTCCAACTAATTTTAACTTAGCCATTATACTAGCAAACACTCAGTGTACCTAGTGGCATCCTATACGTGGCTATTGGACTTTGCTATAGTCCCACTAGTGCCAAGACATTTGCAGAGCGCATCTGCCTGCGTTGCACACTCCAACTAATTATAAGTAAGCCATTATACTAGCAAACACTCAGTGTACCTAGTGGCATCCTATACGTGGCTATTGGACTTTGCTATAGTCCCACTAGTGCCAAGACATTTGCAGAGCGCATCTGCCTGCGTTGCACACTCCAACTAATTTTAACTTAGCCATTATACTAGCAAACACTCAGTGTACCTAGTGGCATCCTATACGTGGCTATTGGACTTTGCTATAGTCCCACTAGTGCCAAGACATTTGCAGAGCGCATCTGCCTGCGTTGCACACTCCAACTCATTATAACTAAGTTGCATTGTCAGGGATATTTATTCTTTATTATTCTGCTGTTAATAAAGCTAGACCACCACTGCAATCTTCACCACCTCTCAATTTTTACTACCACATTGTCAGTCCACAATCTTGGCGCAATCAACATGAGTGGCAAAATGACAGATGCTGGTGGAAAGGGGAAGAGGCGTGGTGGAAAAGGCAAAAAAGGTTTTGTCTGTGGGGAAAGTGGCAAAGCTCCATTATCATCTGCTGAAGATAGACCATCTACCAGCAAAAGTAAGATGTCTACTACTTACCGTGGACAATCCGATGTGCTCCCTTTTTTACGGACACGAACAACAGGAAGAAAGGTAGATGATGGGCAAAAAAGGAAAATGCTTGAATGGATCTCAAGTGGTCCAACAAGTGCCCTCTCAGCCACTTCAAGTACCGCATCCAAAAAACACCAGTCCTCTGAGTTGTCATCCCAATCACACTTGATTTCTCCCAGCTCTGAAGTCTCCATCAGCCCTGCACAGTATGGTGGAACTGAGATGGCTGAGTCTGCAGAGCTGTTCAGTCACACTATAGCCTGGGAATCAGAGGTCTGCTCCCAAGCTACAGTGAGTACAGAACAGGAAATGGTCTGCAGTGATGCCCAGAACCTTTGTGACTCTGATTCAGGCCGTGAGGACCAAGTTTCTGAGCATAATGTTGACCCTTTGTCACAAACTGTAACACCTGTGGTTATAGACAATGAGGAACATACTGATGAAGATGAGACGCAGATACCCGATTGGGATGACAACTTAAATATTCGGTCAGGGCAAGAAGAGGCTCGGTCTGAGGGGGAGGGGAGTGCAAACACAACAATTGATGATGAAGTTCTAGATCCCACCTACTGTCAACCCCCAGTCAGGCACTCGAGGAGGTCAACAGAGGCGGTGGAGGAGGATGCAACCGACGACGAAGTTACCTTGCGCCTTCCTGGACAGAGTCGGAGCACTGGTAGCACGTCTACAACTGCATCCTCAGCCACCACTCTGCCTATGAGCATTATTCGGGGTGGATCAACAGGTCGCATGGCCTCTAAGCCTTGCCTAGCCTGGTCCTTTTTTGACATAGAAAAAGATCGCCCAAATCATGTGATATGTAAAATTTGTCATGATTCTCTTAGTAGAGGTCAAAACCTCAGCAGTTTGACAACTTCTTCCATGAATCGTCACATGAATAAATATCATAGGTCCCGGTGGGAAGCTCACTGTGCTGCAATGCTGCAAGAGCGAACCATCAACCGCCCGCCCCTTCCAGTGCATCCGCGCGCTCTTCATCTTCTAGGACTGTGGGGACAGCTGTCACACCTGTTTTTCCACGCCAAACTTCCACCACTGTAACCGCAACAGGCAGTTTGCTTGTAAGGTCGTCAGTTGGTTTGGAAGGGGAAACAAGTGAGTGTGTACAGCTCTCTCAGACATCGATAGCACCAACTTTGGATGAAGGCAACATCATGTCTCCGCCTGCACTTTCCTCACAAACCTGCATTTTTCCAGGGACACCCTACTCAACACCGTCTACACACAGCAGCCAGATCTCTGTCCCTCAGATGTGGTCAAATAAAAGGCCACTTCCTCCGACCCATGACAAAGCTAAGAGGTTGACTCTATCCCTCTGTAAGCTGTTGGCTACCGAAATGCTGCCTTTCCGCCTAGTGGACACACAGGATTTTAGAGACCTTATGTCTGTCGCTGTGCCCCAGTACCAGATGCCTAGTCGCCACTACTTCTCTAAGAAAGGTGTGCCCGCGCTACACCAGCATGTCGCACACAACATCACCGCTTCCTTGAGAAACTCTGTGTGTGAACGGGTGCATTTCACCACCGATACTTGGACCAGTAAGCATGGACAGGGACGTTACATGTCGCTGACTGGGCACTGGGTAACTATGGTGATAGATGGTGAAGGGTCTGCTGCACAAGTCTTGCCGTCCCCACGACTTGTGTGTCAATCCTCTGTCTGTCCAAGTTCCGCCACAGCTTCTGCATCCTCCACCTCATCTGGGTCCTCCACCTCCGCCCCAAGCCTGCCTGGTCAGGCCACCAGCGTTCTCACTGCGCAGAAGGAATCACGCACAAGTGGGCGGGGCCTGTTCTTCGTGTTTCCTAAGCTAGGAGTCAGGTCTCCTTGTGTCTCTGTGATATACTTACCTATCTCTCTTCTAGAGCCGCTCCTGCCTCGCCATCCGGTCCTGCCGATTCCCGAACCCCGAACGCTGACTATCTGCCATCCCGTCAGTCCGTACCATCTCTGATCCCTGTGGTGACCCGTCCTCTCGCTCCATCGGTTCCGGACTGTTGATGTGACGATTCATGGAAGAAGTTGTCAAACTGCTGAGGTTTTGACCTCTACTAAGAGAATCATGACAAATTTTACATATCACATGATTTGGGCGATCTTTTTCTATGTCAAAAAAGGACCAGGCTAGGCAAGGCTTAGAGGCCATGCGACCTGTTGATCCACCCCGAATAATGCTCATAGGCAGAGTGGTGGCTGAGGATGCAGTTGTAGACGTGCTACCAGTGCTCCGACTCTGTCCAGGAAGGCGCAAGGTAACTTCGTCGTCGGTTGCATCCTCCTCCACCGCCTCTGTTGACCTCCTCGAGTGCCTGACTGGGGGTTGACAGTAGGTGGGATCTAGAACTTCATCATCAATTGTTGTGTTTGCACTCCCCTCCCCCTCAGACCGAGCCTCTTCTTGCCCTGACCGAATATTTAAGTTGTCATCCCAATCGGGTATCTGCGTCTCATCTTCATCAGTATGTTCCTCATTGTCTATAACCACAGGTGTTACAGTTTGTGACAAAGGGTCAACATTATGCTCAGAAACTTGGTCCTCACGGCCTGAATCAGAGTCACAAAGGTTCTGGGCATCACTGCAGACCATTTCCTGTTCTGTACTCACTGTAGCTTGGGAGCAGACCTCTGATTCCCAGGCTATAGTGTGACTGAACAGCTCTGCAGACTCAGCCATCTCAGTTCCACCATACTGTACAGGGCTGATGGAGACTTCAGAGCTGGGAGAAATCAAGTGTGATTGGGATGACAACTCAGAGGACTGGTGTTTTTTGGATGCGGTACTTGAAGTGGCTGAGAGGGCACTTGTTGGACCACTTGAGATCCATTCAAGCATTTTCCTTTTTTGCCCATCATCTACCTTTCTTCCTGTTGTTCGTGTCCGTAAAAAAGGGAGCACATCGGATTGTCCACGGTAAGTAGTAGCCATCTTACTTTTGCTGGTAGATGGTCTATCTTCAGCAGATGATAATGGAGCTTTGCCACTTTCCCCACAGACAAAACCTTTTTTGCCTTTTCCACCACGCCTCTTCCCCTTTCCACCAGCATCTGTCATTTTGCCACTCATGTTGATTGCGACAAGATTGTGGACTGAAAATGTGGTAGTAAAAATTGAGAGGTGGTGAAGATTGCAGTGGTGGTCTAGCTTTATTAACAGCAGAATAATAAAGAATAAATATCCCTGACAATGCAACTTAGTTATAATGAGTTGGAGTGTGCAACGCAGGCAGATGCGCTCTGCAAATGTCTTGGCACTAGTGGGACTATAGCAAAGTCCAATAGCCACGTATAGGATGCCACTAGGTACACTGAGTGTTTGCTAGTATAATGGCTAAGTTAAAATTAGTTGGAGTGTGCAACGCAGGCAGATGCGCTCTGCAAATGTCTTGGCACTAGTGGGACTATAGCAAAGTCCAATAGCCACGTATAGGATGCCACTAGGTACACTGAGTGTTTGCTAGTATAATGGCTTACTTATAATTAGTTGGAGTGTGCAACGCAGGCAGATGCGCTCTGCAAATGTCTTGGCACTAGTGGGACTATAGCAAAGTCCAATAGCCACGTATAGGATGCCACTAGGTACACTGAGTGTTTGCTAGTATAATGGCTTACTTATAATTAGTTGGAGTGTGCAACGCAGGCAGATGCGCTCTGCAAATGTCTTGGCACTAGTGGGACTATAGCAAAGTCCAATAGCCACAGATAGGATGCCACTAGGTACACTGAGTGTTTGCTAGTATAATGGCTTACTTATAATTAGTTGGAGTGTGCAACGCAGGCAGATGCGCTCTGCAAATGTCTTGGCACTAGTGGGACTATAGCAAGGTCCAATAGCCACGTATAGGATGCCACTAGGTACACTGAGTGTTTGCTAGTATAATGGCTTACTTATAATTAGTTGGAGTGTGCAACGCAGGCAGATGCGCTCTGCAAATGTCTTGGCACTAGTGGGACTATAGCAAGGTCCAATAGCCACGTATAGGATGCCACTAGGTACACTGAGTGTTTGCTAGTATAATGGCTTACTTATAATTAGTTGGAGTGTGCAACGCAGGCAGATGCGCTCTGCAAATGTCTTGGCACTAGTGGGACTATAGCAAAGTCCAATAGCCACGTATAGGATGCCACTAGGTACACTGAGTGTTTGCTAGTAAAATTGCTTAGTTTAAAAAAGTTGGAGTGTGCAATGCAGGCAGACGTGCTCTGCAAATGTCTTTGCACTAGTGGGACTATAGCAAAGTCCAATAGCCACAGATAGGATGCCACTAGGTACACTGAGTTTTTGCTAGTATAATGGCTTACTTATAATTAGTTGGAGTGTGCAACGCAGGCAGATGCGCTCTGCAAATGTCTTGGCACTAGTGGGACTATAGCAAGGTCCAATAGCCACGTATAGGATGCCACTAGGTACACTGAGTGTTTGCTAGTATAATGGCTTACTTATAATTAGTTGGAGTGTGCAACGCAGGCAGATGCGCTCTGCAAATGTCTTGGCACTAGTGGGACTATAGCAAGGTCCAATAGCCACGTATAGGATGCCACTAGGTACACTGAGTGTTTGCTAGTATAATGGCTTACTTATAATTAGTTGGAGTGTGCAACGCAGGCAGATGCGCTCTGCAAATGTCTTGGCACTAGTGGGACTATAGCAAAGTCCAATAGCCACAGATAGGATGCCACTAGGTACACTGAGTGTTTGCTAGTATAATGGCTTACTTATAATTAGTTGGAGTGTGCAACGCAGGCAGATGCGCTCTGCAAATGTCTTGGCACTAGTGGGACTATAGCAAGGTCCAATAGCCACGTATAGGATGCCACTAGGTACACTGAGTGTTTGCTAGTTTAATGGCTTACTTATAATTAGTTGGAGTGTGCAACGCAGGCAGATGCGCTCTGCAAATGTCTTGGCACTAGTGGGACTATAGCAAGGTCCAATAGCCACGTATAGGATGCCACTAGGTACACTGAGTGTTTGCTAGTATAATGGCTTACTTATAATTAGTTGGAGTGTGCAACGCAGGCAGATGCGCTCTGCAAATGTCTTGGCACTAGTGGGACTATAGCAAAGTCCAATAGCCACAGATAGGATGCCACTAGGTACACTGAGTGTTTGCTAGTATAATGGCTTACTTATAATTAGTTGGAGTGTGCAACGCAGGCAGATGCGCTCTGCAAATGTCTTGGCACTAGTGGGACTATAGCAAAGTCCAATAGCCACGTATAGGATGCCACTAGGTACACTGAGTGTTTGCTAGTAAAATTGCTTAGTTTAAAAAAGTTGGAGTGTGCAATGCAGGCAGACGTGCTTTGCAAATGTCTTTGCACTAGTGGGACTATAGCAAAGTCCAATAGCCACAGATAGGATGCCACTAGGTACACTGAGTGTTTGCTAGTATAATGGCTTACTTATAATTAGTTGGAGTGTGCAACGCAGGCAGATGCGCTCTGCAAATGTCTTGGCACTAGTGGGACTATAGCAAAGTCCAATAGCCACGTATAGGATGCCACTAGGTACACTGAGTGTTTGCTAGTAAAATTGCTTAGTTTAAAAAAGTTGGAGTGTGCAATGCAGGCAGACGTGCTTTGCAAATGTCTTTGCACTAGTGGGACTATAGCAAAGTCCAATAGCCACAGATAGGATGCCACTAGGTACACTGAGTGTTTGCTAGTATAATGGCTTACTTATAATTAGTTGGAGTGTGCAACGCAGGCAGATGCGCTCTGCAAATGTCTTGGCACTAGTGGGACTATAGCAAAGTCCAATAGCCACGTATAGGATGCCACTAGGTACACTGAGTGTTTGCTAGTAAAATTGCTTAGTTTAAAAAAGTTGGAGTGTGCAATGCAGGCAGACGTGCTCTGCAAATGTCTTTGCACTAGTGGGACTATAGCAAAGTCCAATAGCCACAGATAGGATGCCACTAGGTACACTGAGTGTTTGCTAGTATAATGGCTTACTTATAATTAGTTGGAGTGTGCAACGCAGGCAGATGCGCTCTGCAAATGTCTTGGCACTAGTGGGACTATAGCAAAGTCCAATAGCCACGTATAGGATGCCACTAGGTACACTGAGTGTTTGCTAGTATAATGGCTAAGTTAAAATTAGTTGGAGTGTGCAACGCAGGCAGATGCGCTCTGCAAATGTCTTGGCACTAGTGGGACTATAGCAAAGTCCAATAGCCACGTATAGGATGCCACTAGGTACACTGAGTGTTTGCTAGTAAAATTGCTTAGTTTAAAAAAGTTGGAGTGTGCAATGCAGGCAGACGTGCTCTGCAAATGTCTTTGCACTAGTGGGACTATAGCAAAGTCCAATAGCCACAGATAGGATGCCACTAGGTACACTGAGTGTTTGCTAGTATAATGGCTTAGTTATAATGAGTTGGAGTGTGCAGAGGACAGGAGGGTACAGTGGCAGGATTGTGGTGCTCTGGGTAGAGGAATGGAAGCCTGCCTTTCTATTCCCTCCTAATGGTGAAATGCAGGGAGGAAATCCCTGACCTTGGCTACACAGATGCTGTTGCTGTTTGCAGGACCTGTCACCTATGGCTCTCTGACCCTGCCGGTTTGAGCCCTTAAAAGGACTGCTATAAAGTGCTCTCCCTATGCTGTCTAACGCTGTGTATGCAGCGCATACAGCTGTATCGGCTATAGGACTCAGGAGGACGGAGCTGCGACAGTGATGTCTGACACCAAAGACGCAGAAGGCAGATAATGGCGTCCGTGAAGAAAATGTCCGGTTTTATAATGCAGGGACATGTGACATGCAGATCCTATCACACATGCCGTTGCTTCTCTGGCTCAAAGTCAACTTAGCTGTGTGTGTGTCTGTGATTGGCTGACATGCTGGCCCGCCCCACAAGACGCGCGCACTTAGGGAAGGAAGACAAGAAAAAAAAAAAAAAAATGGCGATCGCCATTATAGAAACAGCAGTGATCTGAAGGCGCTGTTCACGCACACTATACACTGAAATGTGATAATAGTTTGATTCACAGAGTGACTTACACTATTACAGCAGAAACCAAGCTATGATTTAGCTGTTTTTTGGCTGCTAGAACCGTTCTCGAACGTTTCTAGAACTATCGAGCTTTTGCAAAAAGCTCGAGTTCTAGTTCGATCTAGAACATGCCCCAAAATCACTCGAGCCTAGAACTGGAGAACCACGAACCACGAACCGCGCTCAACTCTATCCAGGAGCTTTGGTTCCCTGAGTTTCCAATAGCAAATGTCTAGAAAAAACTCTGTCCATTGGCACAACTCAGCAAGAAAACGAGAAGACCGAGAAGATATATTTCATTTATCTTAATGCCACCTTATTAACAGCACTAAACCCTTCTATTATGTCCCTTAGCCTTTTGAGCTTATCCTCTGGTAAGCGGAAGACCATGCCTCTGGTATCGATCTCAGTGCCTAAAAACTGTATTATAGTAGCCAATCAGAATACAAAAGGATGCATAGGAAGCGTGACTTTATTTCAATATTTTAAAACAATCCAATAAAATGAAGAAAAGTCACTCATACAAGATCCACAGAAGTTGTATAATACATACATAAATCAAAACACTATAAGGCCTGTTTCACACGTCAGTGATTCTGGTACGTTTGTGCTTTTTTTTAAACATAACAGAATCACTGAGATACGCAGATCCATTATAATGAATGGGTCTGCTCACACATCAGTGATTTTTCACTGCACGTGTCTCCGTGCGGCGTACCCGCGTGTCCGTGATTGCTGCACGGAGACATGTCCATTTTTTTCTGGCATCACTGATAGGATGTCCATAAGGTGGCAGCAGAGCATAACAGAAAAAGGTGCCTATTGTGCACTGAAAAGACCCAATGTGATGCACCAGACATATAGAGCCCTAATGGATTCACAAATATAAGATATATCATGAATGACTACTGCATAATGAACGCTAGCATGAAAAAAGAAAGGAATCCATAAAAATAAATAATAAATGGTGCACATATGTTAGAGCCCCACCGAAGGACAAAAAAAGTCTGATGGAAATAGAGAGCATATAGGAACAATAAGAATGTGCAACAGAGAGGAAGGTGAGAATGCAGGATCAATCACTGCCTGTCAGATATTAATAATCAGGGAAATAACTCTGGAGCAGACGCACAAATTAGGGTCTTACCTGGTAAGGTAACAAATAATTAATAGTAGTTGCACTCACCTATTAAGGTTGTGCCAGTCACAACCCCTAAATGCACGTTACAAATGGCGACAGCCGCAGCCCCTAGTAGAAGAGCAATAACGTATAGGAGGAAAATCGGGTGCGTGCCGCGCTGTCACCAAAGGAAACTGATGTTAATTATTTCATCTCTTTATTCTTTTTTCCGGTCAATGTGTTTCAGAGATCACTGTCTCCTTCATCAGGGCAAAAAAAGAACAGTATGCAATCAAAGGAGGAAGAACCTCTATATTGTAAAATGATTGAAATTAATACATCAAGTTATCAAATATTTCATAGTAAGACATACGTTCATAGTTCTGTTTATGTTGGAGGGCATAGGTTATTAATAAAGTTTATAAGGGATAAATATGCCCATATTGAATATACTTGAGTGCTGAGCATGGAGGGATATATTTGAATCCTTCCCGAAGCTTTCCGAAGTTTCCAGAAGGTTACGTAATATGGAACTATATTCAACTGTGTTACATTAGAATGCCCTATATGGTCTGAGCAGCTGGTATATAATACACGATGGAGGGGGCTACTGGTCGCTCTTCCACTTTGCCTGCTGTGAGAAGACTCCAGTGCTGCAAGACATGCTGTCCAAGAGATGACATCTCCTGCCATGCCATTCTGGAACCTAAGAAAGTTGGGTAAAGACTTCCCATTGATCATTATGGACTAAATGAACTCTTTGCGTAATCTATCAAAGTATATTATTTTTCCTTTCTGTAACTGAACCCTGGCAACCATTTTTTTAAATAGATAAAATACATTTATTTTTTACATCTTTGGAAGTTCTTTCTTTCATGCGGCTTTACGTATTTTGAAGAAAAATATATTTAAGAGTATATTTTTTAACATTTTGGCGAGTCAGCTATTCGTGATTTTTTTTATATTTTTTTTTTTTTTTTTTTGTTGTTCCTTCACTTTGCATAAGGGGGGTCGAAGTTATCAAAGTCATAAGTATTTTAAGTATCTCCTGCAAAGGATCAGGAATCGACAATTTATAAAAATCACGTAGAACCTAGGTAATACGTATAAGTCAAGTTGCATGAATGTTTTTTTAATGAACTTTAAAGTCTTTACAAAGTTACAGAAGTTAACTTTCGACGTATTTTTGAGCAAGAAAGATAAAGTCAGTCCATAAGAAGTATTGGACGTGCTGAACAAGGTGGATCAAGTCTTACAGGATCATCCATCAGATCATCTGATCATTTCAGGTAAGAAAATGGATTTTATCTCTTCATATGTGAAGCAAAGTAAACTTCAGTTCACTTATCCAGATATTTCTAATGTAGAAGAGATTTGGTTACGCTTTTATGAGGAGTGTGAACTTGAGAATTCACGTATAGAATGTGCAAGGTCTTTTAATAGAGAGAAACAGAAAATCAGAAATGTCTGTCATTTAGTCTATGATTTTCACAAGTTAATCGTAGAAAAGTGTAAAAATGGTGGAAATAGACAACCTGAATTGTCAGGAGAGTTAGTGACAGAGAAATCCAAAGACTGCTTAGAACTTGGAATGTCAGTCAGTGATATTGTGAATTCTGACTGTAATGTTGTAAATGATCAGTCAGATGATTTAGACTGTAATTTTGTAAATCAGAATTTTGATAATGGCGACAGACACGTGTTACCTAATCAAGGTGCCTTTCAAGATACTGAGAAAGAAGCAGGAAATGACGTAGTGAAGCCAGAAGGGGGAGGAGCCAGAATGGGACACAGGCAGAAAGCCGTCAGAGAAGGACACGTGGAGAGAGAAAATGGCGACGATCAGTTTCTAAAAATAGAACAGGCTAAGTTAGGGATTACACTTAGAAAAAAATTTATTGGACATATGCAAATTAATTCCCGCATATAATCCTAAAATACATGTTTGCAGAAATTCAGAGATATTTGAAAATTCCATCGAGAAGTTAAATTTAACCAATAGTGAGACGAATCAGTTATTCCGTATGTGGTTACCTCAGCATTTCTTTAGACAATTGGCTTTGAAAAAGTTTTCTGACAATGAGACATTTGATTGTTCAAATGATAACGACATCATAAGGCTGAAAAATCTCATATTCTGTACAAGGAATGAATCTGATCCAAACTATGAGATGTTGAAGGAATTACAAATTGAACAAAATGAGAGTACGTTCTCATTTATGTCCGTTTTTGAACGTTTGTATAGGGCGGTTATTCCAAATGTCGGATTGGATGGAATGATACGTTTATTCATCAAGAAATTTAATTTCCTTGACAATGCCGCCTGTGCAGTGGCATTAAATAAAAAGTCCCTATTCGAATGTACGACATTTATCGATTTTGTTAGAAATCGCCAAAGTCAATCAAAACAGAAATTGATTAATTCTGAAAAACCAACACAAAAAAGGGAGAGTTTCCGTGAAAAACCAACAGTGTCTCCCAGATCCAGATATTTCTGTGACAGGGTATATGCAATTCGGAGGAAGATGCATACGTGTTATAAACCATACAATCCACCCCAATTTTTATCATCTAAAAGTTTTTTTTCACAGGAAAAACCCCTGTCACCAGTGAAAGGATTGGTCACTGGGATTGAAAATCCCAGACAAATGATGAGTAATAGCTTTGAAAGACAGAAACAGGTGTCTTGTGCAGACCCTTTCCTTGGGTTAGGGTTTGATAGCCAGCAACAGCTGGGTGGTTTTTCAGAGAAAGATATTTTTTCTCATTTAAGGACAAAAATTGAGTTACAAAATAATTTCAATTCCAATTTCCTGGAAATTACTGTAATAAATCGAATCTTGCAAAAATTGAGGTTTGGTCTTTAGCTGGATAAAAGGGGATTTCTGGATAAATTAATTTTGCTAGTTGATAATCATAATTTTTCATATACAGTGAATATATATATATATATATATATATATATATATATATATATATATATTAAAAGTAGTGATAGTAAATCAAGGTCATATTTTCATTTAGTAAAATGATAGTTTAATGTTATAATTAATAATTTGATCTCTGTATATGAATAATAATATTTAAAATAAAACAATAAGAGAAAGTAACAGATTCAAAGTGTTTCATTTTTATCATAAATATGATAATAATTTTATTCTTTTATTTCCCTCAGAATTTATCAGTAAAACAGATTGATGAAGTATTAACTTTTTATTTTTGCATATGTTCTTGTCCTCAATCAGGTAACATATATTTTCTTGTGTAAGGTTAATTCGCGAAAGCATGATTGATAATTATTATTTTCTCAGGTACCAATGGTCAGAGAAGTATACTTGAACGTTTTTTTTTATGAATATATATATATCTCCTTTAGAGTTATTAGAAATGTAATCTGAGCTTTGGAAGTGTAGTAAAACTGCTTGCTGTCTTGGAATGGTGTTCCTTGCACGTAACCAGAGCATGACTTGGTACTAAAGCTAAAAATAAATGTTTGTTCCATGGTCATATGTACAGTGTGTAATACATTGGAATTTGTTTTTTTCGAGAAGTACTTCAAATTAGTAACATAATTTTTGAAATGCGCATAGAAATTGGAAAAAAGGATATGTGTTTGTCAGTTTCTATGTAGAAGTGTATGTTGGAAAAAACATGACAGTCTTGTGTGCACAGATGTGTCTTTGAATGATTGATTGTTGAGCAGCTGCTAAAGTCAGAGTACTTGGATCCAGAGTGAGAGAAAAAAAAAAAAAGGGGAATTTTTATTTTAACTTCGAGGTTATAATATGTATGTATAATATTAGATAAAAAGTTATAGTACATAAGTATAAATGAAGGAATTTATACCGGATATATATATATCTTATTCTTAGACATTTCTTTAGTATAGAGATATTAGGATTTTTTAGTAAGGGTTTATTCTGAAGAGTTACATTCTAGAATAAGGTTATAACGTTTTGATTTTCTTATATCTTTTGTGTTAGTCACTTCTTTTATTGGTACACAGATTGGTAATCATTTTTTCTTTTCAAATATGGAAGTGATATTTATAATATGGTCTTGAAGATATACAACACAAATTTTAATTTAATTTAATCTAAACATATTAATTTTTATAATATCATATTTCATGATATTGAAAGGGAGAGGTTTGGTCAATCACACATTTTATATTTGATAAATATATGTGTTTACAGGATACTTTAATAATTAATATTTCAAGTACAAAGGAAGAATTGGGAATAAAAAAATATATTTGAAGTATATCATAATGCATTTATATACTAAGAGAAGTGTATTATTTGCAAGGTTACATGACTTAATTATTTTTTATAGGATACTGATAGGCATGGTAATCCTATAAGATACTGGTAACATTAAGGTTATGTATTATTTTTATTTCAATGTATTATTTTTTATTTCAATTTTTTATTTTTATTCCAATTTTCATTTTTCTTTTATTCCTATTTTTTATATTAATTATTATTTAATATTCACATTTTTAATCAAAATCTCAAATTATACAATTTTTATTTTTTCTTCAGATTTTAAATATCTCAATTGAGAAGACACTTCAATATTTAGTTCAGTAATATCTAATATAAGAATATTACTTTATTAAATATGAATCATATTAAAAGGGAAAAGTTCCATTTTTTGGAAGAAAAGATATTTCCTTCATCAATAGATATACAATTGTTTATTTCCTAGTAACACATTATTTTTATATTAGTATGTTAACACAATAAAGATGAAATATTACTTATAGTTACACATTTCCTTATAGTAGGTTATTTAATAAATAATAGACAAATCAAATAAATTAAATTAGAGTAATAAAGATGGAAGATCGAGGTACATCTAGGTTTACCTACCTATATTTACAAATAATATATATTATATTTTTAATCAATAATAATTTATAATGGGTATTATTGTGTTTTGATGGTATCATCCAGTCTTTTCTAAAAGGTTATTTGCTTTGGTTTATAATTTACAAATGATCTAACTAAAAAAGCCACATTGTTGCTTTCATATTTATAATATGATACATGTTATAGGTACACATTATATTATTTCATACGTTATATTATATTTTGGTTACATTCAACACATTGCCACCTATGGGTTTGGAAGGGTAATGCACCAACGACAAAAAAGTCATTACAAGAAAATACTATCGTCTATACCATTATACAGTATTTTATCATTCTGAGTATCAATTATATTAATACTTTTACGATAATAATAATGATATGGTATTATAGTATTAGAAGTTATGATACGCTGTGACATTTATTAGTGATAGTTATTGCCATATTTGGTATTTAGATTAGGGATGAAGTCTTCAATCAAGATTATAGAAGAAAAAAAAAAGACTTTATAATTTTCCTAAAGTTAAAAGGAATTCTGCAAAAAGGTCCAAAAGGTAACGTCTCAAATAAGACTGTGAAACATACAAAATACACTTACCGCGTTTGCACCTCAAACATAGTGCTCCTATGGTTCCAAGATGGACAATGACACATGGTCTGTGCATTAAGACCTCCCTAAAGTTACTAAGAAGAGCAATGATGTGTTAAAGTTAACCCCTGTCGTGCTGACCAAGAACGTCTTAACATCTGTTATTCGACAACAGGCAGCATGGAGGATGAAAGGTGACTAGTGTAAATCACACTGCACAGACATCAAAGACTTCTGCTATTCTTCTACAAGTCATGAACTGTGGTTTATCAACATTGGCTATGGTCTTTGTAATAAAGAATAAAGTTTATGGACTTTGATCTAACAATGATAAACGCAATACGGGACTGTACTAAATCGGTAACCATTCATTTTTATCAAAGGATTTATTTCTAAGAGACTGTTTATGCCGGATTACATCGGAGATAAGAAGACATCAACTCAGAGGACATCATATGGTGACCGGATTTGGTTTTTGCATTTCTTTTTAGGTCTAGCGAAGTATAGTTTTATACATTTTTATATGATCAGTCACAGCCTGTCATAACATGAATCCACATTATTATATTATTGAACTTACATGAATAATGCAAATTAATTATTCTTCATCATTATTATTGATATTAATCCGTTATTGCCAAATAAGGAAAGAAGATTTGTTATTTTAACGATGTATTAATTAATTTTCGGGGTTGCTCCACCCACTTCAAGGGGGAATTGTAAAATGATTGAAATTAATACATCAAGTTATCAAATATTTCATAGTAAGACATACGTTCATAGTTCTGTTTATGTTGGAGGGCATAGGTTATTAATAAAGTTTATAAGGGATAAATATGCCCATATTGAATATACTTGAGTGCTGAGCATGGAGGGATATATTTGAATCCTTCCCGAAGCTTTCCGAAGTTTCCAGAAGGTTACGTAATATGGAACTATATTCAACTGTGTTACATTAGAATGCCCTATATGGTCTGAGCAGCTGGTATATAATACACGATGGAGGGGGCTACTGGTCGCTCTTCCACTTTGCCTGCTGTGAGAAGACTCCAGTGCTGCAAGACATGCTGTCCAAGAGATGACATCTCCTGCCATGCCATTCTGGAACCTAAGAAAGTTGGGTAAAGACTTCCCATTGATCATTATGGACTAAATGAACTCTTTGCGTAATCTATCAAAGTATATTATTTTTCCTTTCTGTAACTGAACCCTGGCAACCATTTTTTTAAATAGATAAAATACATTTATTTTTTACATCTTTGGAAGTTCTTTCTTTCATGCGGCTTTACGTATTTTGAAGAAAAATATATTTAAGAGTATATTTTTTAACATATATATACACATATGGAGCTACGTCAGAGGACTGACTGCTGTATTTCAAATACTGCCGGGATGGTCAACTGTTACAATACCGGCCATAAAAGTTCTCAAGTGATATATTGAGAAACATTTATAAAATCACTGGGGTATAGTGTTTCAAATTTCATCAGCTTTTTGAGACAAAAATCAGAAAAAGAAGAAGAAGAAGGACAAAATGAAAAAAAGAAAAAAAAGAAGAAAAAAAAAACAAAAAGGGAGCATTGAGCTCCAGACCCTGTATTGAGTCTTAGAAGTGTAGTGACAAGTGCATCTGTCCACAACCCTGTAAGGGTGAACGGGATGACGGACAAGAAAAATTATGTTCGTGGCAAAAAATGGTGGTGTTGCTATATAAAATTGCATTAAGAATAAAGAAAGGAAAAATTTCTTTATAAAAGTAGTGAAGAAAAAAGTGGAAAAAAGGGGAGTGTAAGCCATTTTACTAATAAATAGTGATGAGCGAGCATGCTTGTTACTACTCGGTACTCGCACGAGTATCACTGTACTCGGTCTACTCGACGGGGACCGAGTAATCTCGCGATACTCGTGCTGTACTCGTGGTCTTCATCCCTGCATGTTGGCGCTCTTTTGAGAGCCAGCCCTCATGCAGGGATTGGCTGGCAGACCACTGCAATGCCACAGCCCTGTTAGTTGTGGAATTGCAGTGATTGGCCGGCCTGCACAGCGTGACCGAGCCTTTATACCGGCGGGCGCGCTGTGCTCTGCTCACAGCTATCCAGACAGTCAGTGCAGGGAGAGGGTCGCTGCTTCAGGGAAAGGTTTGCGGCCCTTTATAGCTATTTCCGTAGCAGGGCTGCAAACAGTGTGACCAAAAGTCCTTCTCAGGACTATTCTAGTTGTATACAGGCAGGCAGGGTATAGCCAGGTCGGAGTACAGTAGCAGAGTCCTTCTCAGGACTATTGTTGCTGTATACAGGCAGGGTATAGCCAGGTTGGAATACAGGCTAGTGACGAAAAGAGTCCTTGTCAGGACTATTGTAGCAGTATACAGGCAGGCAGGCAGGCAGGCAGGCAGGGTATATAGCCATTCTATTCTCATGCTCTGTCTTCACACTTAAAGCTGTTTCTGATATTGGTATGAACACTGTTCATTTGAATTGACCCTCTGAATTTCCTGCACAGATCCTAATCTATTCTCATGCTCTGTCTTCACACTTAAAGCTGTTTCTGATATTGGTATGTTAAACTGACCTATCTCTGCTGTGTAATTAGTTATGTGTTGTCTTCTCTCCTGTGAGTTGTTTCCATACATGGTGTAACTCTTTGATCTGCTTCCTTCTCTCTTGCTCACCTGCTGTTCATCTTGTGTAATGAGACTGGTATAAATTTAGGGCATTAGGTCTGTGTACCTTGGTCTGTGTACTTCTACAAGTGCTTCATAAGTGCTCAGAAATATACCAGAAATGTCCCAGAAGTGACCAGAAGGTGAACTCTACTTCTTTAACTGTGTCTTTCACTTGCATTTTGCTCCTTCCCCCTTATTCCCACTTGAAAACCCAATTCACACCATGTTCACTTACGCCCTCACAGTCTTTGCTCCACTCCTCCTCACTCTCCTTCGCTATCCCCAAACCCCAGCACTCTCCAAACAAATATTCATCTCCCCTTCCCTCTTACCTCCCCACCTGTCCTCATCTGCTGACCTGCTCCTAAACCGCAGATCGCTTCTAGTATCGCGCAGACCAGGCCGTCCACTCTCCTTCTCCCACCTGCTCTCCCTTTCTCTACTTCTCCTCACTGCTGGTGACATATCTCCCAATCCTGGACCCCCACAGATGGGACACTCCTCTTTATCACCCCCCTACCGCTCCCCATCTAGTAGTAACTACCGCAACCTCTCCAACATAAAATCCATTCCCCTCTCTGCCACTCCGCAGCCCCCTCTCTCTGGAGCGCTCTGGAATGCCCGTTCCATCTGTAATAAACTGCACTTCATTCACGACCTCTTTATCTCTAGCAATCTATCCTTTCTGGCCCTCACCGAAACATGGCTGACACCATCCAACACTGCCTCCCCTGCTGCGCTGTGCTACGGCGGCCTCCACTTCACCCACACCCCTCGCCCTGGCAATAGACAGGGTGGAGGAGTGGGCCTCCTCCTTTCTAACAACTGCAGCTTCACCCCAATGCCACCTCTACCCTCCCTTGTCCTGCCTTCCTTTGAAGTGCACTCTGTCCGCATCTACTCTCCCTCCAACCTCCAAGTGGCCGTCATATACAGACCCCCGGGCCCAACCACTGCCTTTATCGACCAGTTCTCCGCCTGGCTTCTACACTTTCTCTCTGCTGACATCCCCACTATCATCATGGGTGACTTCAACATCCCCACTGACACCCGCCAGTCAGCGGCCTCCAAACTCCTCTCCCTCGCCTCATCTTTTGGTCTAACTCAGTTGTCCGCCTCTGCCACCCACAAAGATGGCCACACACTAGACCTTATCTTCACCCGTCTCTGCTCTCTATCTAACCTCACTACCTCCCCTCTCCCCTTATCTGACCACCATCTGCTGACCTTTTCAGCCCTGTCCTCCTCACCTGCCCCCCCTGTCCAGCACATATCACACCCCCGCAGAAACCTTGCACACATCAACATACACACCCTTTCTGACTCTATCCTACCGCTGTCCTCCATATCTTCACTCCACGACACAAACAGTGCCACCATTTTCTACAACGCCACTCTCACATCAGCTATTGATTCAGTCGCTCCTCTTGTGAACGGCAGAGCAAGACGAATCAATAGACAACCCTGGCACAACAGCCTCACTAAAAAACTACGGCAAGTGTCTAGAGCCGCAGAGCGGCGCTGGAAGAAAACGCACTCCCAGGAAGACTTCACCACATTCAAAAATGCAATTCACACATTTCGCTTGGCCCTTACCTCGGCTAAACAGAATTACTTCAAAAACCTCATATCCTCTTTAACACACAACCCCAAACAGCTATTTAACACTTTTACCTCCCTCCTTCGCCCACCGCTGCCCCCTCCAACCTCCCTCATCTCCGCAGAAGAATTTGCCACATATTTCAAAGAAAAGATCGACCAAACCAGACAAGTCTTTTCTGCTGAACCACCACAACCCCTTTATATAACAGACCACTGCCCCTCCCCCATAAACTTCCTCCCCACTATCACCGAAGGAGAGCTTGCACATCTTCTCTCAAAAGCGCACCTCACTACATGCGCACTTGACCCCATCCCATCCCACCTCCTCCCCAACCTCACCACTATCCTTATTCCCGCCTTATCCCATCTCTTCAACCTATCTCTAACAACTGGTACCTTCCCTTCTGCCTTTAAGCATGCAACAGTCACACCTATCCTAAAGAAACCTTCCCTCGACCCAACCTCTACTACCAGCTATCGACCCATATCGCTACTCCCACTTGCCTCAAAACTCCTGGAACAGCATGTCCATGCTGAACTTTCCTCCCACCTCTCCTCTAACTCTCTCTTTGACAACCTACAGTCCGGCTTCCGTCCACATCATTCCACTGAAACTGCCCTGACTAAAATCACAAATGACTTACTTACCGCCAAAGCTAACAACCACTTCTCTGTACTCCTACTTCTAGACCTATCCTCAGCCTTTGACACTGTTGACCACTCCCTGCTACTACAGATCCTCTCTTCCCTTGGTGTCAGAGATCTCGCTCTCTCTTGGATCTCTTCATACCTCTCCAACCGCACTTTTAGTGTCTCCCATTCCCACACAACCTCTTCATCCCGTTCTCTCTCTGTTGGTGTCCCTCAAGGCTCTGTCCTGGGACCCTTACTTTTTTCTATCTATACATTTGGCCTGGGACAACTCATAAAGTCCCATGGCTTCCAGTACCACCTATATGCTGATGACACTCAGATCTACCTCTCTGGTCCAGATGTCACATCCCTGCTGTCCAGAATCCCAGAGTGCCTATCTGCTATATCTTCCTTCTTTTCCTCTCGCTTCCTAAAGCTCAATATGACCAAAACTGAACTGATCATCTTTCCTCCATCTCCCCTGCACTCTCCACCTGATCTATCCATTACAATTAATAACATCACGCTCTCCCCAGCACCCAAAGTTCGGTGGCTCGGAGTGACCTTTGACTCTGCCCTGTCCTTCATACCGCACATCCAATCCCTCACCACCTCCTGCCGTTTTCAACTCAAAAATATCTCCAGAATCCGCCCTTTCCTCAATCCCCAATCTACAAAAATTCTAGTGCACGCCCTCATAATCTCCCGCATCGACTACTGCAACATCCTCCTCTGTGGTCTCCCTGCTAACACACTCGCCCCTCTCCAGTCCATCCTTAACTCCGCTGCCCGACTGATCCACCTCTCTCCTCAATACCACCCCGCTTCTCCTCTCTGCAAGTCCCTCCACTGGCTCCCAATCTTCCACCGTATCCAATTCAAATTACTAACACTGACCTACAAAGCTATCCATAATCTGTCTCCTCCATATATCTCTGAACTAATCTCTCGCTACACTCCAAAACGTAACCTCCGGTCCTCCCAAGATCTCCTTCTATCCTCCTCTCTCATTCGCTCCCCATGCAACCGACTCCAAGACTTCTCCCGAGCATCCCCAGTCTCCTGGAACTCACTGCCTCAACACGTCAGACTATCTACTACACTCGCAAGCTTCAAACGGAACCTAAAGACTCATCTGTTCAGAAATGCCTATAACCTTCAATGACCTCACTGCTTCACCACCGTGCGGAGCTGCCGCCCCACCACCGTGCGGAGCTGCCGCCCCACCACCGTGCGGAGCTGCCGCCCCACCACCGTGCGGAGCTGCCGCCCCACCACCGTGCGGAGCTGCCGCCCCACCACCGTGCGGAGCTGCCGCCCCACCACCGTGCGGAGCTGCCGCCCCACCTACACCCCACCTACTGTCTCCTCCCCAAAATCCTTTAGGATGTAAGCCCGCAAGGGCAGGGCCCTCTTCCCCCTGTGCTAGTCTGTCTATTGTAACGTGTACATGTATTCTGTATGTAACCCCCTCATGTACAGCACCATGGAATCAATGGTGCTCTATAAATAAACAATAATAATAATAATAATAATAATTCCTAGTGGTGACCGTATACCAGCCTTCATCATATCTGGGGCTGGTGTACACAGTCTAAAACAGTCCTGATAGTGTCAGATAGTGTCATTAATTTTTGCTCCTAAAACCTGTGTTAGGTTCTTAGTGCGTCCGTGCTTGCATTTAAAAACCGCACGTGTGTGCCTGTCGGTGGCAGCGTACAGGTGCACTTGTGTGCGTTTTTACCAAACTATTATATAACGCACAAGTGTAGTGTATAATACACGTCAGTCAGCAGTGGCTGATAGTGTCAGAGTTCTCGTCATTAATTTTTGCTCCTAAAACCTGTTAGGTTCTTAGTGCGTCCGTGCTTGCATTTAAAAACCGCACGTGTGTGCCTGTCGGTGGCAGCGTACAGGTGCACAATTTGCACAAACTTTGATATAACGCCCAAGTCTAGTGAATACACGTCAGCACAGCATTGCAAAATGCGCAAGGGCGTTGGCAAGGAACAAGGAAGTGGACGTGATGGTGGTGCAGGCAGAGGCCGAGGTCGTGGGCTAGCTCTAATTTTGCCACAACAAAGGGCCACATCTAGTCGCTCGCACGTCCTGTCCCAAATTCTTGGGGACCGCAGCAGTACACCGCTCTTGAACCAAGACCAGTGTCAACAGGTTGTTAGTTGGATAGCGGATAATGCTTCCAGTCAGATTGGCACCACCACAAACACTCTGTCTTCCACACGGTCAAGTGTCAGTAGCCGTGATACTGCACCGCACATTTCAGAACCTGATCCTCCTTCCTACCACAAGGCTGAGTACACGTCCTCGGACATTAATGATCCCACACTTGGACACTCGGAAGAGCTGTTCACGTTTCCATTCGCACATTCTGGCCTCTCGCCAGCTCATGTTGAAGTGGGTCATGAGGAGATCGTATGTACAGATGGCCAAATATTTGAGCAGCCACGTTCTCACGAAGTTGGCAACGTGTCTCAACAAGGGGTGGACGATGATGAGACACAATTGTCAGGAAGTCAGGAGGAGGAGCAGTGTGCGGAAGAGGAAGACGACGTGGTGGATGATCCAGTAACTGACCCAACCTGGCAGGAGGATATGCAGAGCGAGGACAGCAGTGCACAGGGGGAGGGAGGCGTAGCATCCCAACAGGCAGTAAGAAGCAGGGTGGTGGCTCCAGGCAGAAGTCAGGCAACCGTTCCCCGGAACAACAACACGACACAAGGTGCCTGTACAAATATTAGGTCTTCCCGAGTCTGGCAGTTTTTTAAGTTGGATCCAGATGATTCTAAAAAGGCCATTTGCAACACCTGCCGTGCCAGCATCAGCAGGGGTACCAAAACTAGCAGCCTGACCACCACCAGCATGATCAGGCACATGTCAGCCAAGCACCCGACTTTGTGGGAAGTACAACAGAGTCGAGGAGCAGTGCTTGCTAATGTCACTGCTACGTCTTCGCTGGTTGTGCATGCGAGCCAATCCCCTGTCCATGCTGCCTGCGAACAAGCCTCCTCCGGTCCTGCACCTGCAGTTGCCTACTCAGAAATAACACCATCATCAAGCACGTCCTTGTCCCAGCGCAGCGTTCAGTTATCCATTCAGCAAACCTTTGAACGCAGGCGCAAATACACTGCCAACACCCCAAATGCCACAGTTCTAAATGCTAACATTTCGCGACTGCTTGCGCTGGAAATGTTGCCTTTTAGGCTGGTGGAGACAGAAGCATTCCGCGACCTGATGGCGGCAGCTGTCCCACGTTACTCGGTCCCCAGCCGCCACTATTTCTCCCTGTGTGCCGTCCCCGCGTTGCATAACCACGTGTCACAAAACATCACACGTGCCCTGAACAACGCTGTTTCACCCAAAGTCCACCTAACCACAGACACGTGGACAAGTGCTTGTGGGCAAGGCCGCTACATCTCGTTGACGGCACACTGGGTTAATATTGTGGAAGCTGGGACCCAGTCTGAGCGAGGGACGGAACACGTCCTTCCCACACCAAGGTTTGCAGGCCCTACCTCAGTCAGTGTTTCACCCACACTCTACAGCTCCGGAATGTCATGCTCTTCAGCCTCCTCCTCTTCCTGCGCATCCTCATCCACTGTACCCTCCACACCAGTCCCAAGCTGGAAGCACTGCAGCACTGCCTCGGCGAAGCGGCAACAGGCTGTGCTGAAGCTAATCTGCATAGGTGACAAACCCCACAATGCAGAAGAGCTGTGGACAGCTCTGAAACAGCAGGCAGATCACTGGCTCACACCTCTGAACCTAAAGCCAGGAAAGGTCGTGTGTGACAATGGCCGGAACCTGGTGGCGGCTTTGAGGCGAGGCCAGCTGACACATGTTCCATGCGTGGCCCATGTGCTCAACCTCGTGGTTCAGTGGTTTCTAAAGTCATACCCAGAGCTGTCTGATCTGCTGGTAAAAGTTCGCCGCCTGTCTGCACATTTTCGAAAGTCACCTACTGCTTCAGCCGGCCTTGCCGGCTTTCAGCGCAGTTTGCATCTTCCGGCTCACAGACTGGTGTGTGATGTCCCCACGCGTTGGAATTCAACTCTGCACATGTTGGTCAGGATATGTGAGCAGAAGAGGGCAGTTGTTGAGTACCTGCATCACCTAAGCCGTCGGGAAATGGGTCAAACTCCACACATAACACCTGAGGAGTGGAGATGGATGTCCGACCTATGTACCATCCTCCAAAACTTTGAGGACTCCACCAAGATGGTGAGTGGTGATGACGCCATTATTAGCGTCACCATACCGCTACTCTGCCTTCTAAAACGGTCTCTGCTCAAAACCAAACATGATGCATTGCAGGCGGAGCGCGATGAGTTGCAGCAAGAAACAGTAGTGGGTGTGGGTGATAACACACAGCCCAGCCTCGTCTCATCACAACGTGCAGTGGAGGACTATGACGAGGAGGAGGATGAAGACATGGAGCAAATCTCCGGCCAAATTGAGGATATGACATGCACACCAGTCATATCCTCGGTTCAGCGTGGCTGGCCAGAGGACAGGGTAGATGAGGAGGAGGAGGAGGAGGAGGAGGACAGCATGTTCAGTCAACGTGTTGGTCAGGCTACTGAAGTCCTGGCTGTTAAGAGTCTGGCGCACATGGCTGACTTTATGGTAAGCTGCCTGTCTCGTGACCCTCGCGTTAAGAACATCTTGGCCGACAATCATTACTGGTTGGTAACACTGTTAGACCCACGCTACAAGGAGAACTTTATGTCTCTTATTCCCGAGGCGGAGAGGTCAACCAAAATGCAGCAGTTCCGGAAGGCCATAGTCACGGAAGTAGGCAAAGCATTCCCCTCACAAAACGCTAGCGGCATAGGTCAGGAATCAGTGGACAACCAAGGCGTACAGCCGAGAGAGGCACAAGTCCAATCCGCCAGAGGTAGGGGAACAGTCTTTAAGATGTGGGACAGTTTTCTCAGCCCCTCACGTACCACAGCCCCTGAGGTGCGGGGTAGTGCCACAAGAAATCCTAAGTTTGCCCAGATGCTCAAGGAGTACCTTGCAGATCGAACAACTGTACTCCGACATTCCTCTGTGCCTTACAATTATTGGGTATCCAAGGTGGACACGTGGCATGAATTGGCTCTCTACGCCTTGGAAGTCCTGGCCTGCCCTGCCGCTAGCGTTTTGTCAGAGCGTGTTTTTAGTGCCGCAGGTGGAATCATTACAGATAAACGCACCCGCCTGTCAACTGAAAATGCTGACAGGCTGACTCTGATCAAGATGAACAAGGGTTGGATTGGGCCAGACTTCACCACACCACCAGCAAATGAGAGCGGAATTTAAAGTTTGTAATGGGAATTTGCCATGTACCTCCAGTCACCCATGGGTACACACTTCTGGACTTTGGATAATCGCTGGACTGCTCCTCCTTCTCCTCATGCGCCACCATGATGACCGTTACAAGAGTTAGGCCTTTGTTTCAGGTATACCCCCAGTGGTAAATTTTTTCGCCCATTCTTTGCAGAATGGACATTACAACGACAGGAGACCCGCTCCTTTGCAATGGGAACAATGTTTTGAGGCCCTCATGCACGTCTCTATGCAGGGACAACGTGGAGCCTCCCAATTTTTGGCTGCCCTGCCAAAGGGCTATACTATAATACACCCACTTCCTGACAATGGACACTTAATGTTTTGAGGCCCTCATGCACGTCTCTATCCAGGGACAACGTGGAGCCTCCCAATTTTTGGCTGCCCTGCCAAAGGGCTATACTACAAAAGACCCACTTCCTGACAATGGACACTTAATGTTTTGAGGCCCTCATGCACGTCTCTATCCAGGGACAACGTGGAGCCTCCCAATTTTTGGCTGCCCTGCCTAAGGGCTATACTATAATACACCCACTTCCTGACAATGGACACTTAATGTTTTGAGGCCCTCATGCATGTCTCTATCCAGGGACAACGTGGAGCCTCCCAATTTTTGGCTGCCCTGCCAAAGGGCTATACTACAAAAGACCCACTTCCTGACAATGGACACTTAATGTTTTGAGGCCCTCATGCATGTCTCTATCCAGGGACAACGTGGAGCCTCCCAATTTTTGGCTGCCCTGCCTAAGGGCTATACTATAATACACCCACTTCCTGACAATGGACACTTAATGTTTTGAGGCCCTCATGCACGTCTCTATCCAGGGACAACGTGGAGCCTGCCAATTTTTGGCTGCCCTGCCAAAGGGCTATACTATAATACACCCACTTCCTGACAATGGACACTTAATGTTTTGAGGCCCTCATGCACGTCTCTATCCAGGGACAACGTGGAGCCTCCCAATTTTTGGCTGCCCTGCCAAAGGGCTATACTACAAAAGACCCACTTCCTTCCAATGGGCACTTCAGGTTTACAGGCCCTCATGCACGTCTCTATCCAGGGACAACGTGGAGCCTCCCAATTTTTGGCTGCCCTGCCTAAGGGCTATACTATAATACACCCACTTCCTGACAATGGACACTTAATGTTTTGAGGCCCTCATGCATGTCTCTATCCAGGGACAACGTGGAGCCTCCCAATTATTGGCTGCCCTGCCAAAGGGCTATACTACAAAAGACCCACTTCCTTCCAATGGGCACTTCAGGTTTACAGGCCCTCATGCACGTCTCTATCCAGGGACAACGTGGAGCCTCAAAAGACCCACTTCCTTCCAATGGGCACTTCAGGTTTACAGGCCCTCATGCACGTCTCTATCCAGGGACAACGTGGAGCCTCCCAATTTTTGGCTGCCCTGCCTAAGGGCTATACTATAATACACCCACTTCCTGACACTGGACACTTAATGTTTTGAGGCCCTCATGCACGTCTCTATCCAGGGACAACGTGGAGCCTCCCAATTTTTGGCTGCCCTGCCTAAGGGCTATACTACAATAGACCCACTTCCTTACAATGGGCACTTCAGGTTTACAGGCCATCATGCACGTCTGTATGCAGGGGCATTGGTGAACCTCACAATTTTGGACTGCCCTGGCAAAGGAAAATACTACAAAGACTCAGTTCCTCAAAATGGGCACATTAGACTCAGAGGCCTTTATGTACGTCTCTTCTCAGGGACATCGGAGTGCCACACAATGTTTTACGTAAAATCTTTCATGTATTGATCTCAAAAAGTAACATACATTAGCTCTATCTCACTATTGGTTATGTGCCCTTAACATTTCCGCTATGAAAAATCATTTTGGTGTCATTTTGGAAGGTTTTCTGGTGAGTCCGTAAAAATGGCGTAAAACGCGGACAAAATTATTCACAGCTGTGACTTTTGAGTGATAAATGCTTCAAGGGGTCTTCCCCATGCTGTTGCCATGTCATTTGAGCACTCTTCGGAGACTTTTGTGCCATTTTTAGGGTTTCTACATGCTGCCGGTGGTCATTTCACAAAAATACTCGGGTCTCCCATAGGATAACATTGGGCTCGGTGCTCGGGCCGAGTACACGAGTATCTTGGGAGGCTCGGCCCGAGCTTCGAGCACCCGAGCTTTTTAGTACTCGCTCATCACTACTAATAAACCTAAAAAATAAAAATAAATTGAATAAAAATCATGAATGTTGTGTTATAACAGGAAATTCGGTGTAAGAATGAATATCCGGGATGAGAGTTCAGCGAATGAGTTATAGAAATTGTTACAAAAAGGAGTGTGTACGGTTTATGCGTAAATTTTCAGAATGCGTACATGAAAATTATATGTATGTGAGAATGTCCCCCATGCTTTGTAAAAAGTTATTTATGAAAATGTAAATAAAATATATAAAAATGCCTAATTATTTATAATTTATGAGAAAGATATATATGTATGGAAGAATGTTATAAGGTGTCCAAGAACCATAAAGAAAAAGGGTGCATATATAATGTTAGAGGTCTAGAGTTCCACCAGGCTATATCACCCCTAAAGAAATAGAAAGAAGACCTTACTACCTGTGTACCCCAAAAAAAGCTATATTTCTTAGCCAGGATTATGGTGGAGATATGCACAAGTGAAATAAGAATATAAAGTAATACAATAAGATTATAAAACCAATATGTGTGCATTCATGCACCACCCAGTACGCTACCCTTGCCAAATTGCTCACTCTAGATCCCCACACGATCCATGAAGCCGTTCCCCCGGTCACACCGCCTGCTGCCGGTTCCCACTCATCCCTGGGGGAGTTAGGCGAGTGGTATCGAGAGCTACATGTCGGCACTGATGATACCCCCATACACCACAAGGAAGGGGTATACCGGGTGGTACAGGAGTATGAGCGGGTTTTTAGCAAGCACCCTCTAGATTTTGGGCAGATTAAAGGGGTTCAACACCACATCCCTACCGGTACACACTCCCCTATTAAAGAGAGATACAGGCCTATTCCCCCTGCGCACTACCAATGCGCCAAAGACATGTTGAGGAACATGAAGGAGGCAGGGGTTATTAGGGACAGCTGTAGTCCCTGGGCCGCTCCGTTGGTGCTGGTTAAGAAGAAGGATGGCACCATGCGGATGTGTGTGGATTACCGGAAGATTAACCAGATAACGCATAAGGATGCTTACCCTCTGCCCCGCATCAAAGAGTCCCTGGCCTCGCTGAGAACCGCTAACTACTTCTCCACCCTTGACCTCACCAGCGGGTACTGGCAGGTGGCCGTGGCACCGGAAGACCGAGAGAAGACTGCCTATGGGACCGTTTTGCTGTACTTGGATGATGTGATTGTGTACTCACAGACGTATGAAGCCCACCTGGAGCACCTAGCCGAGGTGTTCGCGTCCCTTGCCAAGTATGGGATGAAGTTGAAGCCCTCAAAGTGTCATCTGCTGAAACCCAGAGTGCAGTACCTAGGACATGTGGTTGGTGCGGAAGGTGTCGCCCCCAACCCCGAGAAGATCACCGCCATCCAAGACTGGCCGAGACCGACCACAGTGAGGGAAGTGAGGCAGTTTCTGGGCCTGGTGGGATATTACCGTCGCTTCATTAAGGGGTACACAAAGATGGCTGCCCCCATGCAAGACCTCCTCGTAGGACAGACCAAGGGTGGTAGATCCCTAGTAGCCCCATTGGTGTGGGAAGAAAAGCATGAGGAATCCTTCCGCCAGCTGAGAACAGCCCTGACCGGAGAGGAAATCCTAGCGTACCCTGACTACAGCCGCCCATTCATCCTCTACACCGACGCCAGCAATGTGGGCTTGGGGGCTGTTCTATCCCAGGTCCAAGACAGAAGGGAAAAGGTAATAGCTTATGCTAGCCGAAAACTCCGACCGACTGAGAGGAACCCTGAGAACTACATCTCCTTCAAGCTTGAGCTCTTGGCACTGGTGTGGGCTATCACCGAGCGGTTCCGCCATTACCTGGCAGCAGCCAAGTTCACCGCGTACACAGACAATAACCTGCTGACCCATCTAGATACGGCCAAGCTGGGCGCGTTGGAGCAGCGGTGGGTGACCAGGTTAGCCAACTACGATTTCACCATCAAGTACCGGGCCGGCCGTACCAACGTCAATGCCAATGCACTCTCCCGGATGCCCCACCTGTCGGAAGAGGGGCCAGAGGATGATGACCTCGAAGAGATCGAGTTGCCTGCATTTCACCGGCCATTCACTGAGAAGGTGCACGTCTACCAACAACGGGAGAACCTGGATCCGCTGCCCCGACAGGACTGGCAGGAAGCTCAGGACCAGGCACCTGCTGTCCGCCTGGTCAAGACTCTAGTGGAACAGGGTTCTGCTGGGATAGACCCTGCTGCCCCTGCCGAAGCCCAACGTCTGTGGCAAGAACGGACCCGGCTATACCTACACCAGGAGAAGTTGTATCGCGAGCTGATTAATCCAAAGACTCACGAGAAGATCCGCCAGCTGGTGATTCCCCAGGCTAACGTGCCCACCGTCCTGCAAGCATACCATGATGGTGCAGTGCACTTCGGGTGGAAGAAGCTAGAGATGTTGTTAAGAGAGCGGTTCTATTGGAGTGGAATGCGGGAATCTGTGGAGGCCTGGTGCCGAGAATGTGGCCCTTGCGCATTGAGAAGGAAGGACGAGGCCAGCCAGAAGGCACCCCTACACCCGATCATTACACACCAACCGCTGGAGCTGGTTGCCCTTGACCATGTAAAGCTCACCCCCAGCCGAAGTGGGTACACCTACGCTCTGACCATCGTAGACCACTACTCGAGGTTCCTGGTGGTTGTCCCAGTTAAGGACTTAACCGGCCGCACCGCTGCTAAGGCTTTCCAGGCTTATTTCTGTTGACCGCATTGGTACCCGGAGAGGGTGCTTACCGACCAGGGTCCGGCCTTTGAAGCAGAGGTATTCCAGGAATTCTGCCAGTTGTACGGCTGCAAGAAAATCCGGACCACGCCTTACCACGCCCAAACCAATGGCATTTGTGAAAAGATGAACCACTTGGTCCTGGGCCTCCTCAAGACGTTACCACTGGAAGAGCGGAACCTGTGGCTGGAGAAGCTACCTGACCTGGTCGATATGTACAACAACATCCCTTCCAGCTCTACGAAATGCACTCCAGCATACCTGATGAGAGTTCGTCCCGGCCGGCTACCAGTGGATCTGGAAATGGGCTTGGAAGCTTCAGAAGCACTCCTGTCGACAGCTGAATGGGACACTCGGCGGAGGACACAGTACCGACAGGTCCAGGAGTATGTTGAAAAGAACTTGTGCCGGAGTCGGGGACAACAGGAGCAGTGCTTCAACAAGAAGGCGCCTGCCGGTTCCTTCCAACCTGGGGATGTAGTGCTGAAGCGGAAAAGAAGGGCCCACAAGCTGGATGATCAATGGGAAAAAACCCCGTATGTAGTCCAGCCCACAGGATGGGAGAATGGGAAGGCCTACCAGATCAGCCGTGACCAGGGGGGGACTTTGGCCACGGTTTCCCGAGACCACCTGAAGAAGTGCCCACCAGCATTGAGAGTAGCGGATGAGGCTCCAGTTCCCAGTCCAGTGGAGAAGGAAAAAGAGGTAATCCACACCATGATGGGTGATTTTCCAGCAGACTGGCCTACACAGAACGGTGCGGTGATCCTTCCAGTGATACTGTTCCCACAACCCGTGGATGAAGAAATGATGGAAACGGTTAACCGCGAGCCAGTGCCCAGGGATGTACCTGTACCCAGCTCCCCTACGCCTCCGCCTGCCCCACATGATAGCAGGGAGGAGGAACTGACTGTTCCCTCTGCCCCACTGCCTGTCACCACTGACACCGGACCCCGAAGGTCCACTCGCCCCAACCTAGGTAGACCCCCACTTAGGTACAGGGAAACTACTCTTTAAAAGGGGGGGGCTTTATGTGTTGAGTGTACCAGTTTGAAAGTTTTAAATGATAAGTAAAGATGATCAACCAAAGAAGTTTACCTGATTGAACCGTGATTAAACCGGCCGTTGCCGGCAACTGTTGTCCCCGTAGAGACTGTGCAACCATTGCGTAAGGAACTGCTTACGGACAAGCCCGAGAACTTGCAGGGCAACCACAAACTTAGTGCAATGTAAATAAAAATGTTTGTTGGCTTGACACCGTTACCGCCTCCGGAGAGGCTGATTTGGGAGGATGGGCCTGGAGGAAAGGGATGGCCTAGGCCCGCCACTACCGTAACCGGTGGCGATCCTCCGGGGGTTCAGGGGTCCCCTTGGACGTGGGCCCCCTGAAAGACACAGAACCCGCTCGGGCAACTTGGTGCTGGACTGGGGTCAAGGGGTGCTGCCCGCTTCTTAGGGGCAGCATCAGGGCCAGGTTGTTTGGGTGGGAGAAGAGCGGAAGCTGTACCGTTGTAAAATGTTTATGATGCTTTTACATGTTTTACCGTTTTATTCTTTTTCAGTTGTGAAAATAAAACCGGTGATGGACGGGCAGCCCGCGGACGGTCTGCATTTTACTATAGGGGAATGTGGCGCCCTGGACAAGCCAGGTCGTCACAGGTACTACACCAACACACTCTACACTCCGGCTAGGCACACCGAAGCTAAACACAAATCCTAGTTGCCTTCCTCCAGGGGCTGATGTCCACACCAGGGGGTGGGCCAGGCGGTTGATCCCACCCACCGAGGAGTTCACAGTCCTGGAGGCGGGAAAAGGAGTCAGATTAGAGATCAGTTTTGGAGTTAGAGAAGTGAAGAGGAGAGGAGACTGACCGTGTCCGGGTGTGTGGCCCGGGCACTCAGCAAGGTTGGCAGACGGTGGTGACCTTCTGCAGGAGAGGCTGATTGGAGTGAACCGTACGGACCGGGGATGGGCGGTGGCCCGCCGGTACCAGATCGGGGAGTGAAGAGAAGCCAGCACCATCCGGCAGGGCCTACGGACCCCGACCAGGCTAGGAGTCGCCGTAAAACCGGTCAAATCCGTTAGCGACAGGAACCTCCAGGGTTTCCCAGCAGTCAAGACCCGATTGAAGGCAACAGCTCACACCGTAGAGGGAAGCACAGTCACCGCCAAGGCTACAGTTCCCAGGGCCAGAGCCTGCGGGCAAAAGGGGCTCCCTCAGCATCCATCCAAGCTGGGGAGCGGGTTACCGGTGGGAAGCCCGCTAGATTTTGGGGGAATAAAAGGGGTCCAACACCACATCCCCACAGGTGCACACCCACCCATCAAAGAGAGCTATAAGCCAATACCACCTTCACATTGCCAGTGTACCAAGGACATGTTGAGCAACATGAAGGCGGCTGGGGTTATCCGTGACAGTTGTAGCCTTTGGGCAGCTCTGTTGATCCTGTTAAAAAAGAAGGACGGCACCACTCCCCGTATTGAGGAATCGCTAGCTGCATTGAGAACTGCAAATTATTTTTCTACCCTTGATCTCACTAGTCACTATTGGCAAGTGTCCGTTGCTGAGGCAGACCGGGAGAAGACAGCCTTCGCCACCCCTATGGGTCTCTGCGAGTTCAAAAGCATGCCCTTCGAGCTGTGCAATGCGCCAGGAACCTTCCAGAGGCTGATGGAATGCTGCTTGGGACAAGATTTTAGGGTGTATAAAAAGGGAGATTAGATCCCGTGATCCCAACGTATTGTTACACCTCTATAAATCACTTGTAAGGCTACATCTGGAATATGGGAACCAGTTTTGGGCTCCACATTTTAATAAGGACATTCAGAAGTTAGAGTCAGTTCAAAGGTGGGCAACTAGACTACTACAAGGAATGGAAGGCCTCCCATATGATGACAAGTTGAAAAAGTTATTAAGTGATTATTGGCTGCAATGGGGCTTTCTGGCTGGTGCCAGCCTCTCTTCTTAGCACACAGGAACCACAATCCCTACACCATGCTTCAATGGATTCTCTCATCCCAGCCCAGTAAAACTACATATTTTACACAGTCATAAGCAGCCAAAAGGGATCTATTCTATTCAATTGCAAATGATCTAGATAAGACTGAGAATAAGATACTGCACGGGACATAGCAGAGTTGGTCAAGTTGAGTGGAGATGAGTTTGCTATTTGGCACAGCTTTTTGCATCAATAAAGCAAGTAAAAGGTGTGAAAGATAAAAAAAAGGGTGAAAGTGTGAAAAGTGAATTGGCCAAATTGAGGTGCATATAAAGTTTTTGCTTTCTTTCAATTCACTAATGGGGCTCATTTGAATCAGGTGAATTGAGTTCTGCTTTTGGAAACTGGGTTAAGAAGGGGTGCACCGGTCCTGGAGGTACTGCAATACCAGGTCAATGCGTGCAGTGGACAGAGCAAGATTTTTTCCATCTCCTTGTTCTAAAAATCCATTTAATATATGGTCCCCAGAGAGGGGACGTATCAGATATTAAACTGATAAGAACAGATTTAATTTTTTTTTTTTTCTGTTTATCAGTAGGACTTCAAAATAACAAAGGTGATCGCCTCCCGTTGCCTGGGAACCGTCCAGGCACAAGAGGGCTATGTGTCACCAGAAGGCGCACACACTTCCTCAAGGCCGGCAGACGTGCAATCCCAGGCACCTTCCAGTACCGACCAAGGTAGCATCCTCCGAAACTACACTTGATCTTAGCCAAAAGGCCGAGAAGCTATAACCCGAATTGGTTACGGCCTTGAGTGGCACCCTGGCCTATACCGGACACATCTTAGGGAGAGGGAGACAAACCCACGCCTACAGAAGACATTTTGTCACCCAAGCCAACCCTTGAAAAGGCTGTTTTGCAGAGCAAAAACAAGAAGAATGGTGCTTTTTGCAGCCGCCGCCCACTGCAATGAATCTGAATAACTCCTCCTTTTGGACACAAGCACCTCCCCTCCCCCTTGCAGTCTTTCCAATTCATGATACAAAAAGACGGACGGACAGGACAGGACAGGACAGGCTGCCTGACTTTCCGTCACTGCCACCCTTTGCCATCCTTGCCCGTAGAAAGCCCTTTCATCATCCCCAAACCCTAATCTTTTCCCTTCTCTTCCCAGATGCGTCTCACTCCCTTTCATTAGGAAGTGAGCGCAGCCTTTTCTCCGTTCTGCACATGCGCGACGTTAAACACAAATGCGCAGGCGTGCGTTCCATTACCCTCACTGCATTCCACTCCCATACAGGAAGTGGGCGCAGCTATTACTACGGTCGCACATAAAAGAACCCACGGCCACCACTGCACATAGCTGACTCCACCACAGGACACCCACTTCTACACCAACGCAGGTAAGACAGGATCGGCACCTCTATGCTCCCGTTACAATCAGGCTCAGTCACCATGTGATAACGCTCTCAACTCTTTAGTTGCAGGCTCCCCTTGCTTCACCTCCACTGGCTGTGCTGCCATTTCCTCTCCCACCTGGAAGGTATACTTTATTCCACTATTTTCCTGTTTCTCTCTTCCCCCTTTTCCCATAACCTACTTTTATCTGCATTTGTGGGGTATCTATATGCTATTTACATCATAGTTTTATTCATTAATATGGAAGGGAAGAGTGCCCATGAGAGTGTTGAACTGCGGAGAGCAAGAGATTAAGCTGCTCCGATTTGCCACCATTGATAAGCTGTTCTCAGTAGATACACATGCTATCCAAACAGCAGCATCCACCATTGCTTCAGCCCACCCATTCAGTGACAGCTCACCAAGTCAGCCAGAGGAGTGGTGTAAGGAATTACACGTAGGCACTGACTCCACACCTTCACATCACAAGAAGGGGGTCTACAGGCTAGTGCAAGAATACGAGCAAGTCTTCAGCAAACATCCGCTAGACTTTTGAAGAATAAAAGGGGTCAAACACTACATCCCCACAAGTGCACACCCACCCATCAAAGAGAGATATAAGCCAAAACTACCTGCACATTACCAGTGTACCAAGGACATGTTGAGCAACATGAAGGAGGCTGGGGTTATCCGTGACAGTTGTAGCCTCTGGGCAGCTCCGTTGGTCCTGTTAAAGAAGAAGGACAGCACCACTCCCCTGTATTGAGGAATAGCTAGCTGCATTGAGAACTGCAAATTATTTTTCTACCCTTGATCTCACTAGTCGCTATTGGCAAGTGTCCGTTGCTGAGGCAGACCGGGAGAAGACCGCCTTTGCCACCCCGATGGGTCTCTGCGAGTTCAAAAGCATGCCCTTCGAGCTGTGCAATTTGCCAGGAACCTTCCAGAGGCTGATGGAATGCTGCTTGGGACACCGAAACTTTGAAACGGTACTGCTATACCTTTATGATGTTATTGTTTATTCTAAAGCAAACAAGATTTTAGGGTGTATAAAAAGGGAGATTAGATCCGGTGATCCCAACGTATTGTTACCCCTCTATAAATCACTTGTAAGGCCACATCTGGAATATGGGGTAAAGTCCTGAGCAGGTTGATAACCATTGGTTTGAGCATGGTAGGGTGTAGTGCGCATCTTCCTGCATCGGTAAAAGCTGCAGAAGTCCTTGAAGATTTCCGCTTCAAAGGCTGTGCCTTGATCTGTGAGGACTCTCTCTGAGTAGCCATGAGGTCTGCATAAGTGTGCTTGGAAGACCTTCGCTGCAGTATGGGCCATTAGATCTTTGACTTGTACCACAACCATAAATCTCGAGTAGTTGTCTACCATCGTAAGTGCATACGTGAGCTCGCCTCGATATTCTGCAACAAAACTCCCTTTTTCGATTTCAGTTTCAGCAAACACTCCTCTTCCTGTAGAAAATATTTATCATTACCTAAGACAGTCATTCTAATGCATGACAATATTAAGGCAATTTAGTTAAAACTTGTTTTAACTCACCTTTAAGGGGATTGATGTATTTCATGGTCAATCCAGGTTTGTCAGTGATGGCACTGACATAATGTATGGCGTCTTTTTCGGGCGTTATCCTTTGCCTTTTCATTGTGAAAATCCAGTTGCCTATATCAAAGCAAATTCTACTACTTGTAAAGTATGCAGAAAATGAAATGTAGAACATATAACATCAACTGCTTAGGAACGCATCATAGGTTAGTACTTAAAAGGATATTGTCATGTTCTAGTCATAATGCAAGCTGGACATTTTTCATGTTACCCTGTAATCGCCGGCCTGTTCTAATGCTCACAAGCCAAGATATAGGCTCAGCTGCTAAGGCTTCCCTCTGCCTTCTGAATGAAACGTGAATATGTCTGGGTCACTGTGTATATAGCAGGTGCTCAGAAAAAATAAGAGTCAATTCAATAGAAATAGCTCTGGCACACTATAGTGATCAATAACGTAAGAAAAGAACTCTTGGAATGCTGAAAATTCTTTATTTGTGCATAAGGATAATTCATCCAACGTTTCGACCTTGTTTTTAGGTCTTTATCAAGGATAAAGTTATCTAAGATCATAAAGGGTTACAAAACCATATAAACACGTAATTAGTACATAGTACAACATAACAGTACAATATATTGCTACTTGAGAGTACAATGGGTCAAATGACCATGATGCACATACAAAAAATTTTTCCAAAGCCATAGTGAAAACATTTGTACTGAGGAAAGAAAATTTCCACATGACCTATCTGGAGAAACATTCTGGATCAAACAACCAAAAATAGTCAAGCAGGTAAATACACACCTATATGGATAACAGGATGATATGTGTTCAATTGTATAGCGTCATTGCCATTAAGGTACAAATGGAAAACTTGCAATCCTATATAGTGAAGGAAATGAACACATATCATATCAAAGAACACAGGAACATGGGTGTGAGAAAAACCTCAATGTTTATACTTTGTTCTTTATAATGGTGTGAACATGTATATGTCTCAGTACCTTATGCACTTGAGAATTCTAGTGAGTAGATCATGAAAGCCTATTTCAGAACTGGAATCGGTAAATAATTGTAGGTGGAATCTAAATGAAAAGATGGTACAAGTGTTATCATGACACGTGGGCTATAACACAATGGACCGTGTGACAAAGAAGAAAGGAGAGAAAGAAGAGGAAGAAAATGCAACTACCTGTAACATTACGTGATAGTCACTGGTAAGTATCACTTGACAATTCAAGTGAAAAAGGATTCCTTTATTAAAGGGTTCTCAGTCGCCTCAGGATCATGAAATACTAGGGTAAATGATATGAGAATGGGTAAGAAGCACCACTAAAGGAAATATGAGATGCAGGACATATATCTATAAACCCCTGAACTACATGATAGAAATAAAAAGAAGAAAAAAGAAAAAAAAGAAGAAAGAAGAAGAACACATAGAATGCGGAAAGAGAATGGGTACAACTACCTGAGTTACTGCAGGGAGGCCCCTGGTTGGTATTGTGAGGGTTAGTGGAATTCCTTCACTGAAGGGTTCTCAGTTGCCTCAGGTTCGTGAAAAATGCTATAGACAAATAATGCCCGGAGAAAAGGGGTTCATATACAGCGAATAATGGTAATACAAGGTACATGTGTCACATGTAATAGTATATATATATATATTGTACTAAGCTCTACACCAGAAATAGAAAGTAGTCCCTCTGCCTTCTGTCTAGGTGCCCTGAGTTATGTCCTGTAAACTGTCACAGGGACCCAGACACACATGTGTAGTAGGGGAATATCCCTGCTGAGATGCCAGTGCTAGAGCACTCGTTTGCTGTGGAGTTGAACGCTATGTGAGCAGTTCTTACCTTCAATGAGCAGAAGTCTCTTTTTTCAGATTTCAATATCTCTGTGGGTATCTGGCAGAAATATGGAATACTCTTTACTGCTAAGACCCTGTACACCACTCCCACTAAAGGGGGCTTTACACGCTGCGACATCGCTAATGCGGAGTCGTTGGGGTCACGGAATTTGTGACGCACATCCGGCCGCATTAGCGATGTTGCTGCGTGTGACACCGATGAGCGATTTTGCATCGCTGCAAAAACGTGCAAAATCGCTCATCGGTGACATGGGTCTCCATTCTCGATTATCGTTACTGCAGCAGTAACGATGTAGTTCGTCGCTCCTGCGGCAGCACACATCGCTCCGTGTGACACCGCAGAAACGAGGAACCTCTCCTTACCTGCCTCCCAGCCGCTATGAGGAAGGAAGGAGGTGGGCGGGATGTTCCGGCCACTCATCTCCGCCCCTCCGCTGCTATTGGGCGGTCGCTCAGTGACGTCGCTGTGACGCCGCACGGACCGCCCCCTTAGAAAGGAGGCGGTTCGCCGGTCACAGCGACGTCGCCGGGCAGGTAAGTATGTGTGACGGGTCTGGTCGGTGTTGTGCAGCATGGGCAGCGATTTGCCCGTGTCGCGCAACAGATGGGGGCGGGTATCCACACTAGCGATATCGGGACCGATATCGCAGTGTGTAAAGTAGCCTTTAATAAACTGTGTAAAGGATTTTAAGTAAAAATCCACAATAAACCAGCGCTAGATGGGTTTTTATAATTTTATTAATAGACCACAAATAAAAAATTTTTTGCTATCCTTGTTTCAAGACAGAGTATTTGATAATATACAATACACTGATTATTACTAAAACCAAGGACCACATAAAACAAGGACCACATAAAATAAAAAATGAAAGTAATGAGAATAAAATTCTTTTGTATAACCAATTAACTTCGAGGTGATACAATATTCACATTGATTTAGTTTTACCAGTCTAATGTAATGCCCCGGCCGGTGGCATATATTTTGTTTGGTTAATAATTTAGACTTATACAATGAAAGATGTACTATACCACCCCTGGCTAACTTACAAGTTTTAAGTTGTACAATATAAGTTTGCGACGTTATATTCGCCCCCAGGGCCTGGGGGAATAAACCTCACAACAACTTGACCGCAAAAAACACCCCGGATTTCTCCGTTGATTAGGCTGGAACCGCTAGGTACAGGATTGACCTGTTAGACTTCCAGAGCGGACGTTTTGAGGCCAGTGGCCGCGACTAGTGCTGGCTCTGGGGGAGATGTATGGTTACCGACATCCCTCTTTACAGAGCCTTTATAACACTTTACAAGGCCACAAACCAGCCGGTCCCGTATTCTCCCAAATGTACTTTCGAAATCAAGCAGTACGAAGCCACTGAAAGCACCAAGATGTTGGCTGCGGACAACAATAAGATCAGCGGTAACTACTCAGCCTCTCCAGCGGGCAGTCCAGACCGTATCCAGTGTCAGCTGACTGATTCCACACAGGAGGAAGTTGCTTGGCAGGTTAGCACCACACAAGGCTCCGATCCGCTTCCAAACGAGCAATGCAGAACCGCTGGAGGTACCAATGTATCCTGGTTGCAGACAAAGGAAATGTCAGCGGTAACCTCTCAACCTCTCCAGCAGGCAATCCGTACCCTGTCCAGTGGAAGCCGGTTGATTCCACACGAGGGAGAGATTACTTGGCAGGTTATCACCGCACAGGTGAGGTAGGCAAAAACAGAGTCCTGATCCGACGCGCGTTTCGGGGGCGTGTAACGGCCCCCTTCCTCAAGGATAACTCAGCTGTTGCCTAGAGCACTATTTATGCATATATTTAATTGGTTATAATTTGCATAAAATTAAACAATGTTTAAATTCAACCAACATTCAATGACCACTACATATATCAATTTGTGAAAGACCGTTCATAATAGCCATATAATATAATTATGTGCAAAGGTTTTTCTAAAGGTTTTTCTAAAAAGACCTATATATAGCCTTGCTTGTATCATCATATACTGGGAAGACAATGTGTATATATGCATATGCTTTTTTTCAACAATAAATTTAACAAAAGGACATCATAAAGGTGTAATATAAATTTGCTATAATATGAAAAGCCCCTTATATCTACATCAACCTTGGGCAAGTGAAGCACCAATTTATATCATATCAAAGAACACAGGAACATGGGTGTGAGAAAAACCTCAATGTTTATACTTTGTTCTTTATAATGGTGTGAACATGTATATGTCTCAGTACCTTATGAACTTGAGAATTCTAGTGGTAGATGATGAAAGCCTATTCCAGAACTGGAATCGGTAAATAATTGTAGGTGGAATCTAAATGAAAAGATGGTACAAGTGTTATCATGACACGTGGGCTATAACACAATGGACCGTGTGACAAAGAAGAAAGGAGAGAAAGAAGAGGAAGAAAATGGAACTACCTGTAACATTACGTGATAGTCACTGGTAAGTATCACTTGACAATTCAGGTGAAAAAGGATTCCTTTATTAAAGGGTTCTCAGTCGCCTCAGGATCATGAAATACTAGGGTAAATGATATGAGAATGGGTAAGAAGCACCACTAAAGGAAATATGAGATGCAGGACATATATCTATAAACCCCTGAACTACATGATAGAAATAAAAAGAAGAAAAAAGAAAAAAAAGAAGAAAGAAGAAGAACACATAGAATGCGGAAAGAGAATGGGTACAACTACCTGAGTTACTGCAGGGAGGCCCCTGGTAGGTATTGTGAGGGTTAGTGGAATTCCTTCACTGAAGGGTTCTCAGTTGCCTCAGGTTCGTGAAAAATGCTATAGACAAATAATGCCCGGAGAAAAGGGGTTCATATACAGCGAATAATGGTAATACAAGGTACATGTGTCCCATGTAATAGTATAAATATATATATATTGTACTAAGCTCTACACCAGAAATAGAAAGTAGTCTCTCTGCCTTCTGTCTAGGTGCCCTGAGTTATGTCCTGTAAACTGTCACAGTGACCTAGACACACATGTGTAGTAGGGGAATATCCCTGCTGAGATGCCAGTGCTAGAGCACTCGTTTGCTGTGGAGTTGAACGCTATGTGAGCAGTTCTTACCTTCAATGAGCAGAAGTCTCTTTTTTCAGATTTCAATATCTCTGTGGGTATCTGGCAGAAATATGGAATACTCTTTACTGCTAAGACCCTGTACACCACTCCCACTAAAGGGGGCTTTACACGCTGCGACATCGCTAATGCGGAGTCGTTGGGGTCACGGAATTTGTGACGCACATCCGGCCGCATTAGCGATGTTGCTGCGTGTGATACCGATGAGCGATTTTGCATCGTTGCAAAAACGTGCAAAATCGCTCATCGGTGACATGGGTCTCCATTCTCGATTATCGTTACTGCAGCAGTAACGATGTAGTTCGTCGCTCCTGCGGTAGCACACATCGCTCCGTGTGACACCGCAGAAACGAGGAACCTCTCCTTACCTGCCTCCCAGCCGCTATGAGGAAGGAAGGAGGTGGGCGGGATGTTCCGGCCACTCATCTCCGCCCCTCCGCTGCTATTGGGCGGTCGCTCAGTGACGTCGCTGTGACGCCGCACGGACCGCCCCCTTAGAAAGGAGGCGGTTCGCCGGACACAGCGACGTCGCCGGGCAGGTAAGTATGTGTGACGGGTCTGGTCGGTGTTGTGCGGCATGGGCAGCGATTTGCCCGTGTCGCGCAACAGATGGGGGCGGGTACCCACACTAGCGATATCGGGACCGATATCGCAGTGTGTAAAGTAGCCTTTAGTCACATGACCAAGACTGTATCTGTGTCCCTACAACACACTTGAGACAAATGTGTGTGTGAGCCTGCATTGTGGGGTATATATAATATATTATAGAGCTGGGAAGGATCATTCTAAGCAGTGAGCTGTTCCAGTATTTGTAGGAAAATACCCAGTAGAAGCATCAAACACAGCACCAATACCTCCCATCAGTATTCCACCACAGTGCCATGTAACCCATGCCCTACACTCCCATCTACACCAATACTAATATAGTATATCTGACTAAAAGCCCCCAAAATATGAAGAACGGCCTATAGTTGAGTGTGGATATAAAATCTATGTGAGCAGAGCTAGAATAGAAATCACTGACCGCATTGAAGTCATTCTGACCATAAATCACCATGATATCAAGGTGAGGAGTTGTGTGTTACTGCTGGGAGGAAAGGGTTAACAGTGGAATATTAAGGTGCATTTCTGTGTGCAGTGTTACTAGTCAATGTAACAATTCAGTATGAGCTGCTCTTGGTGCCGGGGGAGGGAGATGCTCTCCTGAGCAAGATAGATGGGGAATGAACATGATATCTATATAGTGTAAGGCAGGGGGTCTCAAACCAGGTGATCATGTCTGATCAACTGGTTACATTATGTCTGATTACCTTGTCTAACAGTTTTTTCTCCCCTTCTTTTACCTTCCAGGTTCCCATAGTCACGTGAAATATCCCTGTTGCACTTGATTACGGCTCACTATTCACTATAGGATGTCTTATATCTAACATCACACTCTCACCCATCAGCACTCTATAGGTTTGTATAAGGTATGCGCTTACACATCCGGTCCTCCATAGGTATTTCCACTTATGTAACACTATCCCTATGATCACTCATAACTCATACCCTTGTAGTCAATTACAGCCTCCTCTCTCCCCCCTCCCCTTCTCCCTTTCCATCTATAATTTTGCCAGTACAATATTAGTTTACATTAGGCACACACTCACATATTCCTTTCCTTAGTGATTTATTGTAATTCACATTCACATACAATTCTCTATGCCTGCCCCATTACTACATTCATACCTACTTGACCCTATCCTGATACCCCTTGTCTCACCTTGTTGGTCCCTACACCTGTTATCATGTCCTTTCCTGTGTCTGTCTTGTCACACAACACATTTTAGCATATAACTTGTGCTCCTTATTACCTGTCCTGCCTATTAGAATTATGTCCATTATGTCCATGCATGGCCCAATGAATCAAGTCTGTACTTCATATTCATGGTTTAAGCCTTTGGGTTCCAATGTGCCCAGAGTATATATCCAGAAAGATTCCCTTTCTTTGAGCTTCCTAATTCTATTGCCTCCTCTGCGTATGGCTTGGACATGTTCGATGACTTGGAATCTTAATTGGATCACTGTGTGATTATGCGTCACAAAATGGTGTGGGACTGGTAATAGAATCTGCTTACAATGTATTGTTGACTTGTGTTTAGCTCAAAGGAAGAGAATCTTTCTGGATATGTACTCTGGGCACATTAGAACCCAAGGGCTTAAACCGTGAATATGAAGTAAAGACTTGATTCATTGGGCCGTGCACCATGTCACCAAGTGTCCAATTGCATTGTCCAATGGCTCACAATGGTTATGCGTTTTCATTGGATGGATAATCGAAGCCATGTTTTTTTCCTTTCTGTTGGGTTTGTTGTGTGAGTAGCCTATAGGATTAAGTTGGTTACCGCAGGCAGTGGATTTAACTTCCTGTCTTTGGTCCAGTGGTAGATGGATTGTCTGGTCTATGAGCTGTTATTGGTTTGAATGCAGGTGAATGCCCATGGGCTGCTTATGACTGTGTAAAATAGTATTGATTCATGATGGATTTCAGACTACATGTAGATATCTTCAGTCTTTCTATCCACATCATTTAAATGAACATTATCCATGCAGCTTGAAATTCATCCAATAAGAGAAGCAACCTTGTACAACCAATCTGATAAGGGCACAGTATATCCTAAGGGAAGGTTATGGCTATAAAAGGGGACTTCTTGGAGTCACCAGGTTGTTGATGGATGTTGCATGATCTAGTCTAAGCTCTTAGGAGCTGGCTAGGGGATCAGAACCAGGATGCCTTGTGGACTCGGTCTAGGGACTTTGGCTTCAACTAGAGGATCACTTGGCTACATGGCTTCAATCTAGGGGCTCCAATTCCGATTGGAGATCATAACCGCAATCTAGGGATTTCGACTCCGGCTGCCAGGATTATACCATATCATCATACCAGAGACTACTTAAGGAAGAAACCCAGGTTGGACAATTTTGTCACCTGGCTACAGACTTTGCAGACCTCAGCCAGCTTCCTAAATCTGGCGCTATTCTATTGTCGGTGGGTGCCCGACAAATTACACAGCTATGTAAAATTTTGGTTTATGAAACTTCAAATCCAGTGACTGATTATTATGTTTTCTAATGTCCTGATTTAAAAAAAAAAAATAAATATTTTTTTTTAACCATCAAATATTGATTTTGTACAATCCATGTGTGAAGTTACATACAAGTGACATGAACAAGAAAAATACTTATTGTAACCAAAAATATTCACAATTTTATATATAAAATACATTTATTTATTGTACAGTCATTCTGCAACTTTATTAGAAATTTATTCTTGCACTTTTTCCTTTTCTCTAGATCCCCCTTTTCTCTTATAGAAGGCCTGTGGATCTTCTCTGTGAAGCATCCGGCAATCATGTTCACGTTTCATTTACTTTGGTATCGTCGTTCCATCTCCTTGATATTCCGATGAAAACCTTCTTGTTCTTCCCACCAGCACCAAGGTTTTCAGACAAGTAGTCCAAATAGGAATGTAAAAAATGTAACTTCAAATTCATTAGACAACCCAAGGCTTTGAAACGTTTCAGCATGTTCTCCACGATGGACTTAAATTTTGATTCTTTGTTGTTACCTAGAAACGTATTTATTGCTTCTTTCAAAGAGTCCCAAGCCCTTTTTTCAACAGTTTTCATTATTGTTTAAAACACGTCATCCTTCATTCATGGGTTTCTGAATATCCGAACCCACAAAAATGCTTTTGTGCTGCCCCTGTGCCAGCAGCCGCCGTTGGTCGGATCCAGACCTTCTAAGAGAGTGGCTCGACCCGGGGGTCTCGCGGACATGTCGAATAAAAGGAGAAATGTAGATGTATGGGCTAGGCCGTATTAAGTTTGTGACGCCACCAATGGTGTGTGGTGAGGTGGGACACCACCGCTGCCGTTATGGGATACCCGGGAGAGATGTAGTGGCAGCTGGATGTTAACCCCTCCGTGTGTAGGGATGATTGCCCCGGGGCCCAGTGTCTTTGTGCAGGGTATGGTGATGGCAAGGGCCGGCGCGCCTGAGCAAGCAGGGGGATGTTTGGTTACTCACAGTAAATGAATCACACGAGTCTTTCGGTAAACCAAAGGTGCTGGTGGCCTGCCGCCCCGGCCGGTTGCATTCAGGTCCCCCACCCAGGCTGGTGGTCGCTGTCCTTTACTCTGCACTTGTTTTTGTGTATGGTGGACTGCCTGGTCTGGAACTCAGGAGTCCGCTCCCGGCTGGATATGGCCTAAGGAGCCGTGCCCTGGCGGTGGCCTTATCCCTATCAGTGGGCTGTTGTCTTCTTTGAGGGACTTTAGGTGGGATAGGACCTATAATCCTGCCCTCAATCATTTAATTAGCTAGGCCGCTGGTTTCGGTCCTGGCTTCAGGGTCCTAGGTGGCTAGGGTTTCAGGTCGGCTGTGTGTTTCCTAAGTGAGGAAAGGTGTTGTGCGGGGGCCTATCTGTAACTACCTGGTTTTGCCAGGGCATCACACCTTCCTTCAGACTTGATTCTGACAGTCCCTGAAACTTGGTACACAGGTACTTAAACATCTCTCCTTCTTTCAGTAGCGCTTTCACAAACAGCTTCATCAGTCCAAGCTTACAGTGGAGTGGTGGCAAGAGAACTTTAGGTGGGATCAACTAAGCTTTATGCAACAATGTTCTTGAGTCCCGGTTACAAAGATGTTCTTGTTGGCCAATTTTTTTTGCTCCAGTGAAGAGTCCTAACCTGGCTTTCCAATTCACACAAAAAGCATGTGTTCTGCCTTCTTTTACGTAATGCTGTGAATCTCTAGCATACAGCTAAACCCTAGTTCACATTTCAAATAAACAGACTGTGGAGTTCAATAGCCTTGATTTATTAGCTGGTAACGTGAACTTGATTGCAGTATACATGGAATATACAGTGAATATAGGAATATCCAAGATGCTGTTGAAGACAGAATACGGTATATCCAAGATACTGTTTTATACGGGTAAAAACTATAACAAGAAAATGATTACAGTCAGTACAGTGTTAATACAGAGTTAACATAGCATAACAGTACATGAGATGCAGTTCTTACGAGAATGTAGGTGAAAGGTCACTGCATCTGCAATACATAGAAATCTTATCTAGACAAACAAGACAGGGATGACACTAAAGGTGTAGAAGTACAATGTACAATGCATTTACTACACTCTTCCATCTAGGATTCTATCACTAACACATGTAATTTGCTTTGCTCACCGGATTACACTAGGCAGGGGTGAATGTACAGAGAGGTAAGTCGGCATGTCCTTTCCTGACAAATCCAAAGAGAAAATGGCTGCAGGCTTCTTCTCAGCTCAGGGAGGCATTCCTTACCCAGAATACATTTAGCTTAAAGGGAAACTCAGCAATTCAAAAGAATAACAATGACCTCTAGGGGTTGTAACAGAAATTTCAATGAATGACTATTAGCAGGCTGCCATGAGGCAGAACAGCATGGGTATTTAATATATCCTCCTTGCTGCCCAAGAAGCAATGAGAACATTTTTAGACCACCACATATTGACCATCCATGCTCCTTGTAGTTAAGTTTCTTGAGAATAAAGTCTAAATTCTCACAGCTTTCTTCCAAGTGCATAGCATGTGTGACGCCCTGGACTAGCCAGGTAGTCACAAACACAAAATCACACACACCCCCTCCCCTGGATAGTCTACATCAGTCACACAAAATCCTTGTTGCCTCCTCCAGGGTCTGATGTCCACACCAGGTGGGGCGGAGCCAGGCGGTTGGCCCCACCCACCGAGGAGTTCACAGGCCTGGAGGCGGGAAAAAGCAGTTAGTTTAGTTTTGTAGTGGAAAGTGAGAGGACAGAAACTGTTAGTGTCTGGGTAGGAGCCCAGGCACTGTCAGCAAGGTCGGCAGACGGTGGTGGCCGTCTGCAGGAGGTGGTACAAGTCAGCTGAACCGTAGGACCGGGGACGGGCGGTGACCCGAGGGGAACTGAACCGGTGAGCGGATCTGTACCAAGCACAAAGGCAGGGCCATTGGACCCTGACCAGGCTAGGAGCCGCCGACAATGGTCAAATCCGAGAGTGACCGGAATCCCAGGGGTTCCCTAACACCCAAGACCCGACAGAAGGCAACCGTCCACACCGTGAGGATAAAAAGCCACCGCCATAGGCTAGAGATCCAAGGGCCAGCGCCTGCGGGCAAACGGGCTCCCTCGGTACGTACACCCCAGCCATCCAGCCTCCCCGTACCGCCACCGGGCCCCGGGATCACCAACCCCTACCCACGGAGGGGGAACCAACATCCTAGCTGCTCCCTGCCATCGCTCCCGGGATCCCCGTCACCAGCAGTGGTGGTGCCCATTATCACCACGACCTGTGGGTGACGTCACTAACTATCTCCCCAAACAAACCACCCCCTTTTCACTCGTGGGCGAGGAGCGCTGCTCGAGTCCCCGGATCTGGCCCTCCGCTCGAGCCACCGAGCAGCAGCAGCAGCAGAAGTCCCCGAACCCGAGCGTAGCGTGCGTGGCCCCTCTGCCCGCGACACATGCCCTACACACACTGAAGAATACTTACTGCCATTGAGCAGTAGCACAGCTTTCAGACTTTTTGGATGAAACAATGACGTGTCTCCACTCGCTCACATTGTACTTAATGTTACATTTTCCATCAGCACAGGAACATCGCTTGAATACACTAGAGCACCATCTTCAGAAAAGTATGGAGGGAATCTTTTCAGAATTCTAACCTTTTGGAAACCTATTGTCACGCTCTCCGGGTCCCCTGCTCTGCCCCCCGGCTCACCTGCCACGCTCCCCGGCTTCCCTGCTTCGCTCCCCGGCTCCTCTGGCAGACATCCCCCGCTCCACGGTCTCCAGCCTCCACCACCTGCGGTCCCCAGGCGGCCCGGTCCCCGCTCCCGGCGCCCGTCGGCAGCCCTGCTCCAGGCCGGCTCCCCTGCTTCCTATACACCGCTCCGTGCCCTGCTTCTGGCACCCGGGCCTCGCGCATGCGCATTAGGGCGCGCGCGCGGTCATTGACCCTCTCTTAAAGGGCCAGCGTCCACTGACAGGAAATTGAACACACAGGTACAGGGTATAAAGGGGTTTAATGTCCAAGTGGGCGGGGCCTGTTCTTCGTGTTTCCTAAGCTAGGAGTCAGGTCTCCTTGTGTCTCTGTGATATACTTACCTATCTCTCTTCTAGAGCCGCTCCTGCCTCGCCATCCGGTCCTGCCGATTCCCGAACCCCGAACGCTGACTATCTGCCATCCCGTCAGTCCGTACCATCTCTGATCCCTGTGGTGACCCGTCCTCTCGCTCCATCGGTTCCGGACTCTGCCTGACATCTCGGCCTCCGAACCTGAGCTCCGTCACCCGGACTACCATCAGTGACTCCGTGGTCCCAGGGACTTCTCCATTCCACTCTTTTGCACGGACTGTCCTGCTACCCGTAGTGCTCCGGCTACCGGACCCCTTGCCTTCATTAAGGTGTTCGGCCCAGTAGATCCACCTCCTGGGTCTGCCCGTCCACCTGGCCCTAACACCTATAGAATCAGTGTTTGTGAAAAAACTGTACGTGATGATATTTTTTCAATATTTTTACTGAGTCCAATGATCGAAAGTATGAAAAAAATCACATCTTTCAAAAATGTTTACCCTTGGAAACCTGTGTTATTATTACTATGCACGAGCCCTAAATTGTCTGAAAAACAACAAATATGCTGGTTGGATAGACCTTGACCCCACAATTCAACGGCCACAATTAAGGAGAAAAGTGCTAAGAGAGTTAAATTTGCCCCTGAAATAACCCATGATACGGGCCAAGGAGGGACACACCATTTTGATCCGAAAATAGCCCAACACCATGAGAGACGGGCAAATCCGTGAAAAGACAAAGTTCCAAGCTACAACTGACGCAGGATCTACAGCACATACGCCCATTGTAATTGTTCATGATTTCCGGCCACTACGCATTTCAGCCTTCAGGGACCTGGTAATTCGAATGCTATGTCCAGGAGTAGAGATGAGCGAACCGGTCCCGGTTCGGCTCGAGGTCGGTTCGCCGAACGGAGCTCCCGTTCGAGTTCGGCTCGTCGAACGTTCGACGAACCGAACTCGAGCCAATAGGAAACAATGGCAGGCAATCACAAACACAGTAAAACACCTAGAAAACACCCTCAAAGGTGTCCAAAAGGTGACAAACAACTCACAACACAACACAAACACATGGGAAAGTGACAAGGACATATACTCATGCGAAAACAAAACAGCTGGACAAGGAAAAAGAGGAGGACACACAGATATAGGCATGGCACGCCATTCTAAAATCATGTAAAACACCGCAAGGTGACTCCAAGCGGAGTCTCCCTTTTTTCCAAAAATTGGGCCCCACACACACCCACCCCTTCAGTGGCAGCAGTTGTGCCCCAGTTGTACACTTCACAGCTACATTTGCATCAAGCACATTCAAAAATACGCTATTCTTAACCGTCCCCAGGATGACACCGGGGTAGGTAGCAAAGTCTTTCCTGATCCCAGCTCTGTTCATCTTGGCTTCTTTTAAAAACACAGCAAGCAAGGGTTACTCCAAGCGGAGTCTCCCTTTTTTCCAAAAATTGGGCCACACAGACACCCACCCCATCAGTGGCAGCACTTGGGCCCTAGTTGCAAACAGGATGTTTTGGTTTGCATCAAGCAAATTCAAAAATACGCCATAATTAACCGTCCCCAGGATGACACCGGGGTAGGTAGATAAAGTCTTTGCTGACCCATGACTTGTTCATCTTGGCTTCTTTTAAAAACACAGCAAGCAAGGGTTACTCCAAGCGGAGTCTCCCTTTTTTCCAAAAATTGGGCCACACAGACACCCACCCCATCAGTGGCAGCACTTGGGCCCTAGTTGCAAACAGGATGTTTTGATTTGCATCAAGCACATTCAAAAATACGCCATAATTAACCGTCCCCAGGATGACACCGGGGTAGGTAGCAAAGTCTTTCCTGATCCCAGCTCTGTTCATCTTGGCTTCTTTTAAAAACACAGCAAGCAAGGGTTACTCCAAGCGGAGTCTCCCTTTTTTCCAAAAATTGGGCCACACAGACACCCACCCCATCAGTGGCAGCACTTGGGCCCTAGTTGCAAACAGGATGTTTTGATTTGCATCAAGCACATTCAAAAATACGCCATAATTAACCGTCCCCAGGATGACACCGGGGTAGGTAGCAAAGTCTTTCCTGATCCCAGCTCTGTTCATCTTGGCTTCTTTTAAAAACACAGCAAGCAAGGGTTACTCCAAGCGGAGTCTCCCTTTTTTCCAAAAATTGGGCCACACAGACACCCACCCCATCAGTGGCAGCACTTGGGCCCTAGTTGCAAACAGGATGTTTTGATTTGCATCAAGCACATTCAAAAATACGCCATTCTTATCCGTCCCCAGGATGACACCGGGGTAGGTAGATAAAGTCTTTGCTGACCCATGACTTGTTCATCTTGGCTTCTTTTAAAAACACAGCAAGCAAGGGTTACTCCAAGCGGAGTCTCCCTTTTTTCCAAAAATTGGGCCACACAGACACCCACCCCATCAGTGGCAGCACTTGGGCCCTAGTTGCAAACAGGATGTTTTGATTTGCATCAAGCACATTCCAAAATTCGCCATAATTAACCGTCCCCAGGATGACACCGGGGTAGGTAGCAAAGTCTTTCCTGATCCCAGCTCTGTTCATCTTGGCTTCTTTTAAAAACACAGCAAGCAAGGGTTACTCCAAGCGGAGTCTCCCTTTTTTCCAAAAATTGGGCCACACAGACACCCACCCCATCAGTGGCAGCACTTGGGCCCTAGTTGCAAACAGGATGTTTTGATTTGCATCAAGCACATTCAAAAATACGCCATAATTAACCGTCCCCAGGATGACACCGGGGTAGGTAGCAAAGTCTTTCCTGATCCCAGCTCTGTTCATCTTGGCTTCTTTTAAAAACACAGCAAGCAAGGGTTACTCCAAGCGGAGTCTCCCTTTTTTCCAAAAATTGGGCCACACAGACACCCACCCCATCAGTGGCAGCACTTGGGCCCTAGTTGCAAACAGGATGTTTTGATTTGCATCAAGCACATTCAAAAATACGCCATAATTAACCGTCCCCAGGATGACACCGGGGTAGGTAGCAAAGTCTTTCCTGATCCCAGCTCTGTTCATCTTGGCTTCTTTTAAAAACACAGCAAGCAAGGGTTACTCCAAGCGGAGTCTCCCTTTTTTCCAAAAATTGGGCCCCACACACACCCACCCCTTCAGTGGCAGCAGTTGTGCCCCAGTTGTACACTTCACAGCTACATTTGCATCAAGCACATTCAAAAATACGCTATTCTTAACCGTCCCCAGGATGACACCGGGGTAGGTAGCAAAGTCTTTCCTGATCCCAGCTCTGTTCATCTTGGCTTCTTTTAAAAACACAGCAAGCAAGGGTTACTCCAAGCGGAGTCTCCCTTTTTTCCAAAAATTGGGCCACACAGACACCCACCCCATCAGTGGCAGCACTTGGGCCCTAGTTTCAAACAGGATGTTTTGATTTGCATCAAGCACATTCAAAAATACGCCATAATTAACCGTCCCCAGGATGACACCGGGGTAGGTAGCAAAGTCTTTCCTGATCCCAGCTCTGTTCATCTTGGCTTCTTTTAAAAACACAGCAAGCAAGGGTTACTCCAAGCGGAGTCTACCTTTTTTCCAAAAATTGGGCCACACAGACACCCACCCCATCAGTGGCAGCACTTGGGCCCTAGTTGCAAACAGGATGTTTTGATTTGCATCAAGCACATTCAAAAATACGCCATAATTAACCGTCCCCAGGATGACACCGGGGTAGGTAGCAAAGTCTTTCCTGATCCCAGCTCTGTTCATCTTGGCTTCTTTTAAAAACACAGCAAGGAAGGGTTACTCCAAGCGGAGTCTCCCTTTTTTCCAAAAATTGGGCCCCACACACATCCACCCCTTCAGTGGCAGCAGTTGTGCCCCAGTTGTACACTTCACAGCTACATTTGCATCAAGCACATTCAAAAATACGCTATTCTTAACCGTCCCCAGGATGACACCGGGGTAGGTAGCAAAGTCTTTCCTGATCCCAGCTCTGTTCATCTTGGCTTCTTTTAAAAACACAGCAAGCAAGGGTTACTCCAAGCGGAGTCTCCCTTTTTTCCAAAAATTGGGCCACACAGACACCCACCCCATCAGTGGCAGCACTTGGGCCCTAGTTGCAAACAGGATGTTTTGATTTGCATCAAGCACATTCAAAAATACACCATAATTAACCGTCCCCAGGATGACACCGGGGTAGGTAGCAAAGTCTTTCCTGATCCCAGCTCTGTTCATCTTGGCTTCTTTTAAAAACACAGCAAGCAAGGGTTACTCCAAGCGGAGTCTCCCTTTTTTCCAAAAATTGGGCCCCACACACACCCACCCCTTCAGTGGCAGCAGTTGTGCCCCAGTTGTACACTTCACAGCTACATTTGCATCAAGCACATTCAAAAATACGCTATTCTTAACCGTCCCCAGGATGACACCGGGGTAGGTAGCAAAGTCTTTCCTGATCCCAGCTCTGTTCATCTTGGCTTCTTTTAAAAACACAGCAAGCAAGGGTTACTCCAAGCGGAGTCTCCCTTTTTTCCAAAAATTGGGCCACACAGACACCCACCCCATCAGTGGCAGTACTTGGGCCCTAGTTGCAAACAGGATGTTTTGATTTGCATCAAGCACATTCAAAAATACGCCATAATTAACCGTCCCCAGGATGACACCGGGGTAGGTAGCAAAGTCTTTCCTGATCCCAGCTCTGTTCATCTTGGCTTCTTTTAAAAACACAGCAAGCAAGGGTTACTCCAAGCGGAGTCTCCCTTTTTTCCAAAAATTGGGCCACACAGACACCCACCCCATCAGTGGCAGCACTTGGGCCCTAGTTGCAAACAGGATGTTTTGATTTGCATCAAGCACATTCAAAAATACGCCATAATTAACCGTCCCCAGGATGACACCGGGGTAGGTAGCAAAGTCTTTCCTGATCCCAGCTCTGTTCATCTTGGCTTCTTTTAAAAACACAGCAAGCAAGGGTTACTCCAAGCGGAGTCTCCCTTTTTTCCAAAAATTGGGCCCCACACACACCCACCCCTTCAGTGGCAGCAGTTGTGCCCCAGTTGTACACTTCACAGCTACATTTGCATCAAGCACATTCAAAAATACGCTATTCTTAACCGTCCCCAGGATGACACCGGGGTAGGTAGCAAAGTGTTTCCTGATCCCAGCTCTGTTCATCTTGGCTTCTTTTAAAAACACAGCAAGCAAGGGTTACTCCAAGCGGAGTCTCCCTTTTTTCCAAAAATTGGGCCACACAGACACCCACCCCATCAGTGGCAGCACTTGGGCCCTAGTTGCAAACAGGATGTTTTGATTTGCATCAAGCACATTCCAAATCAACAAGCATTTACTCTCCCCAGGATGACACAGGGGTAGTAAATTCCTTCTGGATCCATGACTTGTTCATTTTGATGAACGTCAGTCTGTCCACATTGTCACTGGACAGACGCGTGCGCTTATCTGTCAGCACACACCCAGCAGCACTGAACTGAATACACGTTCAGAGACAACGCTGGCAGCTGGACACGACAAAATCTCCAAGGCGTAACTGGAGAGCTCTGGCCATTTTTCTAGGTTTGAAGCCCAAAAGGAGCAAGGCTCCAGTTGCACAGTCATGGCATCGATGTTCATTTGGAGATACTCCTGTATCATCCTCTCCAGCCGTTGAGTATGTGTCAGACTTGTTGTCTCTGGTGGCCTTGCAAAAGAGGGTCTAAAAAAATTATGAAAAGATTCCATAAAATTGCTGTTACCGGCACCAGATACGGTCCTACTGGTACGGGTAGACTGTTGAAGATGACGAGACCGTCCCATGTTTGTCAAGTTACAACTGGGAGATTCCCTCCCTGCACCTGCACGGTTGTTTGGTGGAAAAGCCGAGCTAAGATCGAGTAACAGCTTCTGCTGATACTCCTGCATACGTGCGTCCATTTCTATGGCTGGAATTATGTCACAAAATTTGGACTTGTACCGGGGATCTAATAGTGTGGCAATCCAGTAGTCATCATCACTTCTAATTTTGACAATACGACTGTCATGTTGGAGGTAGTGCAACAAAAAGGCACTCATGTGTCTTGCGCAGCCATGCGGACCAAGTCCACGCTGTGTTTGTGGCATAGAGGTGCTACCCGTTCTTTCTTCCTCTGACATCTCCCCCCAACCTCTTTCAACTGAAATTTGACCAAGGTCTCCCTCATCCGCTGAGTCTTCCATGTCCATGGACAGTTCGTCCTCCATTTCTTCATGTTCTCCTGCACCTTGCTCAACATTTCGCCTGCTACTATGCGCCCTTGTCGATCCCTGTTCCCCATGGTCCCATGCCTGCTGCGTTGGTGATGATGAACGTCTGGACCTTGGTGATGTTGTTGTCCCTTGCGCATATGAATCCTCCTGTAGTTCCTCCCCTTCATGTTGTCCCACCCCCTGACTCCGAATAGTGTTTAGCGTGTGCTCCAGCATGTAAATGACTGGAATCGTCATGCTGATAATGGCATTGTCAGAGCTAAACATATTCGTCGCCATGTCGAAACTGTGCAGAAGGGTGCATAGGTCCTTGATCTGAGACCACTCCATCAGGGTGATCTGCCCCACCTCTGCATCTCGTTGGCCCAGGCTATACGTCATGACGTATTGCACCAGGGCTCTGCGGTGCTGCCACAGTCGCTGTAACATGTGGAGAGTTGAATTCCAGCGTGTCGCCACATCGCATTTCAGGCGATGAACCGGCAGGCCGAAAGACTTCTGGAGCGATGCAAGTCGCTCTGCTGCGGCGCTTGAACGGCGGAAGTGAGCTGACAGTTTTCGTGCCCTGTTCAGAAGGCCATCTAGGCCGGGATAGTGTGTTAAAAATTGCTGGACGACAAGGTTCAACACGTGAGCCATACAAGGTACGTGTGTCACAATGCCCAGGCGAAGTGCCGCACCCAGGTTTGCAGCATTGTCGCACACGGCCTTACCAGGCTGCAGGTTGAGTGGAGACAACCATTTATTAAACTCGGACCGCAGAGCTGACCACAACTCCTCAGCTGTGTGACTCTTATTCCCAAGACATGTCAAGCTAAAGACCGCCTGATGCCGTTGCGCTCTGCTGCCAGCATAGTAATGAGGCGTGCGTGATTCCTTCTGCGCAGTGAGAACGCTGGTGGCCTGACAAGGCAGGCTTGGGGCGGAGGTGGAGGACCCAGATGAGGTGGAGGATGCAGAAGCTGTGGCGGAACTTGGACAGACAGAGGATTGACACACAAGTCGTGGGGACGGCAAGACTTGTGCAGCAGACCCTTCACCATCTATCACCATAGTTACCCAGTGCCCAGTCAGCGACATGTAACGTCCCTGTCCATGCTTACTGGTCCAAGTATCGGTGGTGAAATGCACCCGTTCACATACAGAGTTTCTCAAGGAAGCGGTGATGTTGTGTGCGACATGCTGGTGTAGCGCGGGCACACCTTTCTTAGAGAAGTAGTGGCGACTAGGCATCTGGTACTGGGGCACAGCGACAGACATAAGGTCTCTAAAATCCTGTGTGTCCACTAGGCGGAAAGGCAGCATTTCGGTAGCCAACAGCTTACAGAGGGATAGAGTCAACCTCTTAGCTTTGTCATGGGTCGGAGGAAGTGGCCTTTTATTTGACCACATCTGAGGGACAGAGATCTGGCTGCTGTGTGTAGACGGTGTTGAGTAGGGTGTCCCTGGAAAAATGCAGGTTTGTGAGGAAAGTGCAGGCGGAGACATGATGTTGCCTTCATCCAACGTTGGTGCTATCGATGTCTGAGAGAGCTGTACACACTCACTTGTTTCCCCTTCCAAACCAACTGACGACCTTACAAGCAAACTGCCTGTTGCGGTTACAGTGGTGGAAGTTTGGCATGGAAAAACAGGTGTGACAGCTGTCCCCACAGTCCTAGAAGATGAAGAGCGCGCGGATGCACTGGAAGGGGCGGGCGGTGGATGGTTCGCTCTTGCAGCATTGCAGCACAGTGAGCTTCCCACCGGGACCTATGATATTTATTCATGTGACGATTCATGGAAGAAGTTGTCAAACTGCTGAGGTTTTGACCTCTACTAAGAGAATCATGACAAATTTTACATATCACATGATTTGGGCGATCTTTTTCTATGTCAAAAAAGGACCAGGCTAGGCAAGGCTTAGAGGCCATGCGACCTGTTGATCCACCCCGAATAATGCTCATAGGCAGAGTGGTGGCTGAGGATGCAGTTGTAGACGTGCTATCAGTGCTCCGACTCTGTCCAGGAAGGCGCAAGGTAACTTCGTCGTCGGTTGCATCCTCCTCCACCGCCTCTGTTGACCTCCTCGAGTGCCTGACTGGGGGTTGACAGTAGGTGGGATCTAGAACTTCATCATCAATTGTTGTGTTTGCACTCCCCTCCCCCTCAGACCGAGCCTCTTCTTGCCCTGACCGAATATTTAAGTTGTCATCCCAATCGGGTATCTGCGTCTCATCTTCATCAGTATGTTCCTCATTGTCTATAACCACAGGTGTTACAGTTTGTGACAAAGGGTCAACATTATGCTCAGAAACTTGGTCCTCACGGCCTGAATCAGAGTCACAAAGGTTCTGGGCATCACTGCAGACCATTTCCTGTTCTGTACTCACTGTAGCTTGGGAGCAGACCTCTGATTCCCAGGCTATAGTGTGACTGAACAGCTCTGCAGACTCAGCCATCTCAGTTCCACCATACTGTGCAGGGCTGATGGAGACTTCAGAGCTGGGAGAAATCAAGTGTGATTGGGATGACAACTCAGAGGACTGGTGTTTTTTGGATGCGGTACTTGAAGTGGCTGAGAGGGCACTTGTTGGACCACTTGAGATCCATTCAAGCATTTTCCTTTTTTGCCCATCATCTACCTTTCTTCCTGTTGTTCGTGTCCGTAAAAAAGGGAGCACATCGGATTGTCCACGGTAAGTAGTAGACATCTTACTTTTGCTGGCAGATGGTCTATCTTCAGCAGATGATAATGGAGCTTTGCCACTTTCCCCACAGACAAAACCTTTTTTGCCTTTTCCACCACGCCTCTTCCCCTTTCCACCAGCATCTGTCATTTTGCCACTCATGTTGATTGCGACAAGATTGTGGACTGAAAATGTGGTAGTAAAAATTGAGAGGTGGTGAAGATTGCAGTGGTGGTCTAGCTTTATTAACAGCAGAATAATAAAGAATAAATATCCCTGACAATGCAACTTAGTTATAATGAGTTGGAGTGTGCAACGCAGGCAGATGCGCTCTGCAAATGTCTTGGCACTAGTGGGACTATAGCAAAGTCCAATAGCCACGTATAGGATGCCACTAGGTACACTGAGTGTTTGCTAGTATAATGGCTTACTTATAATTAGTTGGAGTGTGCAACGCAGGCAGATGCGCTCTGCAAATGTCTTGGCACTAGTGGGACTATAGCAAAGTCTAATAGCCACGTATAGGATGCCACTAGGTACACTGAGTGTTTGCTAGTATAATGGCTAAGTTAAAATTAGTTGGAGTGTGCAACGCAGGCAGATGCGCTCTGCAAATGTCTTGGCACTAGTGGGACTATAGCAAAGTCCAATAGCCAAGTATAGGATGCCACTAGGTACACTGAGTGTTTGCTAGTATAATGGCTTACTTATAATTAGTTGGAGTGTGCAACGCAGGCAGATGCGCTCTGCAAATGTCTTGGCACTAGTGGGACTATAGCAAAGTCCAATAGCCACGTATAGGATGCCACTAGGTACACTGAGTGTTTGCTAGTATAATGGCTTACTTATAATTAGTTGGAGTGTGCAACGCAGGCAGATGCGCTCTGCAAATGTCTTGGCACTAGTGGGACTATAGCAAAGTCCAATAGCCACAGATAGGATGCCACTAGGTACACTGAGTGTTTGCTAGTATAATGGCTTACTTATAATTAGTTGGAGTGTGCAACGCAGGCAGATGCGCTCTGCAAATGTCTTGGCACTAGTGGGACTATAGCAAGGTCCAATAGCCACGTATAGGATGCCACTAGGTACACTGAGTGTTTGCTAGTATAATGGCTTACTTATAATTAGTTGGAGTGTGCAACGCAGGCAGATGCGCTCTGCAAATGTCTTGGCACTAGTGGGACTATAGCAAAGTCCAATAGCCACGTATAGGATGCCACTAGGTACACTGAGTGTTTGCTAGTATAATGGCTTACTTATAATTAGTTGGAGTGTGCAACGCAGGCAGATGCGCTCTGCAAATGTCTTGGCACTAGTGGGACTATAGCAAGGTCCAATAGCCACGTATAGGATGCCACTAGGTACACTGAGTGTTTGCTAGTATAATGGCTTACTTATAATTAGTTGTAGTGTGCAACGCAGGCAGATGCGCTCTGCAAATGTCTTGGCACTAGTGGGACTATAGCAAAGTCCAATAGCCACGTATAGGATGCCACTAGGTACACTGAGTGTTTGCTAGTATAATGGCTTACTTATAATTAGTTGGAGTGTGCAACGCAGGCAGATGCGCTCTGCAAATGTCTTGGCACTAGTGGGACTATAGCAAAGTCCAATAGCCACAGATAGGATGCCACTAGGTACACTGAGTGTTTGCTAGTATAATGGCTTACTTATAATTAGTTGGAGTGTGCAACGCAGGCAGATGCGCTCTGCAAATGTCTTGGCACTAGTGGGACTATAGCAAGGTCCAATAGCCACGTATAGGATGCCACTAGGTACACTGAGTGTTTGCTAGTATAATGGCTTACTTATAATTAGTTGGAGTGTGCAACGCAGGCAGATGCGCTCTGCAAATGTCTTGGCACTAGTGGGACTATAGCAAAGTCCAATAGCCACGTATAGGATGCCACTAGGTACACTGAGTTTTTGCTAGTATAATGGCTTACTTATAATTAGTTGGAGTGTGCAACGCAGGCAGATGCGCTCTGCAAATGTCTTGGCACTAGTGGGACTATAGCAAGGTCCAATAGCCACGTATAGGATGCCACTAGGTACACTGAGTGTTTGCTAGTATAATGGCTTACTTATAATTAGTTGGAGTGTGCAACGCAGGCAGATGCGCTCTGCAAATGTCTTGGCACTAGTGGGACTATAGCAAGGTCCAATAGCCACGTATAGGATGCCACTAGGTACACTGAGTGTTTGCTAGTATAATGGCTTACTTATAATTAGTTGGAGTGTGCAACGCAGGCTGATGCGCTCTGCAAATGTCTTGGCACTAGTGGGACTATAGCAAAGTCCAATAGCCACAGATAGGATGCCACTAGGTACACTGAGTGTTTGCTAGTATAATGGCTTACTTATAATTAGTTGGAGTGTGCAACGCAGGCAGATGCGCTCTGCAAATGTCTTGGCACTAGTGGGACTATAGCAAGGTCCAATAGCCACGTATAGGATGCCACTAGGTACACTGAGTGTTTGCTAGTATAATGGCTTACTTATAATTAGTTGGAGTGTGCAACGCAGGCAGATGCGCTCTGCAAATGTCTTGGCACTAGTGGGACTATAGCAAGGTCCAATAGCCACGTATAGGATGCCACTAGGTACACTGAGTGTTTGCTAGTATAATGGCTTACTTATAATTAGTTGGAGTGTGCAACGCAGGCAGATGCGCTCTGCAAATGTCTTGGCACTAGAGGGACTATAGCAAAGTCCAATAGCCACAGATAGGATGCCACTAGGTACACTGAGTGTTTGCTAGTATAATGGCTTACTTATAATTAGTTGGAGTGTGCAACGCAGGCAGATGCGCTCTGCAAATGTCTTGGCACTAGTGGGACTATAGCAAAGTCCAATAGCCATGTATAGGATGCCACTAGGTACACTGAGTGTTTGCTAGTAAAATTGCTTAGTTTAAAAAAGTTGGAGTGTGCAATGCAGGCAGACGTGCTCTGCAAATGTCTTTGCACTAGTGGGACTATAGCAAAGTCCAATAGCCACAGATAGGATGCCACTAGGTACACTGAGTGTTTGCTAGTATAATGGCTTACTTATATTTAGTTGGAGTGTGCAACGCAGGCAGATGCGCTCTGCAAATGTCTTGGCACTAGTGGGACTATAGCAAAGTCCAATAGCCACGTATAGGATGCCACTAGGTACACTGAGTGTTTGCTAGTAAAATTGCTTAGTTTAAAAAAGTTGGAGTGTGCAATGCAGGCAGACGTGCTCTGCAAATGTCTTTGCACTAGTGGGACTATAGCAAAGTCCAATAGCCACAGATAGGATGCCACTAGGTACACTGAGTGTTTGCTAGTATAATGGCTTACTTATAATTAGTTGGAGTGTGCAACGCAGGCAGATGCGCTCTGCAAATGTCTTGGCACTAGTGGGACTATAGCAAAGTCCAATAGCCACGTATAGGATGCCACTAGGTACACTGAGTGTTTGCTAGTATAATGGCTAAGTTAAAATTAGTTGGAGTGTGCAACGCAGGCAGATGCGCTCTGCAAATGTCTTGGCACTAGTGGGACTATAGCAAAGTCCAATAGCCACGTATAGGATGCCACTAGGTACACTGAGTGTTTGCTAGTAAAATTGCTTAGTTTAAAAAAGTTGGAGTGTGCAATGCAGGCAGACGTGCTCTGCAAATGTCTTTGCACTAGTGGGACTATAGCAAAGTCCAATAGCCACAGATAGGATGCCACTAGGTACACTGAGTGTTTGCTAGTATAATGGCTTAGTTATAATGAGTTGGAGTGTGCAGAGGACAGGAGGGTACAGTGGCAGGATTGTGGTGCTCTGGGTAGAGGAATGGAAGCCTGCCTTTCTATTCCCTCCTAATGGTGAAATGCAGGGAGGAAATCCCTGACCTTGGCTACACAGATGCTGTTGCTGTTTGCAGGACCTGTCACCTATGGCTCTCTGACCCTGCCGGTTTGAGCCCTTAAAAGGACTGCTATAAAGTGCTCTCCCTATGCTGTCTAACGCTGTGTATGCAGCGCATACAGCTGTATCGGCTATAGGACTCAGGAGGACGGAGCTGCGACAGTGATGTCTGACACCAAAGACGCAGAAGGCAGATAATGGCGTCCGTGAAGAAAATGTCCGGTTTTATAATGCAGGGACATGTGACATGCAGATCCTATCACACATGCCGTTGCTTCTCTGGCTCAAAGTCAACTTAGCTGTGTGTGTGTCTGTGATTGGCTGACATGCTGGCCCGCCCCACAAGACGCGCGCACTTAGGGAAGGAAGACAAGAAAAAAAAAAAAAAAATGGCGATCGCCATTATAGAAACAGCAGTGATCTGAAGGCGCTGTTCACGCACACTATACACTGAAATGTGATAATAGTTTGATTCACAGAGTGACTTACACTATTACAGCAGAAACCAAGCTATGATTTAGCTGTTTTTTGGCTGCTAGAACCGTTCTCGAACGTTTCTAGAACTATCGAGCTTTTGCAAAAAGCTCGAGTTCTAGTTCGATCTAGAACATGCCCCAAAATCACTCGAGCCTAGAACTGGAGAACCACGAACCACGAACCGCGCTCAACTCTATCCAGGAGCTTTGGTTCCCTGAGTTTCCAATAGCAAATGTCTAGAAAAAACTCTGTCCATTGGCACAACTCAGCAAGAAAACGAGAAGACCGAGAAGATATATTTCATTTATCTTAATGCCACCTTATTAACAGCACTAAACCCTTCTATTATGTCCCTTAGCCTTTTGAGCTTATCCTCTGGTAAGCGGAAGACCATGCCTCTGGTATCGATCTCAGTGCCTAAAAACTGTATTATAGTAGCCAATCAGAATACAAAAGGATGCATAGGAAGCGTGACTTTATTTCAATATTTTAAAACAATCCAATAAAATGAAGAAAAGTCACTCATACAAGATCCACAGAAGTTGTATAATACATACATAAATCAAAACACTATAAGGCCTGTTTCACACGTCAGTGATTCTGGTACGTTTGTGCTTTTTTTTAAACATAACAGAATCACTGAGATACGCAGATCCATTATAATGAATGGGTCTGCTCACACATCAGTGATTTTTCACTGCACGTGTCTCCGTGCGGCGTACCCGCGTGTCCGTGATTGCTGCACGGAGACATGTCCATTTTTTTCTGGCATCACTGATAGGATGTCCATAAGGTGGCAGCAGAGCATAACAGAAAAAGGTGCCTATTGTGCACTGAAAAGACCCAATGTGATGCACCAGACATATAGAGCCCTAATGGATTCACAAATATAAGATATATCATGAATGACTACTGCATAATGAACGCTAGCATGAAAAAAGAAAGGAATCCATAAAAATAAATAATAAATGGTGCACATATGTTAGAGCCCCACCGAAGGACAAAAAAAGTCTGATGGAAATAGAGAGCATATAGGAACAATAAGAATGTGCAACAGAGAGGAAGGTGAGAATGCAGGATCAATCACTGCCTGTCAGATATTAATAATCAGGGAAATAACTCTGGAGCAGACGCACAAATTAGGGTCTTACCTGGTAAGGTAACAAATAATTAATAGTAGTTGCACTCACCTATTAAGGTTGTGCCAGTCACAACCCCTAAATGCACGTTACAAATGGCGACAGCCGCAGCCCCTAGTAGAAGAGCAATAACGTATAGGAGGAAAATCGGGTGCGTGCCGCGCTGTCACCAAAGGAAACTGATGTTAATTATTTCATCTCTTTATTCTTTTTTCCGGTCAATGTGTTTCAGAGATCACTGTCTCCTTCATCAGGGCAAAAAAAGAACAGTATGCAATCAAAGGAGGAAGAACCTCTATATATACACATATGGAGCTACGTCAGAGGACTGACTGCTGTATTTCAAATACTGCCGGGATGGTCAACTGTTACAATACCGGCCATAAAAGTTCTCAAGTGATATATTGAGAAACATTTATAAAATCACTGGGGTATAGTGTTTCAAATTTCATCAGCTTTTTGAGACAAAAATCAGAAAAAGAAGAAGAAGAAGAAGGACAAAATGAAAAAAAGAAAAAAAAGAAGAAAAAAAAAACAAAAAGGGAGCATTGAGCTCCAGACCCTGTATTGAGTCTTAGAAGTGTAGTGACAAGTGCATCTGTCCACAACCCTGTAAGGGTGAACGGGATGACGGACAAGAAAAATTATGTTCGTGGCAAAAAATGGTGGTGTTGCTATATAAAATTGCATTAAGAATAAAGAAAGGAAAAATTTCTTTATAAAAGTAGTGAAGAAAAAAGTTGAAAAAAGGGGAGTGTAAGCCATTTTACTAATAAATAGTGATGAGCGAGCATGCTTGTTACTACTCGGTACTCGCACGAGTATCACTGTACTCGGTCTACTCGACGGGGACCGAGTAATCTCGCGATACTCGTGCTGTACTCGTGGTCTTCATCCCTGCATGTTGGCGCTCTTTTGAGAGCCAGCCCTCATGCAGGGATTGGCTGGCAGACCACTGCAATGCCACAGCCCTGTTAGTTGTGGAATTGCAGTGATTGGCCGGCCTGCACAGCGTGACCGAGCCTTTATACCGGCGGGCGCGCTGTGCTCTGCTCACAGCTATCCAGACAGTCAGTGCAGGGAGAGGGTCGCTGCTTCAGGGAAAGGTTTGCGGCCCTTTATAGCTATTTCCGTAGCAGGGCTGCAAACAGTGTGACCAAAAGTCCTTCTCAGGACTATTCTAGTTGTATACAGGCAGGCAGGGTATAGCCAGGTCGGAGTACAGTAGCAGAGTCCTTCTCAGGACTATTGTTGCTGTATACAGGCAGGGTATAGCCAGGTTGGAATACAGGCTAGTGACCAAAAGAGTCCTTGTCAGGACTATTGTAGCAGTATACAGGCAGGCAGGCAGGCAGGGTATATAGCCATTCCTAGTGGTGACCGTATACCAGCCTTCATCATATCTGGGGCTGGTGTACACAGTCTAAAACAGTCCTGATAGTGTCAGACTTCTCAGCAATTGTCGCTCCTAAAACCTGTTAGGTTCTTAGTGCGTCCGTGCTTGCATTTAAAAACCGCACGTGTGTGCCTGTCGGTGGCAGCGTACAGGTGCACTTGTGTGCGTTTTTACCAAACTATTATATAACGCACAAGTGTAGTGTATAATACACGTCAGTCAGCAGTGGCTGATAGTGTCAGAGTTCTCGTCATTAATTTTTGCTCCTAAAACTTGTGTTAGGTTCTTAGTGCGTCCGTGCTTGCATTTAAAAACCGCACGTGTGTGCCTGTCGGTGGCAGCGTACAGGTGCACTTGTGTGCGTTTTTACCAAACTATTATATAACGCACAAGTGTAGTGTATAATACACGTCAGTCAGCAGTGGCTGATAGTGTCAGAGTTCTCGTCATTAATTTTTGCTCCTAAAACCTGTGTTAGGTTCTTAGTGCGTCCGTGCTTGCATTTAAAAACCGCACGTGTGTGCCTGTCGGTGGCAGCGTACAGGTGCACTTGTGTGCGTTTTTACCAAACTATTATATAACGCACAAGTGTAGTGTATAATACACGTCAGTCAGCAGTGGCTGATAGTGTCAGAGTTCTCGTCATTAATTTTTGCTCCTAAAACCTGTGTTAGGTTCTTAGTGCGTCCGTGCTTGCATTTAAAAACCGCACGTGTGTGCCTGTCGGTGGCAGCGTACAGGTGCACAATTTGCACAAACTTTGATATAACGCCCAAGTCTAGTGAATACACGTCAGCACAGCATTGCAAAATGCGCAAGGGCGTTGGCAAGGAACAAGGAAGTGGACGTGATGGTGGTGCAGGCAGAGGCCGAGGTCGTGGGCAAGCTCTAATTTTGCCACAACAAAGGGCCACATCTAGTCGCTCGCACGTCCTGTCCCAAATTCTTGGGGACCGCAGCAGTACACCGCTCTTGAACCAAGACCAGTGTCAACAGGTTGTTAGTTGGATAGCGGATAATGCTTCCAGTCAGATTGGCACCACCACAAACACTCTGTCTTCCACCATGTCAAGTGTCAGTAGCCGTGATACTGCACCGCACATTTCAGAACCTGATCCTCCTTCCTACCACAAGGCTGAGTACACGTCCTCGGACATTAATGATCCCACACTTGGACACTCGGAAGAGCTGTTCACGTTTCCATTCGCACATTCTGGCCTCTCGCCAGCTCATGTTGAAGTGGGTCATGAGGAGATCGTATGTACAGATGGCCAAATATTTGAGCAGCCACGTTCTCACGAAGTTGGCAACGTGTCTCAACAAGGGGTGGACGATGATGAGACACAATTGTCAGGAAGTCAGGAGGAGGAGCAGGGTGCGGAAGAGGAAGACGACGTGGTGGATGATCCAGTAACTGACCCAACCTGGCAGGAGGATATGCAGAGCGAGGACAGCAGTGCACAGGGGGAGGGAGGCGTAGCATCCCAACAGGCAGTAAGAAGCAGGGTGGTGGCTCCAGGCAGAAGTCAGGCAACCGTTCCCCGGAACAACAACACGACACAAGGTGCCTGTACAAATGTTAGGTCTTCCCGAGTCTGGCAGTTTTTTAAGTTGGATCCAGATGATTCTAAAAAGGCCATTTGCAACACCTGCCGTGCCAGCATCAGCAGGGGTACCAAAACTAGCAGCCTGACCACCACAAGCATGATCAGGCACATGTCAGCCAAGCACCCGACTTTGTGGGAAGTACAACAGAGTCGAGGAGCAGTGCTTGCTAATGTCACTGCTACGTCTTCGCTGGTTGTGCATGCGAGCCAATCCCCTGTCCATGCTGCCTGCGAACAAGCCTCCTCCGGTCCTGCACCTGCAGTTGCCTACTCAGAAATAACACCATCATCAAGCACGTCCTTGTCCCAGCGCAGCGTTCAGTTATCCATTCAGCAAACCTTTGAACGCAGGCGCAAATACATTGCCAACACCCCACATGCCACAGTTCTAAATGCTAACATTTCGCGACTGCTTGCACTGGAAATGTTGCCTTTTAGGCTGGTGGAGACAGAAGCATTCCGCGACCTGATGGCGGCAGCTGTCCCACGTTACTCGGTCCCCAGCCGCCACTATTTCTCCCGGTGTGCCGTCCCCGCGTTGCATAACCACGTGTCACAAAACATCACACGTGCCCTGAACAACGCTGTTTCACCCAAAGTCCACCTAACCACAGACACGTGGACAAGTGCTTGTGGGCAAGGCCGCTACATCTCGTTGACGGCACACTGGGTTAATATTGTGGAAGCTGGGACCCAGTCTGAGCGAGGGACGGAACACGTCCTTCCCACACCAAGGTTTGCAGGCCCTACCTCAGTCAGTGTTTCACCCACACTCTACAGCTCCGGAATGTCATGCTCTTCAGCCTCCTCCTCCTCCTGCGCATCCTCATCCACTGTACCCTCCACACCAGTCCCAAGCTGGAAGCACTGCAGCACTGCCTCGGCGAAGCGGCAACAGGCTGTGCTGAAGCTAATCTGCATAGGTGACAAACCCCACAATGCAGAAGAGCTGTGGACAGCTCTGAAACAGCAGGCAGATCACTGGCTCACACCTCTGAACCTAAAGCCAGGAAAGGTCGTGTGTGACAATGGCCGGAACCTGGTGGCGGCTTTGAGGCGAGGCCAGCTGACACATGTTCCATGCGTGGCCCATGTGCTCAACCTCGTGGTTCAGCGGTTTCTAAAGTCATACCCAGAGCTGTCTGATCTGCTGGTAAAAGTTCGCCGCCTGTCTGCACATTTTCGAAAGTCACCTACTGCTTCAGCCGGCCTTGCCGGCTTTCAGCGCAGTTTGCATCTTCCGGCTCACAGACTGGTGTGTGATGTCCCCACGCGTTGGAATTCAACTCTGCACATGTTGGTCAGGATATGTGAGCAGAAGAGGGCAGTTGTTGAGTACCTGCATCACCTAAGCCGTCGGGAAATGGGTCAAACTCCACACATAACACCTGAGGAGTGGAGATGGATGTCCGACCTATGTACCATCCTCCAAAACTTTGAGGACTCCACCAAGATGGTGAGTGGTGATGACGCCATTATTAGCGTCACCATACCGCTACTCTGCCTTCTAAAACGGTCTCTGCTCAAAACCAAACATGATGCATTGCAGGCGGAGCGCGATGAGTTGCAGCAAGAAACAGTAGTGGGTGTGGGTGATAACACACAGCCCAGCCTCGTCTCATCACAACGTGCAGTGGAGGACTATGACGAGGAGGAGGATGAAGACATGGAGCAAATCTCCGGCCAAATTGAGGATATGACATGCACACCAGTCATATCCTCGGTTCAGCGTGGCTGGCCAGAGGACAGGGTAGATGAGGAGGAGGAGGAGGAGGAGGACAGCATGTTCAGTCAACGTGTTGGTCAGGCTACTGAAGTCCTGGCTGTTAAGAGTCTGGCGCACATGGCTGACTTTATGGTAAGCTGCCTGTCTCGTGACCCTCGCGTTAAGAACATCTTGGCCGACAATCATTACTGGTTGGTAACACTGTTAGACCCACGCTACAAGGAGAACTTTATGTCTCTTATTCCCGAGGCGGAGAGGTCAACCAAAATGCAGCAGTTCCGGAAGGCCATAGTCACGGAAGTAGGCAAAGCATTCCCCTCACAAAACGCTAGCGGCATAGGTCAGGAATCAGTGGACAACCAAGGCGTACAGCCGAGAGAGGCACAAGTCCAATCCGCCAGGTAGGGGAACAGTCTTTAAGATGTGGGACAGTTTTCTCAGCCCCTCACGTACCACAGCCCCTGAGGTGCGGGGTAGTGCCACAAGAAATCCTAAGTTTGCCCAGATGCTCAAGGAGTACCTTGCAGATCGAACAACTGTACTCCGACATTCCTCTGTGCCTTACAATTATTGGATATCCAAGGTGGACACGTGGCATGAATTGGCTCTCTACGCCTTGGAAGTCCTGGCCTGCCCTGCCGCTAGCGTTTTGTCAGAGCGTGTTTTTAGTGCCGCAGGTGGAATCATTACAGATAAACGCACCCGCCTGTCAACTGAAAATGCTGACAGGCTGACTCTGATCAAGATGAACAAGGGTTGGATTGGGCCAGACTTCACCACACCACCAGCAAATGAGAGCAGAATTTAAAGTTTGTAACGGGAATTTGCCATGTACCTCCAGTCACCCATGGGTACACACTTCTGGACTTTGGATAATCGCTGGACTGCTCCTCCTTCTCCTCATGCGCCACCATGATGACCGTTACAAGAGTTAGGCCTTTGTTTCAGGTATACCCCCAGTGGTAAATTTTTTCGCCCATTCTTTGCAGAATGGACATTACAACGACAGGAGACCCGCTCCTTTGCAATGGGAACAATGTTTTGAGGCCCTCATGCACGTCTCTATGCAGGGACAACGTGGAGCCTCCCAATTTTTGGCTGCCCTGCCAAAGGGCTATACTATAATACACCCACTTCCTGACAATGGACACTTAATGTTTTGAGGCCCTCATGCATGTCTCTATCCAGGGACAACGTGGAGCCTCCCAATTTTTGGCTGCCCTGCCAAAGGGCTATACTACAAAAGACCCACTTCCTGACAATGGACACTTAATGTTTTGAGGCCCTCATGCACATCTCTATCCAGGGACAACGTGGAGCCTCCCAATTTTTGGCTGCCCTGCCTAAGGGCTATACTATAATACACCCACTTCCTGACAATGGACACTTAATGTTTTGAGGCCCTCATGCACGTCTCTATCCAGGGACAACGTGGAGCCTCCCAATTTTTGGCTGCCCTGCCAAAGAGCTATACTACAAAAGACCCACTTCCTGACAATGGACACTTAATGTTTTGAGGCCCTCATGCACGTCTCTATCCAGGGACAACGTGGAGCCTCCCAATTTTTGGCTGCCCTGCCTAAGGGCTATACTATAATACACCCACTTCCTGACAATGGACACTTAATGTTTTGAGGCCCTCATGCACGTCTCTATCCAGGGACAACGTGGAGCCTCCCAATTTTTGGCTGCCCTGCCAAAGGGCTATACTATAATACACCCACTTCCTGACAATGGACACTTAATGTTTTGAGGCCCTCATGCACGTCTCTATCCAGGGACAACATGGAGCCTCCCAATTTTTGGCTGCCCTGCCAAAGGGCTATACTACAAAAGACCCACTTCCTTCCAATGGGCACTTCAGGTTTACAGGCCCTCATGCACGTCTCTATCCAGGGACAACGTGGAGCCTCCCAATTTTTGGCTGCCCTGCCTAAGGGCTATACTATAATACACCCACTTCCTGACAATGGACACTTAATGTTTTGAGGCCCTCATGCATGTCTCTATCCAGGGACAACGTGGAGCCTCCCAATTTTTGGCTGCCCTGCCAAAGGGCTATACTACAAAAGACCCACTTCCTTCCAATGGGCACTTCAGGTTTACAGGCCCTCATGCACGTCTCTATCCAGGGACAACGTGGAGCCTCCCAATTTTTGGCTGCCCTGCCTAAGGGCTATACTATAATACACCCACTTCCTGACACTGGACACTAAAATGTTTTGAGGCCCTCATGCACGTCTCTATCCAGGGACAACGTGGAGCCTCCCAATTTTTGGCTGCCCTGCCTAAGGGCTATACTACAATAGACCCACTTCCTTACAATGGGCACTTCAGGTTTACAGGCCATCATGCACGTCTGTATGCAGGGGCATTGGTGAACCTCACAATTTTGGACTGCCCTGGCAAAGGAAAATACTACAAAGACTCAGTTCCTCAAAATGGGCACATTAGACTCAGAGGCCTTTATGTACGTCTCTTCTCAGGGACATCGGAGTGCCACACAATGTTTTACGTAAAATCTTTCATGTATTGATCTCAAAAAGTAACATACATTAGCTCTATCTCACTATTGGGTATGTGCCCTTAACATTTCCGCTATGAAAAATCATTTTGGTGTCATTTTGGAAGGTTTTCTGGTGAGTCCGTAGAAATGGCGTAAAACGCGGACAAAATTATTCACAGCTGTGACTTTTGAGTGATAAATGCTTCAAGGGGTCTTCCCCATGCTGTTGCCATGTCATTTGAGCACTCTTCGGAGACTTTTGTGCCATTTTTAGGGTTTCTACATGCTGCCGGTGGTCATTTCACAAAAATACTCGGGTCTCCCATAGGATAACATTGGGCTCGGTGCTCGGGCCGAGTACACGAGTATCTTGGGAGGCTCGGCCCGAGCTTCGAGCACCCGAGCTTTTTAGTACTCGCTCATCACTACTAATAAACCTAAAAAATAAAAATAAATTGAATAAAAATCATGAATGTTGTGTTATAACAGGAAATTCGGTGTAAGAATGAATATCCGGGATGAGAGTTCAGCGAATGAGTTATAGAAATTGTTACAAAAAGGAGTGTGTACGGTTTATGCGTAAATTTTCAGAATGCGTACATGAAAATTATATGTATGTGAGAATGTCCCCCATGCTTTGTAAAAAGTTATTTATGAAAATGTAAATAGAATATATAAAAATGCCTAATTATTTATAATTTATGAGAAAGATATATATGTATGGAAGAATGTTATAAGGTGTCCAAGAACCATAAAGAAAAAGGGTGCATATATAATGTTAGAGGTCTAGAGTTCCACCAGGCTATATCACCCCTAAAGAAATAGAAAGAAGACCTTACTACCTGTATACCCCAAAAAAAGCTATATTTCTTAGCCAGGATTATGGTGGAGATATGCACAAGTGAAATAAGAATATAAAGTAATACAATAAGATTATAAAACCAATATGTGTGCATTCATGCACCACCCGGTACGCTACCCTTGCCAAATTGCTCACTCTAGATCCCCACACGATCCATGAAGCCGTTCCCCCGGTCACACCGCCTGCTGCCGGTTCCCACTCATCCCTGGGGGAGTTAGGCGAGTGGTATCGAGAGCTACATGTCGGCACTGATGATACCCCCATACACCACAAGGAAGGGGTATACCGGGTGGTACAGGAGTATGAGCGGGTTTTTAGCAAGCACCCTCTAGATTTTGGGCAGATTAAAGGGGTTCAACACCACATCCCTACCGGTACACACTCCCCTATTAAAGAGAGATACAGGCCTATTCCCCCTGCGCACTACCAATGCGCCAAAGACATGTTGAGGAACATGAAGGAGGCAGGGGTTATTAGGGACAGCTGTAGTCCCTGGGCCGCTCCGTTGGTGCTGGTTAAGAAGAAGGATGGCACCATGCGGATGTGTGTGGATTACCGGAAGATTAACCAGATAACGCATAAGGATGCTTACCCTCTGCCCCGCATCAAAGAGTCCCTGGCCTCGCTGAGAACCGCTAACTACTTCTCCACCCTTGACCTCACCAGCGGGTACTGGCAGGTGGCCGTGGCACCGGAAGACCGAGAGAAGACTGCCTATGGGACCGTTTTGCTGTACTTGGATGATGTGATTGTGTACTCACAGACGTATGAAGCCCACCTGGAGCACCTAGCCGAGGTGTTCGCGTCCCTTGCCAAGTATGGGATGAAGTTGAAGCCCTCAAAGTGTCATCTGCTGAAACCCAGAGTGCAGTACCTAGGACATGTGGTTGGTGCGGAAGGTGTCGCCCCCAACCCCGAGAAGATCACCGCCATCCAAGACTGGCCGAGACCGACCACAGTGAGGGAAGTGAGGCAGTTTCTGGGCCTGGTGGGATATTACCGTCGCTTCATTAAGGGGTACACAAAGATGGCTGCCCCCATGCAAGACCTCCTCGTAGGACAGACCAAGGGTGGTAGATCCCTAGTAGCCCCATTGGTGTGGGAAGAAAAGCATGAGGAATCCTTCCGCCAGCTGAGAACAGCCCTGACCGGAGAGGAAATCCTAGCGTAGCCTGACTACAGCCGCCCATTCATCCTCTACACCGACGCCAGCAATGTGGGCTTGGGGGCTGTTCTATCCCAGGTCCAAGACAGAAGGGAAAAGGTAATAGCTTATGCTAGCCGAAAACTCCGACCGACTGAGAGGAACCCTGAGAACTACATCTCCTTCAAGCTTGAGCTCTTGGCACTGGTGTGGGCTATCACCGAGCGGTTCCGCCATTACCTGGCAGCAGCCAAGTTCACCGCGTACACAGACAATAACCTGCTGACCCATCTAGATACGGCCAAGCTGGGCGCGTTGGAGCAGCGGTGGGTGACCAGGTTAGCCAACTACGATTTCACCATCAAGTACCGGGCCGGCCGTACCAACGTCAATGCCAATGCACTCTCCCGGATGCCCCACCTGTCGGAAGAGGGGCCAGAGGATGATGACCTCGAAGAGATCGAGTTGCCTGCATTTCACCGGCCATTCACTGAGAAGGTGCACGTCTACCAACAACGGGTGAACCTGGATCCGCTGCCCCAACAGGACTGGCAGGAAGCTCAGGACCAGGCACCTGCTGTCCGCCTGGTCAAGACTCTAGTGGAACAGGGTTCTGCTGGGATAGACCCTGCTGCCCCTGCCGAAGCCCAACGTCTGTGGCAAGAACGGACCCGGCTATACCTACACCAGGGGAAGTTGTATCGCGAGCTGATTAATCCAAAGACTCACGAGAAGATCCGCCAGCTGGTGATTCCCCAGGCTAACGTGCCCACCGTCCTGCAAGCATACCATGATGGTGCAGTGCACTTCGGGTGGAAGAAGCTAGAGATGTTGTTAAGAGAGCGGTTCTATTGGAGTGGAATGCGGGAATCTGTGGAGGCCTGGTGCCGAGAATGTGGCCCTTGCGCATTGAGAAGGAAGGACGAGGCCAGCCAGAAGGCACCCCTACACCCGATCATTACACACCAACCGCTGGAGCTGGTTGCCCTTGACCATGTAAAGCTCACCCCCAGCCGAAGTGGGTACACCTACGCTCTGACCATCGTAGACCACTACTCGAGGTTCCTGGTGGTTGTCCCAGTTAAGGACTTAACCGGCCGCACCGCTGCTAAGGCTTTCCAGGCTTATTTCTGTTGACCGCATTGGTACCCGGAGAGGGTGCTTACCGACCAGGGTCCGGCCTTTGAAGCAGAGGTATTCCAGGAATTCTGCCAGTTGTACGGCTGCAAGAAAATCCGGACCACGCCTTACCACGCCCAAACCAATGGCATTTGTGAAAAGATGAACCACTTGGTCCTGGGCCTCCTCAAGACGTTACCACTGGAAGAGCGGAACCTGTGGCTGGAGAAGCTACCTGACCTGGTCGATATGTACAACAACATCCCTTCCAGCTCTACGAAATGCACTCCAGCATACCTGATGAGAGCTCGTCCCGGCCGGCTACCAGTGGATCTGGAAATGGGCTTGGAAGCTTCAGAAGCACTCCTGTCGACAGCTGAATGGGACACTCGGCGGAGGACACAGTACCGACAGGTCCAGGAGTATGTTGAAAAGAACTTGTGCCGGAGTCGGGGACAACAGGAGCAGTGCTTCAACAAGAAGGCGCCTGCCGGTTCCTTCCAACCTGGGGATGTAGTGCTGAAGCGGAAAAGAAGGGCCCACAAGCTGGATGATCAATGGGAAAAAACCCCGTATGTAGTCCAGCCCACAGGATGGGAGAATGGGAAGGCCTACCAGATCAGCCGTGACCAGGGGGGGACTTTGGCCACGGTTTCCCGAGACCACCTGAAGAAGTGCCCACCAGCATTGAGAGTAGCGGATGAGGCTCCAGTTCCCAGTCCAGTGGAGAAGGAAAAAGAGGTAATCCACACCATGATGGGTGATTTTCCAGCAGACTGGCCTACACAGAACGGTGCGGTGATCCTTCCAGTGATACTGTTCCCACAACCCGTGGATGAAGAAATGATGGAAACGGTTAACCGCGAGCCAGTGCCCAGGGATGTACCTGTACCCAGCTCCCCTACGCCTCCGCCTGCCCCACATGATAGCAGGGAGGAGGAACTGACTGTTCCCTCTGCCCCACTGCCTGTCACCACTGACACCGGACCCCGAAGGTCCACTCGCCCCAACCTAGGTAGACCCCCACTTAGGTACAGGGAAACTACTCTTTAAAAGGGGGGGGCTTTATGTGTTGAGTGTACCAGTTTGAAAGTTTTAAATGATAAGTAAAGATGATCAACCAAAGAAGTTTACCTGATTGAACCGTGATTAAACCGGCCGTTGCCGGCAACTGTTGTCCCCGTAGGGACTGTGCAACCATTGCGTAAGGAACTGCTTACGGACAAGCCCGAGAACTTGCAGGGCAACCACAAACTTAGTGCAATGTAAATAAAAATGTTTGTTGGCTTGACACCGTTACCGCCTCCGGAGAGGCTGATTTGGGAGGATGGGCCTGGAGGAAAGGGATGGCCTAGGCCCGCCACTACCGTAACCGGTGGCGATCCTCCGGGGGTTCAGGGGTCCCCTTGGACGTGGGCCCCCTGAAAGAGACAGAACCCGCTCGGGCAACTTGGTGCTGGACTGGGGTCAAGGGGTGCTGCCCGCTTCTTAGGGGCAGCATCAGGGCCAGGTTGTTTGGGTGGGAGAAGAGCGGAAGCTGTACCGTTGTAAAATGTTTATGATGCTTTTACATGTTTTACCGTTTTATTCTTTTTCAGTTGTGAAAATAAAACCGGTGATGGACGGGCAGCCCGCGGACGGTCTGCATTTTACTATAGGGGAATGTGGCGCCCTGGACAAGCCAGGTCGTCACAGGTACTACACCAACACACTCTACACTCCGGCTAGGCACACCGAAGCTAAACACAAATCCTAGTTGCCTTCCTCCAGGGGCTGATGTCCACACCAGGGGGTGGGCCAGGCGGTTGATCCCACCCACCGAGGAGTTCACAGTCCTGGAGGCGGGAAAAGGAGTCAGATTAGAGATCAGTTTTGGAGTTAGAGAAGTGAAGAGGAGAGGAGACTGACCGTGTCCGGGTGTGTGGCCCGGGCACTCAGCAAGGTTGGCAGACGGTGGTGACCTTCTGCAGGAGAGGCTGATTGGAGTGAACCGTACGGACCGGGGATGGGCGGTGGCCCGCCGGTACCAGATCGAGGAGTGAAGAGAAGCCAGCACCATCCGGCAGGGCCTACGGACCCCGACCAGGCTAGGAGTCGCCGTAAAACCGGTCAAATCCGTTAGCGACAGGAACCTCCAGGGTTTCCCAGCAGTCAAGACCCGATTGAAGGCAACAGCTCACACCGTAGAGGGAAGCACAGTCACCGCCAAGGCTACAGTTCCCAGGGCCAGAGCCTGCGGGCAAAAGGGGCTCCCTCAGCATCCATCCAAGCTGGGGAGCGGGTTACCGGTGGGAAGCCCGCTAGATTTTGGGGGAATAAAAGGGGTCCAACACCACATCCCCACAGGTGCACACCCACCCATCAAAGAGAGCTATAAGCCAATACCACCTTCACATTGCCAGTGTACCAAGGACATGTTGAGCAACATGAAGGCGGCTGGGGTTATCCGTGACAGTTGTAGCCTTTGGGCAGCTCTGTTGATCCTGTTAAAAAAGAAGGACGGCACCACTCCCCGTATTGAGGAATCGCTAGCTGCATTGAGAACTGCAAATTATTTTTCTACCCTTGATCTCACTAGTCACTATTGGCAAGTGTCCGTTGCTGAGGCAGACCGGGAGAAGACCGCCTTCGCCACCCCTATGGGTCTCTGCGAGTTCAAAAGCATGCCCTTCGAGCTGTGCAATGCGCCAGGAACCTTCCAGAGGCTGATGGAATGCTGCTTGGGACAAGATTTTAGGGTGTATAAAAAGGGAGATTATATCCCGTGATCCCAACGTATTGTTACACCTCTATAAATCACTTGTAAGGCTACATCTGGAATATGGGAACCAGTTTTGGGCTCCACATTTTAAAAAGGACATTCAGAAGTTAGAGTCAGTTCAAAGGTGGGCAACTAGACTACTACAAGGAATGGAAGGCCTCCCATATGATGACAAGTTGAAAAAGTTATTAAGTGATTATTGGCTGCAATGGGGCTTTCTGGCTGGTGCCAGCCTCTCTTCTTAGCACACAGGAACCACAATCCCTACACCATGCTTCAATGGATTCTCTCATCCCAGCCCAGTAAAACTACATATTTTACACAGTCATAAGCAGCCAAAAGGGATCTATTCTATTCAATTGCAAATGATCTAGATAAGACTGAGAATAAGATACTGCACGGGACATAGCAGAGTTGGTCAAGTTGAGTGGAGATGAGTTTGCTATTTGGCACAGCTTTTTGCATCAATAAAGCAAGTAAAAGGTGTGAAAGATAAAAAAAAGGGTGAAAGTGTGAAAAGTGAATTGGCCAAATTGAGGTGCATATAAAGTTTTTGCTTTCTTTCAATTCACTAATGGGGCTCATTTGAATCAGGTGAATTGAGTTCTGCTTTTGGAAACTGGGTTAAGAAGGGGTGCACCGGTCCTGGAGGTACTGCAATACCAGGTCAATGCGTGGAGTGGACAGAGCAAGATTTTTTCCATCTCCTTGTTCTAAAAATCCATTTAATATATGGTCCCCAGAGAGGGGACGTATCAGATATTAAACTGATAAGAACAGATTTAATTTTTTTTTTTTTCTGTTTATCAGTAGGACTTCAAAATAACAAAGGTGATCGCCTCCCGTTGCCTGGGAACCGTCCAGGCACAAGAGGGCTATGTGTCACCAGAAGGCGCACACACTTCCTCAAGGCCGGCAGACGTGCAATCCCAGGCACCTTCCAGTACCGACCAAGGTAGCGTCCTCCGAAACTACACTTGATCTTAGCCAAAAGGCCGAGAAGCTATAACCCGAATTGGTTACGGCCTTGAGTGGCACCCTGGCCTATACCGGACACATCTTAGGGAGAGGGAGACAAACCCACGCCTACAGAAGACATTTTGTCACCCAAGCCAACCCTTGAAAAGGCTGTTTTGCAGAGCAAAAACAAGAAGAATGGTGCTTTTTGCAGCCGCCGCCCACTGCAATGAATCTGAATAACTCCTCCTTTTGGACACAAGCACCTCCCCTCCCCCTTGCAGTCTTTCCAATTCATGATACAAAAAGACGGACGGACAGGACAGGACAGGACAGGCTGCCTGACTTTCCGTCACTGCCACCCTTTGCCATCCTTGCCCGTAGAAAGCCCTTTCATCATCCCCAAACCCTAATCTTTTCCCTTCCCTTCCCAGATGCGTCTCACTCCCTTTCATTAGGAAGTGAGCGCAGCCTTTTCTCCGTTCTGCACATGCGCGACGTTAAACACAAATGCGCAGGCGTGCGTTCCATTACCCTCACTGCATTCCACTCCCATACAGGAAGTGGGCGCAGCTATTACTACGGTCGCACATAAAAGAACCCACGGCCACCACTGCACATAGCTGACTCCACCACAGGACACCCACTTCTACACCAACGCAGGTAAGACAGGATCGGCACCTCTATGCTCCCGTTACAATCAGGCTCAGTCACCATGTGATAACGCTCTCAACTCTTTAGTTGCAGGCTCCCCTTGCTTCACCTCCACTGGCTGTGCTGCCATTTCCTCTCCCACCTGGAAGGTATACTTTATTCCACTATTTTCCTGTTTCTCTCTTCCCCCTTTTCCCATAACCTACTTTTATCTGCATTTGTGGGGTATCTATATGCTATTTACATCATAGTTTTATTCATTAATATGGAAGGGAAGAGTGCCCATGAGAGTGTTGAACTGCGGAGAGCAAGAGATTAAGCTGCTCCGATTTGCCACCATTGATAAGCTGTTCTCAGTAGATACACATGCTATCCAAACAGCAGCATCCACCATTGCTTCAGCCCACCCATTCAGTGACAGCTCACCAAGTCAGCCAGAGGAGTGGTGTAAGGAATTACACGTAGGCACTGACTCCACACCTTCACATCACAAGAAGGGGGTCTACAGGCTAGTGCAAGAATACGAGCAAGTCTTCAGCAAACATCCGCTAGACTTTTGAAGAATAAAAGGGGTCAAACACTACATCCCCACAAGTGCACACCCACCCATCAAAGAGAGATATAAGCCAAAACTACCTGCACATTACCAGTGTACCAAGGACATGTTGAGCAACATGAAGGAGGCTGGGGTTATCCGTGACAGTTGTAGCCTCTGGGCAGCTCCGTTGGTCCTGTTAAAGAAGAAGGACAGCACCACTCCCCTGTATTGAGGAATAGCTAGCTGCATTGAGAACTGCAAATTATTTTTCTACCCTTGATCTCACTAGTCGCTATTGGCAAGTGTCCGTTGCTGAGGCAGACCGGGAGAAGACCGCCTTTGCCACCCCGATGGGTCTCTGCGAGTTCAAAAGCATGCCCTTCGAGCTGTGCAATTTGCCAGGAACCTTCCAGAGGCTGATGGAATGCTGCTTGGGACACCGAAACTTTGAAACGGTACTGCTATACCTTTATGATGTTATTGTTTATTCTAAAGCAAACAAGATTTTAGGGTGTATAAAAAGGGAGATTAGATCCGGTGATCCCAACGTATTGTTACCCCTCTATAAATCACTTGTAAGGCCACATCTGGAATATGGGGTAAAGTCCTGAGCAGGTTGATAACCATTGGTTTGAGCATGGTAGGGTGTAGTGCGCATCTTCCTGCATCGGTAAAAGCTGCAGAAGTCCTTGAAGATTTCCGCTTCAAAGGCTGTGCCTTGATCTGTGAGGACTCTCTCTGAGTAGCCATGAGGTCTGCATAAGTGTGCTTGGAAGACCTTCGCTGCAGTATGGGCCATTAGATCTTTGACTTGTACCACAACCATAAATCTCGAGTAGTTGTCTACCATCGTAAGTGCATACGTGAGCTCGCCTCGATATTCTGCAACAAAACTCCCTTTTTCGATTTCAGTTTCAGCAAACACTCCTCTTCCTGTAGAAAATATTTATCATTACCTAAGACAGTCATTCTAATGCATGACAATATTAAGGCAATTTAGTTAAAACTTGTTTTAACTCACCTTTAAGGGGATTGATGTATTTCATGGTCAATCCAGGTTTGTCAGTGATGGCACTGACATAATGTATGGCGTCTTTTTCGGGCGTTATCCTTTGCCTTTTCATTGTGAAAATCCAGTTGCCTATATCAAAGCAAATTCTACTACTTGTAAAGTATGCAGAAAATGAAATGTAGAACATATAACATCAACTGCTTAGGAACGCATCATAGGTTAGTACTTAAAAGGATATTGTCATGTTCTAGTCATAATGCAAGCTGGACATTTTTCATGTTACCCTGTAATCGCCGGCCTGTTCTAATGCTGACAAGCCAAGATATAGGCTCAGCTGCTAAGGCTTCCCTCTGCCTTCTGAATGAAACTTGAATATGTCTGGGTCACTGTGTATATAGCAGGTGCTCAGAAAAAATAAGAGTCAATTCAATAGAAATAGCTCTGGCACACTATAGTGATCAATAACGTAAGAAAAGAACTCTTGGAATGCTGAAAATTCTTTATTTGTGCAAAAGGATAATTCATCCAACGTTTCGACCTTGTTTTTAGGTCTTTATCAAGGATAAAGTTATCTAAGATCATAAAGGGTTACAAAACCATATAAATACGTAATTAGTACATAGTACAACATAACAGTACAATATATTGCTACTTGAGAGTACAATGGGTCAAATGACCATGATGCACATACAAAAAATTTTTCCAAAGCCATAGTGAAAACATTTGTACTGAGGAAAGAAAATTTCCACATGACCTATCTGGAGAAACATTCTGGATCAAACAACCAAAAATAGTCAAGCAGGTAAATACACACCTATATGGATAACAGGATGATATGTGTTCAATTGTATAGCGTCATTGCCATTAAGGTACAAATGGAAAACTTGCAATCCTATATAGTGAAGGAAATGAACACATATCATATCAAAGAACACAGGAACATGGGTGTGAGAAAAACCTCAATGTTTATACTTTGTTCTTTATAATGGTGTGAACATGTATATGTCTCAGTACCTTATGCACTTGAGAATTCTAGTGAGTAGATCATGAAAGCCTATTTCAGAACTGGAATCGGTAAATAATTGTAGGTGGAATCTAAATGAAAAGATGGTACAAGTGTTATCATGACACGTGGGCTATAACACAATGGACCGTGTGACAAAGAAGAAAGGAGAGAAAGAAGAGGAAGAAAATGCAACTACCTGTAACATTACGTGATAGTCACTGGTAAGTATCACTTGACAATTCAAGTGAAAAAGGATTCCTTTATTAAAGGGTTCTCAGTCGCCTCAGGATCATGAAATACTAGGGTAAATGATATGAGAATGGGTAAGAAGCACCACTAAAGGAAATATGAGATGCAGGACATATATCTATAAACCCCTGAACTACATGATAGAAATAAAAAGAAGAAAAAAGAAAAAAAAGAAGAAAGAAGAAGAACACATAGAATGCGGAAAGAGAATGGGTACAACTACCTGAGTTACTGCAGGGAGGCCCCTGGTTGGTATTGTGAGGGTTAGTGGAATTCCTTCACTGAAGGGTTCTCAGTTGCCTCAGGTTCGTGAAAAATGCTATAGACAAATAATGCCCGGAGAAAAGGGATTCATATACAGCGAATAATGGTAATACAAGGTACATGTGTCACATGTAATAGTATATATATATATATTGTACTAAGCTCTACACCAGAAATAGAAAGTAGTCCCTCTGCCTTCTGTCTAGGTGCCCTGAGTTATGTCCTGTAAACTGTCACAGGGACCCAGACACACATGTGTAGTAGGGGAATATCCCTGCTGAGATGCCAGTGCTAGAGCACTCGTTTGCTGTGGAGTTGAACGCTATGTGAGCAGTTCTTACCTTCAATGAGCAGAAGTCTCTTTTTTCAGATTTCAATATCTCTGTGGGTATCTGGCAGAAATATGGAATACTCTTTACTGCTAAGACCCTGTACACCACTCCCACTAAAGGGGGCTTTACACGCTGCGACATCGCTAATGCGGAGTCGTTGGGGTCACGGAATTTGTGACGCACATCCGGCCGCATTAGCGATGTTGCTGCGTGTGACACCGATGAGCGATTTTGCATCGCTGCAAAAACGTGCAAAATCGCTCATCGGTGACATGGGTCTCCATTCTCGATTATCGTTACTGCAGCAGTAACGATGTAGTTCGTCGCTCCTGCGGCAGCACACATCGCTCCGTGTGACACCGCAGAAACGAGGAACCTCTCCTTACCTGCCTCCCAGCCGCTATGAGGAAGGAAGGAGGTGGGCGGGATGTTCCGGCCACTCATCTCCGCCCCTCCGCTGCTATTGGGCGGTCGCTCAGTGACGTCGCTGTGACGCCGCACGGACCGCCCCCTTAGAAAGGAGGCGGTTCGCCGGTCACAGCGACGTCGCCGGGCAGGTAAGTATGTGTGACGGGTCTGGTCGGTGTTGTGCAGCATGGGCAGCGATTTGCCCGTGTCGCGCAACAGATGGGGGCGGGTATCCACACTAGCGATATCGGGACCGATATCGCAGTGTGTAAAGTAGCCTTTAATAAACTGTGTAAAGGATTTTAAGTAAAAATCCACAATAAACCAGCGCTAGATGGGTTTTTATAATTTTATTAATAGACCACAAATAAAAAATTTTTTGCTATCCTTGTTTCAAGACAGAGTATTTGATAATATACAATACACTGATTATTACTAAAACCAAGGACCACATAAAACAAGGACCACATAAAATAAAAAATGAAAGTAATGAGAATAAAATTCTTTTGTATAACCAATTAACTTCGAGGTGATACAATATTCACATTGATTTAGTTTTACCAGTCTAATGTAATGCCCCGGCCGGTGGCATATATTTTGTTTGGTTAATAATTTAGACTTATACAATGAAAGATGTACTATACCACCCCTGGCTAACTTACAAGTTTTAAGTTGTACAATATAAGTTTGCGACGTTATATTCATATATAGGAAGGCAAACAATATTGGCAATTTAGTGGCACCCACCATACGTAATCTTACAGCACCTAATAAGGGAGGATTATTTGGCCTGAAAGGTTTTTTTCCATGCAAAAGCTGTATAGTATGTAAGAATACAAAAAATATTTCACGGAAATCCTTCTTACAGGGGCAGTCAGAAGTCATGATTAGAGAATTTATTACATGTCAATCAAAGGGAGTAGTATATTGCATTCAATGTCCCTGTCAGAAAAAATACATTGGGAGAACTATTAGACCCCTATGGAAAAGGGTGGGTGAGCACATTAGAAGTGTTAAAAATAAATGTACTAAGCACCCCCTATCCAGACATTATGTGTTAAAACATGGAGGGTCCTTTAAAGGATCCCAAGTATGGGGCGCACAAAAAATAACTAAGGATTGGAGAGGTGGCGATTTCATTAAAAAAATGTCACGAGCAGAAAGCCAATGGATTTTTGAATTGAACACCTTGAAACCATATGGACTCAATAATGATATAGAACTGTTTGCTTTTAATTAATTTATATTTTTATAGGTAGAGGAGTAATAGGTACTGATAATAATACGGAGAGAAGGAAAAAAAAAAAAAAAAAAAAGCGATTGTCATGGAGATATATGTGTATATATGCATAATATATATTAAAATTGGTGCTTCACTTGCCCAAGGTTGATGTAGATATAAGGGGCTTTTCATATTATAGCAAATTTATATTACACCTTTATGATGTCCTTTTGTTAAATTTATTGTTGAAAAAAAGCATATGCATATATACACATTGTCTTCCCAGTATATGATGATACAAGCAAGGCTATATATAGGTCTTTTTAGAAAAACTTTTAGAAAAACCTTTGCACATAATTATATTATATGGCTATTATGAACGGTCTTTCACAAATTGATATATGTAGTGGTCATTGAATGTTGGTTGAATTTAAACATTGTTTAATTTTATGCAAATTATAACCAATTAAATATATGCATAAATAGTGCTCTAGGCAACAGCTGAGTTATCCTTGAGGAAGGGGGCCGTTACACGCCCCCGAAACGCGCGTCGGATCAGGACTCTGTTTTTGCCTACCTCACCTGTGCGGTGATAACCTGCCAAGTAATCTCTCCCTCGTGTGGAATCAACCGGCTTCCACTGGACACGGTACGGATTGCCTGCTGGAGAGGTTGAGAGGTTACCGCTGACATTTCCTTTGTCTGCAACCAGGATACATTGGTACCTCCAGCGGTTCTGCATTGCTCGTTTGGAAGCGGATCGGAGCCTTGTGTGGTGCTAACCTGCCAAGCAACTTCCTCCTGTGTGGAATCAGTCAGCTGACACTGGATACGGTCTGGACTGCCCGCTGGAGAGGCTGAGTAGTTACCGCTGATCTTATTGTTGTCCGCAGCCAACATCTTGGTGCTTTCAGTGGCTTCGTACTGCTTGATTTCGAAAGTACATTTGGGAGAATACGGGACCGGCTGGTTTGTGGCCTTGTGAAGTGTTATAAAGGCTCTGTAAAGAGGGATGTCGGTAACCATACTTCTCCCCCAGAGCCAGCACTAGTCGCGGCCACTGGCCTCAAAACGTCCGCTCTGGAAGTCTAACAGGTCAATCCTGTACATAGCGGTTCCAGCCTAATCAACGGAGAAATCCGGGGTGTTTTTTGCGGTCAAGTTGTTGTGAGGTTTATTCCCCCAGGCCCTGGGGGCGAATATAACGTCGCAAACTTATATTGTACAACTTAAAACTTGTAAGTTAGCCAGGGGTGGTATAGTACATCTTTCATTGTATAAGTCTAAATTATTAACCAAACAAAATATATGCCACCGGCCGGGGCATTACATTAGACTGGTAAAACTAAATCAATGTGAATATTGTATCACCTCGAAGTTAATTGGTTATACAAAAGAATTTTATTCTCATTACTTTCATTTTTTATTTTATGTGGTCCTTGTTTTATGTGGTCCTTGGTTTTAGTAATAATCAGTGTATTGTATATTATCAAATACTCTGTCTTGAAACAAGGATAGCAAAAAATTTTTTATTTGTGGTCTATTAATAAAATTATAAAAACCCATCTAGCGCTGGTTTATTGTGGATTTTTACTTAAAATCCTTTACACAGTTTATTAAAGGCTACTTTACACACTGCGATATCGGTCCCGATATCGCTAGTGTGGATACCCGCCCCCATCTGTTGCGCGACACGGGCAAATCGCTGCCCATGCTGCACAACACCGACCAGACCCGTCACACATACTTACCTGCCCGGCGACGTCGCTGTGACCGGCGAACCGCCTCCTTTCTAAGGGGGCGGTCCGTGCGGCGTCACAGCGACGTCACTGAGCGACCGCCCAATAGCAGCGGAGGGGCGGAGATGAGTGGCCGGAACATCCCGCCCACCTCCTTCCTTCCTCATAGCGGCTGGGAGGCAGGTAAAGAGAGGTTCCTCGTTTCTGCGGTGTCACACGGAGCGATGTGTGCTGCCGCAGGAGCGACGAACTACATCGTTACTGCTGCAGTAACGATAATCGAGAATGGAGACCCATGTCACCGATGAGCGATTTTGCACGTTTTTGCAGCGATGCAAAATCGCTCATCGGTGTCACACGCAGCAACATCGCTAATGCGGCCGGATGTGCGTCACAAATTCCGTGACCCCAACGACTCCGCATTAGCGATGTCGCAGCGTGTAAAGCCCCCTTTAGTGGGAGTGGTGTACAGGGTCTTAGCAGTAAAGAGTATTCCATATTTCTGCCAGATACCCACAGAGATATTGAAATCTGAAAAAAGAGACTTCTGCTCATTGAAGGTAAGAACTGCTCACATAGCGTTCAACTCCACAGCAAACGAGTGCTCTAGCACTGACATCTCAGCAGGGATATTACCCTACTACACATGTGTGTCTGGGTCCCTGTGACAGTTTACAGGACATAACTCAGGGCACCTAGACAGAAGGCAGAGGGACTACTTTCTATTTCTGGTGTAGAGCTTAGTACAATATATATATATATACTATTACATGTGACACATGTACCTTGTATTACCATTATTCGCTGTATATGAATCCCTTTTCTCCGGGCATTATTTGTCTATAGCATTTTTCACGAACCTGAGGCAACTGAGAACCCTTCAGTGAAGGAATTCCACTAACCCTCACAATACCAACCAGGGGCCTCCCTGCAGTAACTCAGGTAGTTGTACCCATTCTCTTTCCGCATTCTATGTGTTCTTCTTCTTTCTTCTTTTTTTTCTTTTTTCTTCTTTTTATTTCTATCATGTAGTTCAGGGGTTTATAGATATATGTCCTGCATCTCATATTTCCTTTAGTGGTGCTTCTTACCCATTCTCATATCATTTACCCTAGTATTTCATGATCCTGAGGCGACTGAGAACCCTTTAATAAAGGAATCCTTTTTCACTTGAATTGTCAAGTGATACTTACCAGTGACTATCACGTAATGTTACAGGTAGTTGCATTTTCTTCCTCTTCTTTCTCTCCTTTCTTCTTTGTCACACGGTCCATTGTGTTATAGCCCACGTGTCATGATAACACTTGTACCATCTTTTCATTTAGATTCCACCTACAATTATTTACCGATTCCAGTTCTGAAATAGGCTTTCATGATCTACTCACTAGAATTCTCAAGTGCATAAGGTACTGAGACATATACATGTTCACACCATTATAAAGAACAAAGTATAAACATTGAGGTTTTTCTCACACCCATGTTCCTGTGTTCTTTGATATGATATGTGTTCATTTCCTTCACTATATAGGATTGCAAGTTTTCCATTTGTACCTTAATGGCAATGACGCTATACAATTGAACACATATCATCCTGTTATCCATATAGGTGTGTATTTACCTGCTTGACTATTTTTGGTTGTTTGATCCAGAATGTTTCTCCAGATAGGTCATGTGGAAATTTTCTTTCCTCAGTACAAATGTTTTCACTATGGCTTTGGAAAAATTTTTTGTATGTGCATCATGGTCATTTGACCCATTGTACTCTCAAGTAGCAATATATTGTACTGTTATGTTGTACTATGTACTAATTACGTATTTATATGGTTTTGTAACCCTTTATGATCTTAGATAACTTTATCCTTGATAAAGACCTAAAAACAAGGTCGAAACGTTGGATGAATTATCCTTTTGCACAAATAAAGAATTTTCAGCATTCCAAGAGTTCTTTTCTTACGTTATTGATCACTATAGTGTGCCAGAGCTATTTCTATTGAATTGACTCTTATTTTTTCTGAGCACCTGCTATATACACAGTGACCCAGACATATTCAAGTTTCATTCAGAAGGCAGAGGGAAGCCTTAGCAGCTGAGCCTATATCTTGGCTTGTCAGCATTAGAACAGGCCGGCGATTACAGGGTAACATGAAAAATGTCCAGCTTGCATTATGACTAGAACATGACAATATCCTTTTAAGTACTAACCTATGATGCGTTCCTAAGCAGTTGATGTTATATGTTCTACATTTCATTTTCTGCATACTTTACAAGTAGTAGAATTTGCTTTGATATAGGCAACTGGATTTTCACAATGAAAAGGCAAAGGATAACGCCCGAAAAAGACGCCATACATTATGTCAGTGCCATCACTGACAAACCTGGATTGACCATGAAATACATCAATCCCCTTAAAGGTGAGTTAAAACAAGTTTTAACTAAATTGCCTTAATATTGTCATGCATTAGAATGACTGTCTTAGGTAATGATAAATATTTTCTACAGGAAGAGGAGTGTTTGCTGAAACTGAAATCGAAAAAGGGAGTTTTGTTGCAGAATATCGAGGCGAGCTCACGTATGCACTTACGATGGTAGACAACTACTCGAGATTTATGGTTGTGGTACAAGTCAAAGATCTAATGGCCCATACTGCAGCGAAGGTCTTCCAAGCACACTTATGCAGACCTCATGGCTACTCAGAGAGAGTCCTCACAGATCAAGGCACAGCCTTTGAAGCGGAAATCTTCAAGGACTTCTGCAGCTTTTACCGATGCAGGAAGATGCGCACTACACCCTACCATGCTCAAACCAATGGTTATCAACCTGCTCAGGACTTTACCCCATATTCCAGATGTGGCCTTACAAGTGATTTATAGAGGGGTAACAATACGTTGGGATCACCGGATCTAATCTCCCTTTTTATACACCCTAAAATCTTGTTTGCTTTAGAATAAACAATAACATCATAAAGGTATAGCAGTACCGTTTCAAAGTTTCGGTGTCCCAAGCAGCATTCCATCAGCCTCTGGAAGGTTCCTGGCAAATTGCACAACTCGAAGGGCATGCTTTTGAACTCGCAGAGACCCATCGGGGTGGCAAAGGCGGTCTTCTCCCGGTCTGCCTCAGCAACGGACACTTGCCAATAGCGACTAGTGAGATCAAGGGTAGAAAAATAATTTGCAGTTCTCAATGCAGCTAGCTATTCCTCAATACAGGGGAGTGGTGCTGTCCTTCTTCTTTAACAGGACCAACGGAGCTGCCCAGAGGCTACAACTGTCACGGATAACCCCAGCCTCCTTCATGTTGCTCAACATGTCCTTGGTACACTGGTAATGTGCAGGTAGTTTTGGCTTATATCTCTCTTTGATGGGTGGGTGTGCACTTGTGGGGATGTAGTGTTTGACCCCTTTTATTCTTCAAAAGTCTAGCGGATGTTTGCTGAAGACTTGCTCGTATTCTTGCACTAGCCTGTAGACCCCCTTCTTGTGATGTGAAGGTGTGGAGTCAGTGCCTACGTGTAATTCCTTACACCACTCCTCTGGCTGACTTGGTGAGCTGTCACTGAATGGGTGGGCTGAAGCAATGGTGGATGCTGCTGTTTGGATAGCATGTGTATCTACTGAGAACAGCTTATCAATGGTGGCAAATCGGAGCAGCTTAATCTCTTGCTCTCCGCAGTTCAACACTCTCATGGGCACTCTTCCCTTCCATATTAATGAATAAAACTATGATGTAAATAGCATATAGATACCCCACAAATGCAGATAAAAGTAGGTTATGGGAAAAGGGGGAAGAGAGAAACAGGAAAATAGTGGAATAAAGTATACCTTCCAGGTGGGAGAGGAAATGGCAGCACAGCCAGTGGAGGTGAAGCAAGGGGAGCCTGCAACTAAAGAGTTGAGAGCGTTATCACATGGTGACTGAGCCTGATTGTAACGGGAGCATAGAGGTGCCGATCCTGTCTTACCTGCGTTGGTGTAGAAGTGGGTGTCCTGTGGTGGAGTCAGCTATGTGCAGTGGTGGCCGTGGGTTCTTTTATGTGCGACCGTAGTAATAGCTGCGCCCACTTCCTGTATGGGAGTGGAATGCAGTGAGGGTAATGGAACGCACGCCTGCGCATTTGTGTTTAACGTCGCGCATGTGCAGAACGGAGAAAAGGCTGCGCTCACTTCCTAATGAAAGGGAGTGAGACGCATCTGGGAAGGGAAGGGAAAAGATTAGGGTTTGGGGATGATGAAAGGGCTTTCTACGGGCAAGGATGGCAAAGGGTGGCAGTGACGGAAAGTCAGGCAGCCTGTCCTGTCCTGTCCTGTCCGTCCGTCTTTTTGTATCATGAATTGGAAAGACTGCAAGGGGGAGGGGAGGTGCTTGTGTCCAAAAGGAGGAGTTATTCAGATTCATTGCAGTGGGCGGCGGCTGCAAAAAGCACCATTCTTCTTGTTTTTGCTCTGCAAAACAGCCTTTTCAAGGGTTGGCTTGGGTGACAAAATGTCTTCTGTAGGCGTGGGTTTGTCTCCCTCTCCCTAAGATGTGTCCGGTATAGGCCAGGGTGCCACTCAAGGCCGTAACCAATTCGGGTTATAGCTTCTCGGCCTTTTGGCTAAGATCAAGTGTAGTTTCGGAGGACGCTACCTTGGTCGGTACTGGAAGGTGCCTGGGATTGCACGTCTGCCGGCCTTGAGGAAGTGTGTGCGCCTTCTGGTGACACATAGCCCTCTTGTGCCTGGACGGTTCCCAGGCAACGGGAGGCGATCACCTTTGTTATTTTGAAGTCCTACTGATAAACAGAAAAAAAAAAAAATTAAATCTGTTCTTATCAGTTTAATATCTGATACGTCCCCTCTCTGGGGACCATATATTAAATGGATTTTTAGAACAAGGAGATGGAAAAAATCTTGCTCTGTCCACTCCACGCATTGACCTGGTATTGCAGTACCTCCAGGACCGGTGCACCCCTTCTTAACCCAGTTTCCAAAAGCAGAACTCAATTCACCTGATTCAAATGAGCCCCATTAGTGAATTGAAAGAAAGCAAAAACTTTATATGCACCTCAATTTGGCCAATTCACTTTTCACACTTTCACCCTTTTTTTTATCTTTCACACCTTTTACTTGCTTTATTGATGCAAAAAGCTGTGCCAAATAGCAAACTCATCTCCACTCAACTTGACCAACTCTGCTATGTCCCGTGCAGTATCTTATTCTCAGTCTTATCTAGATCATTTGCAATTGAATAGAATAGATCCCTTTTGGCTGCTTATGACTGTGTAAAATATGTAGTTTTACTGGGCTGGGATGAGAGAATCCATTGAAGCATGGTGTAGGGATTGTGGTTCCTGTGTGCTAAGAAGAGAGGCTGGCACCAGCCAGAAAGCCCCATTGCAGCCAATAATCACTTAATAACTTTTTCAACTTGTCATCATATGGGAGGCCTTCCATTCCTTGTAGTAGTCTAGTTGCCCACCTTTGAACTGACTCTAACTTCTGAATGTCCTTTTTAAAATGTGGAGCCCAAAACTGGTTCCCATATTCCAGATGTAGCCTTACAAGTGATTTATAGAGGTGTAACAATACGTTGGGATCACGGGATATAATCTCCCTTTTTATACACCCTAAAATCTTGTCCCAAGCAGCATTCCATCAGCCTCTGGAAGGTTCCTGGCGCATTGCACAGCTCGAAGGGCATGCTTTTGAACTCGCAGAGACCCATAGGGGTGGCGAAGGCGGTCTTCTCCCGGTCTGCCTCAGCAACGGACACTTGCCAATAGTGACTAGTGAGATCAAGGGTAGAAAAATAATTTGCAGTTCTCAATGCAGCTAGCGATTCCTCAATACGGGGAGTGGTGCCGTCCTTCTTTTTTAACAGGATCAACAGAGCTGCCCAAAGGCTACAACTGTCACGGATAACCCCAGCCGCCTTCATGTTGCTCAACATGTCCTTGGTACACTGGCAATGTGAAGGTGGTATTGGCTTATAGCTCTCTTTGATGGGTGGGTGTGCACCTGTGGGGATGTGGTGTTGGACCCCTTTTATTCCCCCAAAATCTAGCGGGCTTCCCACCGGTAACCCGCTCCCCAGCTTGGATGGATGCTGAGGGAGCCCCTTTTGCCCGCAGGCTCTGGCCCTGGGAACTGTAGCCTTGGCGGTGACTGTGCTTCCCTCTACGGTGTGAGCTGTTGCCTTCAATCGGGTCTTGACTGCTGGGAAACCCTGGAGGTTCCTGTCGCTAACGGATTTGACCGGTTTTACGGCGACTCCTAGCCTGGTCGGGGTCCGTAGGCCCTGCCGGATGGTGCTGGCTTCTCTTCACTCCTCGATCTGGTACCGGCGGGCCACCGCCCATCCCCGGTCCGTACGGTTCACTCCAATCAGCCTCTCCTGCAGAAGGTCACCACCGTCTGCCAACCTTGCTGAGTGCCCGGGCCACACACCCGGACACGGTCAGTCTCCTCTCCTCTTCACTTCTCTAACTCCAAAACTGATCTCTAATCTGACTCCTTTTCCCGCCTCCAGGACTGTGAACTCCTCGGTGGGTGGGATCAACCGCCTGGCCCACCCCCTGGTGTGGACATCAGCCCCTGGAGGAAGGCAACTAGGATTTGTGTTTAGCTTCGGTGTGCCTAGCCGGAGTGTAGAGTGTGTTGGTGTAGTACCTGTGACGACCTGGCTTGTCCAGGGCGCCACATTCCCCTATAGTAAAATGCAGACCGTCCGCGGGCTGCCCGTCCATCACCGGTTTTATTTTCACAACTGAAAAAGAATAAAACGGTAAAACATGTAAAAGCATCATAAACATTTTACAACGGTACAGCTTCCGCTCTTCTCCCACCCAAACAACCTGGCCCTGATGCTGCCCCTAAGAAGCGGGCAGCACCCCTTGACCCCAGTCCAGCACCAAGTTGCCCGAGCGGGTTCTGTCTCTTTCAGGGGGCCCACGTCCAAGGGGACCCCTGAACCCCCGGAGGATCGCCACCGGTTACGGTAGTGGCGGGCCTAGGCCATCCCTTTCCTCCAGGCCCATCCTCCCAAATCAGCCTCTCCGGAGGCGGTAACGGTGTCAAGCCAACAAACATTTTTATTTACATTGCACTAAGTTTGTGGTTGCCCTGCAAGTTCTCGGGCTTGTCCGTAAGCAGTTCCTTACGCAATGGTTGCACAGTCCCTACGGGGACAACAGTTGCCGGCAACGGCCGGTTTAATCACGGTTCAATCAGGTAAACTTCTTTGGTTGATCATCTTTACTTATCATTTAAAACTTTCAAACTGGTACACTCAACACATAAAGCCCCCCCCTTTTAAAGAGTAGTTTCCCTGTACCTAAGTGGGGGTCTACCTAGGTTGGGGCGAGTGGACCTTCGGGGTCCGGTGTCAGTGGTGACAGGCAGTGGGGCAGAGGGAACAGTCAGTTCCTCCTCCCTGCTATCATGTGGGGCAGGCGGAGGCGTAGGGGAGCTGGGTACAGGTACATCCCTGGGCACTGGCTCGCGGTTAACCGTTTCCATCATTTCTTCATCCACGGGTTGTGGGAACAGTATCACTGGAAGGATCACCGCACCGTTCTGTGTAGGCCAGTCTGCTGGAAAATCACCCATCATGGTGTGGATTACCTCTTTTTCCTTCTCCACTGGACTGGGAACTGGAGCCTCATCCGCTACTCTCAATGCTGGTGGGCACTTCTTCAGGTGGTCTCGGGAAACCGTGGCCAAAGTCCCCCCCTGGTCACGGCTGATCTGGTAGGCCTTCCCATTCTCCCATCCTGTGGGCTGGACTACATACGGGGTTTTTTCCCATTGATCATCCAGCTTGTGGGCCCTTCTTTTCCGCTTCAGCACTACATCCCCAGGTTGGAAGGAACCGGCAGGCGCCTTCTTGTTGAAGCACTGCTCCTGTTGTCCCCGACTCCGGCACAAGTTCTTTTCAACATACTCCTGGACCTGTCGGTACTGTGTCCTCCGCCGAGTGTCCCATTCAGCTGTCGACAGGAGTGCTTCTGAAGCTTCCAAGCCCATTTCCAGATCCACTGGTAGCCGGCCGGGACGAGCTCTCATCAGGTATGCTGGAGTGCATTTCGTAGAGCTGGAAGGGATGTTGTTGTACATATCGACCAGGTCAGGTAGCTTCTCCAGCCACAGGTTCCGCTCTTCCAGTGGTAACGTCTTGAGGAGGCCCAGGACCAAGTGGTTCATCTTTTCACAAATGCCATTGGTTTGGGCGTGGTAAGGCGTGGTCCGGATTTTCTTGCAGCCGTACAACTGGCAGAATTCCTGGAATACCTCTGCTTCAAAGGCCGGACCCTGGTCGGTAAGCACCCTCTCCGGGTACCAATGCGGTCAACAGAAATAAGCCTGGAAAGCCTTAGCAGCGGTGCGGCCGGTTAAGTCCTTAACTGGGACAACCACCAGGAACCTCGAGTAGTGGTCTACGATGGTCAGAGCGTAGGTGTACCCACTTCGGCTGGGGGTGAGCTTTACATGGTCAAGGGCAACCAGCTCCAGCGGTTGGTGTGTAATGATCAGGTGTAGGGGTGCCTTCTGGCTGGCCTCGTCCTTCCTTCTCAATGCGCAAGGGCCACATTCTCGGCACCAGGCCTCCACAGATTCCCGCATTCCACTCCAATAGAACCGCTCTCTTAACAACATCTCTAGCTTCTTCCACCCGAAGTGCACTGCACCATCATGGTATGCTTGCAGGACGGTGGGCACGTTAGCCTGGGGAATCACCAGCTGGCGGATCTTCTCGTGAGTCTTTGGATTAATCAGCTCGCGATACAACTTCCCCTGGTGTAGGTATAGCCGGGTCCGTTCTTGCCACAGACGTTGGGCTTCGGCAGGGGCAGCAGGGTCTATCCCAGCAGAACCCTGTTCCACTAGAGTCTTGACCAGGCGGACAGCAGGTGCCTGGTCCTGAGCTTCCTGCCAGTCCTGTCGGGGCAGCGGATCCAGGTTCACCCGTTGTTGGTAGACGTGCACCTTCTCAGTGAATGGCCGGTGAAATGCAGGCAACTCGATCTCTTCGAGGTCATCATCCTCTGGCCCCTCTTCCGACAGGTGGGGCATCCGGGAGAGTGCATTGGCATTGACGTTGGTACGGCCGGCCCGGTACTTGATGGTGAAATCGTAGTTGGCTAACCTGGTCACCCACCGCTGCTCCAACGCGCCCAGCTTGGCCGTATCTAGATGGGTCAGCAGGTTATTGTCTGTGTACGCGGCGAACTTGGCTGCTGCCAGGTAATGGCGGAACCGCTCGGTGATAGCCCACACCAGTGCCAAGAGCTCAAGCTTGAAGGAGATGTAGTTCTCAGGGTTCCTCTCAGTCGGTCGGAGTTTTCGGCTAGCATAAGCTATTACCTTTTCCCTTCTGTCTTGGACCTGGGATAGAACAGCCCCCAAGCCCACATTGCTGGCGTCGGTGTAGAGGATGAATGGGCGGCTGTAGTCAGGGTACGCTAGGATTTCCTCTCCGGTCAGGGCTGTTCTCAGCTGGCGGAAGGATTCCTCATGCTTTTCTTCCCACACCAATGGGGCTACTAGGGATCTACCACCCTTGGTCTGTCCTACGAGGAGGTCTTGCATGGGGGCAGCCATCTTTGTGTACCCCTTAATGAAGCGACGGTAATATCCCACCAGGCCCAGAAACTGCCTCACTTCCCTCACTGTGGTCGGTCTCGGCCAGTCTTGGATGGCGGTGATCTTCTCGGGGTTGGGGGCGACACCTTCCGCACCAACCACATGTCCTAGGTACTGCACTCTGGGTTTCAGCAGATGACACTTTGAGGGCTTCAACTTCATCCCATACTTGGCAAGGGACGCGAACACCTCGGCTAGGTGCTCCAGGTGGGCTTCATACGTCTGTGAGTACACAATCACATCATCCAAGTACAGCAAAACGGTCCCATAGGCAGTCTTCTCTCGGTCTTCCGGTGCCACGGCCACCTGCCAGTACCCGCTGGGGAGGTCAAGGGTGGAGAAGTAGTTAGCGGTTCTCAGCGAGGCCAGGGACTCTTTGATGCGGGGCAGAGGGTAAGCATCCTTATGCGTTATCTGGTTAATCTTCCGGTAATCCACACACATCCGCATGGTGCCATCCTTCTTCTTAACCAGCACCAACGGAGCGGCCCAGGGACTACAGCTGTCCCTAATAACCCCTGCCTCCTTCATGTTCCTCAACATGTCTTTGGCGCATTGGTAGTGCGCAGGGGGAATAGGCCTGTATCTCTCTTTAATAGGGGAGTGTGTACCGGTAGGGATGTGGTGTTGAACCCCTTTAATCTGCCCAAAATCTAGAGGGTGCTTGCTAAAAACCCGCTCATACTCCTGTACCACCCGGTATACCCCTTCCTTGTGGTGTATGGGGGTATCATCAGTGCCGACATGTAGCTCTCGATACCACTCGCCTAACTCCCCCAGGGATGAGTGGGAACCGGCAGCAGGCGGTGTGACCGGGGGAACGGCTTCATGGATCGTGTGGGGATCTAGAGTGAGCAATTTGGCAAGGGTAGCGTACCGGGTGGTGCATGAATGCACACATATTGGTTTTATAATCTTATTGTATTACTTTATATTCTTATTTCACTTGTGCATATCTCCACCATAATCCTGGCTAAGAAATATAGCTTTTTTTGGGGTACACAGGTAGTAAGGTCTTCTTTCTATTTCTTTAGGGGTGATATAGCCTGGTGGAACTCTAGACCTCTAACATTATATATGCACCCTTTTTCTTTATGGTTCTTGGACACCTTATAACATTCTTCCATACATATATATCTTTCTCATAAATTATAAATAATTAGGCATTTTTATATATTTTATTTACATTTTCATAAATAACTTTTTACAAAGCATGGGGGACATTCTCACATACATATAATTTTCATGTACGCATTCTGAAAATTTACGCATAAACCGTACACACTCCTTTTTGTAACAATTTCTATAACTCATTCGCTGAACTCTCATCCCGGATATTCATTCTTACACCGAATTTCCTGTTATAACACAACATTCATGATTTTTATTCAATTTATTTTTATTTTTTAGGTTTATTAGTAGTGATGAGCGAGTACTAAAAAGCTCGGGTGCTCGAAGCTCGGGCCGAGCCTCCCAAGATACTCGTGTACTCGGCCCGAGCACCGAGCCCAATGTTATCCTATGGGAGACCCGAGTATTTTTGTGAAATGACCACCGGCAGCATGTAGAAACCCTAAAAATGGCACAAAAGTCTCCGAAGAGTGCTCAAATGACATGGCAACAGCATGGGGAAGACCCCTTGAAGCATTTATCACTCAAAAGTCACAGCTGTGAATAATTTTGTTCGCGTTTTACGCCATTTTTACGGACTCACCAGAAAACCTTCCAAAATGACACCAAAATGATTTTTCATAGCGGAAATGTTAAGGGCACATACCCAATAGTGAGATAGAGCTAATGTATGTTACTTTTTGAGATCAATACATGAAAGATTTTACGTAAAACATTGTGTGGCACTCCGATGTCCCTGAGAAGAGACGTACATAAAGGCCTCTGAGTCTAATGTGCCCATTTTGAGGAACTGAGTCTTTGTAGTATTTTCCTTTGCCAGGGCAGTCCAAAATTGTGAGGTTCACCAATGCCCCTGCATACAGACGTGCATGATGGCCTGTAAACCTGAAGTGCCCATTGTAAGGAAGTGGGTCTATTGTAGTATAGCCCTTAGGCAGGGCAGCCAAAAATTGGGAGGCTCCACGTTGTCCCTGGATAGAGACGTGCATGAGGGCCTCAAAACATTAAGTGTCCAGTGTCAGGAAGTGGGTGTATTATAGTATAGCCCTTAGGCAGGGCAGCCAAAAATTGGGAGGCTCCACTTTGTCCCTGGATAGAGACGTGCATGAGGGCCTGTAAACCTGAAGTGCCCATTGGAAGGAAGTGGGTCTTTTGTAGTATAGCCCTTTGGCAGGGCAGCCAAAAATTGGGAGGCTCCACGTTGTCCCTGGATAGAGACGTGCATGAGGGCCTGTAAACCTGAAGTGCCCATTGGAAGGAAGTGGGTCTTTTGTAGTATAGCCCTTTAGCAGGGCAGCCAATAATTGGGAGGCTCCACGTTGTCCCTGGATAGAGACATGCATGAGGGCCTCAAAACATTAAGTGTCCATTGTCAGGAAGTGGGTGTATTATAGTAGAGCCCTTAGGCAGGGCAGCCAAAAATTGGGAGGCTCCACGTTGTCCCTGGATAGAGACGTGCATGAGGGCCTGTAAACCTGAAGTGCCCATTGGAAGGAAGTGGGTCTTTTGTAGTATAGCCCTTTGGCAGGGCAGCCAAAAATTGGGAGGCTCCACGTTGTCCCTGGATAGAGACGTGCATGAGGGCCTCAAAACATTAAGTGTCCATTGTCAGGAAGTGGGTGTATTATAGTATAGCCCTTTGGCAGGGCAGCCAAAAATTGGGAGGCTCCACGTTGTCCCTGGATAGAGACGTGCATGAGGGCCTCAAAACATTAAGTGTCCATTGTCAGGAAGTGGGTGTATTATAGTATAGCCCTTAGGCAGGGCAGCCAAAAATTGGGAGGCTCCACGTTGTCCCTGGATAGAGACGTGCATGAGGGCCTCAAAACATTAAGTGTCCATTGTCAGGAAGTGGGTCTTTTGTAGTATAGCCCTTTGGCAGGGCAGCCAAAAATTGGGAGGCTCCACGTTGTCCCTGGATAGAGACGTGCATGAGGGCCTCAAAACATTAAGTGTCCATTGTCAGGAAGTGGGTGTATTATAGTATAGCCCTTAGGCAGGGCAGCCAAAAATTGGGAGGCTCCACGTTGTCCCTGGATAGAGACGTGCATGAGGGCCTCAAAACATTAAGTGTCCATTGTCAGGAAGTGGGTCTTTTGTAGTATAGCCCTTTGGCAGGGCAGCCAAAAATTGGGAGGCTCCACGTTGTCCCTGGATAGAGACGTGCATGAGGGCCTCAAAACATTAAGTGTCCATTGTCAGGAGCGGGTCTCCTGTCGTTGTAATGTCCATTCTGCAAAGAATGGGCGAAAAAATTTACCACTGGGGGTATACCTGAAACAAAGGCCTAACTCTTGTAACGGTCATCATGGTGGCGCATGAGGAGAAGGAGGAGCAGTCCAGCGATTATCCAAAGTCCAGACGTGTGTACCCATGGGTGACTGGAGGTACATGGCAAATTCCCGTTACAAACTTTAAATTCCGCTCTCATTTGCTGGTGGTGTGGTGAAGTCTGGCCCAATCCAACCCTTGTTCATCTTGATCAGAGTCAGCCTGTCAGCATTTTCAGTTGACAGGCGGGTGCGTTTATCTGTAATGATTCCACCTGCGGCACTAAAAACACGCTCTGACAAAACGCTAGCGGCAGGGCAGGCCAGGACTTCCAAGGCGTAGAGAGCCAATTCATGCCACGTGTCCACCTTGGATACCCAATAATTGTAAGGCACAGAGGAATGTCGGAGTACAGTTGTTCGATCTGCAAGGTACTCCTTGAGCATCTGGGCAAACTTAGGATTTCTTGTGGCACTACCCCGCACCTCAGGGGCTGTGGTACGTGAGGGGCTGAGAAAACTGTCCCACATCTTAAAGACTGTTCCCCTACCTCTGGCGGATTGGACTTGTGCCTCTCTCGGCTGTACGCCTTGGTTGTCCACTGATTCCTGACCTATGCCGCTAGCGTTTTGTGAGGGGAATGCTTTGCCTACTTCCGTGACTATGGCCTTCCGGAACTGCTGCATTTTGGTTGACCTCTCCGCCTCGGGAATAAGAGACATAAAGTTCTCCTTGTAGCGTGGGTCTAACAGTGTTACCAACCAGTAATGATTGTCGGCCAAGATGTTCTTAACGCGAGGGTCACGAGACAGGCAGCTTACCATAAAGTCAGCCATGTGCGCCAGACTCTTAACAGCCAGGACTTCAGTAGCCTGACCAACACGTTGACTGAACATGCTGTCCTCCTCCTCCTCCTCCTCCTCCTCCTCATCTACCCTGTCCTCTGGCCAGCCACGCTGAACCGAGGATATGACTGGTGTGCATGTCATATCCTCAATTTGGCCGGAGATTTGCTCCATGTCTTCATCCTCCTCCTCGTCATAGTCCTCCACTGCACGTTGTGATGAGACGAGGCTGGGCTGTGTGTTATCACCCACACCCACTACTGTTTCTTGCTGCAACTCATCGCGCTCCGCCTGCAATGCATCATGTTTGGTTTTGAGCAGAGACCGTTTTAGAAGGCAGAGTAGCGGTATGGTGACGCTAATAATGGCGTCATCACCACTCACCATCTTGGTGGAGTCCTCAAAGTTTTGGAGGATGGTACATAGGTCGGACATCCATCTCCACTCCTCAGGTGTTATGTGTGGAGTTTGACCCATTTCCCGACGGCTTAGGTGATGCAGGTACTCAACAACTGCCCTCTTCTGCTCACATATCCTGACCAACATGTGCAGAGTTGAATTCCAACGCGTGGGGACATCACACACCAGTCTGTGAGCCGGAAGATGCAAACTGCGCTGAAAGCCGGCAAGGCCGGCTGAAGCAGTAGGTGACTTTCGAAAATGTGCAGACAGGCGGCGAACTTTTACCAGCAGATCAGACAGCTCTGGGTATGACTTTAGAAACCGCTGAACCACGAGGTTGAGCACATGGGCCACGCATGGAACATGTGTCAGCTGGCCTCGCCTCAAAGCCGCCACCAGGTTCCGGCCATTGTCACACACGACCTTTCCTGGCTTTAGGTTCAGAGGTGTGAGCCAGTGATCTGCCTGCTGTTTCAGAGCTGTCCACAGCTCTTCTGCATTGTGGGGTTTGTCACCTATGCAGATTAGCTTCAGCACAGCCTGTTGCCGCTTCGCCGAGGCAGTGCTGCAGTGCTTCCAGCTTGGGACTGGTGTGGAGGGTACAGTGGATGAGGATGCGCAGGAGGAGGAGGAGGCTGAAGAGCATGACATTCCGGAGCTGTAGAGTGTGGGTGAAACACTGACTGAGGTAGGGCCTGCAAACCTTGGTGTGGGAAGGACGTGTTCCGTCCCTCGCTCAGACTGGGTCCCAGCTTCCACAATATTAACCCAGTGTGCCGTCAACGAGATGTAGCGGCCTTGCCCACAAGCACTTGTCCACGTGTCTGTGGTTAGGTGGACTTTGGGTGAAACAGCGTTGTTCAGGGCACGTGTGATGTTTTGTGACACGTGGTTATGCAACGCGGGGACGGCACACCGGGAGAAATAGTGGCGGCTGGGGACCGAGTAACGTGGGACAGCTGCCGCCATCAGGTCGCGGAATGCTTCTGTCTCCACCAGCCTAAAAGGCAACATTTCCAGCGCAAGCAGTCGCGAAATGTTAGCATTTAGAACTGTGGCATGTGGGGTGTTGGCAGTGTATTTGCGCCTGCGTTCAAAGGTTTGCTGAATGGATAACTGAACGCTGCGCTGGGACAAGGACGTGCTTGATGATGGTGTTATTTCTGAGTAGGCAACTGCAGGTGCAGGACCGGAGGAGGCTTGTTCGCAGGCAGCATGGACAGGGGATTGGCTCGCATGCACAACCAGCGAAGACGTAGCAGTGACATTAGCAAGCACTGCTCCTCGACTCTGTTGTACTTCCCACAAAGTCGGGTGCTTGGCTGACATGTGCCTGATCATGCTGGTGGTGGTCAGGCTGCTAGTTTTGGTACTTCTGCTGATGCTGGCACGGCAGGTGTTGCAAATGGCCTTTTTAGAATCATCTGGATCCAACTTAAAAAACTGCCAGACTCGGGAAGACCTAACATTTGTACAGGCACCTTGTGTCGTGTTGTTGTTCCGGGGAACGGTTGCCTGACTTCTGCCTGGAGCCACCACCCTGCTTCTTACTGCCTGTTGGGATGCTACGCCTCCCTCCCCCTGTGCACTGCTGTCCTCGCTCTGCATATCCTCCTGCCAGGTTGGGTCAGTTACTGGATCATCTACCACGTCGTCTTCCTCTTCCGCACCCTGCTCCTCCTCCTGACTTCCTGACAATTGTGTCTCATCATCGTCCACCCCTTGTTGAGACACGTTGCCAACTTCGTGAGAACGTGGCTGCTCAAATATTTGGCCATCTGTACATACGATCTCCTCATGACCCACTTCAACATGAGCTGGCGAGAGGCCAGAATGTGCGAATGGAAACGTGAACAGCTCTTCCGAGTGTCCAAGTGTGGGATCATTAATGTCCGAGGACGTGTACTCAGCCTTGTGGTAGGAAGGAGGATCAGGTTCTGAAATGTGCGGTGCAGTATCACGGCTACTGACACTTGACCGTGTGGAAGACAGAGTGTTTGTGGTGGTGCCAATCTGACTGGAAGCATTATCCGCTATCCAACTAACAACCTGTTGACACTGGTCTTGGTTCAAGAGCGGTGTACTGCTGCGGTCCCCAAGAATTTGGGACAGGACGTGCGAGCGACTAGATGTGGCCCTTTGTTGTGGCAAAATTAGAGCTTGCCCACGACCTCGGCCTCTGCCTGCACCACCATCACGTCCACTTCCTTGTTCCTTGCCAACGCCCTTGCGCATTTTGCAATGCTGTGCTGACGTGTATTCACTAGACTTGGGCGTTATATCAAAGTTTGTGCAAATTGTGCACCTGTACGCTGCCACCGACAGGCACACACGTGCGGTTTTTAAATGCAAGCACGGACGCACTAAGAACCTAACAGGTTTTAGGAGCAAAAATTAATGATGAGAACTCTGACACTATCAGCCACTGCTGACTGACGTGTATTATACACTACACTTGTGCGTTATATAATAGTTTGGTAAAAACGCACACAAGTGCACCTGTACGCTGCCACCGACAGGCACACACGTGCGGTTTTTAAATGCAAGCACGGACGCACTAAGAACCTAACAGGTTTTAGGAGCAAAAATTAATGACGAGAACTCTGACACTATCAGCCACTGCTGACTGACGTGTATTATACACTACACTTGTGCGTTATATAATAGTTTGGTAAAAACGCACACAAGTGCACCTGTACGCTGCCACCGACAGGCACACACGTGCGGTTTTTAAATGCAAGCACGGACGCACTAAGAACCTAACACAGGTTTTAGGAGCAAAAATTAATGACGAGAACTCTGACACTATCAGCCACTGCTGACTGACGTGTATTATACACTACACTTGTGCGTTATATAATAGTTTGGTAAAAACGCACACAAGTGCACCTGTACGCTGCCACCGACAGGCACACACGTGCGGTTTTTAAATGCAAGCACGGACGCACTAAGAACCTAACACAGGTTTTAGGAGCAAAAATTAATGACGAGAACTCTGACACTATCAGCCACTGCTGACTGACGTGTATTATACACTACACTTGTGCGTTATATAATAGTTTGGTAAAAACGCACACAAGTGCACCTGTACGCTGCCACCGACAGGCACACACGTGCGGTTTTTAAATGCAAGCACGGACGCACTAAGAACCTAACAGGTTTTAGGAGCGACAATTGCTGAGAAGTCTGACACTATCAGGACTGTTTTAGACTGTGTACACCAGCCCCAGATATGATGAAGGCTGGTATACGGTCACCACTAGGAATGGCTATATACCCTGCCTGCCTGCCTGCCTGCCTGTATACTGCTACAATAGTCCTGACAAGGACTCTTTTGGTCACTAGCCTGTATTCCAACCTGGCTATACCCTGCCTGTATACAGCAACAATAGTCCTGAGAAGGACTCTGCTACTGTACTCCGACCTGGCTATACCCTGCCTGCCTGTATACAACTAGAATAGTCCTGAGAAGGACTTTTGGTCACACTGTTTGCAGCCCTGCTACGGAAATAGCTATAAAGGGCCGCAAACCTTTCCCTGAAGCAGCGACCCTCTCCCTGCACTGACTGTCTGGATAGCTGTGAGCAGAGCACAGCGCGCCCGCCGGTATAAAGGCTCGGTCACGCTGTGCAGGCCGGCCAATCACTGCAATTCCACAACTAACAGGGCTGTGGCATTGCAGTGGTCTGCCAGCCAATCCCTGCATGAAAGCTGGCTCTCAAAAGAGCGCCAACATGCAGGGATGAAGACCACGAGTACAGCACGAGTATCGCGAGATTACTCGGTCCCCGTCGAGTAGACCGAGTACAGTGATACTCGTGCGAGTACCGAGTAGTAACAAGCATGCTCGCTCATCACTATTTATTAGTAAAATGGCTTACACTCCCCTTTTTTCCACTTTTTTCTTCACTACTTTTATAAAGAAATTTTTCCTTTCTTTATTCTTAATGCAATTTTATATAGCAACACCACCATTTTTTGCCACGAACATAATTTTTCTTGTCCGTCATCCCGTTCACCCTTACAGGGTTGTGGACAGATGCACTTGTCACTACACTTCTAAGACTCAATACAGGGTCTGGAGCTCAATGCTCCCTTTTTGTTTTTTTTTTCTTCTTTTTTTTCTTTTTTTCATTTTGTCCTTCTTCTTCTTCTTTTTCTGATTTTTGTCTCAAAAAGCTGATGAAATTTGAAACACTATACCCCAGTGATTTTATAAATGTTTCTCAATATATCACTTGAGAACTTTTATGGCCGGTATTGTAACAGTTGACCATCCCGGCAGTATTTGAAATACAGCAGTCAGTCCTCTGACGTAGCTCCATATGTGTATATATAGAGGTTCTTCCTCCTTTGATTGCATACTGTTCTTTTTTTGCCCTGATGAAGGAGACAGTGATCTCTGAAACACATTGACCGGAAAAAAGAATAAAGAGATGAAATAATTAACATCAGTTTCCTTTGGTGACAGCGCGGCACGCACCCGATTTTCCTCCTATACGTTATTGCTCTTCTACTAGGGGCTGCGGCTGTCGCCATTTGTAACGTTCATTTAGGGGTTGTGACTGGCACAACCTTAATAGGTGAGTGCAACTACTATTAATTATTTGTTACCTTACCAGGTAAGACCCTAATTTGTGCGTCTGCTCCAGAGTTATTTCCCTGATTATTAATATCTGACAGGCAGTGATTGATCCTGCATTCTCACCTTCCTCTCTGTTGCACATTCTTATTGTTCCTATATGCTCTCTATTTCCATCAGACTTTTTTTGTCCTTCGGTGGGGCTCTAACATATGTGCACCATTTATTATTTATTTTTATGGATTCCTTTCTTTTTTCATGCTAGCGTTCATTATGCAGTAGTCATTCATGATATATCTTATATTTGTGAATCCATTAGGGCTCTATATGTCTGGTGCATCACATTGGGTCTTTTCAGTGCACAATAGGCACCTTTTTCTGTTATGCTCTGCTGCCACCTTATGGACATCCTATCAGTGATGCCAGAAAAAAATGGACATGTCTCCGTGCAGCAATCACGGACACGCGGGTACGCCGCACGGAGACACGTGCAGTGAAAAATCACTGATGTGTGAGCAGACCCATTCATTATAATGGATCTGCGTATCTCAGTGATTCTGTTATGTTTAAAAAAAAGCACAAACGTACCAGAATCACTGACGTGTGAAACAGGCCTTATAGTGTTTTGATTTATGTATGTATTATACAACTTCTGTGGATCTTGTATGAGTGACTTTTCTTCATTTTATTGGATTGTTTTAAAATATTGAAATAAAGTCAGGCTTCCTATGCATCCTTTTGTATTCTGATTGGCTACTATAATACAGTTTTTAGGCACTGAGATCGATACCAGAGGCATGGTCTTCCGCTTACCAGAGGATAAGCTCAAAAGGCTAAGGGACATAATAGAAGGGTTTAGTGCTGTTAATAAGGTGGCATTAAGATAAATGAAATATATCTTCTCGGTCTTCTCGTTTTCTTGCTGAGTTGTGCCAATGGACAGAGTTTTTTCTAGACATTTGCTATTGGAAACTCAGGGAACCAAAGCTCCTGGATAGAGTTGAGCGCGGTTCGTGGTTCGTGGTTCTCCAGTTCTAGGCTCGAGTGATTTTGGGGCATGTTCTAGATCGAACTAGAACTCGAGCTTTTTGCAAAAGCTCGATAGTTCTAGAAACGTTCGAGAACGGTTCTAGCAGCCAAAAAACAGCTAAATCATAGCTTGGTTTCTGCTGTAATAGTGTAAGTCACTCTGTGAATCAAACTATTAGCACATTTCAGTGTATAGTGTGCGTGAACAGCGCCTTCAGATCACTGCTGCTTCTATAATGGCGATCGCCATTTTTTTTTTTTTTCTTGTCTTCCTTCCCTAAGTGCGCGCGTCTTGTGGGGCGGGCCAGCATGTCAGCCAATCACAGACACACACACAGCTAAGTTGACTTTGAGCCAGAGAAGCAACGGCATGTGTGATAGGATCTGCATGTCACATGTCCCTGCATTATAAAACCGGACATTTTCTTCACGGACGCCATTATCTGCCTTCTGCGTCTTTGGTGTCAGACATCACTGTCGCAGCTCCGTCCTCCTGAGTCCTATAGCCGATACAGCTGTATGCGCTGCATACACAGCGTTAGACAGCATAGGGAGAGCACTTTATAGCAGTCCTTTTAAGGGCTCAAACCGGCAGGGTCAGAGAGCCATAGGTGACAGGTCCTGCAAACAGCAACAGCATCTGTGTAGCCAAGGTCAGGGATTTCCTCCCTGCATTTCACCATTAGGAGGGAATAGAAAGGCAGGCTTCCATTCCTCTACCCAGAGCACCACAATCCTGCCACTGTACCCTCCTGTCCTCTGCACACTCCAACTCATTATAACTAAGCCATTATACTAGCAAACACTCAGTGTACCTAGTGGCATCCTATCTGTGGCTATTGGACTTTGCTATAGTCCCACTAGTGCAAAGACATTTGCAGAGCACGTCTGCCTGCATTGCACACTCCAACTTTTTTAAACTAAGCAATTTTACTAGCAAACACTCAGTGTACCTAGTGGCATCCTATACGTGGCTATTGGACTTTGCTATAGTCCCACTAGTGCCAAGACATTTGCAGAGCGCATCTGCCTGCGTTGCACACTCCAACTAATTTTAACTTAGCCATTATACTAGCAAACACTCAGTGTACCTAGTGGCATCCTATACGTGGCTATTGGACTTTGCTATAGTCCCACTAGTGCCAAGACATTTGCAGAGCGCATCTGCCTGCGTTGCACACTCCAACTAATTATAAGTAAGCCATTATACTAGCAAACACTCAGTGTACCTAGTGGCATCCTATCTGTGGCTATTGGACTTTGCTATAGTCCCACTAGTGCAAAGACATTTGCAGAGCACGTCTGCCTGCATTGCACACTCCAACTTTTTTAAACTAAGCAATTTTACTAGCAAACACTTAGTATACCTAGTGGCATCCTATACGTGGCTATTGGACTTTGCTATAGTCCCACTAGTGCCAAGACATTTGCAGAGCGCATCTGCCTGCGTTGCACACTCCAACTAATTATAAGTAAGCCATTATACTAGCAAACACTCAGTGTACCTAGTGGCATCCTATCTGTGGCTATTGGACTTTGCTATAGTCCCACTAGTGCAAAGACATTTGCAGAGCACGTCTGCCTGCATTGCACACTCCAACTTTTTTAAACTAAGCAATTTTACTAGCAAACACTCAGTGTACCTAGTGGCATCCTATACGTGGCTATTGGACTTTGCTATAGTCCCACTAGTGCCAAGACATTTGCAGAGCGCATCTGCCTGCGTTGCACACTCCAACTAATTATAAGTAAGCCATTATACTAGCAAACACTCAGTGTACCTAGTGGCATCCTATCTGTGGCTATTGGACTTTGCTATAGTCCCACTAGTGCCAAGACATTTGCAAAGCGCATCTGCCTGCGTTGCACACTCCAACTAATTATAAGTAAGCCATTATACTAGCAAAAACTCAGTGTACCTAGTGGCATCCTATACGTGGCTATTGGACCTTGCTATAGTCCCACTAGTGCCAAGACATTTGCAGAGCGCATCTGCCTGCGTTGCACACTCCAACTAATTATAAGTAAGCCATTATACTAGCAAACACTCAGTGTACCTAGTGGCATCCTATACGTGGCTATTGGACCTTGCTATAGTCCCACTAGTGCCAAGACATTTGCAGAGCGCATCTGCCTGCGTTGCACACTCCAACTAATTATAAGTAAGCCATTATACTAGCAAACACTCAGTGTACCTAGTGGCATCCTATACGTGGCTATTGGACCTTGCTATAGTCCCACTAGTGCCAAGACATTTGCAGAGCGCATCTGCCTGCGTTGCACACTCCAACTAATTATAAGTAAGCCATTATACTAGCAAACACTCAGTGTACCTAGTGGCATCCTATACGTGGCTATTGGACCTTGCTATAGTCCCACTAGTGCCAAGACATTTGCAGAGCGCATCTGCCTGCGTTGCACACTCCAACTAATTATAAGTAAGCCATTATACTAGCAAACACTCAGTGTACCTAGTGGCATCCTATCTGTGGCTATTGGACTTTGCTATAGTCCCACTAGTGCCAAGACATTTGCAGAGCGCATCTGCCTGCGTTGCACACTCCAACTAATTATAAGTAAGCCATTATACTAGCAAACACTCAGTGTACCTAGTGGCATCCTATACGTGGCTATTGGACCTTGCTATAGTCCCACTAGTGCCAAGACATTTGCAGAGCGCATCTGCCTGCGTTGCACACTCCAACTAATTATAAGTAAGCCATTATACTAGCAAACACTCAGTGTACCTAGTGGCATCCTATACGTGGCTATTGGACCTTGCTATAGTCCCACTAGTGCCAAGATATTTGCAGAGCGCATCTGCCTGCGTTGCACACTCCAACTAATTATAAGTAAGCCATTATACTAGCAAAAACTCAGTGTACCTAGTGGCATCCTATCTGTGGCTTTTGGACTTTGCTATAGTCCCACTAGTGCAAAGACATTTGCAGAGCACGTCTGCCTGCATTGCACACTCCAACTTTTTAAACTAAGCAATTTTACTAGCAATCACTCAGTGTACCTAGTGGCATCCTATACGTGGCTTTTGGACTTTGCTATAGTCCCACTAGTGCCAAGACATTTGCAGAGCGCATCTGCCTGCGTTGCACACTCCAACTAATTTTAACTTAGCCATTATACTAGCAAACACTCAGTGTACCTAGTGGCATCCTATACGTGGCTATTGGACTTTGCTATAGTCCCACTAGTGCCAAGACATTTGCAGAGCGCATCTGCCTGCGTTGCACACTCCAACTAATTATAAGTAAGCCATTATACTAGCAAACACTCAGTGTACCTAGTGGCATCCTATACGTGGCTATTGGACCTTGCTATAGTCCCACTAGTGCCAAGACATTTGCAGAGCGCATCTGCCTGCGTTGCACACTCCAACTAATTATAAGTAAGCCATTATACTAGCAAACACTCAGTGTACCTAGTGGCATCCTATACGTGGCTATTGGACTTTGCTATAGTCCCACTAGTGCCAAGACATTTGCAGAGCGCATCTGCCTGCGTTGCACACTCCAACTAATTATAAGTAAGCCATTATACTAGCAAACACTCAGTGTACCTAGTGGCATCCTATACGTGGCTATTGGACTTTGCTATAGTCCCACTAGTGCCAAGACATTTGCAGAGCGCATCTACCTGCGTTGCACACTCCAACTAATTATAAGTAAGCCATTATACTAGCAAACACTCAGTGTACCTAGTGGCATCCTATACGTGGCTATTGGACTTTGCTATAGTCCCACTAGTGCCAAGACATTTGCAGAGCGCATCTGCCTGCGTTGCACACTCCAACTAATTTTAACTTAGCCATTATACTAGCAAACACTCAGTGTACCTAGTGGCATCCTATACGTGGCTATTGGACTTTGCTATAGTCCCACTAGTGCCAAGACATTTGCAGAGCGCATCTGCCTGCGTTGCACACTCCAACTCATTATAACTAAGTTGCATTGTCAGGGATATTTATTCTTTATTATTCTGCTGTTAATAAAGCTAGACCACCACTGCAATCTTCACCACCTCTCAATTTTTACTACCACATTTTCAGTCCACAATCTTGTCGCAATCAACATGAGTGGCAAAATGACAGATGCTGGTGGAAAGGGGAAGAGGCGTGGTGGAAAAGGCAAAAAAGGTTTTGTCTGTGGGGAAAGTGGCAAAGCTCCATTATCATCTGCTGAAGATAGACCATCTACCAGCAAAAGTAAGATGTCTACTACTTACCGTGGACAATCCGATGTGCTCCCTTTTTTACGAACACGAACAACAGGAAGAAAGGTAGATGATGGGCAAAAAAGGAAAATGCTTGAATGGATCTCAAGTGGTCCAACAAGTGCCCTCTCAGCCACTTCAAGTACCGCATCCAAAAAACACCAGTCCTCTGAGTTGTCATCCCAATCACACTTGATTTCTCCCAGCTCTGAAGTCTCCATCAGCCCTGCACAGTATGGTGGAACTGAGATGGCTGAGTCTGCAGAGCTGTTCAGTCACACTATAGCCTGGGAATCAGAGGTCTGCTCCCAAGCTACAGTGAGTACAGAACAGGAAATGGTCTGCAGTGATGCCCAGAACATTTGTGACTCTGATTGAGGCCGTGAGGACCAAGTTTATGAGCATAATATTGACCCTTTGTCACAAAATGTAACACCTGTGGTTATAGACAATGAGGAACATACTGATGAAGATGAGACGCAGATACCCGATTGGGATGACAACTTAAATATTCGGTCAGGGCAAGAAGAGGCTCGGTCTGAGGGGGAGGGGAGTGCAAACACAACAATTGATGATGAAGTTCTAGATCCCACCTACTGTCAACCCCCAGTCAGGCACTCGAGGAGGTCAACAGAGGCCGTGGAGGAGGATGCAACCGACGACGAAGTTACCTTGCGCCTTCCTGGACAGAGTCGGAGCACTGGTAGCACGTCTACAACTACATCCTCAGCCACCACTCTGTCTATGAGCATTATTCGGGGTGGATCAACAGGTCGCATGGCCTCTAAGCCTTGCCTAGCCTGGTCCTTTTTTGACATAGAAAAAGATCGCCCAAATCATGTGATATGTAAAATTTGTCATGATTCTCTTAGTAGAGGTCAAAACCTCAGCAGTTTGACAACTTCTTCCATGAATCGTCACATCAACAGTCCGGAACCGATGGAGCGAGAGGACGGGTCACCACAGGGATCAGAGATGGTACGGACTGACAGGATGGCAGATAGTCAGCGTTCGGGGTTCGGGAATCGGCAGGACCGGATGGCGAGGCAGGAGCGGCTCTAGAAGAGAGATAGGTAAGTATATCACAGAGACACAAGGAGACCTGACTCCTAGCTTAGGAAACACGAAGAACAGGCCCCGCCCACTTGTGCGTGATTCCTTCTGCGCAGTGAGAACGCTGGTGGCCTGACCAGGCAGGCTTGGGGCGGAGGTGGAGGACCCAGATGAGGTGGAGGATGCAGAAGCTGTGGCGGAACTTGGACAGACAGAGGATTGACACACAAGTCGTGGGGACGGCAAGACTTGTGCAGCAGACCCTTCACCATCTATCACCATAGTTACCCAGTGCCCAGTCAGCGACATGTAACGTCCCTGTCCATGCTTACTGGTCCAAGTATCGGTGGTGAAATGCACCCGTTCACACACAGAGTTTCTCAAGGAAGCGGTGATGTTGTGTGCGACATGCTGGTGTAGCGCGGGCACACCTTTCTTAGAGAAGTAGTGGCGACTAGCCATCTGGTACTGGGGCACAGCGACAGACATAAGGTCTCTAAAATCCTGTGTGTCCACTAGGCGGAAAGGCAGCATTTCGGTAGCCAACAGCTTACAGAGGAATAGAGTCAACCTCTTAGCTTTGTCATGGGTCGGAGGAAGTGGCCTTTTATTTGACCACATCTGAGGGACAGAGATCTGGCTGCTGTGTGTAGACGGTGTTGAGTAGGGTGTCCCTGGAAAAATGCAGGTTTGTGAGGAAAGTGCAGGCGGAGACATGATGTTGCCTTCATCCAACGTTGGTGCTATCGATGTCTGAGAGAGCTGTACACACTCACTTGTTTCCCCTTCCAAACCAACTGACGACCTTACAAGCAAACTGCCTGTTGCGGTTACAGTGGTGGAAGTTTGGCGTGGAAAAACAGGTGTGACAGCTGTCCCCACAGTCCTAGAAGATGAAGAGCGCGCGGATGCACTGGAAGGGGCGGGCGGTGGATGGTTCGCTCTTGCAGCATTGCAGCACAGTGAGCTTCCCACCGGGACCTATGATATTTATTCATGTGACGATTCATGGAAGAAGTTGTCAAACTGCTGAGGTTTTGACCTCTACTAAGAGAATCATGACAAATTTTACATATCACATGATTTGGGCGATCTTTTTCTATGTCAAAAAAGGACCAGGCTAGGCAAGGCTTAGAGGCCATGCGACCTGTTGATCCACCCCGAATAATGCTCATAGGCAGAGTGGTGGCTGAGGATGCAGTTGTAGACGTGCTACCAGTGCTCCGACTCTGTCCAGGAAGGCGCAAGGTAACTTCGTTGTCGATTGCATCCTCCTCCACCGCCTCTGTTGACCTCCTCGAGTGCCTGACTGGGGGTTGACAGTAGGTGGGATCTAGAACTTCATCATCAATTGTTGTGTTTGCACTCCCCTCCCCCTCAGACCGAGCCTCTTCTTGCCCTGACCGAATATTTAAGTTGTCATCCCAATCAGGTATCTGCGTCTCATCTTCATCAGTATGTTCCTCATTGTCTATAACCACAGGTGTTACAGTTTGTGACAAAGGGTCAACATTATGCTCAGAAACTTGGTCCTCACGGCCTGAATCAGAGTCACAAAGGTTCTGGGCATCACTGCAGACCATTTCCTGTTCTGTACTCACTGTAGCTTGGGAGCAGACCTCTGATTCCCAGGCTATAGTGTGACTAAACAGCTCTGCAGACTCAGCCATCTCAGTTCCACCATACTGTGCAGGGCTGATGGAGACTTCAGAGCTGGGAGAAATCAAGTGTGATTGGGATGACAACTCAGAGGACTGGTGTTTTTTGGATGCGGTACTTGAAGTGGCTGAGAGGGCACTTGTTGGACCCCTTGAGATCCATTCAAGCATTTTCCTTTTTTGCCCATCATCTACCTTTCTTCCTGTTGTTCGTGTCCGTAAAAAAGGGAGCACATCGGATTGTCCACGGTAAGTAGTAGACATCTTACTTTTGCTGGTAGATGGTCTATCTTCAGCAGATGATAATGGAGCTTTGCCACTTTCCCCACAGACAAAACCTTTTTTGCCTTTTCCACCACGCCTCTTCCCCTTTCCACCAGCATCTGTCATTTTGCCACTCATGTTGATTGCGATAAGATTGTGGACTAAAAATGTGGTAGTAAAAATTGAGAGGTGGTGAAGATTGCAGTGGTGGTCTAGCTTTATTAACAGCAGAATAATAAAGAATAAATATCCCTGACAATGCAACTTAGTTATAATGAGTTGGAGTGTGCAACGCAGGCAGATGCGCTCTGCAAATGTCTTGGCACTAGTGGGACTATAGCAAAGTCCAATAGCCACGTATAGGATGCCACTAGGTACACTGAGTGTTTGCTAGTATAATGGCTAAGTTAAAATTAGTTGGAGTGTGCAACGCAGGCATATGCGCTCTGCAAATGTCTTGGCACTAGTGGGACTATAGCAAAGTCCAATAGCCACGTATAGGATGCCACTAGGTACACTGAGTGTTTGCTAGTATAATGGCTTACTTATAATTAGTTGGAGTGTGCAACGCAGGCAGATGCGCTCTGCAAATGTCTTGGCACTAGTGGGACTATAGCAAAGTCCAATAGCCACGTATAGGATGCCACTAGGTACACTGAGTGTTTGCTAGTATAATGGATAAGTTAAAATTAGTTGGAGTGTGCAACGCAGGCAGATGCGTTCTGCAAATGTCTTGGCACTAGTGGGACTATAGCAAAGTCCAATAGCCACGTATAGGATGCCACTAGGTACACTGAGTGTTTGCTAGTATAATGGCTTACTTATAATTAGTTGGAGTGTGCAACGCAGGCAGATGCGCTCTGCAAATGTCTTGGCACTAGTGGGACTATAGCAAAGTCCAATAGCCACGTATAGGATGCCACTAGGTACACTGAGTGTTTGCTAGTATAATGGCTTACTTATAATTAGTTGGAGTGTGCAACGCAGGCAGATGCGCTCTGCAAATGTCTTGGCACTAGTGGGACTATAGCAAAGTCCAATAGCCACAGATAGGATGCCACTAGGTACACTGAGTGTTTGCTAGTATAATGGCTTACTTATAATTAGTTGGAGTGTGCAACGCAGGCAGATGTGCTCTGCAAATGTCTTGGCACTAGTGAGACTATAGCAAGGTCCAATAGCCACGTATAGGATGCCACTAGGTACACTGAGTGTTTGCTAGTATAATGGCTTACTTATAATTAGTTGGAGTGTGCAACGCAGGCAGATGCGCTCTGCAAATGTCTTGGCATTAGTGGGACTATAGCAAAGTCCAATAGCCACGTATATGATGCCACTAGGTACACTGAGTGTTTGCTAGTATAATGGCTTACTTATAATTAGTTGGAGTGTGCAACGCAGGCAGATGCGCTCTGCAAATGTCTTGGCACTAGTGGGACTATAGCAAGGTCCAATAGCCACGTATAGGATGCCACTAGGTACACTGAGTGTTTGCTAGTATAATGGCTTACTTATAATTAGTTGGAGTGTGCAACGCAGGCAGATGCGCTCTGCAAATGTCTTGGCACTAGTGGGACTATAGCAAAGTCCAATAGCCACGTATAGGATGCCACTAGGTACACTGAGTGTTTGCTAGTATAATGGCTAAGTTAAAATTAGTTGGAGTGTGCAACGCAGGCAGATGCGCTCTGCAAATGTATTGGCACTAGTGGGACTATAGCAAGGTCCAATAGCCACGTATAGGATGCCACTAGGTACACTGAGTGTTTGCTAGTATAATGGCTTACTTATAATTAGTTGGAGTGTGCAACGCAGGCAGATGCGCTCTGCAAATGTCTTGGCACTAGTGGGACTATAGCAAAGTCCAATAGCCACGTATAGGATGCCACTAGGTACACTGAGTGTTTGCTAGTATAATGGCTTACTTATAATTAGTTGGAGTGTGCAACGCAGGCAGATGCGCTCTGCAAATGTCTTGGCACTAGTGGGACTATAGCAAGGTCCAATAGCCACGTAAAGGATGCCACTAGGTACACTGAGTGTTTGCTAGTATAATGGCTTACTTATAATTAGTTGGAGTGTGCAACGCAGGCAGATGCGCTCTGCAAATGTCTTGGCACTAGTGGGACTATAGCAAAGTCCAATAGCCACGTATAGGATGCCACTAGGTACACTGAGTGTTTGCTAGTATAATGGCTAAGTTAAAATTAGTTGGAGTGTGCAACGCAGGCAGATGCGCTCTGCAAATGTCTTGGCACTAGTGGGACTATAGCAAAGTCCAATAGCCACGTATAGGATGCCACTAGGTACACTGAGTGTTTGCTAGTAAAATTGCTTAGTTTAAAAAAGTTGGAGTGTGCAATGCAGGCAGGCGTGCTCTGCAAATGTCTTTGCACTAGTGGGACTATAGCAAAGTCCAATAGCCACAGATAGGATGCCACTAGGTACACTGAGTGTTTGCTAGTATAATGGCTTACTTATAATTAGTTGGAGTGTGCAACGCAGGCAGATGCGCTCTGCAAATGTCTTGGCACTAGTGGGACTATAGCAAGGTCCAATAGCCACGTATAGGATGCCACTAGGTACACTGAGTGTTTGCTAGTATAATGGCTTACTTATAATTAGTTGGAGTGTGCAACGCAGGCAGATGCGCTCTGCAAATGTCTTGGCACTAGTGGGACTATAGCAAGGTCCAATAGCCACGTATAGGATGCCACTAGGTACACTGAGTGTTTGCTAGTATAATGGCTTACTTATAATTAGTTGGAGTGTGCAACGCAGGCAGATGCGCTCTGCAAATGTCTTGGCACTAGTGGGACTATAGCAAAGTCCAATAGCCACAGATAGGATGCCACTAGGTACACTGAGTGTTTGCTAGTATAATGGCTTACTTATAATTAGTTGGAGTGTGCAACGCAGGCAGATGCGCTCTGCAAATGTCTTGGCACTAGTGGGACTATAGCAAGGTCCAATAGCCACGTATAGGATGCCACTAGGTACACTGAGTGTTTGCTAGTATAATGGCTTACTTATAATTAGTTGGAGTGTGCAACGCAGGCAGATGCGCTCTGCAAATGTATTGGCACTAGTGGGACTATAGCAAGGTCCAATAGCCACGTATAGGATGCCACTAGGTACACTGAGTGTTTGCTAGTATAATGGCTTACTTATAATTAGTTGGAGTGTGCAACGCAGGCAGATGCGCTCTGCAAATGTCTTGGCACTAGTGGGACTATAGCAAAGTCCAATAGCCACGTATAGGATGCCACTAGGTACACTGAGTGTTTGCTAGTATAATGGCTTACTTATAATTAGTTGGAGTGTGCAACGCAGGCAGATGCGCTCTGCAAATGTCTTGGCACTAGTGGGACTATAGCAAGGTCCAATAGCCACGTATAGGATGCCACTAGGTACACTGAGTGTTTGCTAGTATAATGGCTTACTTATAATTAGTTGGAGTGTGCAACGCAGGCAGATGCGCTCTGCAAATGTCTTGGCACTAGTGGGACTATAGCAAAGTCCAATAGCCACGTATAGGATGCCACTAGGTACACTGAGTGTTTGCTAGTATAATGGCTAAGTTAAAATTAGTTGGAGTGTGCAACGCAGGCAGATGCGCTCTGCAAATGTCTTGGCACTAGTGGGACTATAGCAAAGTCCAATAGCCACGTATAGGATGCCACTAGGTACACTGAGTGTTTGCTAGTAAAATTGCTTAGTTTAAAAAAGTTGGAGTGTGCAATGCAGGCAGGCGTGCTCTGCAAATGTCTTTGCACTAGTGGGACTATAGCAAAGTCCAATAGCCACAGATAGGATGCCACTAGGTACACTGAGTGTTTGCTAGTATAATGGCTTACTTATAATTAGTTGGAGTGTGCAACGCAGGCAGATGCGCTCTGCAAATGTCTTGGCACTAGTGGGACTATAGCAAGGTCCAATAGCCACGTATAGGATGCCACTAGGTACACTGAGTGTTTGCTAGTATAATGGCTTACTTATAATTAGTTGGAGTGTGCAACGCAGGCAGATGCGCTCTGCAAATGTCTTGGCACTAGTGGGACTATAGCAAGGTCCAATAGCCACGTATAGGATGCCACTAGGTACACTGAGTGTTTGCTAGTATAATGGCTTACTTATAATTAGTTGGAGTGTGCAACGCAGGCAGATGCGCTCTGCAAATGTCTTGGCACTAGTGGGACTATAGCAAAGTCCAATAGCCACAGATAGGATGCCACTAGGTACACTGAGTGTTTGCTAGTATAATGGATTACTTATAATTAGTTGGAGTGTTCAACGCAGGCAGATGCGCTCTGCAAATGTCTTGGCACTAGTGGGACTATAGCAAGGTCCAATAGCCACGTATAGGATGCCACTAGGTACACTGAGTGTTTGCTAGTATAATGGCTTACTTATAATTAGTTGGAGTGTGCAACGCAGGCAGATGCGCTCTGCAAATGTCTTGGCACTAGTGGGACTATAGCAAGGTCCAATAGCCACGTATAGGATGCCACTAGGTACACTGAGTGTTTGCTAGTATAATGGCTTACTTATAATTAGTTGGAGTGTGCAACGCAGGCAGATGCGCTCTGCAAATGTCTTGGCACTAGTGGGACTATAGCAAAGTCCAATAGCCACAGATAGGATGCCACTAGGTACACTGAGTGTTTGCTAGTATAATGGCTTACTTATAATTAGTTGGAGTGTGCAACGCAGGCAGATGCGCTCTGCAAATGTCTTGGCACTAGTGGGACTATAGCAAAGTCCAATAGCCACGTATAGGATGCCACTAGGTACACTGAGTGTTTGCTAGTAAAATTGCTTAGTTTAAAAAAGTTGGAGTGTGCAATGCAGGCAGACATGCTCTGCAAATGTCTTTGCACTAGTGGGACTATAGCAAAGTCCAATAGCCACAGATAGGATGCCACTAGGTACACTGAGTGTTTGCTAGTATAATGGCTTACTTATAATTAGTTGGAGTGTGCAACGCAGGCAGATGCGCTCTGCAAATGTCTTGGCACTAGTGGGACTATAGCAAAGTCCAATAGCCACGTATAGGATGCCACTAGGTACACTGAGTGTTTGCTAGTAAAATTGCTTAGTTTAAAAAAGTTGGAGTGTGCAATGCAGGCAGACGTGCTCTGCAAATGTCTTTGCACTAGTGGGACTATAGCAAAGTCCAATAGCCACAGATAGGATGCCACTAGGTACACTGAGTGTTTGCTAGTATAATGGCTTACTTATAATTAGTTGGAGTGTGCAACGCAGGCAGATGCGCTCTGCAAATGTCTTGGCACTAGTGGGACTATAGCAAAGTCCAATAGCCACGTATAGGATGCCACTAGGTACACTGAGTGTTTGCTAGTATAATGGCTAAGTTAAAATTAGTTGGAGTGTGCAACGCAGGCAGATGCGCTCTGCAAATGTCTTGGCACTAGTGAGACTATAGCAAAGTCCAATAGCCACGTATAGGATGCCACTAGGTACACTGAGTGTTTGCTAGTAAAATTGCTTAGTTTAAAAAAGTTGGAGTGTGCAATGCAGGCAGACGTGCTCTGCAAATGTCTTTGCACTAGTGGGACTATAGCAAAGTCCAATAGCCACAGATAGGATGCCACTAGGTACACTGAGTGTTTGCTAGTATAATGGCTTAGTTATAATGAGTTGGAGTGTGCAGAGGACAGGAGGGTACAGTGGCAGGATTGTGGTGCTCTGGGTAGAGGAATGGAAGCCTGCCTTTCTATTTCCTCCTAATGGTGAAATGCAGGGAGGAAATCCCTGACCTTGGCTACACAGATGCTGTTGCTGTTTGCAGGACCTGTCACCTATGGCTCTCTGACCCTGCCGGTTTGAGCCCTTAAAAGGACTGCTATAAAGTGCTCTCCCTATGCTGTCTAACGCTGTGTATGTGTGAAGCCCCACAGGTGCGGTGTCGGTGCATTACCTTCAGGGACTCCACGCAGCTGGATCCTGTCACCGGTAGGAAATCTTCTGTTTGTCGTGACGCCACTCTCAGAATTGCGGTCAGTGGGGACCGCCACTGCAGATTAAGGGATGCCTGGGGCTGATGGTGGGTGCAGTCAGTTGTAGTAGCCTCCTGAGAGTGAGGCAAGCCCCAGGGCCCTGTGTAGGTGTGTAGAACCACAAGGCGCAGAATAACTCCACCCAGGCAGAATGTCTTTCAGGGTTTTTACTCACAGAAGGTGGCAGAGTGAGTAACCCGGGCGTAGCTGGGATGAACCAGGCTGGAACCAGGTGTCCTTCAGGCTGACTTATGAGGGTGACTACCGACTCGCCTTCCTTAGCCCTTGGTGGTTTGGGGTAACCCCGACTTTGAGTCCCTATGGGGGTCACCCAGGGAAGTTGCTGAAGCCTCTCTCCCCTTCGTTTCGTCCGTTTGCTTGTAGCCTGGGCCAGGACACTCCAGCTGCTTGCCTCCTGTGAACTATGGGCCCTAACTGTGGCGACGTGGCTGCGGACTTTGTAGTGTGATCTTGGGGGTGTAAAGTACCCCCTCAAGCAGGTTTGGCAGGGAAAGGTGGATCTATCCCTGCACTGGGACCTACTACCCGTTTGGGCCTGGTACTCCCTAGCAGTCTCCTTACTTCCCACTCCGTTGCTCTCTCTTTAGCTGAAGATGGATTTCGGGTAGCACTCCTAGTTGACCGTTCTCCCCCGTCGGTAGCCACTGCGCGGACGCTGTCAGACTGCAACAGCCCCAGGGGTCTGCTCTCCTCCGAGCTCCCTGGACTCTACACTGAACCGGCTCACTTGTGGGACCTTCACTCCTGCTCCTGTCTGAGCTCCTCTTCCAAGCTCCTCACTCCTCCCCTCTCTGCTTCAGACTGTTCTCTTCCTCTTTCCCTCTTGTGCCTGCCTACGCCACCTAGCAACCAGGCTCTCCACCACACCCCTTGAGAGGAGATGGAGGCTTTTGGCCCCCTCCACTATTCCAGTGGAGGTGAAGGCTTTTCCCCCTCCTGGGATCCCCAGGGGTCCTCTCAAAGGTACATGTGTGAGACCTGATCACTATGCGCCTGTGTAGTCACACCTCGGTCAGCCTTCTGGATTACCTGTATTGTACTGTCCCTGGGGTGGGTGCAGTACTCAGTGGTGCCTGACCAGGTCAGGGGCGCCACATTCCCCCTTAGTTATCACCAGCACGTCCTCGGGCTGCAAGACAACATTTTAAAATGCATAAAACATTAAAACATGTAAAACATTTTTAAGACCACCAGGTACCATACATCACCACCCTCCACCCACAAGTCCGTTAACCCACCCAAAACCCTTTCAGGAGGCAGGTCACCGGTCCTGTTGGTAACCAGGTCTGGGCCATCCACTTCCCCAGACCTTTCCTCCAATCTTCCTCTCCCGTTGGCCGCGCCTTCAGCCACTTCTGGCAGGATGTAGAGGCGGCTTTCAGGGTCTGGTGGTCTTCAGGGCATACCTGGCCTGGTAGAGCCGCGCCTTCAGCCTCTTCTGGCAGGATGTAGAGGCGGCCTCCACAGTTGGTGCTGACCAGGTACCCTCTTTGTGGTGGAGAGCCAGGCCCCATAAACAGGCATGCTCTCTGGTTGCAGGTGAGCCAAGGCCCTATATACGGACGGGCTCCCTGGTTGCAGACGAGCCAAGCCCCTCAACAGGCTGGCTCTGGTGGTGGTGCCTCTGGTGTAACTATTTACACTGCGAGAGTTTGTGGCTATAGCCAGTTCATAGCCTTAAGGTTCATTTCTCACATTAGTTTATGTGGGCACATCTCTTAAACATTAACGTTGCAAAACAAACTTTTCAAACTGGTAACTTGCTGTACTTCTTTCTTTACTTTATGCAGATTCCTCCTCACCAGGGCTTGGGCCTGTAGGGCTGCGGCACCTGTTGCTTCCTTGACCTCTTTCCTCATCTGTGGTAGTCTCGTCAGTAGGTTCTTTGTCTTTTCTTTCTTTATCTCTGTCTTTCCTTTCTTCTTCTGTATCTGTTGCCTTTTCTTTAGGACATGGTGTTACATCAAGCGCATACCATCCTCTTTCTCCTTGATGCATGGTAAATTGCACTGAATCTCCCATCCTTAGGTTTCTTCCAGGATGTCCTCTGGGCAAATGGGCTCTAACGTCTCTTCTATTGACAAAGATGCCTTCCTTCATACCAGGTGCTACTATGAAGCCGTATCCTGATTTTAGGCTGAAATCTTCTACTATTCCTCTACAAAGGGGTCCTCTGACCTGGGCTTTGGACCTTCTCAGGAACCGTTTCTCCTCCAAGTCTCTGGCCGTTATTTCCTTTTTATTCTCTGGCGACTGCGGTGCAGGGGGCAACTGGGTTCTGCTACGGCGCCGTGTCTTGCGGGCTGAACTCTGCGGGGTACAGCTTACAAACTCCCAGGTGAGGCTTTTGGGCAGCTCTTCTTCAGCAGACGGTGTCAGGTCTTCTTCATCCCAGCGGGAATATGGCAACATCTCCGGCTCTGGGCATGGATCCACTGCTGGTGGCTCCGGAGTCAGCTCCTCAGCTTCCTGGCCTCCCCTCCCCCTTAGTTCTTCTGAGCACTCCTGTTGTGGCAGTGCTGGGGATGGGTCTTCTTCAGCAGGCCCAGGCGGGGGACTCTTTGGCGTGGTTGCTGCAGGAGTTGCTGGAATCCTCTTGGGGGTGTGCGGAGGGAGCAAATACTGGTCCACCAACTCTTGTGGGAATTGGGCCTCTAGGTCGGCCTTCAGCTGCCAGTATTCGGGGTCCTCCCCCAGCGTGGGCTTCCTAGCAGGGACCTCCTTAGACTGGGGAGCGGTATCTGCTCTGGCCTTGCAGGCCGGGGTAAATGATGATACATTCTTCTCTTGGCGGGCCGCGCCTGGCATGGCAGCGGCCTGGTCTTGGCGGGCCGCGCCTGGCGTGGCGGCGGCCTGGATCGGCGTCGCTATCGCGGGCTGGATTGGCGTCGCAGCTGTGATGGGATCTGTACACGCTGGGCTGGGCGTCGCTGCAGCGGTCTGGGCTTGGCGGGCCGAGCAGGGCATCGCTGCGGCCTGGTTCAGCACCTCACTTGCGGCGCGGACGAGCGTTGCTGCTGCGATGGGGTCTCGGCGGGCCGGGCCTAGCATGGCGGTGGCCTGGGTCAGCGTCACACCTGCGGCGCGGATGAGGGTCGCGGTGGCAGCCGGTTCTTTGCGGGCCGGACTGGGCGTTGCTGCAGGGACCGGGTCTTGGTGGGCCGAGCAGGGCATCGCTGCGGCGGCCTGGGCTTGGCGGGCCGCACCTGGCGTGGCTGCGGCCTGGCTCAGCGTCGCCGCGCCGGGCGCCTCTTCAGGGACTGCGGGCGTAGCAGCAGGGATCGGGGCACTCGTGCTGGCAGGGGCAACACTGGACTCACCCATCGGTAGCAGCATTGGGGTCGGAGTCGTCACCGCCCGATCTGGCACTCGGCGCGCGGCTCTCCCTTCATAGGCCTGAATCTATAGGAATCACTGCACTCTCTTAGAATAAGAAGGTATCAACAGATTCGTTTTTGTGCCAAAAATCTTTTTTATTATTATTATTCAAAAAGAATTTCTTTCAATCATAAGATAGTCTAAGTGAAGATGGGACGTTTCGGCCCAATAACGGGCCTTCTTCACGCCAAAAACACTAAAAAAAAATACAAAAACAGACAACAATCAATATATACACTATGTTACAGGGTTAACATGAAGATAGTGAAGCAAATATACAAAAGCACATGTAGAAGTATTAACATGTCACGCTTGGATAAAAATGCAAAGCACAGTAATAAAAGACATACTGGAAGTTTGTCACAAAGGTAAGTATGTATAGAGGAAAAAAGAGAAGAAAGAAGAAGAAGAGCAAGAGGAAAACAGGCAACATTGTGGTCTATGTGGGTGGTATACCATACCTCAGTAGCTACGGGGAGATTGTTTCAGGTTCAGTGCATGAAAAGAGATTTTGTACAGAAGGGGTATCTTGTAGAAAAGGAGTATCTAGAAAGGACCACAACTCTAGTTTATTAGCTCCTGTACTGGACGTCTTAGAGACCAGATCCTAAGGAGGAGAAGTGCAGGTATAAGTAAACAGGAGTATTAGATAAATATTCAAACTTAGTATGGATTTATTATAGAGGTTTTTTTACCTTAATGGCATTTGCGTACACCCTGTCAGAGTGAGTTATAAGAAATTCTGAAAGCCGGGCCAATGACCAATTATATTCACCTTGTGAATCCTTTAAAAGATTCAGCACATGTAAAATTAAAGGTCCGAGCACTTAAATTGGTAGATATGAGGCATATATCATAAATACCTTGTGGTTTAGAAGGTTCAGTATAGTAGTACTTGAATTGGCAGGTTCAGACCTGGGACAAGTGGTCTATGAGGAAAAGAATGAAACTGACTACCAGCGCCACCTATTGGTACAATAATTTAAAGACTAGCTTATAATGTATATACTACCTCAATAAAGCTGCTATAGGATCCTGTTTCACTTCTGTGCATAAACACTTGAGTAAGTATTCTGACTTGTGTACTCTAGGAGATTTAAACATACATAATCAGAGGGGTATACACCGATCTCTCACTAGCTATTGTAATATATATTGTCATTACCTTCAAACCAAGGTGTGTGTCAGAGGTTGCATGGTCCGGAAAGTTATTAGTAATGCCATAGGTATTGTGGTAAGCTGAAACAAGGGTGATCATAATCAAGGCAAGTTCAATCAATAGTATAGAAAGAGCTCCCATTAGATCTTTCTGGGTTACCTGAGTTTCCTTGAAATAATGGGTACAGAGTGGTCAGTGCCTCTATGGTAGAGAAAGAGGGAAGAGGTGTTATTATACTCCTGCCGTTTTTGGAATATTCCTGCCGTTTTTTGAAAGAAGTATGTGCACCTAGTTCCTGAAAGCAACCTACCTCATCGCCGTCTTCCCAGACTGTGGCTGATTGCGCCCTGTGAGCCGGCTTGCAAGCTCATTTAGCATCGCAAAACCGGAAGTGGCGTCAGACGCCGGCGCATGCGCAGTAGCGATCTGGAATACTATTAGAATGTATAAGGTACCGTGTAGTCTGTAAAAGAGGCGCCTGCGCATGCGCAATGGGTGTTTTTATATACTTCAATACAGGCCAGTGCTGGGAAGACGTGAATGGAGATTGACATTTGTTGCCTGCATAATTATATTACAGAAAGTGAAAAGAAGCGATCAAAGATAGTCAGGATAGGATCGGAGGTGTGTAAGGACATGGAATTCCATCATGAAATACTCTTTTAACAATATAGAAATATAGAAATATGTGTGGATTATCCACATAGTTACATGGAGAAATGTTATTCCCTGAATTAGGGAGGGGGAAGTCACATCCCACTGAAGTTCTGAGAAACAAGAGAAAGGTTTTTTTTCCTTTTGGAATTCTGGATACAAATCAACCTTACGAAATGTCCATACACAGTCCATCTTCATAATGTGTATCGGATTTGACCTGGAAAGGAGATTTTTTTCTTTTTTTGTTTTTTTGGGGGGGAGAGAACACAGTGAAGGTCCCAATACATTAGAAGCAAGCATACGGCTATATTAGAGAATTATATAGGGTGAAATTTATACATTACCAGCTATTAGTGCGTGCACAATGGTAGAGGAAAATGTGACATTTCTTAGGTTTTCTGGAGGGAAAAAAGAAAGGATAGTTAGAATAATCCTAAAATTAGTCTCCTAAAGTTCAGAGAGGTCTCTTATGAACTAGGCCAGTCTATTTCTCTATTTAGACCCTTTGGGGTTAGGGTCTGTAACTTGTATATCCAGAAACTCTCTCTTTTTTTCAAAAGTTCTATATGATTTCCTCCTCGTCTGGGTCTATGTACCCTATCAATAACCTGGTAGCGTAATTGTGCAACACTATGTTTTGCTTCGTGGAAATGTTGTGGAATGGGGAGCCATAGTTTACCGCATCTGATTGTGGACTTGTGACTGGCTATTCTATCGCCTACGTGTTGGATGGTTTCGCCTACATATAGTAAGCCACATGGGCACTTGATGATATATACCACAAAATTGCTTTCACACGTAAAGTACTCCTTGATTGGAAAACTCTTACCCGATCTCGGGTGCACAAAATGATCTCCTTTAATCACATTGGAACAGGATGCACAGCCTAGACATGGAAATGTACCAGTGCGTCTTGGTGTAAGTACTGTTTGTAGGATATTCTTCTCACTCCCTATGTCTGCCTTAATTAAAGAGTCCCTGATGTTTTGAGGTCTCCTCTTGCACATTAAAGGTGGGAGTAGGAATGGTGTTATTTCCGGGTATGCTTTTCTCAATAAGGGCCAGTGGTGATTGATAATACTGTAAATCTTTGGCATCGATGGATGATGAGTATGTACGAAGGGTAGCCTCTCTACTGTCTGACACTTTTCTGATGGCGTAGATAATAGCGCCTTCTCTCTCTCATTTGTTAATAGGGTTTCTGGATATTTTCGTTCCAAAAACCTTTGTGTCATTTCATCTAATCTTAGATTTTTTGTGGTTTCCTCAGAGACTATTCTCGTGATTCTCTTAAATTGTGATCTGGGCAAACTGTCTTTAGTAGATTTTGGGTGGCAGCTAGTATATAACAACATACAGTTGCGATCTGTTGGTTTCCGATAGAGGTCTGAGGATAATTGTCCACTTTCATCCTTTCTTATGTAAGTGTCAAGAAAATTGATCTCATCTTGGTGGTAATTTAGTGTAAATCTCAACTCCGGCCATATGTTATTAATGTGTCTATCGAAGATCATGAGGCTGGTGTTGTCCCCTTGCCAAATGCAGAAAATATCGTCGATGAATCTGACCCAAATGAGGGTCAGTTCATCGAAAGAAGGATAAGAATATACATATCTGTTCTCAAAAAAATCCATGTAAAGATTTGCATATGCCGGGGCTACATTCGAGCCCATTGCGGTCCCGTGTCGCTGTATATAGAAATCGTCCCTAAAGAGAAAATAATTCTCCTCTAGTACTATGTCAAGTAGGCCCATTATGAAGTCCCTTGAGTCCTGGCTTAGATCAGTTTTTTCTAAGGCAAGTTTTGTCGCCCTAGTACCTTTACTGTGAGAGATTGATGTATATAAACTACTCACATCCCATGTGCACAGAAGACTGTTCGGAGAGGCTCTTTGAAGGGTTTTAATTTTTAGTAAAAACTCATTAGTGTCCAAAATATGAGATCTGGTGTTTTTTGTCAAGGGGGTTAGTATTTTTTCCAAATAGATAGAAAGCGGTGACAGGATTGATTCTGTGGATGCCACAATAGGTCGACCTGGGGGATTATTGAGTGTTTTGTGAACTTTAGGGAGTGTGTAAAAAACAGGTGTTATCGGGTGTGTTTTTGTAAGAAAAGTGCGGGTTGTTTGGTCAAGGACACCTTTCTCTTGGTATGTGGATAAAAAGTTCTGGATTCTTGTTTGAATTTTAAATACTGGATCTGAGGAGATTCTCTGGTAAGTCACGGTGTCATTCAGTTGACGTTTTATTTCCTGTATGTAATCGTGTGTATTTTGGACCACAATGGCACCCCCTTTGTCAGCTGGTTTCAGAGTTATGGACTTATTGTTCCTAAGTGAGGTTATAGCAAGCCTCTCTAGGGCACTGATGTTATTTCGTGTGGGGAAGAAACCCAACTCGTGTTCATGAATCTTATTTTTTACATCCCGATCAACTAGATCTATAAACGTCTCCACTGCATGATTCGTTTTAGGTGGCATGTACTGGCTAGGGTTACGGAGACCTAGTGTTTTGATACTGGTTTCCTTAGGAGGTGGTTCAGAAACGGGGTTCTGAGAGGGGTTAATACCAAAATGAGTTTTTAATCTAACTGCCCTATAGAATCTCTGCATATCCTTTTCAAGTGTAAAGGAATCCCATTTCGGTGTAGGGCAAAAAGTGAGACCTTTATTAAGGACAGTTAATTCATTCGGAGCTAGAGTATAGTCAGAAATGTTGATAACTAGATTGGGACCCTCACCTGTGATCTCAACGTCATCCCCCATTCTCCGCTTCCGCCTCCTCGACCGCCTCGTTGGTTGGGTCTTCTTCTGCTTGGTCCTAAAAAAGATGTTGTATTTGGAAGGCTGCCGCCGGATTCGCTGCCGGAAGAGGCTGAGTGATTGTAAACTGGTTGTCTCCTCCATTGTCTTGTGTTGGTTTGTCCTTCGTTCCACCTATAAACTCTGTTGTTTAGATAATCGTCTGTATCCCTTTGAAATTTCTGTCTCTTCTTTTCTTCCAGACCTTTTTTGAAATCCTTTAGTGTATCCTCGACTTTTTTCTTTAAAGAAGCCAGGTCCCCTGGGGTTAGACTATCCGCTAATTGAGTTTCAATGCTTATAATTTTCTCTTTTGACTCCTTTATGGCTGTCTGGAGATATTCCACTGTCAGCACAATTAAATCCAAAGAGCACTTATTGAGAATCTGTTGATACTTCTTACAATAACTCTCGTTATTAGAGAATAGCGTAGGCCTTAGATTACATCTAAGACCCCTGGGGATCCGGTTCTGTCTATAATATTCTGCTAAGGTCGTGCAGTGAAGGTCTAGAGAAATGAATGTACGGTTCTCCTTTTCCCAATCCCTTGTCCTAACTTCTTTGATTGGGGTTTTGAGGAATTCTGTAGAATTCGTGACTTGTGCCAGTATGCTATTACTGGTAGTGTCATCATAGGCAAATGTCTCTACTGACATGAGTGGGCTGGTGCAACCGCCAAGAAAATGAAAGCAATTTTGTGGTATATATCATCAAGTGCCCATGTGGCTTACTATATGTAGGCGAAACCATCCAACACGTAGGCGATAGAATAGCCAGTCACAAGTCCACAATCAGATGCGGTAAACTATGGCTCCCCATTCCACAACATTTCCACGAAGCAAAACATAGTGTTGCACAATTACGCTACCAGGTTATTGATAGGGTACATAGACCCAGACGAGGAGGAAATCATATAGAACTTTTGAAAAAAAGAGAGAGTTTCTGGATATACAAGTTACAGACCCTAACCCCAAAGGGTCTAAATAGAGAAATAGACTGGCCTAGTTCATAAGAGACCTCTCTGAACTTTAGGAGACTAATTTTAGGATTATTCTAACTATCCTTTCTTTTTTCCCTCCAGAAAACCTAAGAAATGTCACATTTTCCTCTACCATTGTGCACGCACTAATAGCTGGTAATGTATAAATTTCACCCTATATAATTCTCTAATATAGCCGTATGCTTGCTTCTAATGTATTGGGACCTTCACTGTGTTCTCTCCCCCCCAAAAAAACAAAAAAAGAAAAAAATCTCCTTTCCAGGTCAAATCCGATACACATTATGAAGATGGACTGTGTATGGACATTTCGTAAGGTTGATTTGTATCCAGAATTCCAAAAGGGAAAAAAAACCTTTCTCTTGTTTCTCAGAACTTCAGTGGGATGTGACTTCCCCCTCCCTAATTCAGGGAATAACATTTCTCCATGTAACTATGTGGATAATCCACACATATTTCTATATTTCTATATTGTTAAAAGAGTATTTCATGATGGAATTCCATGTCCTTACACACCTCCGATCCTATCCTGACTATCTTTGATCGCTTCTTTTCACTTTCTGTAATATAATTATGCAGGCAACAAATGTCAATCTCCATTCACGTCTTCCCAGCACTGGCCTGTATTGAAGTATATAAAAACACCCATTGCGCATGCGCAGGCGCCTCTTTTACAGACTACACGGTACCTTATACATTCTAATAGTATTCCAGATCGCTACTGCGCATGCGCCGGCGTCTGACGCCACTTCCGGTTTTGCGATGCTAAATGAGCTTGCAAGCCGGCTCACAGGGCGCAATCAGCCACAGTCTGGGAAGACGGCGATGAGGTAGGTTGCTTTCAGGAACTAGGTGCACATACTTCTTTCAAAAAACGGCAGGAATATTCCAAAAACGGCAGGAGTATAATAACACCTCTTCCCTCTTTCTCTACCATAGAGGCACTGACCACTCTGTACCCATTATTTCAAGGAAACTCAGGTAACCCAGAAAGATCTAATGGGAGCTCTTTCTATACTATTGATTGAACTTGCCTTGATTATGATCACCCTTGTTTCAGCTTACCACAATACCTATGGCATTACTAATAACTTTCCGGACCATGCAACCTCTGACACACACCTTGGTTTGAAGGTAATGACAATATATATTACAATAGCTAGTGAGAGATCGGTGTATACCCCTCTGATTATGTATGTTTAAATCTCCTAGAGTACACAAGTCAGAATACTTACTCAAGTGTTTATGCACAGAAGTGAAACAGGATCCTATAGCAGCTTTATTGAGGTAGTATATACATTATAAGCTAGTCTTTAAATTATTGTACCAATAGGTGGCGCTGGTAGTCAGTTTCATTCTTTTCCTCATAGACCACTTGTCCCAGGTCTGAACCTGCCAATTCAAGTACTACTATACTGAACCTTCTAAACCACAAGGTATTTATGATATATGCCTCATATCTACCAATTTAAGTGCTCGGACCTTTAATTTTACATGTGCTGAATCTTTTAAAGGATTCACAAGGTGAATATAATTGGTCATTGGCCCGGCTTTCAGAATTTCTTATAACTCACTCTGACAGGGTGTACGCAAATGCCATTAAGGTAAAAAAACCTCTATAATAAATCCATACTAAGTTTGAATATTTATCTAATACTCCTGTTTACTTATACCTGCACTTCTCCTCCTTAGGATCTGGTCTCTAAGACGTCCAGTACAGGAGCTAATAAACTAGAGTTGTGGTCCTTTCTAGATACTCCTTTTCTACAAGATACCCCTTCTGTACAAAATCTCTTTTCATGCACTGAACCTGAAACAATCTCCCCGTAGCTACTGAGGTATGGTATACCACCCACATAGACCACAATGTTGCCTGTTTTCCTCTTGCTCTTCTTCTTCTTTCTTCTCTTTTTTCCTCTATACATACTTACCTTTGTGACAAACTTCCAGTATGTCTTTTATTACTGTGCTTTGCATTTTTATCCAAGCGTGACATGTTAATACTTCTACATGTGCTTTTGTATATTTGCTTCACTATCTTCATGTTAACCCTGTAACATAGTGTATATATTGATTGTTGTCTGTTTTTGTATTTTTTTTTAGTGTTTTTGGCGTGAAGAAGGCCCGTTATTGGGCCGAAACGTCCCATCTTCACTTAGACTATCTTATGATTGAAAGAAATTCTTTTTGAATAATAATAATAAAAAAGATTTTTGGCACAAAAACGAATCTGTTGATACCTTCTTATTCTAAGAGAGTGCAGTGATTCCTATAGATTGTTACTCGGACCTCGGTCCCTTCACTAGCACCTCAATTTTCCCCTTGTTTAGGGCAGAGTGCACACCAATTCCTTCATAGGCCTGAACCGCCGCGGTCATTGCCCAGAACTCCATCCGTCCCTCTCTGATCTGCCTTCCGATCCTGGCTTCCAGTTGATCGCAGAACTCAGCAAGCTCCCGACACCACCAGGCAGCGGAGCCTGGCTCTGGGTCTCTGCCTTCAGACGCCATTTTCTCTATCAACAAGCTGCTGGCTCCCTCTCCGTTCCGCCGTCTCTGGACGCCTCCGCTCCCTTCACAAGCGAGGTCAGGACTCTGCAGGGGATCTCTGGGTAGCCACACCTCTTCGTGGGCGGTAACTTCTCCCAGCGCGGGCTGCTGTTGTTTTTCAGCGCGCTTTTCATGGTGGCAAGATGGCGGCGCTTCCAATTTTTCAAGCGGACCACCCAGGCACATGGTCACCTGTCTGAACAGGTCTAGTCCTTATCCTGTTCGTGACGCCAGATGTGAAGCCCCACAGGTGCGGTGTCGGTGCATTACCTTCAGGGACTCCACGCAGCTGGATCCTGTCACCGGTAGGAAATCTTCTGTTTGTCGTGACGCCACTCTCAGAATTGCGGTCAGTGGGGACCGCCACTGCAGATTAAGGGATGCCTGGGGCTGATGGTGGGTGCAGTCAGTTGTAGTAGCCTCCTGAGAGTGAGGCAAGCCCCAGGGCCCTGTGTAGGTGTGTAGAACCACAAGGCGCAGAATAACTCCACCCAGGCAGAATGTCTTTCAGGGTTTTTACTCACAGAAGGTGGCAGAGTGAGTAAACCGGGCGTAGCTGGGATGAACCAGGCTGGAACCAGGTGTCCTTCAGGCTGACTTATGAGGGTGACTACCGACTCGCCTTCCTTAGCCCTTGGTGGTTTGGGGTAACCCCGACTTTGAGTCCCTATGGGGGTCACCCAGGGAAGTTGCTGAAGCCTCTCTCCCCTTGGTTTCGTCCGTTTGCTTGTAGCCTGGGCCAGGACACTCCAGCTGCTTGCCTCCTGTGAACTATGGGCCCTAACTGTGGCGACGTGGCTGCGGACTTTGTAGTGTGATCTTGGGGGTGTAAAGTACCCCCTCAAGCAGGTTTGGCAGGGAAAGGTGGATCTATCCCTGCACTGGGACCTACTACCCGTTTGGGCCTGGTACTCCCTAGCAGTCTCCTTACTTCCCACTCTGTTGCTCTCTCTTTAGCTGAAGATGGATTTCGGGTAGCACTCCTAGTTGACCGTTCTCCCCCGTCGGTAGCCACTGCGCGGACGCTGTCAGACTGCAACAGCCCCAGGGGTCTGCTCTCCTCCGAGCTCCCTGGACTCTACACTGAACCGGCTCACTTGTGGGACCTTCACTCCTGCTCCTGTCTGAGCTCCTCTTCCAAGCTCCTCACTCCTCCCCTCTCTGCTTCAGACTGTTCTCTTCCTCTTTCCCTCTTGTGCCTGCCTACGCCACCTAGCAACCAGGCTCTCCACCACACCCCTTGAGAGGAGATGGAGGCTTTTGGCCCCCTCCACTATTCCAGTGGAGGTGAAGGCTTTTCCCCCTCCTGGGATCCCCAGGGGTCCTCTCAAAGGTACATGTGTGAGACCTGATCACTATGCGCCTGTGTAGTCACACCTCGGTCAGCCTTCTGGATTACCTGTATTGTACTGTCCCCGGGGTGGGTGCAGTACTCAGTGGTGCCTGACCAGGTCAGGGGCGCCACATATGCAGCGCATACAGCTGTATCGGCTATAGGACTCAGGAGGACGGAGCTGCGACAGTGATGTCTGACACCAAAGACGCAGAAGGCAGATAATGGCGTCCGTGAAGAAAATGTCCGGTTTTATAATGCAGGGACATGTGACATGCAGATCCTATCACACATGCCGTTGCTTCTCTGGCTCAAAGTCAACTTAGCTGTGTGTGTGTCTGTGATTGGCTGACATGCTGGCCCGCCCCACAAGACGCGCGCACTTAGGGAAGGAAGACAAGAAAAAAAAAAAAATGGCGATCGCCATTATAGAAGCAGCAGTGATCTGAAGGCGCTGTTCACGCACACTATACACTGAAATGTGCTAATAGTTTGATTCACAGAGTGACTTACACTATTACAGCAGAAACCAAGCTATGATTTAGCTGTTTTTTGGCTGCTAGAACCGTTCTCGAACGTTTCTAGAACTATCGAGCTTTTGCAAAAAGCTCGAGTTCTAGTTCGATCTAGAACATGCCCCAAAATCACTCGAGCCTAGAACTGGAGAACCACGAACCACGAACCGCGCTCAACTCTATCCAGGAGCTTTGGTTCCCTGAGTTTCCAATAGCAAATGTCTAGAAAAAACTCTGTCCATTGGCACAACTCAGCAAGAAAACGAGAAGACCGAGAAGATATATTTCATTTATCTTAATGCCACCTTATTAACAGCACTAAACCCTTCTATTATGTCCCTTAGCCTTTTGAGCTTATCCTCTGGTAAGCGGAAGACCATGCCTCTGGTATCGATCTCAGTGCCTAAAAACTGTATTATAGTAGCCAATCAGAATACAAAAGGATGCATAGGAAGCGTGACTTTATTTCAATATTTTAAAACAATCCAATAAAATGAAGAAAAGTCACTCATACAAGATCCACAGAAGTTGTATAATACATACATAAATCAAAACACTATAAGGCCTGTTTCACACGTCAGTGATTCTGGTACGTTTGTGCTTTTTTTTAAACATAACAGAATCACTGAGATACGCAGATCCATTATAATGAATGGGTCTGCTCACACATCAGTGATTTTTCACTGCACGTGTCTCCGTGCGGCGTACCCGCGTGTCCGTAGTTGCTGCACGGAGACATGTCCATTTTTTTCTGGCATCACTGATAGGATGTCCATAAGGTGGCAGCAGAGCATAACAGAAAAAGGTGCCTATTGTGCACTGAAAAGACCCAATGTGATGCACCAGACATATAGAGCCCTAATGGATTCACAAATATAAGATATATCATGAATGACTACTGCATAATGAACGCTAGCATGAAAAAAGAAAGGAATCCATAAAAATAAATAAAAAATGGTGCACATATGTTAGAGCCCCACCGAAGGACAAAAAAAGTCTGATGGAAATAGAGAGCATATAGGAACAATAAGAATGTGCAACAGAGAGGAAGGTGAGAATGCAGGATCAATCACTGCCTGTCAGATATTAATAATCAGGGAAATAACTCTGGAGGAGACGCACAAATTAGGGTCTTACCTGGTAAGGTAATAAATAATTAATAGTAGTTGCACTCACCTATTAAGGTTGTGCCAGTCACAACCCCTAAATGCACGTTACAAATGGCGACAGCCGCAGCCCCTAGTAGAAGAGCAATAACGTATAGGAGGAAAATCGGGTGCGTGCCGCGCTGTCACCAAAGGAAACTGATGTTAATTATTTCATCTCTTTATTCTTTTTTCCGGTCAATGTGTTTCAGAGATCACTGTCTCCTTCATCAGGGCAAAAAAAGAACAGTATGCAATCAAAGGAGGAAGAACCTCTATATATACACATATGGAGCTACGTCAGAGGACTGACTGCTGTATTTCAAATACTGCCGGGATGGTCAACTGTTACAATACCGGCCATAAAAGTTCTCAAGTGATATATTGAGAAACATTTATAAAATCACTGGGGTATAGTGTTTCAAATTTCATCAGCTTTTTGAGACAAAAATCAGAAAAAGAAGAAGAAGAAGGACAAAATGAAAAAAAGAAAAAAAAGAAGAAAAAAAAAACAAAAAGGGAGCATTGAGCTCCAGACCCTGTATTGAGTCTTAGAAGTGTAGTGACAAGTGCATCTGTCCACAACCCTGTAAGGGTGAACGGGATGACGGACAAGAAAAATTATGTTCGTGGCAAAAAATGGTGGTGTTGCTATATAAAATTGCATTAAGAATAAAGAAAGGAAAAATTTCTTTATAAAAGTAGTGAAGAAAAAAGTGGAAAAAAGGGGAGTGTAAGCCATTTTACTAATAAATAGTGATGAGCGAGCATGCTTGTTACTACTCGGTACTCGCACGAGTATCACTGTACTCGGTCTACTCGACGGGGACCGAGTAATCTCGCGATACTCGTGCTGTACTCGTGGTCTTCATCCCTGCATGTTGGCGCTCTTTTGAGAGCCAGCCCTCATGCAGGGATTGGCTGGCAGACCACTGCAATGCCACAGCCCTGTTAGTTGTGGAATTGCAGTGATTGGCCGGCCTGCACAGCGTGACCGAGCCTTTATACCGGCGGGCGCGCTGTGCTCTGCTCACAGCTATCCAGACAGTCAGTGCAGGGAGAGGGTCGCTGCTTCAGGGAAAGGTTTGCGGCCCTTTATAGCTATTTCCGTAGCAGGGCTGCAAACAGTGTGACCAAAAGTCCTTCTCAGGACTATTCTAGTTGTATACAGGCAGGCAGGGTATAGCCAGGTCGGAGTACAGTAGCAGAGTCCTTCTCAGGACTATTGTTGCTGTATACAGGCAGGGTATAGCCAGGTTGGAATACAGGCTAGTGACCAAAAGAGTCCTTGTCAGGACTATTGTAGCAGTATACAGGCAGGCAGGCAGGCAAGCAGGGTATATAGCCATTCCTAGTGGTGACCGTATACCAGCCTTCATCATATCTGGGGCTGGTGTACACAGTCTAAAACAGTCCTGATAGTGTCAGACTTCTCAGCAATTGTCGCTCCTAAAACCTGTTAGGTTCTTAGTGCGTCCGTGCTTGCATTTAAAAACCGCACGTGTGTGCCTGTCGGTGGCAGCGTACAGGTGCACTTGTGTGCGTTTTTACCAAACTATTATATAACGCACAAGTGTAGTGTATAATACACGTCAGTCAGCAGTGGCTGATAGTGTCAGAGTTCTCATCATTAATTTTTGCTCCTAAAACCTGTGTTAGGTTCTTAGTGCGTCCGTGCTTGCATTTAAAAACCGCACGTGTGTGCCTGTCGGTGGCAGCGTACAGGTGCACTTGTGTGCGTTTTTACCAAACTATTATATAACGCACAAGTGTAGTGTATAATACACGTCAGTCAGCAGTGGCTGATAGTGTCAGAGTTCTCGTCATTAATTTTTGCTCCTAAAACCTGTGTTAGGTTCTTAGTGCGTCCGTGCTTGCATTTAAAAACCGCACGTGTGTGCCTGTCGGTGGCAGCGTACAGGTGCACTTGTGTGCGTTTTTACCAAACTATTATATAACGCACAAGTGTAGTGTATAATACACGTCAGTCAGCAGTGGCTGATAGTGTCAGAGTTCTCGTCATTAATTTTTGCTCCTAAAACCTGTTAGGTTCTTAGTGCGTCCGTGCTTGCATTTAAAAACCGCACGTGTGTGCCTGTCGGTGGCAGCGTACAGGTGCACAATTTGCACAAACTTTGATATAACGCCCAAGTCTAGTGAATACACGTCAGCACAGCATTGCAAAATGCGCAAGGGCGTTGGCAAGGAACAAGGAAGTGGACGTGATGGTGGTGCAGGCAGAGGCCGAGGTCGTGGGCAAGCTCTAATTTTGCCACAACAAAGGGCCACATCTAGTCGCTCGCACGTCCTGTCCCAAATTCTTGGGGACCGCAGCAGTACACCGCTCTTGAACCAAGACCAGTGTCAACAGGTTGTTAGTTGGATAGCGGATAATGCTTCCAGTCAGATTGGCACCACCACAAACACTCTGTCTTCCACACGGTCAAGTGTCAGTAGCCGTGATACTGCACCGCACATTTCAGAACCTGATCCTCCTTCCTACCACAAGGCTGAGTACATGTCCTCGGACATTAATGATCCCACACTTGGACACTCGGAAGAGCTGTTCACGTTTCCATTCGCACATTCTGGCCTCTCGCCAGCTCATGTTGAAGTGGGTCATGAGGAGATCGTATGTACAGATGGCCAAATATTTGAGCAGCCACGTTCTCACGAAGTTGGCAACGTGTCTCAACAAGGGGTGGACGATGATGAGACACAATTGTCAGGAAGTCAGGAGGAGGAGCAGGGTGCGGAAGAGGAAGACGACGTGGTGGATGATCCAGTAACTGACCCAACCTGGCAGGAGGATATGCAGAGCGAGGACAGCAGTGCACAGGGGGAGGGAGGCGTAGCATCCCAACAGGCAGTAAGAAGCAGGGTGGTGGCTCCAGGCAGAAGTCAGGCAACCGTTCCCCGGAACAACAACACGACACAAGGTGCCTGTACAAATGTTAGGTCTTCCCGAGTCTGGCAGTTTTTTAAGTTGGATCCAGATGATTCTAAAAAGGCCATTTGCAACACCTGCCGTGCCAGCATCAGCAGGGGTACCAAAACTAGCAGCCTGACCACCACCAGCATGATCAGGCACATGTCAGCCAAGCACCCGACTTTGTGGGAAGTACAACAGAGTCGAGGAGCAGTGCTTGCTAATGTCACTGCTACGTCTTCGCTGGTTGTGCATGCGAGCCAATCCCCTGTCCATGCTGCCTGCGAACAAGCCTCCTCCGGTCCTGCACCTGCAGTTGCCTACTCAGAAATAACACCATCATCAAGCACGTCCTTGTCCCAGCGCAGCATTCAGTTATCCATTCAGCAAACCTTTGAACGCAGGCGCAAATACACTGCCAACACCCCACATGCCACAGTTCTAAATACTAACATTTCGCGACTGCTTGCGCTGGAAATGTTGCCTTTTAGGCTGGTGGAGACAGAAGCATTCCGCGACCTGATGGCGGCAGCTGTCCCACGTTACTCGGTCCCCAGCCGCCACTATTTCTCCCGGTGTGCCGTCCCCGCGTTGCATAACCACGTGTCACAAAACATCACACGTGCCCTGAACAACGCTGTTTCACCCAAAGTCCACCTAACCACAGACACGTGGACAAGTGCTTGTGGGCAAGGCCGCTACATCTCGTTGACGGCACACTGGGTTAATATTGTGGAAGCTGGGACCCAGTCTGAGCGAGGGACGGAACACGTCCTTCCCACACCAAGGTTTGCAGGCCCTACCTCAGTCAGTGTTTCACCCACACTCTACAGCTCCGGAATGTCATGCTCTTCAGCCTCCTCCTCCTCCTGCGCATCCTCATCCACTGTACCCTCCACACCAGTCCCAAGCTGGAAGCACTGCAGCACTGCCTCGGCGAAGCGGCAACAGGCTGTGCTGAAGCTAATCTGCATAGGTGACAAACCCCACAATGCAGAAGAGCTGTGGACAGCTCTGAAACAGCAGGCAGATCACTGGCTCACACCTCTGAACCTAAAGCCAGGAAAGGTCGTGTGTGACAATGGCCGGAACCTGGTGGCGGCTTTGAAGCGAGGCCAGCTGACACATGTTCCATGCGTGGCCCATGTGCTCAACCTCGTGGTTCAGCGGTTTCTAAAGTCATACCCAGAGCTGTCTGATCTGCTGGTAAAAGTTCGCCGCCTGTCTGCACATTTTCGAAAGTCACCTACTGCTTCAGCCGGCCTTGCCGGCTTTCAGCGCAGTTTGCATCTTCCGGCTCACAGACTGGTGTGTGATGTCCCCACGCGTTGGAATTCAACTCTGCACATGTTGGTCAGGATATGTGAGCAGAAGAGGGCAGTTGTTGAGTACCTGCATCACCTAAGCCGTCGGGAAATGGGTCAAACTCCACACATAACACCTGAGGAGTGGAGATGGATGTCCGACCTATGTACCATCCTCCAAAACTTTGAGGACTCCACCAAGATGGTGAGTGGTGATGACGCCATTATTAGCGTCACCATACCGCTACTCTGCCTTCTAAAACGGTCTCTGCTCAAAACCAAACATGATGCATTGCAGGCGGAGCGCGATGAGTTGCAGCAAGAAACAGTAGTGGGTGTGGGTGATAACACACAGCCCAGCCTCGTCTCATCACAACGTGCAGTGGAGGACTATGACGAGGAGGAGGATGAAGACATGGAGCAAATCTCCGGCCAAATTGAGGATATGACATGCACACCAGTCATATCCTCGGTTCAGCGTGGCTGGCCAGAGGACAGGGTAGATGAGGAGGAGGAGGAGGAGGAGGAGGAGGACAGCATGTTCAGTCAACGTGTTGGTCAGGCTACTGAAGTCCTGGCTGTTAAGAGTCTGGCGCACATGGCTGACTTTATGGTAAGCTGCCTGTCTCATGACCCTCGCGTTAAGAACATCTTGGCCGACAATCATTACTGGTTGGTAACACTGTTAGACCCACGCTACAAGGAGAACTTTATGTCTCTTATTCCCGAGGCGGAGAGGTCAACCAAAATGCAGCAGTTCCGGAAGGCCATAGTCACGGAAGTAGGCAAAGCATTCCCCTCACAAAACGCTAGCGGCATAGGTCAGGAATCAGTGGACAACCAAGGCGTACAGCCGAGAGAGGCACAAGTCCAATCCGCCAGAGGTAGGGGAACAGTCTTTAAGATGTGGGACAGTTTTCTCAGCCCCTCACGTACCACAGCCCCTGAGGTGCGGGGTAGTGCCACAAGAAATCCTAAGTTTGCCCAGATGCTCAAGGAGTACCTTGCAGATCGAACAACTGTACTCCGACATTCCTCTGTGCCTTACAATTATTGGGTATCCAAGGTGGACACGTGGCATGAATTGGCTCTCTACGCCTTGGAAGTCCTGGCCTGCCCTGCCGCTAGCGTTTTGTCAGAGCGTGTTTTTAGTGCCGCAGGTGGAATCATTACAGATAAACGCACCCGCCTGTCAACTGAAAATGCTGACAGGCTGACTCTGATCAAGATGAACAAGGGTTGGATTGGGCCAGACTTCACCACACCACCAGCAAATGAGAGCGGAATTTAAAGTTTGTAACGGGAATTTGCCATGTACCTCCAGTCACCCATGGGTACACACTTCTGGACTTTGGATAATCGCTGGACTGCTCCTCCTTCTCCTAATGCGCCACCATGATGACCGTTACAAGAGTTAGGCCTTTGTTTCAGGTATACCCCCAGTGGTAAATTTTTTCGCCCATTCTTTGCAGAATGGACATTACAACGACAGGAGACCCGCTCCTTTGCAATGGGAACAATGTTTTGAGGCCCTCATGCACGTCTCTATGCAGGGACAACGTGGAGCCTCCCAATTTTTGGCTGCCCTGCCAAAGGGCTATACTATAATACACCCACTTCCTGACAATGGACACTTAATGTTTTGAGGCCCTCATGCACGTCTTTATCCAGGGACAACGTGGAGCCTCCCAATTTTTGGCTGCCCTGCCAAAGGGCTATACTACAAAAGACCCACTTCCTGACAATGGACACTTAATGTTTTGAGGCCCTCATGCACGTCTCTATCCAGGGACAACGTGGAGCCTCCCAATTTTTGGCTGCCCTGCCTAAGGGCTATACTATAATACACCCACTTCCTGACAATGGACACTTAATGTTTTGAGGCCCTCATGCACGTCTCTATCCAGGGACAACGTGGAGCCTCCCAATTTTTGGCTGCCCTGCCAAAGGGCTATACTACAAAAGACCCACTTCCTGACAATGGACACTTAATGTTTTGAGGCCCTCATGCACGTCTCTATCCAGGGACAACGTGGAGCCTCCCAATTTTTGGCTGCCCTGCCAAAGGGCTATACTATAATACACCCACTTCCTTCCAATGGGCACTTCAGGTTTACAGGCCCTCATGCACGTCTCTATCCAGGGACAACGTGGAGCCTCCCAATTTTTGGCTGCCCTGCCTAAGGGCTATACTATAATACACCCACTTCCTGACAATGGACACTTAATGTTTTGAGGCCCTCATGCATGTCTCTATCCAGGGACAACGTGGAGCCTCCCAATTTTTGGCTGCCCTGCCAAAGGGCTATACTACAAAAGACCCACTTCCTTCCAATGGGCACTTCAGGTTTACAGGCCCTCATGCACGTCTCTATCCAGGGACAACGTGGAGCCTCCCAATTTTTGGCTGCCCTGCCAAAGGGCTATACTACAAAAGACCCACTTCCTTCCAATGGGCACTTCAGGTTTACAGGCCCTCATGCACGTCTCTATCCAGGGACAACGTGGAGCCTCCCAATTTTTGGCTGCCCTGCCTAAGGGCTATACTATAATACACCCACTTCCTGACACTGGACACTTAATGTTTTGAGGCCCTCATGCACGTCTCTATCCAGGGACAACGTGGAGCCTCCCAATTTTTGGCTGCCCTGCCTAAGGGCTATACTACAATAGACCCACTTCCTTACAATGGGCACTTCAGGTTTACAGGCCATCATGCACGTCTGTATGCAGGGGCATTGGTGAACCTCACAATTTTGGACTGCCCTGGCAAAGGAAAATACTACAAAGACTCAGTTCCTCAAAATGGGCACATTAGACTCAGAGGCCTTTATGTACGTCTCTTCTCAGGGACATCGGAGTGCCACACAATGTTTTACGTAAAATCTTTCATGTATTGATCTCAAAAAGTAACATACATTAGCTCTATCTCACTATTGGGTATGTGCCCTTAACATTTCCGCTATGAAAAATCATTTTGGTGTCATTTTGGAAGGTTTTCTGGTGAGTCCGTAAAAATGGCGTAAAACGCGGACAAAATTATTCACAGCTGTGACTTTTGAGTGATAAATGCTTCAAGGGGTCTTCCCCATGCTGTTGCCATGTCATTTGAGCACTCTTCGGAGACTTTTGTGCCATTTTTAGGGTTTCTACATGCTGCCGGTGGTCATTTCACAAAAATACTCGGGTCTCCCATAGGATAACATTGGGCTCGGTGCTCGGGCCGAGTACACGAGTATCTTGGGAGGCTCGGCCCGAGCTTCGAGCACCCGAGCTTTTTAGTACTCGCTCATCACTACTAATAAACCTAAAAAATAAAAATAAATTGAATAAAAATCATGAATGTTGTGTTATAACAGGAAATTCGGTGTAAGAATGAATATCCGGGATGAGAGTTCAGCGAATGAGTTATAGAAATTGTTACAAAAAGGAGTGTGTACGGTTTATGCGTAAATTTTCAGAATGCGTACATGAAAATTATATGTATGTGAGAATGTCCCCCATGCTTTGTAAAAAGTTATTTATGAAAATGTAAATAAAATATATAAAAATGCCTAATTATTTATAATTTATGAGAAAGATATATATGTATGGAAGAATGTTATAAGGTGTCCAAGAACCATAAAGAAAAAGGGTGCATATATAATGTTAGAGGTCTAGAGTTCCACCAGGCTATATCACCCCTAAAGAAATAGAAAGAAGACCTTACTACCTGTGTACCCCAAAAAAAGCTATATTTCTTAGCCAGGATTATGGTGGAGATATGCACAAGTGAAATAAGAATATAAAGTAATACAATAAGATTATAAAACCAATATGTGTGCATTCATGCACCACCCGGTACGCTACCCTTGCCAAATTGCTCACTCTAGATCCCCACACGATCCATGAAGCCGTTCCCCCGGTCACACCGCCTGCTGCCGGTTCCCACTCATCCCTGGGGGAGTTAGGCGAGTGGTATCGAGAGCTACATGTCGGCACTGATGATACCCCCATACACCACAAGGAAGGGGTATACCGGGTGGTACAGGAGTATGAGCGGGTTTTTAGCAAGCACCCTCTAGATTTTGGGCAGATTAAAGGGGTTCAACACCACATCCCTACCGGTACACACTCCCCTATTAAAGAGAGATACAGGCCTATTCCCCCTGCGCACTACCAATGCGCCAAAGACATGTTGAGGAACATGAAGGAGGCAGGGGTTATTAGGGACAGCTGTAGTCCCTGGGCCGCTCCGTTGGTGCTGGTTAAGAAGAAGGATGGCACCATGCGGATGTGTGTGGATTACCGGAAGATTAACCAGATAACGCATAAGGATGCTTACCCTCTGCCCCGCATCAAAGAGTCCCTGGCCTCGCTGAGAACCGCTAACTACTTCTCCACCCTTGACCTCACCAGCGGGTACTGGCAGGTGGCCGTGGCACCGGAAGACCGAGAGAAGACTGCCTATGGGACCGTTTTGCTGTACTTGGATGATGTGATTGTGTACTCACAGACGTATGAAGCCCACCTGGAGCACCTAGCCGAGGTGTTTGCGTCCCTTGCCAAGTATGGGATGAAGTTGAAGCCCTCAAAGTGTCATCTGCTGAAACCCAGAGTGCAGTACCTAGGACATGTGGTTGGTGCGGAAGGTGTCGCCCCCAACCCCGAGAAGATCACCGCCATCCAAGACTGGCCGAGACCGACCACAGTGAGGGAAGTGAGGCAGTTTCTGGGCCTGGTGGGATATTACCGTCGCTTCATTAAGGGGTACACAAAGATGGCTGCCCCCATGCAAGACCTCCTCGTAGGACAGACCAAGGGTGGTAGATCCCTAGTAGCCCCATTGGTGTGGGAAGAAAAGCATGAGGAATCCTTCCGCCAGCTGAGAACAGCCCTGACCGGAGAGGAAATCCTAGCGTACCCTGACTACAGCCGCCCATTCATCCTCTACACCGACGCCAGAAATGTGGGCTTGGGGGCTGTTCTATCCCAGGTCCAAGACAGAAGGGAAAAGGTAATAGCTTATGCTAGCCGAAAACTCCGACCGACTGAGAGGAACCCTGAGAACTACATCTCCTTCAAGCTTGAGCTCTTGGCACTGGTGTGGGCTATCACCGAGCGGTTCCGCCATTACCTGGCAGCAGCCAAGTTCACCGCGTACACAGACAATAACCTGCTGACCCATCTAGATACGGCCAAGCTGGGCGCGTTGGAGCAGCGGTGGGTGACCAGGTTAGCCAACTACGATTTCACCATCAAGTACCGGGCCGGCCGTACCAACGTCAATGCCAATGCACTCTCCCGGATGCCCCACCTGTCGGAAGAGGGGCCAGAGGATGATGACCTCGAAGAGATCGAGTTGCCTGCATTTCACCGGCCATTCACTGAGAAGGTGCATGTCTACCAACAACGGGTGAACCTGGATCCGCTGCCCCGACAGGACTGGCAGGAAGCTCAGGACCAGGCACCTGCTGTCCGCCTGGTCAAGACTCTAGTGGAACAGGGTTCTGCTGGGATAGACCCTGCTGCCCCTGCCGAAGCCCAACGTCTGTGGCAAGAACGGACCCGGCTATACCTACACCAGGGGAAGTTGTATCGCGAGCTGATTAATCCAAAGACTCACGAGACGATCCGCCAGCTGGTGACTCCCCAGGCTAACGTGCCCACCGTCCTGCAAGCATACCATGATGGTGCAGTGCACTTCGGGTGGAAGAAGCTAGAGATGTTGTTAAGAGAGCGGTTCTATTGGAGTGGAATGCGGGAATCTGTGGAGGCCTGGTGCCGAGAATGTGGCCCTTGCGCATTGAGAAGGAAGGACGAGGCCAGCCAGAAGGCACCCCTACACCCGATCATTACACACCAACTGCTGGAGCTGGTTGCCCTTGACCATGTAAAGCTCACCCCCAGCCGAAGTGGGTACACCTACGCTCTGACCATCGTAGACCACTACTCGAGGTTCCTGGTGGTTGTCCCAGTTAAGGACTTAACCGGCCGCACCGCTGCTAAGGCTTTCCAGGCTTATTTCTGTTGACCGCATTGGTACCCGGAGAGGGTGCTTACCGACCAGGGTCCGGCCTTTGAAGCAGAGGTATTCCAGGAATTCTGCCAGTTGTACGGCTGCAAGAAAATCCGGACCACGCCTTACCACGCCCAAACCAATGGCATTTGTGAAAAGATGAACCACTTGGTCCTGGGCCTCCTCAAGACGTTACCACTGGAAGAGCGGAACCTGTGGCTGGAGAAGCTACCTGACCTGGTCGATATGTACAACAACATCCCTTCCAGCTCTACGAAATGCACTCCAGCATACCTGATGAGAGCTCGTCCCGGCCGGCTACCAGTGGATCTGGAAATGGGCTTGGAAGCTTCAGAAGCACTCCTGTCGACAGCTGAATGGGACACTCGGCGGAGGACACAGTACCGACAGGTCCAGGAGTATGTTGAAAAGAACTTGTGCCGGAGTCAGGGACAACAGGAGCAGTGCTTCAACAAGAAGGCGCCTGCCGGTTCCTTCCAACCTGGGGATGTAGTGCTGAAGCGGAAAAGAAGGGCCCACAAGCTGGATGATCAATGGGAAAAAACCCCGTATGTAGTCCAGCCCACAGGATGGGAGAATGGGAAGGCCTACCAGATCAGCCGTGACCAGGGGGGGACTTTGGCCATGGTTTCCCGAGACCACCTGAAGAAGTGCCCACCAGCATTGAGAGTAGCGGATGAGGCTCCAGTTCCCAGTCCAGTGGAGAAGGAAAAAGAGGTAATCCACACCATGATGGGTGATTTTCCAGCAGACTGGCCTACACAGAACGGTGCGGTGATCCTTCCAGTGATACTGTTCCCACAACCCGTGGATGAAGAAATGATGGAAACGGTTAACCGCGAGCCAGTGCCCAGGGATGTACCTGTACCCAGCTCCCCTACGCCTCCGCCTGCCCCACATGATAGCAGGGAGGAGGAACTGACTGTTCCCTCTGCCCCACTGCCTGTCACCACTGACACCGGACCCCGAAGGTCCACTCGCCCCAACCTAGGTAGACCCCCACTTAGGTAAAGGGAAACTACTCTTTAAAAGGGGGGGGCTTTATGTGTTGAGTGTACCAGTTTGAAAGTTTTAAATGATAAGTAAAGATGATCAACCAAAGAAGTTTACCTGATTGAACCGTGATTAAACCGGCCGTTGCCGGCAACTGTTGTCCCCGTAGGGACTGTGCAACCATTGCGTAAGGAACTGCTTACGGACAAGCCCGAGAACTTGCAGGGCAACCACAAACTTAGTGCAATGTAAATAAAAATGTTTGTTGGCTTGACACCGTTACTGCCTCCGGAGAGGCTGATTTGGGAGGATGGGCCTGGAGGAAAGGGATGGCCTAGGCCCGCCACTACCGTAACCGGTGGCGATCCTCCGGGGGTTCAGGGGTCCCCTTGGACGTGGGCCCCGTGAAAGAGACAGAACCCGCTCGGGCAACTTGGTGCTCTACTGGGGTCAAGGGGTGCTGCCCGCTTCTTAGGGGCAGCATCAGGGCCAGGTTGTTTGGGTGGGAGAAGAGCGGAAGCTGTACCGTTGTAAAATGTTTATGATGCTTTTACATGTTTTACCGTTTTATTCTTTTTCAGTTGTGAAAATAAAACCGGTGATGGACGGGCAGCCCGCGGACGGTCTGCATTTTACTATAGGGGAATGTGGCGCCCTGGACAAGCCAGGTCGTCACAGGTACTACACCAACACACTCTACACTCCGGCTAGGCACACCGAAGCTAAACACAAATCCTAGTTGCCTTCCTCCAGGGGCTGATGTCCACACCAGGGGGTGGGCCAGGCGGTTGATCCCACCCACCGAGGAGTTCACAGTCCTGGAGGCGGGAAAAGGAGTCAGATTAGAGATCAGTTTTGGAGTTAGAGAAGTGAAGAGGAGAGGAGACTGACCGTGTCCGGGTGTGTGGCCCGGGCACTCAGCAAGGTTGGCAGACGGTGGTGACCTTCTGCAGGAGAGGCTGATTGGAGTGAACCGTACGGACCGGGGATGGGCGGTGGCCCGCCGGTACCAGATCGGGGAGTGAAGAGAAGCCAGCACCATCCGGCAGGGCCTACGGACCCCGACCAGGCTAGGAGTCGCCGTAAAACCGGTCAAATCCGTTAGCGACAGGAACCTCCAGGGTTTCCCAGCAGTCAAGACCCGATTGAAGGCAACAGCTCACACCGTAGAGGGAAGCACAGTCACCGCCAAGGCTACAGTTCCCAGGGCCAGAGCCTGCGGGCAAAAGGGGCTCCCTCAGCATCCATCCAAGCTGGGGAGCGGGTTACCGGTGGGAAGCCCGCTAGATTTTGGGGGAATAAAAGGGGTCCAACACCACATCCCCACAGGTGCACACCCACCCATCAAAGAGAGCTATAAGCCAATACCACCTTCACATTGCCAGTGTACCAAGGACATGTTGAGCAACATGAAGACGGCTGGGGTTATCCGTGACAGTTGTAGCCTTTGGGCAGCTCTGTTGATCCTGTTAAAAAAGAAGGACGGCACCACTCCCCGTATTGAGGAATCGCTAGCTGCATTGAGAACTGCAAATTATTTTTCTACCCTTGATCTCACTAGTCACTATTGGCAAGTGTCCGTTGCTGAGGCAGACCGGGAGAAGACCGCCTTCGCCACCCCTATGGGTCTCTGCGAGTTCAAAAGCATGCCCTTCGAGCTGTGCAATGCGCCAGGAACCTTCCAGAGGCTGATGGAATGCTGCTTGGGACAAGATTTTAGGGTGTATAAAAAGGGAGATTAGATCCCGTGATCCCAACGTATTGTTACACCTCTATAAATCACTTGTAAGGCTACATCTGGAATATGGGAACCAGTTTTGGGCTCCACATTTTAATAAGGACATTCAGAAGTTAGAGTCAGTTCAAAGGTGGGCAACTAGACTACTACAAGGAATGGAAGGCCTCCCATATGATGACAAGTTGAAAAAGTTATTAAGTGATTATTGGCTGCAATGGGGCTTTCTGGCTGGTGCCAGCCTCTCTTCTTAGCACACAGGAACCACAATCCCTACACCATGCTTCAATGGATTCTCTCATCCCAGCCCAGTAAAACTACATATTTTACACAGTCATAAGCAGCCAAAAGGGATCTATTCTATTCAATTGCAAATGATCTAGATAAGACTGAGAATAAGATACTGCACGGGACATAGCAGAGTTGGTCAAGTTGAGTGGAGATGAGTTTGCTATTTGGCACAGCTTTTTGCATCAATAAAGCAAGTAAAAGGTGTGAAAGATAAAAAAAAGGGTGAAAGTGTGAAAAGTGAATTGGCCAAATTGAGGTGCATATAAAGTTTTTGCTTTCTTTCAATTCACTAATGGGGCTCATTTGAATCAGGTGAATTGAGTTCTGCTTTTGGAAACTGGGTTAAGAAGGGGTGCACCGGTCCTGGAGGTACTGCAATACCAGGTCAATGCGTGCAGTGGACAGAGCAAGATTTTTTCCATCTCCTTGTTCTAAAAATCCATTTAATATATGGTCCCCAGAGAGGGGACGTATCAGATATTAAACTGATAAGAACAGATTTAATTTTTTTTTTTTCTGTTTATCAGTAGGACTTTAAAATAACAAAGGTGATCGCCTCCCGTTGCCTGGGAACCGTCCAGGCACAAGAGGGCTATGTGTCACCAGAAGGCGCACACACTTCCTCAAGGCCGGCAGACGTGCAATCCCAGGCACCTTCCAGTACCGACCAAGGTAGCGTTCTCCGAAACTACACTTGATCTTAGCCAAAAGGCCGAGAAGCTATAACCCGAATTGGTTACGGCCTTGAGTGGCACCCTGGCCTATACCGGACACATCTTAGGGAGAGGGAGACAAACCCACGCCTACAGAAGACATTTTGTCACCCAAGCCAACCCTTGAAAAGGCTGTTTTGCAGAGCAAAAACAAGAAGAATGGTGCTTTTTGCAGCCGCCGCCCACTGCAATGAATCTGAATAACTCCTCCTTTTGGACACAAGCACCTCCCCTCCCCCTTGCAGTCTTTCCAATTCATGATACAAAAAGACGGACGGACAGGACAGGACAGGACAGGCTGCCTGACTTTCCGTCACTGCCACCCTTTGCCATCCTTGCCCGTAGAAAGCCCTTTCATCATCCCCAAACCCTAATCTTTTCCCTTCCCTTCCCAGATGCGTCTCACTCCCTTTCATTAGGAAGTGAGCGCAGCCTTTTCTCCGTTCTGCACATGCGCGACGTTAAACACAAATGCGCAGGCGTGCGTTCCATTATCCTCACTGCATTCCACTCCCATACAGGAAGTGGGCGCAGCTATTACTACGGTCGCACATAAAAGAACCCACGGCCACCACTGCACATAGCTGACTCCACCACAGGACACCCACTTCTACACCAACGCAGGTAAGACAGGATCGGCACCTCTATGCTCCCGTTACAATCAGGCTCAGTCACCATGTGATAACGCTCTCAACTCTTTAGTTGCAGGCTCCCCTTGCTTCACCTCCACTGGCTGTGCTGCCATTTCCTCTCCCACCTGGAAGGTATACTTTATTCCACTATTTTCCTGTTTCTCTCTTCCCCCTTTTCCCATAACCTACTTTTATCTGCATTTGTGGGGTATCTATATGCTATTTACATCATAGTTTTATTCATTAATATGGAAGGGAAGAGTGCCCATGAGAGTGTTGAACTGCGGAGAGCAAGAGATTAAGCTGCTCCGATTTGCCACCATTGATAAGCTGTTCTCAGTAGATACACATGCTATCCAAACAGCAGCATCCACCATTGCTTCAGCCCACCCATTCAGTGACAGCTCACCAAGTCAGCCAGAGGAGTGGTGTAAGGAATTACACGTAGGCACTGACTCCACACCTTCACATCACAAGAAGGGGGTCTACAGGCTAGTGCAAGAATACGAGCAAGTCTTCAGCAAACATCCGCTAGACTTTTGAAGAATAAAAGGGGTCAAACACTACATCCCCACAAGTGCACACCCACCCATCAAAGAGAGATATAAGCCAAAACTACCTGCACATTACCAGTGTACCAAGGACATGTTGAGCAACATGAAGGAGGCTGGGGTTATCCGTGACAGTTGTAGCCTCTGGGCAGCTCCGTTGGTCCTGTTAAAGAAGAAGGACAGCACCACTCCCCTGTATTGAGGAATAGCTAGCTGCATTGAGAACTGCAAATTATTTTTCTACCCTTGATCTCACTAGTCGCTATTGGCAAGTGTCCGTTGCTGAGGCAGACCTGGAGAAGACCGCCTTTGCCACCCCGATGGGTCTCTGCGAGTTCAAAAGCATGCCCTTCGAGCTGTGCAATTTGCCAGGAACCTTCCAGAGGCTGATGGAATGCTGCTTGGGACACCGAAACTTTGAAACGGTACTGCTATACCTTTATGATGTTATTGTTTATTCTAAAGCAAACAAGATTTTAGGGTGTATAAAAAGGGAGATTAGATCCGGTGAGCCCAACGTATTGTTACCCCTCTATAAATCACTTGTAAGGCCACATCTGGAATATGGGGTAAAGTCCTGAGCAGGTTGATAACCATTGGTTTGAGCATGGTAGGGTGTAGTGCGCATCTTCCTGCATCGGTAAAAGCTGCAGAAGTCCTTGAAGATTTCCGCTTCAAAGGCTGTGCCTTGATCTGTGAGGACTCTCTCTGAGTAGCCATGAGGTCTGCATAAGTGTGCTTGGAAGACCTTCGCTGCAGTATGGGCCATTAGATCTTTGACTTGTACCACAACCATAAATCTCGAGTAGTTGTCTACCATCGTAAGTGCATACGTGAGCTCGCCTCGATATTCTGCAACAAAACTCCCTTTTTCGATTTCAGTTTCAGCAAACACTCCTCTTCCTGTAGAAAATATTTATCATTACCTAAGACAGTCATTCTAATGCATGACAATATTAAGGCAATTTAGTTAAAACTTGTTTTAACTCACCTTTAAGGGGATTGATGTATTTCATGGTCAATCCAGGTTTGTCAGTGATGGCACTGACATAATGTATGGCGTCTTTTTCGGGCGTTATCCTTTGCCTTTTCATTGTGAAAATCCAGTTGCCTATATCAAAGCAAATTCTACTACTTGTAAAGTATGCAGAAAATGAAATGTAGAACATATAACATCAACTGCTTAGGAACGCATCATAGGTTAGTACTTAAAAGGATATTGTCATGTTCTAGTCATAATGCAAGCTGGACATTTTTCATGTTACCCTGTAATCGCCGGCCTGTTCTAATGCTCACAAGCCAAGATATAGGCTCAGCTGCTAAGGCTTCCCTCTGCCTTCTGAATGAAACTTGAATATGTCTGGGTCACTGTGTATATAGCAGGTGCTCAGAAAAAATAAGAGTCAATTCAATAGAAATAGCTCTGGCACACTATAGTGATCAATAACGTAAGAAAAGAACTCTTGGAATGCTGAAAATTCTTTATTTGTGCAAAAGGATAATTCATCCAACGTTTCGACCTTGTTTTTAGGTCTTTATCAAGGATAAAGTTATCTAAGATCATAAAGGGTTACAAAACCATATAAACACGTAATTAGTACATAGTACAACATAACAGTACAATATATTGCTACTTGAGAGTACAATGGGTCAAATGACCATGATGCACATACAAAAAAATTTTCCAAAGCCATAGTGAAAACATTTGTACTGAGGAAAGAAAATTTCCACATGACCTATCTGGAGAAACATTCTGGATCAAACAACCAAAAATAGTCAAGCAGGTAAATACACACCTATATGGATAACAGGATGATATGTGTTCAATTGTATAGCGTCATTGCCATTAAGGTACAAATGGAAAACTTGCAATCCTATATAGTGAAGGAAATGAACACATATCATATCAAAGAACACAGGAACATGGGTGTGAGAAAAACCTCAATGTTTATACTTTGTTCTTTATAATGGTGTGAACATGTATATGTCTCAGTACCTTATGCACTTGAGAATTCTAGTGAGTAGATCATGAAAGCCTATTTCAGAACTGGAATCGGTAAATAATTGTAGGTGGAATCTAAATGAAAAGATGGTACAAGTGTTATCATGACACGTGGGCTATAACACAATGGACCGTGTGACAAAGAAGAAAGGAGAGAAAGAAGAGGAAGAAAATGCAACTACCTGTAACATTACGTGATAGTCACTGGTAAGTATCACTTGACAATTCAAGTGAAAAAGGATTCCTTTATTAAAGGGTTCTCAGTCGCCTCAGGATCATGAAATACTAGGGTAAATGATATGAGAATGGGTAAGAAGCACCACTAAAGGAAATATGAGATGCAGGACATATATATATAAACCCCTGAACTACATGATAGAAATAAAAAGAAGAAAAAAGAAAAAAAAGAAGAAAGAAGAAGAACACATAGAATGCGGAAAGAGAATGGGTACAACTACCTGAGTTACTGCAGGGAGGCCCCTGGTTGGTATTGTGAGGGTTAGTGGAATTCCTTCACTGAAGGGTTCTCAGTTGCCTCAGGTTCGTGAAAAATGCTATAGACAAATAATGCCCGGAGAAAAGGGGTTCATATACAGCGAATAATGGTAATACAAGGTACATGTGTCACATGTAATAGTATATATATATATATTGTACTAAGCTCTACACCAGAAATAGAAAGTAGTCCCTCTGCCTTCTGTCTAGGTGCCCTGAGTTATGTCCTGTAAACTGTCACAGGGACCCAGACACACATGTGTAGTAGGGGAATATCCCTGCTGAGATGCCAGTGCTAGAGCACTCGTTTGCTGTGGAGTTGAACGCTATGTGAGCAGTTCTTACCTTCAATGAGCAGAAGTCTCTTTTTTCAGATTTCAATATCTCTGTGGGTATCTGGCAGAAATATGGAATACTCTTTACTGCTAAGACCCTGTACACCACTCCCACTAAAGGGGGCTTTACACGCTGCGACATCGCTAATGCGGAGTCGTTGGGGTCACGGAATTTGTGACGCACATCCGGCCGCATTAGCGATGTTGCTGCGTGTGACACCGATGAGCGATTTTGCATCGCTGCAAAAACGTGCAAAATCGCTCATCGGTGACATGGGTCTCCATTCTCGATTATCGTTACTGCAGCAGTAACGATGTAGTTCGTCGCTCCTGCGGCAGCACACATCGCTCCGTGTGACACCGCAGAAACGAGGAACCTCTCCTTACCTGCCTCCCAGCCGCTATGAGGAAGGAAGGAGGTGGGCGGGATGTTCCGGCCACTCATCTCCGCCCCTCCGCTGCTATTGGGCGGTCGCTCAGTGACGTCGCTGTGACGCCGCACGGACCGCCCCCTTAGAAAGGAGGCGGTTCGCCGGTCACAGCGACGTCGCCGGGCAGGTAAGTATGTGTGACGGGTCTGGTCGGTGTTGTGCAGCATGGGCAGCGATTTGCCCGTGTCGCGCAACAGATGGGGGCGGGTATCCACACTAGCGATATCGGGACCGATATCGCAGTGTGTAAAGTAGCCTTTAATAAACTGTGTAAAGGATTTTAAGTAAAAATCCACAATAAACCAGTGCTAGATGGGTTTTTATAATTTTATTAATAGACCACAAATAAAAAATTTTTTGCTATCCTTGTTTCAAGACAGAGTATTTGATAATATACAATACACTGATTATTACTAAAACCAAGGACCACATAAAACAAGGACCACATAAAATAAAAAATGAAAGTAATGAGAATAAAATTCTTTTGTATAACCAATTAACTTCGAGGTGATACAATATTCACATTGATTTAGTTTTACCAGTCTAATGTAATGCCCCGGCCGGTGGCATATATTTTGTTTGGTTAATAATTTAGACTTATACAATGAAAGATGTACTATACCACCCCTGGCTAACTTACAAGTTTTAAGTTGTACAATATAAGTTTGCGACGTTATATTCGCCCCCAGGGCCTGGGGGAATAAACCTCACAACAACTTGACCACAAAAAACACCCCGGATTTCTCCGTTGATTAGGCTGGAACCGCTATGTACAGGATTGACCTGTTAGACTTCCAGAGCGGACGTTTTGAGGCCAGTGGCCGCGACTAGTGCTGGCTCTGGGGGAGATGTATGGTTACCGACATCCCTCTTTACAGAGCCTTTATAACACTTCACAAGGCCACAAACCAGCCGGTCCCGTATTCTCCCAAATGTACTTTCGAAATCAAGCAGTACGAAGCCACTGAAAGCACCAAGATGTTGGCTGCGGACAACAATAAGATCAGCGGTAACTACTCAGCCTCTCCAGCGGGCAGTCCAGACAGTATCCAGTGTCAGCTGACTGATTCCACACAGGAGGAAGTTGCTTGGCAGGTTAGCACCACACAAGGCTCCGATCCGCTTCCAAACGAGCAATGCAGAACCGCTGGAGGTACCAATGTATCCTGGTTGCAGACAAAGGAAATGTCAGCGGTAACCTCTCAACCTCTCCAGCAGGCAATCTGTACCGTGTCCAGTGGAAGCCGGTTGATTCCACACGAGGGAGAGATTACTTGGCAGGTTATCACCGCACAGGTGAGGTAGGCAAAAACAGAGTCCTGATCCGACGCGCGTTTCGGGGGCGTGTAACGGCCCCCTTCCTCAAGGATAACTCAGCTGTTGCCTAGAGCACTATTTATGCATATATTTAATTGGTTATAATTTGCATAAAATTAAACAATGTTTAAATTCAACCAACATTCAATGACCACTACATATATCAATTTGTGAAAGACCGTTCATAATAGCCATATAATATAATTATGTGCAAAGGTTTTTCTAAAGGTTTTTCTAAAAAGACCTATATATAGCCTTGCTTGTATCATCATATACTGGGAAGACAATGTGTATATATGCATATGCTTTTTTTCAACAATAAATTTAACAAAAGGACATCATAAAGGTGTAATATAAATTTGCTATAATATGAAAAGCCCCTTATATCTACATCAACCTTGGGCAAGTGAAGCACCAATTTTAATATATATTATGCATATATACACATATATCTCCATGACAATCGCTTTTTTTTTTTTTTTTTCCTTCTCTCCGTATTATTATCAGTACCTATTACTCCTCTACCTATAAAAATATAAATTAATTAAAAGCAAACAGTTCTATATCATTATTGAGTCCATATGGTTTCAAGGTGTTCAATTCAAAAATCCATTGGCTTTCTGCTCGTGACATTTTTTTAATGAAATCGCCACCTCTCCAATCCTTAGTTATTTTTTGTACGCCCCATACTTGGGATCCTTTAAAGGACCCTCCATGTTTTAATACATAATGTCTGGATAGGGGGTGCTTAGTACATTTATTTTTAACACTTCTAATGTGCTCACCCACCCTTTTCCATAGGGGTCTAATAGTTCTCCCAATGTATTTTTTCTGACAGGGACATTGAATGCAATATACTACTCCCTTTGATTGACATGTAATAAATTCTCTAATCATGACTTCTGACTGCCCCTGTAAGAAGGATTTCCGTGAAATATTTTTTGTATTCTTACATACTATACAGCTTTTGCATGGAAAAAAACCTTTCAGGCCAAATAATCCTCCCTTATTAGGTGCTGTAAGATTACGTATGGTGGGTGCCACTAAATTGCCAATATTGTTTGCCTTCCTATATATGAATATAACGTCGCAAACTTATATTGTACAACTTAAAACTTGTAAGTTAGCCAGGGGTGGTATAGTACATCTTTCATTGTATAAGTCTAAATTATTAACCAAACAAAATATATGCCACCGGCCGGGGCATTACATTAGACTGGTAAAACTAAATCAATGTGAATATTGTATCACCTCGAAGTTAATTGGTTATACAAAAGAATTTTATTCTCATTACTTTCATTTTTTATTTTATGTGGTCCTTGTTTTATGTGGTCCTTGGTTTTAGTAATAATCAGTGTATTGTATATTATCAAATACTCTGTCTTGAAACAAGGATAGCAAAAAATTTTTTATTTGTGGTCTATTAATAAAATTATAAAAACCCATCTAGCGCTGGTTTATTGTGGATTTTTACTTAAAATCCTTTACACAGTTTATTAAAGGCTACTTTACACACTGCGATATCGGTCCCGATATCGCTAGTGTGGATACCCGCCCCCATCTGTTGCGCGACACGGGCAAATCGCTGCCCATGCTGCACAACACCGACCAGACCCGTCACACATACTTACCTGCCCGGCGACGTCGCTGTGACCGGCGAACCGCCTCCTTTCTAAGGGGGCGGTCCGTGCGGCGTCACAGCGACGTCACTGAGCGACCGCCCAATAGCAGCGGAGGGGCGGAGATGAGTGGCCGGAACATCCCGCCCACCTCCTTCCTTCCTCATAGCGGCTGGGAGGCAGGTAAGGAGAGGTTCCTCGTTTCTGCGGTGTCACACGGAGCGATGTGTGCTGCCGCAGGAGCGACGAACTACATCGTTACTGCTGCAGTAACGATAATCGAGAATGGAGACCCATGTCACCGATGAGCGATTTTGCACGTTTTTGCAGCGATGCAAAATCGCTCATCGGTGTCACACGCAGCAACATCGCTAATGCGGCCGGATGTGCGTCACAAATTCCGTGACCCCAACGACTCCGCATTAGCGATGTCGCAGCGTGTAAAGCCCCCTTTAGTGGGAGTGGTGTACAGGGTCTTAGCAGTAAAGAGTATTCCATATTTCTGCCAGATACCCACAGAGATATTGAAATCTGAAAAAAGAGACTTCTGCTCATTGAAGGTAAGAACTGCTCACATAGCGTTCAACTCCACAGCAAACGAGTGCTCTAGCACTGGCATCTCAGCAGGGATATTCCCCTACTACACATGTGTGTCTGGGTCCCTGTGACAGTTTACAGGACATAACTCAGGGCACCTAGACAGAAGGCAGAGGGACTACTTTCTATTTCTGGTGTAGAGCTTAGTACAATATATATATATATACTATTACATGTGACACATGTACCTTGTATTACCATTATTCGCTGTATATGAACCCCTTTTCTCCGGGCATTATTTGTCTATAGCATTTTTCACGAACCTGAGGCAACTGAGAACCCTTCAGTGAAGGAATTCCACTAACCCTCACAATACCAACCAGGGGCCTCCCTGCAGTAACTCAGGTAGTTGTACCCATTCTCTTTCCGCATTCTATGTGTTCTTCTTTCTTCTTTTTTTTCTTTTTTCTTCTTTTTATTTCTATCATGTAGTTCAGGGGTTTATAGATATATGTCCTGCATCTCATATTTCCTTTAGTGGTGCTTCTTACCCATTCTCATATCATTTACCCTAGTATTTCATGATCCTGAGGCGACTGAGAACCCTTTAATAAAGGAATCCTTTTTCATTTGAATTGTCAAGTGATACTTACCAGTGACTATCACGTAATGTTACAGGTAGTTGCATTTTCTTCCTCTTCTTTCTCTCCTTTCTTCTTTGTCACACGGTCCATTGTGTTATAGCCCACGTGTCATGATAACACTTGTACCATCTTTTCATTTAGATTCCACCTACAATTATTTACCGATTCCAGTTCTGAAATAGGCTTTCATGATCTACTCACTAGAATTCTCAAGTGCATAAGGTACTGAGACATATACATGTTCACACCATTATAAAGAACAAAGTATAAACATTGAGGTTTTTCTCACACCCATGTTCCTGTGTTCTTTGATATGATATGTGTTCATTTCCTTCACTATATAGGATTGCAAGTTTTCCATTTGTACCTTAATGGCAATGACGCTATACAATTGAACACATATCATCCTGTTATCCATATAGGTGTGTATTTACCTGCTTGACTATTTTTGGTTGTTTGATCCAGAATGTTTCTCCAGATAGGTCATGTGGAAATTTTCTTTCCTCAGTACAAATGTTTTCACTATGGCTTTGGAAAAATTTTTTGTATGTGCATCATGGTCATTTGACCCATTGTACTCTCAAGTAGCAATATATTGTACTGTTATGTTGTACTATGTACTAATTACGTGTTTATATGGTTTTGTAACCCTTTATGATCTTAGATAACTTTATCCTTGATAAAGACCTAAAAACAAGGTCGAAACGTTGGATGAATTATCCTTTTGCACAAATAAAGAATTTTCAGCATTCCAAGAGTTCTTTTCTTACGTTATTGATCACTATAGTGTGCCAGAGCTATTTCTATTGAATTGACTCTTATTTTTTCTGAGCACCTGCTATATACACAGTGACCCAGACATATTCAAGTTTCATTCAGAAGGCAGAGGGAAGCCTTAGCAGCTGAGCCTATATCTTGGCTTGTGAGCATTAGAACAGGCCGGCGATTACAGGGTAACATGAAAAATGTCCAGCTTGCATTATGACTAGAACATGACAATATCCTTTTAAGTACTAACCTATGATGCGTTCCTAAGCAGTTGATGTTATATGTTCTACATTTCATTTTCTGCATACTTTACAAGTAGTAGAATTTGCTTTGATATAGGCAACTGGATTTTCACAATGAAAAGGCAAAGGATAACGCCCGAAAAAGACGCCATACATTATGTCAGTGCCATCACTGACAAACCTGGATTGACCATGAAATACATCAATCCCCTTAAAGGTGAGTTAAAACAAGTTTTAACTAAATTGCCTTAATATTGTCATGCATTAGAATGACTGTCTTAGGTAATGATAAATATTTTCTACAGGAAGAGGAGTGTTTGCTGAAACTGAAATCGGAAAAGGGAGTTTTGTTGCAGAATATCGAGGCGAGCTCACGTATGCACTTACGATGGTAGACAACTACTCGAGATTTATGGTTGTGGTACAAGTCAAAGATCTAATGGCCCATACTGCAGCGAAGGTCTTCCAAGCACACTTATGCAGACCTCATGGCTACTCAGAGAGAGTCCTCACAGATCAAGGCACAGCCTTTGAAGCGGAAATCTTCAAGGACTTCTGCAGCTTTTACCGATGCAGGAAGATGCGCACTACACCCTACCATGCTCAAACCAATGGTTATCAACCTGCTCAGGACTTTACCCCATATTCCAGATGTGGCCTTACAAGTGATTTATAGAGGGGTAACAATACGTTGGGATCACCGGATCTAATCTCCCTTTTTATACACCCTAAAATCTTGTTTGCTTTAGAATAAACAATAACATCATAAAGGTATAGCAGTACCGTTTCAAAGTTTCGGTGTCCCAAGCAGCATTCCATCAGCCTCTGGAAGGTTCCTGGCAAATTGCACAGCTCGAAGGGCATGCTTTTGAACTCGCAGAGACCCATCGGGGTGGCAAAGGCGGTCTTCTCCCGGTCTGCCTCAGCAACGGACACTTGCCAATAGCGACTAGTGAGATCAAGGGTAGAAAAATAATTTGCAGTTCTCAATGCAGCTAGCTATTCCTCAATACAGGGGAGTGGTGCTGTCCTTCTTCTTTAACAGGACCAACGGAGCTGCCCAGAGGCTACAACTGTCACGGATAACCCCAGCCTCCTTCATGTTGCTCAACATGTCCTTGGTACACTGGTAATGTGCAGGTAGTTTTGGCTTATATCTCTCTTTGATGGGTGGGTGTGCACTTGTGGGGATGTAGTGTTTGACCCCTTTTATTCTTCAAAAGTCTAGCGGATGTTTGCTGAAGACTTGCTCGTATTCTTGCACTAGCCTGTAGACCCCCTTCTTGTGATGTGAAGGTGTGGAGTCAGTGCCTACGTGTAATTCCTTACACCACTCCTCTGGCTGACTTGGTGAGCTGTCACTGAATGGGTGGGCTGAAGCAATGGTGGATGCTGCTGTTTGGATAGCATGTGTATCTACTGAGAACAGCTTATCAATGGTGGCAAATCGGAGCAGCTTAATCTCTTGCTCTCCGCAGTTCAACACTCTCATGGGCACTCTTCCCTTCCATATTAATGAATAAAACTATGATGTAAATAGCATATAGATACCCCACAAATGCAGATAAAAGTAGGTTATGGGAAAAGGGGGAAGAGAGAAACAGGAAAATAGTGGAATAAAGTATACCTTCCAGGTGGGAGAGGAAATGGCAGCACAGCCAGTGGAGGTGAAGCAAGGGGAGCCTGCAACTAAAGAGTTGAGAGCGTTATCACATGGTGACTGAGCCTGATTGTAACGGGAGCATAGAGGTGCCGATCCTGTCTTACCTGCGTTGGTGTAGAAGTGGGTGTCCTGTGGTGGAGTCAGCTATGTGCAGTGGTGGCCGTGGGTTCTTTTATGTGCGACCGTAGTAATAACTGCGCCCACTTCCTGTATGGGAGTGGAATGCAGTGAGGGTAATGGAACGCACGCCTGCGCATTTGTGTTTAACGTCGCGCATGTGCAGAACGGAGAAAAGGCTGCGCTCACTTCCTAATGAAAGGGAGTGAGACGCATCTGGGAAGGGAAGGGAAAAGATTAGGGTTTGGGGATGATGAAAGGGCTTTCTACGGGCAAGGATGGCAAAGGGTGGCAGTGACGGAAAGTCAGGCAGCCTGTCCTGTCCTGTCCTGTCCGTCCGTCTTTTTGTATCATGAATTGGAAAGACTGCAAGGGGGAGGGGAGGTGCTTGTGTCCAAAAGGAGGAGTTATTCAGATTCATTGCAGTGGGCGGCGGCTGCAAAAAGCACCATTCTTCTTGTTTTTGCTCTGCAAAACAGCCTTTTCAAGGGTTGGCTTGGGTGACAAAATGTCTTCTGTAGGCGTGGGTTTGTCTCCCTCTCCCTAAGATGTGTCCGGTATAGGCCAGGGTGCCACTCAAGGCCGTAACCAATTCGGGTTATAGCTTCTCGGCCTTTTGGCTAAGATCAAGTGTAGTTTCGGAGGACGCTACCTTGGTCGGTACTGGAAGGTGCCTGGGATTGCACGTCTGCCGGCCTTGAGGAAGTGTGTGCGCCTTCTGGTGACACATAGCCCTCTTGTGCCTGGACGGTTCCCAGGCAACGGGAGGCGATCACCTTTGTTATTTTGAAGTCCTACTGATAAACAGAAAAAAAAAAAAATTAAATCTGTTCTTATCAGTTTAATATCTGATACGTCCCCTCTCTGGGGACCATATATTAAATGGATTTTTAGAACAAGGAGATGGAAAAAATCTTGCTCTGTCCACTCCACGCATTGACCTGGTATTGCAGTACCTCCAGGACCGGTGCACCCCTTCTTAACCCAGTTTCCAAAAGCAGAACTCAATTCACCTGATTCAAATGAGCCCCATTAGTGAATTGAAAGAAAGCAAAAACTTTATATGCACCTCAATTTGGCCAATTCACTTTTCACACTTTCGCCCTTTTTTTTATCTTTCACACCTTTTACTTGCTTTATTGATGCAAAAAGCTGTGCCAAATAGCAAACTCATCTCCACTCAACTTGACCAACTCTGCTATGTCCCGTGCAGTATCTTATTCTCAGTCTTATCTAGATCATTTGCAATTGAATAGAATAGATCCCTTTTGGCTGCTTATGACTGTGTAAAATATGTAGTTTTACTGGGCTGGGATGAGAGAATCCATTGAAGCATGGTGTAGGGATTGTGGTTCCTGTGTGCTAAGAAGAGAGGCTGGCACCAGCCAGAAAGCCCCATTGCAGCCAATAATCACTTAATAACTTTTTCAACTTGTCATCATATGGGAGGCCTTCCATTCCTTGTAGTAGTCTAGTTGCCCACCTTTGAACTGACTCTAACTTCTGAATGTCCTTTTTAAAATGTGGAGCCCAAAACTGGTTCCCATATTCCAGATGTAGCCTTACAAGTGATTTATAGAGGTGTAACAATACGTTGGGATCACGGGATCTAATCTCCCTTTTTATACACCCTAAAATCTTGTCCCAAGCAGCATTCCATCAGCCTCTGGAAGGTTCCTGGCGCATTGCACAGCTCGAAGGGCATGCTTTTGAACTCGCAGAGACCCATAGGGGTGGCGAAGGCGGTCTTCTCCCGGTCTGCCTCAGCAACGGACACTTGCCAATAGTGACTAGTGAGATCAAGGGTAGAAAAATAATTTGCAGTTCTCAATGCAGCTAGCGATTCCTCAATACGGGGAGTGGTGCCGTCCTTCTTTTTTAACAGGATCAACAGAGCTGCCCAAAGGCTACAACTGTCACGGATAACCCCAGCCGCCTTCATGTTGCTCAACATGTCCTTGGTACACTGGCAATGTGAAGGTGGTATTGGCTTATAGCTCTCTTTGATGGGTGGGTGTGCACCTGTGGGGATGTGGTGTTGGACCCCTTTTATTCCCCCAAAATCTAGCGGGCTTCCCACCGGTAACCCGCTCCCCAGCTTGGATGGATGCTGAGGGAGCCCCTTTTGCCCGCAGGCTCTGGCCCTGGGAACTGTAGCCTTGGCGGTGACTGTGCTTCCCTCTACGGTGTGAGCTGTTGCCTTCAATCGGGTCTTGACTGCTGGGAAACCCTGGAGGTTCCTGTCGCTAACGGATTTGACCGGTTTTACGGCGACTCCTAGCCTGGTCGGGGTCCGTAGGCCCTGCCGGATGGTGCTGGCTTCTCTTCACTCCCCGATCTGGTACCGGCGGGCCACCGCCCATCCCCGGTCCGTACGGTTCACTCCAATCAGCCTCTCCTGCAGAAGGTCACCACCGTCTGCCAACCTTGCTGAGTGCCCGGGCCACACACCCGGACACGGTCAGTCTCCTCTCCTCTTCACTTCTCTAACTCCAAAACTGATCTCTAATCTGACTCCTTTTCCCGCCTCCAGGACTGTGAACTCCTCGGTGGGTGGGATCAACCGCCTGGCCCACCCCCTGGTGTGGACATCAGCCCCTGGAGGAAGGCAACTAGGATTTGTGTTTAGCTTCGGTGTGCCTAGCCGGAGTGTAGAGTGTGTTGGTGTAGTACCTGTGACGACCTGGCTTGTCCAGGGCGCCACATTCCCCTATAGTAAAATGCAGACCGTCCGCGGGCTGCCCGTCCATCACCGGTTTTATTTTCACAACTGAAAAAGAATAAAACGGTAAAACATGTAAAAGCATCATAAACATTTTACAACTGTACAGCTTCCGCTCTTCTCCCACCCAAACAACCTGGCCCTGATGCTGCCCCTAAGAAGCGGGCAGCACCCCTTGACCCCAGTCCAGCACCAAGTTGCCCGAGCGGGTTCTGTGTCTTTCAGGGGGCCCACGTCCAAGGGGACCCCTGAACCCCCGGAGGATCGCCACCGGTTACGGTAGTGGCGGGCCTAGGCCATCCCTTTCCTCCAGGCCCATCCTCCCAAATCAGCCTGTCCGGAGGCGGTAACGGTGTCAAGCCAACAAACATTTTTATTTACATTGCACTAAGTTTGTGGTTGCCCTGCAAGTTCTCGGGCTTGTCCGTAAGCAGTTCCTTACGCAATGGTTGCACAGTCCCTACGGGGACAACAGTTGCCGGCAACGGCCGGTTTAATCACGGTTCAATCAGGTAAACTTCTTTGGTTGATCATCTTTACTTATCATTTAAAACTTTCAAACTGGTACACTCAACACATAAAGCCCCCCCCTTTTAAAGAGTAGTTTCCCTGTACCTAAGTGGGGGTCTACCTAGGTTGGGGCGAGTGGACCTTCGGGGTCCGGTGTCAGTGGTGACAGGCAGTGGGGCAGAGGGAACAGTCAGTTCCTCCTCCCTGCTATCATGTGGGGCAGGCGGAGGCGTAGGGGAGCTGGGTACAGGTACATCCCTGGGCACTGGCTCGCGGTTAACCGTTTCCATCATTTCTTCATCCACGGGTTGTGGGAACAGTATCACTGGAAGGATCACCGCACCGTTCTGTGTAGGCCAGTCTGCTGGAAAATCACCCATCATGGTGTGGATTACCTCTTTTTCCTTCTCCACTGGACTGGGAACTGGAGCCTCATCCGCTACTCTCAATGCTGGTGGGCACTTCTTCAGGTTGTCTCGGGAAACCGTGGCCAAAGTCCCCCCCTTGTCACGGCTGATCTGGTAGGCCTTCCCATTCTCCCATCCTGTGGGCTGGACTACATACGGGGTTTTTTCCCATTGATCATCCAGCTTGTGGGCCCTTCTTTTCCGCTTCAGCACTACATCCCCAGGTTGGAAGGAACCGGCAGGCGCCTTCTTGTTGAAGCACTGCTCCTGTTGTCCCCGACTCCGGCACAAGTTCTTTTCAACATACTTCTGGACCTGTCGGTACTGTGTCCTCCGCCGAGTGTCCCATTCAGCTGTCGACAGGAGTGCTTCTGAAGCTTCCAAGCCATTTCCAGATCCACTGGTAGCTGGCCGGGACGAGCTCTCATCAGGTATGCTGGAGTGCATTTCGTAGAGCTGGAAGGGATGTTGTTGTACATATCGACCAGGTCAGGTAGCTTCTCCAGCCACAGGTTCCGCTCTTCCAGTGTTAACGTCTTGAGGAGGCCCAGGACCAAGTGGTTCATCTTTTCACAAATGCCATTGGTTTGGGCGTGGTAAGGCGTGGTCCGGATTTTCTTGCAGCCGTACAACTGGCAGAATTCCTGGAATACCTCTGCTTCAAAGGCCGGACCCTGGTCGGTAAGCACCCTCTCCGGGTACCAATGCGGTCAACAGAAATAAGCCTGGAAAGCCTTAGCAGCGGTGCGGCCGGTTAAGTCCTTAACTGGGACAACCACCAGGAACCTCGAGTAGTGGTCTACGATGGTCAGAGCGTAGGTGTACCCACTTCGGCTGGGGGTGAGCTTTACATGGTCAAGGGCAACCAGCTCCAGCGGTTGGTGTGTAATGATCGGGTGTAGGGGTGCCTTCTGGCTGGCCTCGTCCTTCCTTCTCAATGCGCAAGGGCCACATTCTCGGCACCAGGCCTCCACAGATTCCCGCATTCCACTCCAATAGAACCGCTCTCTTAACAACATCTCTAGCTTCTTCCACCCGAAGTGCACTGCACCATCATGGTATGCTTGCAGGACGGTGGGCACGTTAGCCTGGGGAATCACCAGCTGGCGGATCTTCTCGTGAGTCTTTGGATTAATCAGCTCGCGATACAACTTCCCCTGGTGTAGGTATAGCCGGGTCCGTTCTTGCCACAGACGTTGGGCTTCGGCAGGGGCAGCAGGGTCTATCCCAGCAGAACCCTGTTCCACTAGAGTCTTGACCAGGCGGACAGCAGGTGCCTGGTCCTGAGCTTCCTGCCAGTCCTGTCGGGGCAGCGGATCCAGGTTCACCCGTTGTTGGTAGACGTGCACCTTCTCAGTGAATGGCCGGTGAAATGCAGGCAACTCGATCTCTTCGAGGTCATCATCCTCTGGCCCCTCTTCCGACAGGTGGGGCATCCGGGAGAGTGCATTGGCATTGACGTTGGTACGGCCGGCCCGGTACTTGATGGTGAAATCGTAGTTGGCTAACCTGGTCACCCACCGCTGCTCCAACGCGCCCAGCTTGGCCGTATCTAGATGGGTCAGCAGGTTATTGTCTGTGTACGCGGTGAACTTGGCTGCTGCCAGGTAATGGCGGAACCGCTCGGTGATAGCCCACACCAGTGCCAAGAGCTCAAGCTTGAAGGAGATGTAGTTCTCAGGGTTCCTCTCAGTCGGTCGGAGTTTTCGGCTAGCATAAGCTATTACCTTTTCCCTTCTGTCTTGGACCTGGGATAGAACAGCCCCCAAGCCCACATTGCTGGCGTCGGTGTAGAGGATGAATGGGCGGCTGTAGTCAGGGTACGCTAGGATTTCCTCTCCGGTCAGGGCTGTTCTCAGCTGGCGGAAGGATTCCTCATGCTTTTCTTCCCACACCAATGGGGCTACTAGGGATCTACCACCCTTGGTCTGTCCTACGAGGAGGTCTTGCATGGGGGCAGCCATCTTTGTGTACCCCTTAATGAAGCGACGGTAATATCCCACCAGGCCCAGAAACTGCCTCACTTCCCTCACTGTGGTCGGTCTCGGCCAGTCTTGGATGGCGGTGATCTTCTCGGGGTTGGGGGCGACACCTTCCGCACCAACCACATGTCCTAGGTACTGCACTCTGGGTTTCAGCAGATGACACTTTGAGGGCTTCAACTTCATCCCATACTTGGCAAGGGACGCGAACACCTCGGCTAGGTGCTCCAGGTGGGCTTCATACGTCTGTGAGTACACAATCACATCATCCAAGTACAGCAAAACGGTCCCATAGGCAGTCTTCTCTCGGTCTTCCGGTGCCACGGCCACCTGCCAGTACCCGCTGGTGAGGTCAAGGGTGGAGAAGTAGTTAGCGGTTCTCAGCGAGGCCAGGGACTCTTTGATGCGGGGCAGAGGGTAAGCATCCTTATGCGTTATCTGGTTAATCTTCCGGTAATCCACACACATCCGCATGGTGCCATCCTTCTTCTTAACCAGCACCAACGGAGCGGCCCAGGGACTACAGCTGTCCCTAATAACCCCTGCCTCCTTCATGTTCCTCAACATGTCTTTGGCGCATTGGTAGTGCGCAGGGGGAATAGGCCTGTATCTCTCTTTAATAGGGGAGTGTGTACCGGTAGGGATGTGGTGTTGAACCCCTTTAATCTGCCCAAAATCTAGAGGGTGCTTGCTAAAAACCCGCTCATACTCCTGTACCACCCGGTATACCCCTTCCTTGTGGTGTATGGGGATATCATCAGTGCCGACATGTAGCTCTCGATACCACTCGCCTAACTCCCCCAGGGATGAGTGGGAACCGGCAGCAGGCGGTGTGACCGGGGGAACGGCTTCATGGATCGTGTGGGGATCTAGAGTGAGCAATTTGGCAAGGGTAGCGTACCGGGTGGTGCATGAATGCACACATATTGGTTTTATAATCTTATTGTATTACTTTATATTCTTATTTCACTTGTGCATATCTCCACCATAATCCTGGCTAAGAAATATAGCTTTTTTTGGGGTACACAGGTAGTAAGGTCTTCTTTCTATTTCTTTAGGGGTGATATAGCCTGGTGGAACTCTAGACCTCTAACATTATATATGCACCCTTTTTCTTTATGGTTCTTGGACACCTTATAACATTCTTCCATACATATATATCTTTCTCATAAATTATAAATAATTAGGCATTTTTATATATTTTATTTACATTTTCATAAATAACTTTTTACAAAGCATGGGGGACATTCTCACATACATATAATTTTCATGTACGCATTCTGAAAATTTACGCATAAACCGTACACACTCCTTTTTGTAACAATTTCTATAACTCATTCGCTGAACTCTCATCCCGGATATTCATTCTTACACCGAATTTCCTGTTATAACACAACATTCATGATTTTTATTCAATTTATTTTTATTTTTTAGGTTTATTAGTAGTGATGAGCGAGTACTAAAAAGCTCGGGTGCTCGAAGCTCGGGCCGAGCCTCCCAAGATACTCGTGTACTCGGCCCGAGCACCGAGCCCAATGTTATCCTATGGGAGACCCGAGTATTTTTGTGAAATGACCACCGGCAGCATGTAGAAACCCTAAAAATGGCACAAAAGTCTCCGAAGAGTGCTCAAATGACATGGCAACAGCATGGGGAAGACCCCTTGAAGCATTTATCACTCAAAAGTCACAGCTGTGAATAATTTTGTCCGCGTTTTACGCCATTTTTACGGACTCACCAGAAAACCTTCCAAAATGACACCAAAATGATTTTTCATAGCGGAAATGTTAAGGGCACATACCCAATAGTGAGATAGAGCTAATGTATGTTACTTTTTGAGATCAATACATGAAAGATTTTACGTAAAACATTGTGTGGCACTCCGATGTCCCTGAGAAGAGACGTACATAAAGGCCTCTGAGTCTAATGTGCCCATTTTGAGGAACTGAGTCTTTGTAGTATTTTCCTTTGCCAGGGCAGTCCAAAATTGTGAGGTTCACCAATGCCCCTGCATACAGACGTGCATGATGGCCTGTAAACCTGAAGTGCCCATTGTAAGGAAGTGGGTCTATTGTAGTATAGCCCTTAGGCAGGGCAGCCAAAAATTGGGAGGCTCCACGTTGTCCCTGGATAGAGACGTGCATGAGGGCCTCAAAACATTAAGTGTCCAGTGTCAGGAAGTGGGTGTATTATAGTATAGCCCTTAGGCAGGGCAGCCAAAAATTGGGAGGCTCCACGTTGTCCCTGGATAGAGACGTGCATGAGGGCCTGTAAACCTGAAGTGCCCATTGGAAGGAAGTGGGTCTTTTGTAGTATAGCCCTTTGGCAGGGCAGCCAAAAATTGGGAGGCTCCACGTTGTCCCTGGATAGAGACGTGCATGAGGGCCTGTAAACCTGAAGTGCCCATTGGAAGGAAGTGGGTCTTTTGTAGTATAGCCCTTTGGCAGGGCAGCCAATAATTGGGAGGCTCCACGTTGTCCCTGGATAGAGACATGCATGAGGGCCTCAAAACATTAAGTGTCCATTGTCAGGAAGTGGGTGTATTATAGTATAGCCCTTAGGCAGGGCAGCCAAAAATTGGGAGGCTCCACGTTGTCCCTGGATAGAGACGTGCATGAGGGCCTGTAAACCTTAAGTGCCCATTGGAAGGAAGTGGGTCTTTTGTAGTATAGCCCTTTGGCAGGGCAGCCAAAAATTGGGAGGCTCCACGTTGTCCCTGGATAGAGACGTGCATGAGGGCCTCAAAACATTAAGTGTCCATTGTCAGGAAGTGGGTGTATTATAGTATAGCCCTTTGGCAGGGCAGCCAAAAATTGGGAGGCTCCACGTTGTCCCTGGATAGAGACGTGCATGAGGGCCTCAAAACATTAAGTGCCCATTGTCAGGAAGTGGGTGTATTATAGTATAGCCCTTAGGCAGGGCAGCCAAAAATTGGGAGGCTCCACGTTGTCCCTGGATAGAGACGTGCATGAGGGCCTCAAAACATTAAGTGTCCATTGTCAGGAAGTGGGTCTTTTGTAGTATAGCCCTTTGGCAGGGCAGCCAAAAATTGGGAGGCTCCACGTTGTCCCTGGATAGAGACGTGCATGAGGGCCTCAAAACATTAAGTGTCCATTGTCAGGAAGTGGGTGTATTATAGTATAGCCCTTAGGCAGGGCAGCCAAAAATTGGGAGGCTCCACGTTGTCCCTGGATAGAGACGTGCATGAGGGCCTCAAAACATTAAGTGTCCATTGTCAGGAAGTGGGGCTTTTGTAGTATAGCCCTTTGGCAGGGCAGCCAAAAATTGGGAGGCTCCACGTTGTCCCTGGATAGAGACGTGCATGAGGGCCTCAAAACATTAAGTGTCCATTGTCAGGAAGTGGGTGTATTATAGTATAGCCCTTTGGCAGGGCAGCCAAAAATTGGGAGGCTCCACGTTGTCCCTGCATAGAGACGTGCATGAGGGCCTCAAAACATTGTTCCCATTGCAAAGGAGCGGGTCTCCTGTCGTTGTAATGTCCATTCGGCAAAGAATGGGCGAAAAAATTTACCACTGGGGGTATACCTGAAACAAAGGCCTAACTCTTGTAACGGTCATCATGGTGGCGCATGAGGAGAAGGAGGAGCAGTCCAGCGATTATCCAAAGTCCAGAAGTGTGTACCCATGGGTGACTGGAGGTACATGGCAAATTCCCGTTACAAACTTTAAATTCCGCTCTCATTTGCTGGTGGTGTGGTGAAGTCTGGCCCAATCCAACCCTTGTTCATCTTGATCAGAGTCAGCCTGTCAGCATTTTCAGTTGACAGGCGGGTGCGTTTATCTGTAATGATTCCACCTGCGGCACTAAAAACACGCTCTGACAAAACGCTAGCGGCAGGGCAGGCCAGGACTTCCAAGGCGTAGAGAGCCAATTCATGCCACGTGTCCACCTTGGATACCCAATAATTGTAAGGCACAGAGGAATGTCGGAGTACAGTTGTTCGATCTGCAAGGTACTCCTTGAGCATCTGGGCAAACTTAGGATTTCTTGTGGCACTACCCCGCACCTCAGGGGCTGTGGTACGTGAGGGGCTGAAAAAACTGTCCCACATCTTAAAGACTGTTCCCCTACCTCTGGCGGATTGGACTTGTGCCTCTCTCGGCTGTACGCCTTGGTTGTCCACTGATTCCTGACCTATGCCGCTAGCGTTTTGTGAGGGGAATGCTTTGCCTACTTCCGTGACTATGGCCTTCCGAAACTGCTGCATTTTGGTTGACCTCTCCGCCTCGGGAATAAGAGACATAAAGTTCTCCTTGTAGCGTGGGTCTAACAGTGTTACCAACCAGTAATGATTGTCGGCCAAGATGTTCTTAACGCGAGGGTCACGAGACAGGCAGCTTACCATAAAGTCAGCCATGTGCGCCAGACTCTTAACAGCCAGGACTTCAGTAGCCTGACCAACACGTTGACTGAACATGCTGTCCTCCTCCTCCCCCTCCTCCTCCTCCTCATCTACCCTGTCCTCTGGCCAGCCACGCTGAACCGAGGATATGACTGGTGTGCATGTCATATCCTCAATTTGGCCGGAGATTTGCTCCATGTCTTCATCCTCCTCCTCGTCATAGTCCTCCACTGCACGTTGTGATGAGACGAGGCTGGGCTGTGTGTTATCACCCACACCCACTACTGTTTCTTGCTGCAACTCATCGCGCTCCGCCTGCAATGCATCATGTTTGGTTTTGAGCAGAGACCGTTTTAGAAGGCAGAGTAGCGGTATGGTGACGCTAATAATGGCGTCATCACCACTCACCATCTTGGTGGAGTCCTCAAAGTTTTGGAGGATGGTACATAGGTCGGACATCCATCTCCACTCCTCAGGTGTTATGTGTGGAGTTTGACCCATTTCCCGACGGCTTAGGTGATGCAGGTACTCAACAACTGCCCTCTTCTGCTCACATATCCTGACCAACATGTGCAGAGTTGAATTCCAACGCGTGGGGACATCACACACCAGTCTGTGAGCCGGAAGATGCAAACTGCGCTGAAAGCCGGCAAGGCCGGCTGAAGCAGTAGGTGACTTTCGAAAATGTGCAGACAGGCGGCGAACTTTTACCAGCAGATTAGACAGCTCTGGGTATGACTTTAGAAAACGCTGAACCACGAGGTTGAGCACATGGGCCACGCATGGAACATGTGTCAGCTGGCCTCGCCTCAAAGCCGCCACCAGGTTCCGGCCATTGTCACACACGACCTTTCCTGGCTTTAGGTTCAGAGGTGTGAGCCAGTGATCTGCCTGCTGTTTCAGAGCTGTCCACAGCTCTTCTGCATTGTGGGGTTTGTCACCTATGCAGATTAGCTTCAGCACAGCCTGTTGCCGCTTCGCCGAGGCAGTGCTGCAGTGCTTCCAGCTTGGGACTGGTGTGGAGGGTACAGTGGATGAGGATGCGCAGGAGGAGGAGGAGGCTGAAGAGCATGACATTCCGGAGCTGTAGAGTGTGGGTGAAACACTGACTGAGGTAGGGCCTGCAAACCTTGGTGTGGGAAGGACGTGTTCCGTCCCTCGCTCAGACTGGGTCCCAGCTTCCACAATATTAACCCAGTGTGCCGTCAACGAGATGTAGCGGCCTTGCCCACAAGCACTTGTCCACGTGTCTGTGGTTAGGTGGACTTTGGGTGAAACAGCGTTGTTCAGGGCACGTGTGATGTTTTGTGACACGTGGTTATGCAACGCGGGGACGGCACACCGGGAGAAATAGTGGCGGCTGGGGACCGAGTAACGTGGGACAGCTGCCGCCATCAGGTCGCGGAATGCTTCTGTCTCCACCAGCCTAAAAGGCAACATTTCCAGCGCAAGCAGTCGCGAAATGTTAGCATTTAGAACTGTGGCATGTGGGGTGTTGGCAGTGTATTTGCGCCTGCGTTCAAAGGTTTGCTGAATGGATAACTGAACGCTGCGCTGGGACAAGGACGTGCTTGATGATGGTGTTATTTCTGAGTAGGCAACTGCAGGTGCAGGACCGGAGGAGGCTTGTTCGCAGGCAGCATGGACAGGGGATTGGCTCGCATGCACAACCAGCGAAGACGTAGCAGTGACATTAGCAAGCACTGCTCCTCGACTCTGTTGTACTTCCCACAAAGTCGGGTGCTTGGCTGACATGTGCCTGATCATGCTGGTGGTGGTCAGGCTGCTAGTTTTGGTACCCCTGCTGATGCTGGCACGGCAGGTGTTGCAAATGGCCTTTTTAGAATCATCTGGATCCAACTTAAAAAACTGCCAGACTCGGGAAGACCTAACATTTGTACAGGCACCTTGTGTCGTGTTGTTGTTCCGGGGAACGGTTGCCTGACTTCTGCCTGGAGCCACCACCCTGCTTCTTACTGCCTGTTGGGATGCTACGCCTCCCTCCCCCTGTGCACTGCTGTCCTCGCTCTGCATATCCTCCTGCCAGGTTGGGTCAGTTACTGGATCATCCACCACGTCGTCTTCCTCTTCCGCACCCTGCTCCTCCTCCTGACTTCCTGACAATTGTGTCTCATCATCGTCCACCCCTTGTTGAGACACGTTGCCAACTTCGTGAGAACGTGGCTGCTCAAATATTTGGCCATCTGTACATACGATCTCCTCATGACCCACTTCAACATGAGCTGGCGAGAGGCCAGAATGTGCGAATGGAAACGTGAACAGCTCTTCCGAGTGTCCAAGTGTGGGATCATTAATGTCCGAGGACGTGTACTCAGCCTTGTGGTAGGAAGGAGGATCAGGTTCTGAAATGTGCGGTGCAGTATCACGGCTACTGACACTTGACCGTGTGGAAGACAGAGTGTTTGTGGTGGTGCCAATCTGACTGGAAGCATTATCCGCTATCCAACTAACAACCTGTTGACACTGGTCTTGGTTCAAGAGCGGTGTACTGCTGCGGTCCCCAAGAATTTGGGACAGGACGTGCGAGCGACTAGATGTGGCCCTTTGTTGTGGCAAAATTAGAGCTTGCCCACGACCTCGGCCTCTGCCTGCACCACCATCACGTCCACTTCCTTGTTCCTTGCCAACGCCCTTGCGCATTTTGCAATGCTGTGCTGACGTGTATTCACTAGACTTGGGCGTTATATCAAAGTTTGTGCAAATTGTGCACCTGTACGCTGCCACCGACAGGCACACACGTGCGGTTTTTAAATGCAAGCACGGACGCACTAAGATCCTAACAGGTTTTAGGAGCAAAAATTAATGATGAGAACTCTGACACTATCAGCCACTGCTGACTGACGTGTATTATACACTACACTTGTGCGTTATATAATAGTTTGGTAAAAACGCACACAAGTGCACCTGTACGCTGCCACCGACAGGCACACACATGCGGTTTTTAAATGCAAGCACGGACGCACTAAGAACCTAACAGGTTTTAGGAGCAAAAATTAATGACGAGAACTCTGACACTATCAGCCACTGCTGACTGACGTGTATTATACACTACACTTGTGCGTTATATAATAGTTTGGTAAAAACGCACACAAGTGCACCTGTACGCTGCCACCGACAGGCACACACGTGCGGTTTTTAAATGCAAGCACGGACGCACTAAGAACCTAACACAGGTTTTAGGAGCAAAAATTAATGACGAGAACTCTGACACTATCAGCCACTGCTGACTGACGTGTATTATACACTACACTTGTGCGTTATATAATAGTTTGGTAAAAACGCACACAAGTGCACCTGTACGCTGCCACCGACAGGCACACACGTGCGGTTTTTAAATGCAAGCACGGACGCACTAAGAACCTAACACAGGTTTTAGGAGCAAAAATTAATGACGAGAACTCTGACACTATCAGCCACTGCTGACTGACGTGTATTATACACTACACTTGTGCGTTATATAATAGTTTGGTAAAAACGCACACAAGTGCACCTGTACGCTGCCACCGACAGGCACACACGTGCGGTTTTTAAATGCAAGCACGGACGCACTAAGAACCTAACAGGTTTTAGGAGCGACAATTGCTGAGAAGTCTGACACTATCAGGACTGTTTTAGACTGTGTACACCAGCCCCAGATATGATGAAGGCTGGTATACGGTCACCACTAGGAATGGCTATATACCCTGCCTGCCTGCCTGCCTGCCTGCCTGTATACTGCTACAATAGTCCTGACAAGGACTCTTTTGGTCACTAGCCTGTATTCCAACCTGGCTATACCCTGCCTGTATACAGCAACAATAGTCCTGAGAAGGACTCTGCTACTGTACTCCGACCTGGCTATACCCTGCCTGCCTGTATACAACTAGAATAGTCCTGAGAAGGACTTTTGGTCACACTGTTTGCAGCCCTGCTACGGAAATAGCTATAAAGGGCCGCAAACCTTTCCCTGAAGCAGCGACCCTCTCCCTGCACTGACTGTCTGGATAGCTGTGAGCAGAGCACAGCGCGCCCGCCGGTATAAAGGCTCGGTCACGCTGTGCAGGCCGGCCAATCACTGCAATTCCACAACTAACAGGGCTGTGGCATTGCAGTGGTCTGCCAGCCAATCCCTGCATGAGGGCTGGCTCTCAAAAGAGCGCCAACATGCAGGGATGAAGACCACGAGTACAGCACGAGTATCGCGAGATTACTCGGTCCCCGTCGAGTAGACCGAGTACAGTGATACTCGTGCGAGTACCGAGTAGTAACAAGCATGCTTGCTCATCACTATTTATTAGTAAAATGGCTTACACTCCCCTTTTTTCCACTTTTTTCTTCACTACTTTTATAAAGAAATTTTTCCTTTCTTTATTCTTAATGCAATTTTATATAGCAACACCACCATTTTTTGCCACGAACATAATTTTTCTTGTCCGTCATCCCGTTCACCCTTACAGGGTTGTGGACAGATGCACTTGTCACTACACTTCTAAGACTCAATACAGGGTCTGGAGCTCAATGCTCCCTTTTTGTTTTTTTTTTCTTCTTTTTTTTCATTTTGTCCTTCTTCTTCTTTTTCTGATTTTTGTCTCAAAAAGCTGATGAAATTTGAAACACTATACCCCAGTGATTTTATAAATGTTTCTCAATATATCACTTGAGAACTTTTATGGCCGGTATTGTAACAGTTGACCATCCCGGCAGTATTTGAAATACAGCAGTCAGTCCTCTGACGTAGCTCCATATGTGTATATATAGAGGTTCTTCCTCCTTTGATTGCATACTGTTCTTTTTTTGCCCTGATGAAGGAGACAGTGATCTCTGAAACACATTGACCGGAAAAAAGAATAAAGAGATGAAATAATTAACATCAGTTTCCTTTGGTGACAGCGCGGCACGCACCCGATTTTCCTCCTATACGTTATTGCTCTTCTACTAGGGGCTGCGGCTGTCGCCATTTGTAACGTGCATTTAGGGGTTGTGACTGGCACAACCTTAATAGGTGAGTGCAACTACTATTAATTATTTGTTACCTTACCAGGTAAGACCCTAATTTGTGCGTCTGCTCCAGAGTTATTTCCCTGATTATTAATATCTGACAGGCAGTGATTGATCCTGCATTCTCACCTTCCTCTCTGTTGCACATTCTTATTGTTCCTATATGCTCTCTATTTCCATCAGACTTTTTTTGTCCTTCGGTGGGGCTCTAACATATGTGCACCATTTATTATTTATTTTTATGGATTCCTTTCTTTTTTCATGCTAGCGTTCATTATGCAGTAGTCATTCATGATATATCTTATATTTGTGAATCCATTAGGGCTCTATATGTCTGGTGCATCACATTGGGTCTTTTCAGTGCACAATAGGCACCTTTTTCTGTTATGCTCTGCTGCCACCTTATGGACATCCTATCAGTGATGCCAGAAAAAAATGGACATGTCTCCGTGCAGCAATCACGGACACGCGGGTACGCCGCACGGAGACACGTGCAGTGAAAAATCACTGATGTGTGAGCAGACCCATTCATTATAATGGATCTGCGTATCTCAGTGATTCTGTTATGTTTAAAAAAAAGCACAAACGTACCAGAATCACTGACGTGTGAAACAGGCCTTATAGTGTTTTGATTTATGTATGTATTATACAACTTCTGTGGATCTTGTATGAGTGACTTTTCTTCATTTTATTGGATTGTTTTAAAATATTGAAATAAAGTCACGCTTCCTATGCATCCTTTTGTATTCTGATTGGCTACTATAATACAGTTTTTAGGCACTGAGATCGATACCAGAGGCATGGTCTTCCGCTTACCAGAGGATAAGCTCAAAAGGCTAAGGGACATAATAGAAGGGTTTAGTGCTGTTAATAAGGTGGCATTAAGATAAATGAAATATATCTTCTCGGTCTTCTCGTTTTCTTGCTGAGTTGTGCCAATGGACAGAGTTTTTTCTAGACATTTGCTATTGGAAACTCAGGGAACCAAAGCTCCTGGATAGAGTTGAGCGCGGTTCGTGGTTCGTGGTTCTCCAGTTCTAGGCTCGAGTGATTTTGGGGCATGTTCTAGATCGAACTAGAACTCGAGCTTTTTGCAAAAGCTCGATAGTTCTAGAAACGTTCGAGAACGGTTCTAGCAGCCAAAAAACAGCTAAATCATAGCTTGGTTTCTGCTGTAATAGTGTAAGTCACTCTGTGAATCAAACTATTATCACATTTCAGTGTATAGTGTGCGTGAACAGCGCCTTCAGATCACTGCTGTTTCTATAATGGCGATCGCCATTTTTTTTTTTTTTTTTCTTGTCTTCCTTCCCTAAGTGCGCGCGTCTTGTGGGGCGGGCCAGCATGTCAGCCAATCACAGACACACACACAGCTAAGTTGACTTTGAGCCAGAGAAGCAACGGCATGTGTGATAGGATCTGCATGTCACATGTCCCTGCATTATAAAACCGGACATTTTCTTCACGGACGCCATTATCTGCCTTCTGCGTCTTTGGTGTCAGACATCACTGTCGCAGCTCCGTCCTCCTGAGTCCTATAGCCGATACAGCTGTATGCGCTGCATACACAGCGTTAGACAGCATAGGGAGAGCACTTTATAGCAGTCCTTTTAAGGGCTCAAACCGGCAGGGTCAGAGAGCCATAGGTGACAGGTCCTACAAACAGCAACAGCATCTGTGTAGCCAAGGTCAGGGATTTCCTCCCTGCATTTCACCATTAGGAGGGAATAGAAAGGCAGGCTTCCATTCCTCTACCCAGAGCACCACAATCCTGCCACTGTACCCTCCTGTCCTCTGCACACTCCAACTCATTATAACTAAGCCATTATACTAGCAAACACTCAGTGTACCTAGTGGCATCCTATCTGTGGCTATTGGACTTTGCTATAGTCCCACTAGTGCAAAGACATTTGCAGAGCACGTCTGCCTGCATTGCACACTCCAACTTTTTTAAACTAAGCAATTTTACTAGCAAACACTCAGTGTACCTAGTGGCATCCTATACGTGGCTATTGGACTTTGCTATAGTCCCACTAGTGCCAAGACATTTGCAGAGCGCATCTGCCTGCGTTGCACACTCCAACTAATTATAAGTAAGCCATTATACTAGCAAACACTCAGTGTACCTAGTGGCATCCTATACGTGGCTATTGGACCTTGCTATAGTCCCACAAGTGCCAAGACATTTGCAGAGCGCATCTGCCTGCGTTGCACACTCCAACTAATTATAAGTAAGCCATTATACTAGCAAACACTCAGTGTACCTAGTGGCATCCTATACGTGGCTATTGGACTTTGCTATAGTCCCACTAGTGCCAAGACATTTGCAGAGCGCATCTGCCTGCGTTGCACACTCCAACTAATTATAAGTAAGCCATTATACTAGCAAACACTCAGTGTACCTAGTGGCATCCTATACGTGGCTATTGGACCTTGCTATAGTCCCACTAGTGCCAAGACATTTGCAGAGCGCATCTGCCTGCGTTGCACACTCCAACTAATTATAAGTAAGCCATTATACTAGCAAACACTCAGTGTACCTAGTGGCATCCTATCTGTGGCTATTGGACTTTGCTATAGTCCCACTAGTGCCAAGACATTTGCAGAGCGCATCTGCCTGCGTTGCACAAACCAACTAATTATAAGTAAGCCATTATACTAGCAAACACTCAGTGTACCTAGTGGCATCCTATACGTGGCTATTGGACTTTGCTATAGTCCCACTAGTGCCAAGACATTTGCAGAGCGCATCTGCCTGCGTTGCACACTCCAACTAATTATAAGTAAGCCATTATACTAGCAAACACTCAGTGTACCTAGTGGCATCCTATACGTGGCTATTGGACTTTGCTATAGTCCCACTAGTGCCAAGACATTTGCAGAGCGCATCTGCCTGCGTTGCACACTCCAACTAATTTTAACTTAGCCATTATACTAGCAAACACTCAGTGTACCTAGTGGCATCCTATACGTGGCTATTGGACTTTGCTATAGTCCCACTAGTGCCAAGACATTTGCAGAGCGCATCTGCCTGCGTTGCACACTCCAACTAATTATAAGTAAGCCATTATACTAGCAAACACTCAGTGTACCTAGTGGCATCCTATACGTGGCTATTGGACTTTGCTATAGTCCCACTAGTGCCAAGACATTTGCAGAGCGCATCTGCCTGCGTTGCACACTCCAACTAATTTTAACTTAGCCATTATACTAGCAAACACTCAGTGTACCTAGTGGCATCCTATACGTGGCTATTGGACTTTGCTATAGTCCCACTAGTGCCAAGACATTTGCAGAGCGCATCTGCCTGCGTTGCACACTCCAACTCATTATAACTAAGTTGCATTGTCAGGGATATTTATTCTTTATTATTCTGCTGTTAATAAAGCTAGACCACCACTGCAATCTTCACCACCTCTCAATTTTTACTACCACATTTTCAGTCCACAATCTTGTCGCAATCAACATGAGTGGCAAAATGACAGATGCTGGTGGAAAGGGGAAGAGGCGTGGTGGAAAAGGCAAAAAAGGTTTTGTCTGTGGGGAAAGTGGCAAAGCTCCATTATCATCTGCTGAAGATAGACCATCTACCAGCAAAAGTAAGATGTCTACTACTTACCGTGGACAATCCGATGTGCTCCCTTTTTTACGGACACGAACAACAGGAAGAAAGGTAGATGATGGGCAAAAAAGGAAAATGCTTGAATGGATCTCAAGTGGTCCAACAAGTGCCCTCTCAGCCACTTCAAGTACCGCATCCAAAAAACACCAGTCCTCTGAGTTGTCATCCCAATCACACTTGATTTCTCCCAGCTCTGAAGTCTCCATCAGCCCTGCACAGTATGGTGGAACTGAGATGGCTGAGTCTGCAGAGCTGTTCAGTCACACTATAGCCTGGGAATCAGAGGTCTGCTCCCAAGCTACAGTGAGTACAGAACAGGAAATGGTCTGCAGTGATGCCCAGAACCTTTGTGACTCTGATTCAGGCCATGAGGACCAAGTTTCTGAGCATAATGTTGACCCTTTGTCACAAACTGTAACACCTGTGGTTATAGACAATGAGGAACATACTGATAAAGATGAGACGCAGATACCCGATTGGGATGACAACTTAAATATTCGGTCAGGGCAAGAAGAGGCTCGGTCTGAGGGGGAGGGGAGTGCAAACACAACAATTGATGATGAAGTTCTAGATCCCACCTACTGTCAACCCCCAGTCAGGCACTCGAGGAGGTCAACAGAGGCGGTGGAGGAGGATGCAACCGACGACGAAGTTACCTTGCGCCTTCCTGGACAGAGTCGGAGCACTGGTAGCACGTCTACAACTGCATCCTCAGCCACCACTCTGCCTATGAGCATTATTCGGGGTGGATCAACAGGTCGCATGGCCTCTAAGCCTTGCCTAGCCTGGTCCTTTTTTGACATAGAAAAAGATCGCCCAAATCATGTGATATGTAAAATTTGTCATGATTCTCTTAGTAGAGGTCAAAACCTCAGCAGTTTGACAACTTCTTCCATGAATCGTCACATCAACAGTCCGGAACCGATGGAGCGAGAGGACGGGTCACCACAGGGATCAGAGATGGTACGGACTGACGGGATGGCAGATAGTCAGCGTTCGGGGTTCGGGAATCGGCAGGACCGGATGGCGAGGCAGGAGCGGCTCTAGAAGAGAGATAGGTAAGTATATCACAGAGACACAAGGAGACCTGACTCCTAGCTTAGGAAACACGAAGAACAGGCCCCGCCCACTTGTGCGTGATTCCTTCTGCGCAGTGAGAACGCTGGTGGCCTGACCAGGCAGGCTTGGGGCGGAGGTGGAGGACCCAGATGAGGTGGAGGATGCAGAAGCTGTGGCGGAACTTGGACAGACAGAGGATTGACACACAAGTCGTGGGGACGGCAAGACTTGTGCAGCAGACCCTTCACCATCTATCACCATAGTTACCCAGTGCCCAGTCAGCGACATGTAACGTCCCTGTCCATGCTTACTGGTCCAAGTATCGGTGGTGAAATGCACCCGTTCACACACAGAGTTTCTCAAGGAAGCGGTGATGTTGTGTGCGACATGCTGGTGTAGCGCGGGCACACCTTTCTTAGAGAAGTAGTGGCGACTAGGCATCTGGTACTGGGGCACAGCGACAGACATAAGGTCTCTAAAATCCTGTGTGTCCACTAGGCGGAAAGGCAGCATTTCGGTAGCCAACAGCTTACAGAGGGATAGAGTCAACCTCTTAGCTTTGTCATGGGTCGGAGGAAGTGGCCTTTTATTTGACCACATCTGAGGGACAGAGATCTGGCTGCTGTGTGTAGACGGTGTTGAGTAGGGTGTCCCTGGAAAAATGCAGGTTTGTGAGGAAAGTGCAGGCGGAGACATGATGTTGCCTTCATCCAACGTTGGTGCTATCGATGTCTGAGAGAGCTGTACACACTCACTTGTTTCCCCTTCCAAACCAACTGACGACCTTACAAGCAAACTGCCTGTTGCGGTTACAGTGGTGGAAGTTTGGCGTGGAAAAACAGGTGTGACAGCTGTCCCCACAGTCCTAGAAGATGAAGAGCGCGCGGATGCACTGGAAGGGGCGGGCGGTGGATGGTTCGCTCTTGCAGCATTGCAGCACAGTGAGCTTCCCACCGGGACCTATGATATTTATTCATGTGACGATTCATGGAAGAAGTTGTCAAACTGCTGAGGTTTTGACCTCTACTAAGAGAATCATGACAAATTTTACATATCACATGATTTGGGCGATCTTTTTCTATGTCAAAAAAGGACCAGGCTAGGCAAGGCTTAGAGGCCATGCGACCTGTTGATCCACCCCGAATAATGCTCATAGGCAGAGTGGTGGCTGAGGATGCAGTTGTAGACGTGCTACCAGTGCTCTGACTCTGTCCAGGAAGGCGCAAGGTAACTTCGTCGTCGGTTGCATCCTCCTCCACCGCCTCTGTTGACCTCCTCGAGTGCCTGACTGGGGGTTGACAGTAGGTGGGATCTAGAACTTCATCATCAATTGTTGTGTTTTCACTCCCCTTCCCCTCAGACCGAGCCTCTTCTTGCCCTGACCGAATATTTAAGTTGTCATCCCAATCGGGTATCTGCGTCTCATCTTCATCAGTATGTTCCTCATTGTCTATAACCACAGGTGTTACAGTTTGTGACAAAGGGTCAACATTATGCTCAGAAACTTGGTCCTCACGGCCTGAATCAGAGTCACAAAGGTTCTGGGCATCACTGCAGACCATTTCCTGTTCTGTACTCACTGTAGCTTGGGAGCAGACCTCTGATTCCCAGGCTATAGTGTGACTGAACAGCTCTGCAGACTCAGCCATCTCAGTTCCACCATACTGTGCAGGGCTGATGGAGACTTCAGAGCTGGGAGAAATCAAGTGTGATTGGGATGACAACTCAGAGGACTGGTGTTTTTTGGATGCGGTACTTGAAGTGGCTGAGAGGGCACTTGTTGGACCACTTGAGATCCATTCAAGCATTTTCCTTTTTTGCCCATTATCTACCTTTCTTCCTGTTGTTCATGTCCGTAAAAAAGGGAGCACATCGGATTGTCCACGGTAAGTAGTAGACATCTTACTTTTGCTGGTAGATGGTCTATCTTCAGCAGATGATAATGGAGCTTTGCCACTTTCCCCACAGACAAAACCTTTTTTGCCTTTTCCACCACGCCTCTTCCCCTTTCCACCAGCATCTGTCATTTTGCCACTCATGTTGATTGCGACAAGATTGTGGACTGAAAATGTGGTAGTAAAAATTGAGAGGTGGTGAAGATTGCAGTGGTGGTCTAGCTTTATTAACAGCAGAATAATAAAGAATAAATATCCCTGACAATGCAACTTAGTTATAATGAGTTGGAGTGTGCAACGCAGGCAGATGCGCTCTGCAAATGTCTTGGCACTAGTGGGACTATAGCAAAGTCCAATAGCCACGTATAGGATGCCACTAGGTACACTGAGTGTTTGCTAGTATAATGGCTAAGTTAAAATTAGTTGGAGTGTGCAACGCAGGCAGATGCGCTCTGCAAATGTCTTGGCACTAGTGGGACTATAGCAAAGTCCAATAGCCACGTATAGGATGCCACTAGGTACACTGAGTGTTTGCTAGTATAATGGCTAAGTTAAAATTAGTTGGAGTGTGCAACGCAGGCAGATGCGCTCTGCAAATGTCTTGGCACTAGTGGGACTATAGCAAGGTCCAATAGCCACGTATAGGATGCCACTAGGTACACTGAGTGTTTGCTAGTATAATGGCTTACTTATAATTAGTTGGAGTGTGCAACGCAGGCAGATGCGCTCTGCAAATGTCTTGGCACTAGTGGGACTATAGCAAAGTCCAATAGCCACGTATAGGATGCCACTGGGTACACTGAGTGTTTGCTAGTATAATGGCTTACTTATAATTAGTTGGAGTGTGCAACGCAGGCAGATGCGCTCTGCAAATGTCTTGGCACTAGTGGGACTATAGCAAGGTCCAATAGCCACGTATAGGATGCCACTAGGTACACTGAGTGTTTGCCAGTATAATGGCTTACTTATAATTAGTTGGAGTGTGCAACGCAGGCAGATGCGCTCTGCAAATGTCTTGGCACTAGTGGGACTATAGCAAAGTCCAATAGCCACGTATAGGATGCCACTAGGTACACTGAGTGTTTGCTAGTATAATGGCTAAGTTAAAATTAGTTGGAGTGTGCAACGCAGGCAGATGCGCTCTGCAAATGTCTTGGCACTAGTGGGACTATAGCAAAGTCCAATAGCCACGTATAGGATGCCACTAGGTACACTGAGTGTTTGCTAGTAAAATTGCTTAGTTTAAAAAAGTTGGAGTGTGCAATGCAGGCAGACGTGCTCTGCAAATGTCTTTGCACTAGTGGGACTATAGCAAAGTCCAATAGCCACAGATAGGATGCCACTAGGTACACTGAGTTTTTGCTAGTATAATGGCTTACTTATAATTAGTTGGAGTGTGCAACGCAGGCAGATGCGCTCTGCAAATGTCTTGGCACTAGTGGGACTATAGCAAGGTCCAATAGCCACGTATAGGATGCCACTAGGTACACTGAGTGTTTGCTAGTATAATGGCTTACTTATAATTAGTTGGAATGTGCAACGCAGGCAGATGCGCTCTGCAAATGTCTTGGCACTAGTGGGACTATAGCAAGGTCCAATAGCCACGTATAGGATGCCACTAGGTACACTGAGTGTTTGCTAGTATAATGGCTTACTTATAATTAGTTGGAGTGTGCAACGCAGGCAGATGCGCTCTGCAAATGTCTTGGCACTAGTGGGACTATAGCAAAGTCCAATAGCCACAGATAGGAAGCCACTAGGTACACTGAGTGTTTGCTAGTATAATGGCTTACTTATAATTAGTTGGAGTGTGCAACGCAGGCAGATGCGCTCTGCAAATGTCTTGGCACTAGTGGGACTATAGCAAGGTCCAATAGCCACGTATAGGATGCCACTAGGTACACTGAGTGTTTGCTAGTATAATGGCTTACTTATAATTAGTTGGAGTGTGCAACGCAGGCAGATGCGCTCTGCAAATGTCTTGGCACTAGTGGGACTATAGCAAGGTCCAATAGCCACGTATAGGATGCCACTAGGTACACTGAGTGTTTGCTAGTATAATGGCTTACTTATAATTAGTTGGAGTGTGCAACGCAGGCAGATGCGCTCTGCAAATGTCTTGGCACTAGTGGGACTATAGCAAAGTCCAATAGCCACAGATAGGATGCCACTAGGTACACTGAGTGTTTGCTAGTATAATGGCTTACTTATAATTAGTTGGAGTGTGCAACGCAGGCAGATGCGCTCTGCAAATGTCTTGGCACTAGTGGGACTATAGCAAAGTCCAATAGCCACGTATAGGATGCCACTAGGTACACTGAGTGTTTGCTAGTAAAATTGCTTAGTTTAAAAAAGTTGGAGTGTGCAATGCAGGCAGACGTGCTCTGCAAATGTCTTTGCACTAGTGGGACTATAGCAAAGTCCAATAGCCACAGATAGGATGCCACTAGGTACACTGAGTGTTTGCTAGTATAATGGCTTACTTATAATTAGTTGGAGTGTGCAACGCAGGCAGATGCGCTCTGCAAATGTCTTGGCACTAGTGGGACTATAGCAAAGTCCAATAGCCACGTATAGGATGCCACTAGGTACACTGAGTGTTTGCTAGTAAAATTGCTTAGTTTAAAAAAGTTGGAGTGTGCAATGCAGGCAGACGTGCTCTGCAAATGTCTTTGCACTAGTGGGACTATAGCAAAGTCCAATAGCCACAGATAGGATGCCACTAGGTACACTGAGTGTTTGCTAGTATAATGGCTTACTTATAATTAGTTGGAGTGTGCAACGCAGGCAGATGCGCTCTGCAAATGTCTTGGCACTAGTGGGACTATAGCAAAGTCCAATAGCCACGTATAGGATGCCACTAGGTACACTGAGTGTTTGCTAGTATAATGGCTAAGTTAAATTTAGTTGGAGTGTGCAACGCAGGCAGATGCGCTCTGCAAATGTCTTGGCACTAGTGGGACTATAGCAAAGTCCAATAGCCACGTATAGGATGCCACTAGGTACACTGAGTGTTTGCTAGTAAAATTGCTTAGTTTAAAAAAGTTGGAGTGTGCAATGCAGGCAGACGTGCTCTGCAAATGTCTTTGCACTAGTGGGACTATAGCAAAGTCCAATAGCCACAGATAGGATGCCACTAGGTACACTGAGTGTTTGCTAGTATAATGGCTTAGTTATAATGAGTTGGAGTGTGCAGAGGACAGGAGGGTACAGTGGCAGGATTGTGGTGCTCTGGGTAGAGGAATGGAAGCCTGCCTTTCTATTCCCTCCTAATGGTGAAATGCAGGGAGGAAATCCCTGACCTTGGCTACACAGATGCTGTTGCTGTTTGCAGGACCTGTCACCTATGGCTCTCTGACCCTGCCGGTTTGAGCCCTTAAAAGGACTGCTATAAAGTGTTCTCCCTATGCTGTCTAACGCTGTGTATGCAGCGCATACAGCTGTATCGGCTATAGGACTCAGGAGGACGGAGCTGCGACAGTGATGTCTGACACCAAAGACGCAGAAGGCAGATAATGGCGTCCGTGAAGAAAATGTCCGGTTTTATAATGCAGGGACATGTGACATGCAGATCCTATCACACATGCCGTTGCTTCTCTGGCTCAAAGTCAACTTAGCTGTGTGTGTGTCTGTGATTGGCTGACATGCTGGCCCGCCCCACAAGACGCGCGCACTTAGGGAAGGAAGACAAGAAAAAAAAAAAAAAAAATGGCGATCGCCATTATAGAAACAGCAGTGATCTGAAGGCGCTGTTCACGCACACTATACACTGAAATGTGATAATAGTTTGATTCACAGAGTGACTTACACTATTACAGCAGAAACCAAGCTATGATTTAGCTGTTTTTGGCTGCTAGAACCGTTCTCGAACGTTTCTAGAACTATCGAGCTTTTGCAAAAAGCTCGAGTTCTAGTTCGATCTAGAACATGCCCCAAAATCACTCGAGCCTAGAACTGGAGAACCACGAACCACGAACCGCGCTCAACTCTATCCAGGAGCTTTGGTTCCCTGAGTTTCCAATAGCAAATGTCTAGAAAAAACTCTGTCCATTGGCACAACTCAGCAAGAAAACGAGAAGACCGAGAAGATATATTTCATTTATCTTAATGCCACCTTATTAACAGCACTAAACCCTTCTATTATGTCCCTTAGCCTTTTGAGCTTATCCTCTGGTAAGCGGAAGACCATGCCTCTGGTATCGATCTCAGTGCCTAAAAACTGTATTATAGTAGCCAATCAGAATACAAAAGGATGCATAGGAAGCGTGACTTTATTTCAATATTTTAAAACAATCCAATAAAATGAAGAAAAGTCACTCATACAAGATCCACAGAAGTTGTATAATACATACATAAATCAAAACACTATAAGGCCTGTTTCACACGTCAGTGATTCTGGTACGTTTGTGCTTTTTTTTAAACATAACAGAATCACTGAGATACGCAGATCCATTATAATGAATGGGTCTGCTCACACATCAGTGATTTTTCACTGCACGTGTCTCCGTGCGGCGTACCCGCGTGTCCGTGATTGCTGCACGGAGACATGTCCATTTTTTTCTGGCATCACTGATAGGATGTCCATAAGGTGGCAGCAGAGCATAACAGAAAAAGGTGCCTATTGTGCACTGAAAAGACCCAATGTGATGCACCAGACATATAGAGCCCTAATGGATTCACAAATATAAGATATATCATGAATGACTACTGCATAATGAACGCTAGCATGAAAAAAGAAAGGAATCCATAAAAATAAATAATAAATGGTGCACATATGTTAGAGCCCCACCGAAGGACAAAAAAAGTCTGATGGAAATAGAGAGCATATAGGAACAATAAGAATGTGCAACAGAGAGGAAGGTGAGAATGCAGGATCACTGCCTGTCAGATATTAATAATCAGGGAAATAACTCTGGAGCAGACGCACAAATTAGGGTCTTACCTGGTAAGGTAACAAATAATTAATAGTAGTTGCACTCACCTATTAAGGTTGTGCCAGTCACAACCCCTAAATGCACGTTACAAATGGCGACAGCCGCAGCCCCTAGTAGAAGATCAATAACGTATAGGAGGAAAATCGGGTGCGTGCCGCGCTGTCACCAAAGGAAACTGATGTTAATTATTTCATCTCTTTATTCTTTTTTCCGGTCAATGTGTTTCAGAGATCACTTCATCAGGGCAAAAAAAGAACAGTATGCAATCAAAGGAGGAAGAACCTCTATATATACACATATGGAGCTACGTCAGAGGACTGACTGCTGTATTTCAAATACTGCCGGGATGGTCAACTGTTACAATACCGGCCATAAAAGTTCTCAAGTGATATATTGAGAAACATTTATAAAATCACTGGGGTATAGTGTTTCAAATTTCATCAGCTTTTTGAGACAAAAATCAGAAAAAGAAGAAGAAGAAGGACAAAATGAAAAAAAGAAAAAAAAGAAGAAAAAAAAAACAAAAAGGGAGCATTGAGCTCCAGACCCTGTATTGAGTCTTAGAAGTGTAGTGACAAGTGCATCTGTCCACAACCCTGTAAGGGTGAACGGGATGACGGACAAGAAAAATTATGTTCGTGGCAAAAAATGGTGGTGTTGCTATATAAAATTGCATTAAGAATAAAGAAAGGAAAAATTTCTTTATAAAAGTAGTGAAGAAAAAAGTTGAAAAAAGGGGAGTGTAAGCCATTTTACTAATAAATAGTGATGAGCGAGCATGCTTGTTACTACTCGGTACTCGCACGAGTATCACTGTACTCGGTCTACTCGACGGGGACCGAGTAATCTCGCGATACTCGTGCTGTACTCGTGGTCTTCATCCCTGCATGTTGGCGCTCTTTTGAGAGCCAGCCCTCATGCAGGGATTGGCTGGCAGACCACTGCAATGCCACAGCTCTGTTAGTTGTGGAATTGCAGTGATTGGCCGGCCTGCACAGCGTGACCGAGCCTTTATACCGGCGGGCGCGCTGTGCTCTGCTCACAGCTATCCAGACAGTCAGTGCAGGGAGAGGGTCGCTGCTTCAGGGAAAGGTTTGCGGCCCTTTATAGCTATTTCCGTAGCAGGGCTGCAAACAGTGTGACCAAAAGTCCTTCTCAGGACTATTCTAGTTGTATACAGGCAGGCAGGGTATAGCCAGGTCGGAGTACAGTAGCAGAGTCCTTCTCAGGACTATTGTTGCTGTATACAGGCAGGGTATAGCCAGGTTGGAATACAGGCTAGTGACCAAAAGAGTCCTTGTCAGGACTATTGTAGCAGTATACAGGCAGGCAGGCAGGCAGGCAGGGTATATAGCCATTCCTAGCGGTGACCGTATACCAGCCTTCATCATATCTGGGGCTGGTGTACACAGTCTAAAACAGTCCTGATAGTGTCAGACTTCTCAGCAATTGTCGCTCCTAAAACCTGTTAGGTTCTTAGTGCGTCCGTGCTTGCATTTAAAAACCGCACGTGTGTGCCTGTCGGTGGCAGCGTACAGGTGCACTTGTGTGCGTTTTTACCAAACTATTATATAACGCACAAGTGTAGTGTATAATACACGTCAGTCAGCAGTGGCTGATAGTGTCAGAGTTCTCGTCATTAATTTTTGCTCCTAAAACCTGTGTTAGGTTCTTAGTGCGTCCGTGCTTGCATTTAAAAACCGCACGTGTGTGCCTGTCGGTGGCAGCGTACAGGTGCACTTGTGTGCGTTTTTACCAAACTATTATATAACGCACAAGTGTAGTGTATAATACACGTCAGTCAGCAGTGGCTGATAGTGTCAGAGTTCTCGTCATTAATTTTTGCTCCTAAAACCTGTGTTAGGTTCTTAGTGCGTCCGTGCTTGCATTTAAAAACCGCACGTGTGTGCCTGTCGGTGGCAGCGTACAGGTGCACTTGTGTGCGTTTTTACCAAACTATTATATAACGCACAAGTGTAGTGTATAATACACGTCAGTCAGCAGTGGCTGATAGTGTCAGAGTTCTCGTCATTAATTTTTGCTCCTAAAACCTGTGTTAGGTTCTTAGTGCGTCCGTGCTTGCATTTAAAAACCGCATGTGTGTGCCTGTCGGTGGCAGCGTACAGGTGCACTTGTGTGCGTTTTTACCAAACTATTATATAACGCACAAGTGTAGTGTATAATACACGTCAGTCAGCAGTGGCTGATAGTGTCAGAGTTCTCGTCATTAATTTTTGCTCCTAAAACCTGTTAGGTTCTTAGTGCGTCCGTGCTTGCATTTAAAAACCGCACGTGTGTGCCTGTCGGTGGCAGCGTACAGGTGCACAATTTGCACAAACTTTGATATAACGCCCAAGTCTAGTGAATACACGTCAGCACAGCATTGCAAAATGCGCAAGGGCGTTGGCAAGGAACAAGGAAGTGGACGTGATGGTGGTGCAGGCAGAGGCCGAGGTCGTGGGCAAGCTCTAATTTTGCCACAACAAAGGGCCACATCTAGTCGCTCGCACGTCCTGTCCCAAATTCTTGGGGACCGCAGCAGTACACCGCTCTTGAACCAAGACCAGTGTCAACAGGTTGTTAGTTGGATAGCGGATAATGCTTCCAGTCAGATTGGCACCACCACAAACACTCTGTCTTCCACACGGTCAAGTGTCAGTAGCCGTGATACTGCACCGCACATTTCAGAACCTGATCCTCCTTCCTACCACAAGGCTGAGTACACGTCCTCGGACATTAATGATCCCACACTTGGACACTCGGAAGAGCTGTTCACGTTTCCATTCGCACATTCTGGCCTCTCGCCAGCTCATGTTGAAGTGGGTCATGAGGAGATCGTATGTACAGATGGCCAAATATTTGAGCAGCCACGTTCTCACGAAGTTGGCAACGTGTCTCAACAAGGGGTGGACGATGATGAGACACAATTGTCAGGAAGTCAGGAGGAGGAGCAGGGTGCGGAAGAGGAAGACGACGTGGTGGATGATCCAGTAACTGACCCAACCTGGCAGGAGGATATGCAGAGCGAGGACAGCAGTGCACAGGGGGAGGGAGGCGTAGCATCCCAACAGGCAGTAAGAAGCAGGGTGGTGGCTCCAGGCAGAAGTCAGGCAACCGTTCCCCGGAACAACAACACGACACAAGGTGCCTGTACAAATGTTAGGTCTTCCCGAGTCTGGCAGTTTTTTAAGTTGGATCCAGATGATTCTAAAAAGGCCATTTGCAACACCTGCCGTGCCAGCATCAGCAGGGGTACCAAAACTAGCAGCCTGACCACCACCAGCATGATCAGGCACATGTCAGCCAAGCACCCGACTTTGTGGGAAGTACAACAGAGTCGAGGAGCAGTGCTTGCTAATGTCACTGCTACGTCTTCGCTGGTTGTGCATGCGAGCCAATCCCCTGTCCATGCTGCCTGCGAACAAGCCTCCTCCGGTCCTGCACCTGCAGTTGCCTACTCAGAAATAACACCATCATCAAGCACGTCCTTGTCCCAGCGCAGCGTTCAGTTATCCATTCAGCAAACCTTTGAACGCAGGCGCAAATACACTGCCAACACCCCACATGCCACAGTTCTAAATGCTAACATTTCGCGACTGCTTGCGCTGGAAATGTTGCCTTTTAGGCTGGTGGAGACAGAAGCATTCCGCGACCTGATGGCGGCAGCTGTCCCACGTTACTCGGTCCCCAGCCGCCACTATTTCTCCCGGTGTGCCGTCCCCGCGTTGCATAACCACGTGTCACAAAACATCACACGTGCCCTGAACAACGCTGTTTCACCCAAAGTCCACCTAACCACAGACACGTGGACAAGTGCTTGTGGGCAAGGCCGCTACATCTCGTTGACGGCACACTGGGTTAATATTGTGGAAGCTGGGACCCAGTCTGAGCGAGGGATGGAACACGTCCTTCCCACACCAAGGTTTGCAGGCCCTACCTCAGTCAGTGTTTCACCCACACTCTACAGCTCCGGAATGTCATGCTCTTCAGCCTCCTCCTCCTCCTGCGCATCCTCATCCACTGTACCCTCCACACCAGTCCCAAGCTGGAAGCACTGCAGCACTGCCTCGGCGAAGCGGCAACAGGCTGTGCTGAAGCTAATCTGCATAGGTGACAAACCCCACAATGCAGAAGAGCTGTGGACAGCTCTGAAACAGCAGGCAGATCACTGGCTCACACCTCTGAACCTAAAGCCAGGAAAGGTCGTGTGTGACAATGGCCGGAACCTGGTGGCGGCTTTGAGGCGAGGCCAGCTGACACATGTTCCATGCGTGGCCCATGTGCTCAACCTCGTGGTTCAGCGGTTTCTAAAGTCATACCCAGAGCTGTCTGATCTGCTGGTAAAAGTTCGCCGCCTGTCTGCACATTTTCGAAAGTCACCTACTGCTTCAGCCGGCCTTGCCGGCTTTCAGCGCAGTTTGCATCTTCCGGCTCACAGACTGGTGTGTGATGTCCCCACGCGTTGGAATTCAACTCTGCACATGTTGGTCAGGATATGTGAGCAGAAGAGGGCAGTTGTTGAGTACCTGCATCACCTAAGCCGTCGGGAAATGGGTCAAACTCCACACATAACACCTGAGGAGTGGAGATGGATGTCCGACCTATGTACCATCCTCCAAAACTTTGAGGACTCCACCAAGATGGTGAGTGGTGATGACGCCATTATTAGCGTCACCATACCGCTACTCTGCCTTCTAAAACGGTCTCTGCTCAAAACCAAACTTGATGCATTGCAGGCGGAGCGCGATGAGTTGCAGCAAGAAACAGTAGTGGGTGTGGGTGATAACACACAGCCCAGCCTCGTCTCATCACAACGTGCAGTGGAGGACTATGACGAGGAGGAGGATGAAGACATGGAGCAAATCTCCGGCCAAATTGAGGATATGACATGCACACCAGTCATATCCTCGGTTCAGCGTGGCTGGCCAGAGGACAGGGTAGATGAGGAGGAGGAGGAGGAGGAGGAGGAGGACAGCATGTTCAGTCAACGTGTTGGTCAGGCTACTGAAGTCCTGGCTGTTAAGAGTCTGGCGCACATGGCTGACTTTATGGTAAGCTGCCTGTCTCGTGACCCTCGCGTTAAGAACATCTTGGCCGACAATCATTACTGGTTGGTAACACTGTTAGACCCACGCTACAAGGAGAACTTTATGTCTCTTATTCCCGAGGCGGAGAGGTCAACCAAAATGCAGCAGTTCCGGAAGGCCATAGTCACGGAAGTAGGCAAAGCATTCCCCTCACAAAACGCTAGCGGCATAGGTCAGGAATCAGTGGACAACCAAGGCGTACAGCCGAGAGAGGCACAAGTCCAATCCGCCAGAGGTAGGGGAACAGTCTTTAAGATGTGGGACAGTTTTCTCAGCCCCTCACGTACCACAGCCCCTGAGGTGCGGGGTAGTGCCACAAGAAATCCTAAGTTTGCCCAGATGCTCAAGGAGTACCTTGCAGATCGAACAACTGTACTCCGACATTCCTCTGTGCCTTACAATTATTGGGTATCCAAGGTGGACACGTGGCATAAATTGGCTCTCTACGCCTTGGAAGTCCTGGCCTGCCCTGCCGCTAGCGTTTTGTCAGAGCGTGTTTTTAGTGCCGCAGGTGGAATCATTACAGATAAACGCACCCGCCTGTCAACTGAAAATGCTGACAGGCTGACTCTGATCAAGATGAACAAGGGTTGGATTGGGCCAGACTTCACCACACCACCAGCAAATGAGAGCGGAATTTAAAGTTTGTAACGGGAATTTGCCATGTACCTCCAGTCACCCATGGGTACACACTTCTGGACTTTGGATAATCGCTGGACTGCTCCTCCTTCTCCTCATGCGCCACCATGATGACCGTTACAAGAGTTAGGCCTTTGTTTCAGGTATACCCCCAGTGGTAAATTTTTTCGCCCATTCTTTGCAGAATGGACATTACAACGACAGGAGACCCGCTCCTTTGCAATGGGAACAATGTTTTGAGGCCCTCATGCACGTCTCTATGCAGGGACAACGTGGAGCCTCCCAATTTTTGGCTGCCCTGCCAAAGGGCTATACTATAATACACCCACTTCCTGACAATGGACACTTAATGTTTTGAGGCCCTCATGCACGTCTCTATCCAGGGACAACGTGGAGCCTCCCAATTTTTGGCTGCCCTGCCAAAGGGCTATACTACAAAAGACCCACTTCCTGACAATGGACACTTAATGTTTTGAGGCCCTCATGCACGTCTCTATCCAGGGACAACGTGGAGCCTCCCAATTTTTGGCTGCCCTGCCTAAGGGCTATACTATAATACACCCACTTCCTGACAATGGACACTTAATGTTTTGAGGCCCTCATGCACGTCTCTATCCAGGGACAACGTGGAGCCTCCCAATTTTTGGCTGCCCTGCCAAAGGGCTATACTACAAAAGACCCACTTCCTGACAATGGACACTTAATGTTTTGAGGCCCTCATGCACGTCTCTATCCAGGGACAACGTGGAGCCTCCCAATTTTTGGCTGCCCTGCCAAAGGGCTATACTACAAAAGACCCACTTCCTGACAATGGACACTTAATGTTTTGAGGCCCTCATGCACGTCTCTATCCAGGGACAACGTGGAGCCTCCCAATTTTTGGCTGCCCTGCCTAAGGGCTATACTATAATACACCCACTTCCTGACAATGGACACTTAATGTTTTGAGGCCCTCATGCACGTCTCTATCTAGGGACAACGTGGAGCCTCCCAATTTTTGGCTGCCCTGCCAAAGAGCTATACTATAATACACCCACTTCCTGACAATGGACACTTAATGTTTTGAGGCCCTCATGCACGTCTCTATCCAGGGACAACGTGGAGCCTCCCAATTTTTGGCTGCCCTGCCAAAGGGCTATACTACAAAAGACCCACTTCCTTCCAATGGGCACTTCAGGTTTACAGGCCCTCATGCACGTCTCTATCCAGGGACAACGTGGAGCCTCCCAATTTTTGGCTGCCCTGCCTAAGGGCTATACTATAATACACCCACTTCCTGACAATGGACACTTAATGTTTTGAGGCCCTCATGCATGTCTCTATCCAGGGACAACGTGGAGCCTCCCAATTTTTGGCTGCCCTGCCAAAGGGCTATACTACAAAAGACCCACTTCCTTCCAATGGGCACTTCAGGTTTACAAGCCCTCATGCACGTCTCTATCCAGGGACAACGTGGAGCCTCCCAATTTTTGGCTGCCCTGCCAAAGGGCTATACTACAAAAGACCCACTTCCTTCCAATGGGCACTTCAGGTTTACAGGCCCTCATGCACGTCTCTATCCAGGGACAACGTGGAGCCTCCCAATTTTTGGCTGCCCTGCCTAAGGGCTATACTATAATACACCCACTTCCTGACACTGGACACTTAATGTTTTGAGGCCCTCATGCACGTCTCTATCCAGGGACAACGTGGAGCCTCCCAATTTTTGGCTGCCCTGCCTAAGGGCTATACTACAATAGACCCACTTCCTTACAATGGGCACTTCAGGTTTACAGGCCATCATGCACGTCTGTATGCAGGGGCATTGGTGAACCTCACAATTTTGGACTGCCCTGGCAAAGGAAAATACTACAAAGACTCAGTTCCTCAAAATGGGCACATTAGACTCAAAGGCCTTTATGTACGTCTCTTCTCAGGGACATCGGAGTGCCACACAATGTTTTACGTAAAATCTTTCATGTATTGATCTCAAAAAGTAACATACATTAGCTCTATCTCACTATTGGGTATGTGCCCTTAACATTTCCGCTATGAAAAATCATTTTGGTGTCATTTTGGAAGGTTTTCTGGTGAGTCCGTAAAAATGGCGTAAAACGCGGACAAAATTATTCACAGCTGTGACTTTTGAGTGATAAATGCTTCAAGGGGTCTTCCCCATGCTGTTGCCATGTCATTTGAGCACTCTTCGGAGACTTTTGTGCCATTTTTAGGGTTTCTACATGCTGCCGGTGGTCATTTCACAAAAATACTCGGGTCTCCCATAGGATAACATTGGGCTCGGTGCTCGGGCCGAGTACACGAGTATCTTGGGAGGCTCGGCCCGAGCTTCGAGCACCCGAGCTTTTTAGTACTCGCTCATCACTACTAATAAACCTAAAAAATAAAAATAAATTGAATAAAAATCATGAATGTTGTGTTATAACAGGAAATTCGGTGTAAGAATGAATATCCGGGATGAGAGTTCAGCGAATGAGTTATAGAAATTGTTACAAAAAGGAGTGTGTACGGTTTATGCGTAAATTTTCAGAATGCGTACATGAAAATTATATGTATGTGAGAATGTCCCCCATGCTTTGTAAAAAGTTATTTATGAAAATGTAAATAAAATATATAAAAATGCCTAATTATTTATAATTTATGAGAAAGATATATATGTATGGAAGAATGTTATAAGGTGTCCAAGAACCATAAAGAAAAAGGGTGCATATATAATGTTAGAGGTCTAGAGTTCCACCAGGCTATATCACCCCTAAAGAAATAGAAAGAAGACCTTACTACCTGTGTACCCCAAAAAAAGCTATATTTCTTAGCCAGGATTATGGTGGAGATATGCACAAGTGAAATAAGAATATAAAGTAATACAATAAGATTATAAAACCAATATGTGTGCATTCATGCACCACCCGGTACGCTACCCTTGCCAAATTGCTCACTCTAGATCCCCACACGATCCATGAAGCCGTTCCCCCGGTCACACCGCCTGCTGCCGGTTCCCACTCATCCCTGGGGGAGTTAGGCGAGTGGTATCGAGAGCTACATGTCGGCACTGATGATACCCCCATACACCACAAGGAAGGGGTATACCGGGTGGTACAGGAGTATGAGCGGGTTTTTAGCAAGCACCCTCTAGATTTTGGGCAGATTAAAGGGGTTCAACACCACATCCCTACCGGTACACACTCCCCTATTAAAGAGAGATACAGGCCTATTCCCCCTGCGCACTACCAATGCGCCAAAGACATGTTGAGGAACATGAAGGAGGCAGGGGTTATTAGGGACAGCTGTAGTCCCTGGGCCGCTCCGTTGGTGCTGGTTAAGAAGAAGGATGGCACCATGCGGATGTGTGTGGATTACCGGAAGATTAACCAGATAACGCATAAGGATGCTTACCCTCTGCCCCACATCAAAGAGTCCCTGGCCTCGCTGAGAACCGCTAACTACTTCTCCACCCTTGACCTCACCAGCGGGTACTGGCAGGTGGCCGTGGCACCGGAAGACCGAGAGAAGACTGCCTATGGGACCGTTTTGCTGTACTTGGATGATGTGATTGTGTACTCACAGACGTATGAAGCCCACCTGGAGCACCTAGCCGAGGTGTTCGCGTCCCTTGCCAAGTATGGGATGAAGTTGAAGCCCTCAAAGTGTCATCTGCTGAAACCCAGAGTGCAGTACCTAGGACATGTGGTTGGTGCGGAAGGTGTCGCCCCCAACCCCGAGAAGATCACCGCCATCCAAGACTACATAAGGTACATAAAATGTACATAAAATGAGAATAATGGGGATAGGGGAAAATATGTGTAACTGGGTTAAAAACTGGCTCAGTGATAGGAAACAAAGGGTGGTTATTAATGGTACGTACTCGGACTGGGTCTCAGTTCATAGTGGGGTACCACAGGGGTCAGTATTGGGCCCGCTTCTTTTCAACATATTTATAAATGACCTTGTTGGGGGCATGCGGAGTAGAATTTCAATATTTGCAGATGATACTAAACTCTGCAGGGTAATCAATACAGAGGAGGATAATTTTATATTACAGGGAGATTTATGTAAATTGGAGGATTGGGCTGAGAAGTGGCAATTGAAGTTTAATGTAGATAAATGTAAGGTCATGCACTTGGGTAGAGGAAATAACATTTATGATTATGTACTTAATTGTAGAACACTGGGTAAAACAGACACAGAAAAAGACTTGGGTGTATGGGTGGATGGTAAACTTCACTTTAGTGGACAGTGTCAGGCAGCTGCTGCCAGGGCTAATAAAATAATGGGATGTATTAAAAGAGGTATAAGTGTTCATGAAAAAAATATAGTTCTACCTCTGTACAAGTCACTAGTGCGACCGCACGTAGAATACTGTGTACAATTCTGGTCACCGATATATAAGAAGGACATAGCTGAACTGGAGAGGGTGCAAAGAAGAGCGACCAAGATTATTAGAGGAATGGGGGGGATGCAATACGAAGACAGGTTATTAAACTTGGGGTTATTTAGTCTGGAAAAACGAAGGCTTAGGGGAGATCTAATCACAATGTATAAATATATGAGGGGACAGTACAGAGACCTTTCCAAAGATCTATTTACACCTAGGCCTGCGACTGGAACACGGGGGCATCCGCTACGTCTTGAGGAAAGAAGGTTTAATCATAATCACAGACGAGGATTCTTTACTGTACGAGCAGTGAGACTATGGAATTCTCTGCCGCATGATGTTGTAATGAGTGATTCACTACTAACATTTAAGCAGAGCCTGGATGCCTTTCTTGAAAAATTTAATATAACCAGTTATGTATATTAGATTTTATGACAGGGTATTGATCCAGGGAACTAGTCTGATTGCTGGATGTGGAGTCAGGAAGGAAATTTTTTCCCCATTGGAACTTGTTTGCCACATTGGGGTTTTTTGCCTTCCTCTGGATCAACATGTTAGGCTACGGGTTGAACTAGATGGACTTAGAGTCTCCCTTCAACCTTAAAACTATGATACTATGATGACTGGCCGAGACCGACCACAGTGAGGGAAGTGAGGCAGTTTCTGGGCCTGGTGGGATATTACCGTCGCTTCATTAAGGGGTACACAAAGATGGCTGCCCCCATGCAAGACCTCCTCGTAGGACAGACCAAGGGTGGTAGATCCCTAGTAGCCCCATTGGTGTGGGAAGAAAAGCATGAGGAATCCTTCCGCCAGCTGAGAACAGCCCTGACCGGAGAGGAAATCCTAGCGTACCCTGACTACAGCCGCCCATTCATCCTCTACACCGACGCCAGCAATGTGAGCTTGGGGGCTGTTCTATCCCAGGTCCAAGACAGAAGGGAAAAGGTAATAGCTTATGCTAGCCGAAAACTCCGACCGACTGAGAGGAACCCTGAGAACTACATCTCCTTCAAGCTTGAGCTCTTGGCACTGGTGTGGGCTATCACCGAGCGGTTCCGCCATTACCTGGCAGCAGCCAAGTTCACCGCGTACACAGACAATAACCTGCTGACCCATCTAGATACGGCCAAGCTGGGCGCGTTGGAGCAGCGGTGGGTGACCAGGTTAGCCAACTACGATTTCACCATCAAGTACCGGGCCGGCCGTACCAACGTCAATGCCAATGCACTCTCCCGGATGCCCCACCTGTCGGAAGAGGGGCCAGAGGATGATGACCTCGAAGAGATCGAGTTGCCTGCATTTCACCGGCCATTCACTGAGAAGGTGCACGTCTACCAACAACGGGTGAACCTGGATCCGCTGCCCCGACAGGACTGGCAGGAAGCTCAGGACCAGGCACCTGCTGTCCGCCTGGTCAAGACTCTAGTGGAACAGGGTTCTGCTGGGATAGACCCTGCTGCCCCTGCCGAAGCCCAACGTCTGTGGCAAGAACGGACCCGGCTATACCTACACCAGGGGAAGTTGTATCGCGAGCTGATTAATCCAAAGACTCACGAGAAGATCCGCCAGCTGGTGATTCCCCAGGCTAACGTGCCCACCGTCCTGCAAGCATACCATGATGGTGCAGTGCACTTCGGGTGGAAGAAGCTAGAGATGTTGTTAAGAGAGCGGTTCTATTGGAGTGGAATGCGGGAATCTGTGGAGGCCTGGTGCCGAGAATGTGGCCCTTGCGCATTGAGAAGGAAGGACGAGGCCAGCCAGGAGGCACCCCTACACCCGATCATTACACACCAACCGCTGGAGCTGGTTGCCCTTGACCATGTAAAGCTCACCCCCAGCCGAAGTGGGTACACCTACGCTCTGACCATCGTAGACCACTACTCGAGGTTCCTGGTGGTTGTCCCAGTTAAGGACTTAACCGGCCGCACCGCTGCTAAGGCTTTCCAGGCTTATTTCTGTTGACCGCATTGGTACCCGGAGAGGGTGCTTACCGACCAGGGTCCGGCCTTTGAAGCAGAGGTATTCCAGGAATTCTGCCAGTTGTACGGCTGCAAGAAAATCCGGACCACGCCTTACCACGCCCAAACCAATGGCATTTGTGAAAAGATGAACCACTTGGTCCTGGGCCTCCTCAAGACGTTACCACTGGAAGAGCGGAACCTGTGGCTGGAGAAGCTACCTGACCTGGTCGATATGTACAACAACATCCCTTCCAGCTCTACGAAATGCACTCCAGCATACCTGATGAGAGCTCGTCCCGGCCGGCTACCAGTGGATCTGGAAATGGGCTTGGAAGCTTCAGAAGCACTCCTGTCGACAGCTGAATGGGACACTCGGCGGAGGACACAGTACCGACAGGTCCAGGAGTATGTTGAAAAGAACTTGTGCCGGAGTCGGGGACAACAGGAGCAGTGCTTCAACAAGAAGGCGCCTGCCGGTTCCTTCCAACCTGGGGATGTAGTGCTGAAGCGGAAAAGAAGGGCCCACAAGCTGGATGATCAATGGGAAAAAACCCCGTATCTAGTCCAGCCCACAGGATGGGAGAATGGGAAGGCCTACCAGATCAGCCGTGACCAGGGGGGGACTTTGGCCACGGTTTCCCGAGACCACCTGAAGAAGTGCCCACCAGCATTGAGAGTAGCGGATGAGGCTCCAGTTCCCAGTCCAGTGGAGAAGGAAAAAGAGGTAATCCACACCATGATGGGTGATTTTCCAGCAGACTGGCCTACACAGAACGGTGCGGTGATCCTTCCAGTGATACTGTTCCCACAACCCGTGGATGAAGAAATGATGGAAACGGTTAACCGCGAGCCAGTGCCCAGGGATGTACCTGTACCCAGCTCCCCTACGCCTCCGCCTGCCCCACATGATAGCAGGGAGGAGGAACTGACTGTTCCCTCTGCCCCACTGCCTGTCACCACTGACACCGGACCCCGAAGGTCCACTCGCCCCAACCTAGGTAGACCCCCACTTAGGTACAGGGAAACTACTCTTTAAAAGGGGGGGGCTTTATGTGTTGAGTGTACCAGTTTGAAAGTTTTAAATGATAAGTAAAGATGATCAACCAAAGAAGTTTACCTGATTGAACCGTGATTAAACCGGCCGTTGCCGGCAACTGTTGTCCCCGTAGGGACTGTGCAACCATTGCGTAAGGAACTGCTTACGGACAAGCCCGAGAACTTGCAGGGCAACCACAAACTTAGTGCAATGTAAATAAAAATGTTTGTTGGCTTGACACCGTTACCGCCTCCGGAGAGGCTGATTTGGGAGGATGGGCCTGGAGGAAAGGGATGGCCTAGGCCCGCCACTACCGTAACCGGTGGCGATCCTCCGGGGGTTCAGGGGTCCCCTTGGACGTGGGCCCCCTGAAAGACACAGAACCCGCTCGGGCAACTTGGTGCTGGACTGGGGTCAAGGGGTGCTGCCCGCTTCTTAGGGGCAGCATCAGGGCCAGGTTGTTTGGGTGGGAGAAGAGCGGAAGCTGTACCGTTGTAAAATGTTTATGATGCTTTTACATGTTTTACCGTTTTATTCTTTTTCAGTTGTGAAAATAAAACCGGTGATGGACGGGCAGCCCGCGGACGGTCTGCATTTTACTATAGGGGAATGTGGCGCCCTGGACAAGCCAGGTCGTCACAGGTACTACACCAACACACTCTACACTCCGGCTAGGCACACCGAAGCTAAACACAAATCCTAGTTGCCTTCCTCCAGGGGCTGATGTCCACACCAGGGGGTGGGCCAGGCGGTTGATCCCACCCACCGAGGAGTTCACAGTCCTGGAGGCGGGAAAAGGAGTTAGATTAGAGATCAGTTTTGGAGTTAGAGAAGTGAAGAGGAGAGGAGACTGACCGTGTCCGGGTGTGTGGCCCGGGCACTCAGCAAGGTTGGCAGACGGTGGTGACCTTCTGCAGGAGAGGCTGATTGGAGTGAACCGTACGGACCGGGGATGGGCGGTGGCCCGCCGGTACCAGATCGGGGAGTGAAGAGAAGCCAGCACCATCCGGCAGGGCCTACGGACCCCGACCAGGCTAGGAGTCGCCGTAAAACCGGTCAAATCCGTTAGCGACAGGAACCTCCAGGGTTTCCCAGCAGTCAAGACCCGATTGAAGGCAACAGCTCACACCGTAGAGGGAAGCACAGTCACCGCCAAGGCTACAGTTCCCAGGGCCAGAGCCTGCGGGCAAAAGGGGCTCCCTCAGCATCCATCCAAGCTGGGGAGCGGGTTACCGGTGGGAAGCCCGCTAGATTTTGGGGGAATAAAAGGGGTCCAACACCACATCCCCACAGGTGCACACCCACCCATCAAAGAGAGCTATAAGCCAATACCACCTTCACATTGCCAGTGTACCAAGGACATGTTGAGCAACATGAAGGCGGCTGGGGTTATCCGTGACAGTTGTAGCCTTTGGGCAGCTCTGTTGATCCTGTTAAAAAAGAAGGACGGCACCACTCCCCGTATTGAGGAATCGCTAGCTGCATTGAGAACTGCAAATTATTTTTCTACCCTTGATCTCACTAGTCACTATTGGCAAGTGTCCGTTGCTGAGGCAGACCGGGAGAAGACCGCCTTCGCCACCCCTATGGGTCTCTGCGAGTTCAAAAGCATGCCCTTCGAGCTGTGCAATGCGCCAGGAACCTTCCAGAGGCTGATGGAATGCTGCTTGGGACAAGATTTTAGGGTGTATAAAAAGGGAGATTAGATCCCGTGATCCCAACGTATTGTTACACCTCTATAAATCACTTGTAAGGCTACATCTGGAATATGGGAACCAGTTTTGGGCTCCACATTTTAAAAAGGACATTCAGAAGTTAGAGTCAGTTCAAAGGTGGGCAACTAGACTACTACAAGGAATGGAAGGCCTCCCATATGATGACAAGTTGAAAAAGTTATTAAGTGATTATTGGCTGCAATGGGGCTTTCTGGCTGGTGCCAGTCTCTTCTTAGCACACAGAAACCACAATCCCTACACCATGCTTCAATGGATTCTCTCATCCCAGCCCAGTAAAACTACATATTTTACACAGTCATAAGCAGCCAAAAGGGATCTATTCTATTCAATTGCAAATGATCTAGATAAGACTGAGAATAAGATACTGCACGGGACATAGCAGAGTTTTTCAAGTTCAGTGGAGATGAGTTTGCTATTTGGCACAGCTTTTTGCATCAATAAAGCAAGTAAAAGGTGTGAAAGATAAAAAAAAGGGTGAAAGTGTGAAAAGTGAATTGGCCAAATTGAGGTGCATATAAAGTTTTTGCTTTCTTTCAATTCACTAATGGGGCTCATTTGAATCAGGTGAATTGAGTTCTGCTTTTGGAAACTGGGTTAAGAAGGGGTGCACCGGTCCTGGAGGTACTGCAATACCAGGTCAATGCGTGCAGTGGACAGAGCAAGATTTTTTCCATCTCCTTGTTCTAAAAATCCATTTAATATATGGTCCCCAGAGAGGGGACGTATCAGATATTAAACTGATAAGAACAGATTTAATTTTTTTTTTTTCTGTTTATCAGTAGGACTTCAAAATAACAAAGGTGATCGCCTCCCGTTGCCTGGGAACCGTCCAGGCACAAGAGGGCTATGTGTCACCAGAAGGCGCACACACTTCCTCAAGGCCGGCAGACGTGCAATCCCAGGCACCTTCCAGTACCGACCAAGGTAGCGTCCTCCGAAACTACACTTGATCTTAGCCAAAAGGCCGAGAAGCTATAACCCGAATTGGTTACGGCCTTGAGTGGCACCCTGGCCTATACCGGACACATCTTAGGGAGAGGGAGACAAACCCACGCCTACAGAAGACATTTTGTCACCCAAGCCAACCCTTGAAAAGGCTGTTTTGCAGAGCAAAAACAAGAAGAATGGTGCTTTTTGCAGCCGCCGCCCACTGCAATGAATCTGAATAACTCCTCCTTTTGGACACAAGCACCTCCCCTCCCCCTTGCAGTCTTTCCAATTCATGATACAAAAAGACGGACGGACAGGACAGGACAGGACAGGCTGCCTGACTTTCCGTCACTGCCACCCTTTGCCATCCTTGCCCGTAGAAAGCCCTTTCATCATCCCCAAACCCTAATCTTTTCCCTTCCCTTCCCAGATGCGTCTCACTCCCTTTCATTAGGAAGTGAGCGCAGCCTTTTCTCCGTTCTGCACATGCGCGACGTTAAACACAAATGCGCAGGCGTGCGTTCCATTACCCTCACTGCATTCCACTCCCATACAGGAAGTGGGCGCAGCTATTACTACGGTCGCACATAAAAGAACCCACGGCCACCACTGCACATAGCTGACTCCACCACAGGACACCCACTTCTACACCAACGCAGGTAAGACAGGATCGGCACCTCTATGCTCCCGTTACAATCAGGCTCAGTCACCATGTGATAACGCTCTCAACTCTTTAGTTGCAGGCTCCCCTTGCTTCACCTCCACTGGCTGTGCTGCCATTTCCTCTCCCACCTGGAAGGTATACTTTATTCCACTATTTTCCTGTTTCTCTCTTCCCCCTTTTCCCATAACCTACTTTTATCTGCATTTGTGGGGTATCTATATGCTATTTACATCATAGTTTTATTCATTAATATGGAAGGGAAGAGTGCCCATGAGAGTGTTGAACTGCGGAGAGCAAGAGATTAAGCTGCTCCGATTTGCCACCATTGATAAGCTGTTCTCAGTAGATACACATGCTATCCAAACAGCAGCATCCACCATTGCTTCAGCCCACCCATTCAGTGACAGCTCACCAAGTCAGCCAGAGGAGTGGTGTAAGGAATTACACGTAGGCACTGACTCCACACCTTCACATCACAAGAAGGGGGTCTACAGGCTAGTGCAAGAATACGAGCAAGTCTTCAGCAAACATCCGCTAGACTTTTGAAGAATAAAAGGGGTCAAACACTACATCCCCACAAGTGCACACCCACCCATCAAAGAGAGATATAAGCCAAAACTACCTGCACATTACCAGTGTACCAAGGACATGTTGAGCAACATGAAGGAGGCTGGGGTTATCCGTGACAGTTGTAGCCTCTGGGCAGCTCCGTTGGTCCTGTTAAAGAAGAAGGACAGCACCACTCCCCTGTATTGAGGAATAGCTAGCTGCATTGAGAACTGCAAATTATTTTTCTACCCTTGATCTCACTAGTCGCTATTGGCAAGTGTCCGTTTCTGAGGCAGACCGGGAGAAGACCGCCTTTGCCACCCCGATGGGTCTCTGCGAGTTCAAAAGCATGCCCTTCGAGCTGTGCAATTTGCCAGGAACCTTCCAGAGGCTGATGGAATGCTGCTTGGGACACCGAAACTTTGAAACGGTACTGCTATACCTTTATGATGTTATTGTTTATTCTAAAGCAAACAAGATTTTAGGGTGTATAAAAAGGGAGATTAGATCCGGTGAGCCCAACGTATTGTTACCCCTCTATAAATCACTTGTAAGGCCACATCTGGAATATGGGGTAAAGTCCTGAGCAGGTTGATAACCATTGGTTTGAGCATGGTAGGGTGTAGTGCGCATCTTCCTGCATCGGTAAAAGCTGCAGAAGTCCTTGAAGATTTCCGCTTCAAAGGCTGTGCCTTGATCTGTGAGGACTCTCTCTGAGTAGCCATGAGGTCTGCATAAGTGTGCTTGGAAGACCTTCGCTGCAGTATGGGCCATTAGATCTTTGACTTGTACCACAACCATAAATCTCGAGTAGTTGTCTACCATCGTAAGTGCATACGTGAGCTCGCCTCGATATTCTGCAACAAAACTCCCTTTTTCGATTTCAGTTTCAGCAAACACTCCTCTTCCTGTAGAAAATATTTATCATTACCTAAGACAGTCATTCTAATGCATGACAATATTAAGGCAATTTAGTTAAAACTTGTTTTAACTCACCTTTAAGGGGATTGATGTATTTCATGGTCAATCCAGGTTTGTCAGTGATGGCACTGACATAATGTATGGCGTCTTTTTCGGGCGTTATCCTTTGCCTTTTCATTGTGAAAATCCAGTTGCCTATATCAAAGCAAATTCTACTACTTGTAAAGTATGCAGAAAATGAAATGTAGAACATATAACATCAACTGCTTAGGAACGCATCATAGGTTAGTACTTAAAAGGATATTGTCATGTTCTAGTCATAATGCAAGCTGGACATTTTTCATGTTACCCTGTAATCGCCGGCCTGTTCTAATGCTCACAAGCCAAGATATAGGCTCAGCTGCTAAGGCTTCCCTCTGCCTTCTGAATGAAACTTGAATATGTCTGGGTCACTGTGTATATAGCAGGTGCTCAGAAAAAATAACAGTCAATTCAATAGAAATAGCTCTGGCACACTATAGTGATCAATAACGTAAGAAAAGAACTCTTGGAATGCTGAAAATTCTTTATTTGTGCAAAAGGATAATTCATCCAACGTTTCGACCTTGTTTTTAGGTCTTTATCAAGGATAAAGTTATCTAAGATCATAAAGGGTTACAAAACCATATAAACACGTAATTAGTACATAGTACAACATAACAGTACAATATATTGCTACTTGAGAGTACAATGGGTCAAATGACCATGATGCACATACAAAAAATTTTTCCAAAGCCATAGTGAAAACATTTGTACTGAGGAAAGAAAATTTCCACATGACCTATCTGGAGAAACATTCTGGATCAAACAACCAAAAATAGTCAAGCAGGTAAATACACACCTATATGGATAACAGGATGATATGTGTTCAATTGTATAGCGTCATTGCCATTAAGGTACAAATGGAAAACTTGCAATCCTATATAGTGAAGGAAATGAACACATATCATATCAAAGAACACAGGAACATGGGTGTGAGAAAAACCTCAATGTTTATACTTTGTTCTTTATAATGGTGTGAACATGTATATGTCTCAGTACCTTATGCACTTGAGAATTCTAGTGAGTAGATCATGAAAGCCTATTTCAGAACTGGAATCGGTAAATAATTGTAGGTGGAATCTAAATGAAAAGATGGTACAAGTGTTATCATGACACGTGGGCTATAACACAATGGACCGTGTGACAAAGAAGAAAGGAGAGAAAGAAGAGGAAGAAAATGCAACTACCTGTAACATTACGTGATAGTCACTGGTAAGTATCACTTGACATTTCAAATGAAAAAGGATTCCTTTATTAAAGGGTTCTCAGTCGCCTCAGGATCATGAAATACTAGGGTAAATGATATGAGAATGGGTAAGAAGCACCACTAAAGGAAATATGAGATGCAGGACATATATCTATAAACCCCTGAACTACATGATAGAAATAAAAAGAAGAAAAAAGAAAAAAAAGAAGAAAGAAGAAGAACACATAGAATGCGGAAAGAGAATGGGTACAACTACCTGAGTTACTGCAGGGAGGCCCCTGGTTGGTATTGTGAGGGTTAGTGGAATTCCTTCACTGAAGGGTTCTCAGTTGCCTCAGGTTCGTGAAAAATGCTATAGACAAATAATGCCCGGAGAAAAGGGGTTCATATACAGCGAATAATGGTAATACAAGGTACATGTGTCACATGTAATAGTATATATATATATATATATATTGTACTAAGCTCTACACCAGAAATAGAAAGTAGTCCCTCTGCCTTCTGTCTAGGTGCCCTGAGTTATGTCCTGTAAACTGTCACAGGGACCCAGACACACATGTGTAGTAGGGGAATATCCCTGCTGAGATGCCAGTGCTAGAGCACTCGTTTGCTGTGGAGTTGAACGCTATGTGAGCAGTTCTTACCTTCAATGAGCAGAAGTCTCTTTTTTCAGATTTCAATATCTCTGTGGGTATCTGGCAGAAATATGGAATACTCTTTACTGCTAAGACCCTGTACACCACTCCCACTAAAGGGGGCTTTACACGCTGCGACATCGCTAATGCGGAGTCGTTGGGGTCACGGAATTTGTGACGCACATCCGGCCGCATTAGCGATGTTGCTGCGTGTGACACCGATGAGCGATTTTGCATCGCTGCAAAAACGTGCAAAATCGCTCATCGGTGACATGGGTCTCCATTCTCGATTATCGTTACTGCAGCAGTAACGATGTAGTTCGTCGCTCCTGCGGCAGCACACATCGCTCCGTGTGACACCGCAGAAACGAGGAACCTCTCCTTACCTGCCTCCCAGCCGCTATGAGGAAGGAAGGAGGTGGGCGGGATGTTCCGGCCACTCATCTCCGCCCCTCCGCTGCTATTGGGCGGTCGCTCAGTGACGTCGCTGTGACGCCGCACGGACCGCCCCCTTAGAAAGGAGGCGGTTCGCCGGTCACAGCGACGTCGCCGGGCAGGTAAGTATGTGTGACGGGTTTGGTCGGTGTTGTGCAGCATGGGCAGCGATTTGCCCGTGTCGCGCAACAGATGGGGGCGGGTATCCACACTAGCGATATCGGGACCGATATCGCAGTGTGTAAAGTAGCCTTTAATAAACTGTGTAAAGGATTTTAAGTAAAAATCCACAATAAACCAGCGCTAGATGGGTTTTTATAATTTTATTAATAGACCACAAATAAAAAATTTTTTGCTATCCTTGTTTCAAGACAGAGTATTTGATAATATACAATACACTGATTATTACTAAAACCAAGGACCACATAAAACAAGGACCACATAAAATAAAAAATGAAAGTAATGAGAATAAAATTCTTTTGTATAACCAATTAACTTCGAGGTGATACAATATTCACATTGATTTAGTTTTACCAGTCTAATGTAATGCCCCGGCCGGTGGCATATATTTTGTTTGGTTAATAATTTAGACTTATACAATGAAAGATGTACTATACCACCCCTGGCTAACTTACAAGTTTTAAGTTGTACAATATTTATGTACAAGTTTGCGACGTTATATTCATATATAGAAAGGCAAACAATATTGGCAATTTAGTGGCACCCACCATACGTAATCTTACAGCACCTAATAAGGGAGGATTATTTGGCCTGAAAGGTTTTTTTCCATGCAAAAGCTGTATAGTATGTAAGAATACAAAAAATATTTCACGGAAATCCTTCTTACAGGGGCAGTCAGAAGTCATGATTAGAGAATTTATTACATGTCAATCAAAGGGAGTAGTATATTGAATTCAATGTCCCTGTCAGAAAAAATACATTGAGAGAACTATTAGACCCCTATGGAAAAGGGTGGGTGAGCACATTAGAAGTGTTAAAAATAAATGTACTAAGCACCCCCTATCCAGACATTATGTGTTAAAACATGGAGGGTCCTTTAAAGGATCCCAAGTATGGGGCGTACAAAAAATAACTAAGGATTGGAGAGGTGGCGATTTCATTAAAAAAATGTCACGAGCAGAAAGCCAATGGATTTTTGAATTGAACACCTTGAAACAATATGGACTCAATAATGATATAGAACTGTTTCCTTTTAATTAATTTATATTTTTATAGGTAGAGGAGTAATAGGTACTGATAATAATACGGAGAGAAGGAAAAAAAAAAAAAAAAAAGCGATTGTCATGGAGATATATGTGTATATATGCATAATATATATTAAAATTGGTGCTTCACTTGCCCAAGGTTGATGTAGATATAAGGGGTTTTTCATATTATAGCAAATTTATATTACACCTTTATGATGTCCTTTTGTTAAATTTATTGTTGAAAAAAAGCATATGCATATATACACATTGTCTTCCCAGTATATGATGATACAAGCAAGGCTATATATAGGTCTTTTTAGAAAAACCTTTAGAAAAACCTTTGCACATAATTATATTATATGGCTATTATGAACGGTCTTTCACAAATTGATATATGTAGTGGTCATTGAATGTTGGTTGAATTTAAACATTGTTTAATTTTATGCAAATTATAACCAATTAAATATATGCATAAATAGTGCTCTAGGCAACAGCTGAGTTATCCTTGAGGAAGGGGGCCGTTACACGCCCCCGAAACGCGCGTCGGATCAGGACTCTGTTTTTGCCTACCTCACCTGTGCGGTGATAACCTGCCAAGTAATCTCTCCCTCGTGTGGAATCAACCGGCTTCCACTGGACACGGTACGGATTGCCTGCTGGAGAGGTTGAGAGGTTACCGCTGACATTTCCTTTGTCTGCAACCAGGATACATTGGTACCTCCAGCGGTTCTGCATTGCTCGTTTGGAAGCGGATCGGAGCCTTGTGTGGTGCTAACCTGCCAAGCAACTTCCTCCTGTGTGGAATCAGTCAGCTGACACTGGATACGGTCTGGACTGCCCGCTGGAGAGGCTGAGTAGTTACCGCTGATCTTATTGTTGTCCGCAGCCAACATCTTGGTGCTTTCAGTGGCTTCGTACTGCTTGATTTCGAAAGTACATTTGGGAGAATACGGGACCGGCTGGTTTGTGGCCTTGTGAAGTGTTATAAAGGCTCTGTAAAGAGGGATGTCGGTAACCATACATCTCCCCCAGAGCCAGCACTAGTCGCGGCCACTGGCCTCAAAACGTCCGCTCTGGAAGTCTAACAGGTCAATCCTGTACATAGCGGTTCCAGCCTAATCAACGGAGAAATCCGGGGTGTTTTTTGCGGTCAAGTTGTTGTGAGGTTTATTCCCCCAGGCCCTGGGGGCGAATATAACGTCGCAAACTTATATTGTACAACTTAAAACTTGTAAGTTAGCCAGGGGTGGTATAGTACATCTTTCATTGTATAAGTCTAAATTATTAACCAAACAAAATATATGCCACCGGCCGGGGCATTACATTAGACTGGTAAAACTAAATCAATGTGAATATTGTATCACCTCGAAGTTAATTGGTTATACAAAAGAATTTTATTCTCATTACTTTCATTTTTTACTTTATGTGGTCCTTGTTTTATGTGGTCCTTGGTTTTAGTAATAATCAGTGTATTGTATATTATCAAATACTCTGTCTTGAAACAAGGATAGCAAAAAATGTTTTATTTGTGGTCTATTAATAAAATTATAAAAACCCATCTAGCGCTGGTTTATTGTGGATTTTTACTTAAAATCCTTTACACAGTTTATTAAAGGCTACTTTACACACTGCGATATCGGTCCCGATATCGCTAGTGTGGATACCCGCCCCCATCTGTTGCGCGACACGGGCAAATCGCTGCCCATGCTGCACAACACCGACCAGACCCGTCACACATACTTACCTGCCCGGCGACGTCGCTGTGACCGGCGAACCGCCTCCTTTCTAAGGGGGCGGTCCGTGCGGCGTCACAGCGACGTCACTGAGCGACCGCCCAATAGCAGCGGAGGGGCGGAGATGAGTGGCCGGAACATCCCGCCCACCTCCTTCCTTCCTCATAGCGGCTGGGAGGCAGGTAAGAAGAGGTTCCTCGTTTCTGCGGTGTCACATGGAGCGATGTGTGCTGCCGCAGGAGCGACGAACTACATCGTTACTGCTGCAGTAACGATAATCGAGAATGGAGACCCATGTCACCGATGAGCGATTTTGCACGTTTTTGCAGCGATGCAAAATCGCTCATCGGTGTCACACGCAGCAACATCGCTAATGCGGCCGGATGTGCGTCACAAATTCCGTGACCCCAACGACTCCGCATTAGCGATGTCGCAGCGTGTAAAGCCCCCTTTAGTGGGAGTGGTGTACAGGGTCTTAGCAGTAAAGAGTATTCCATATTTCTGCCAGATACCCACAGAGATATTGAAATCTGAAAAAAGAGACTTCTGCTCATTGAAGGTAAGAACTGCTCACATAGCGTTCAACTCCACAGCAAACGAGTGCTCTAGCACTGGCATCTCAGCAGGGATATTCCCCTACTACACATGTGTGTCTGGGTCCCTGTGACAGTTTACCGGACATAACTCAGGGCACCTAGACAGAAGGCAGAGGGACTACTTTCTATTTCTGGTGTAGAGCTTAGTACATGTCACGCTCCCCGGGTCCTCGGCTCCCCTCCCCGGGTCCTCATCCCCGCTCCCCGGCTCACCTGCCACGCTCCCCGCTCTCCAGCCTCCGGTGCCCGTCCTTCCCAGGTCCCCTGGTCTCCGATCCCGGCGCCCGACGGCTTCCCAGGCCCTGGCCGGCTCCCCTGCGTCCTCCTCTCAGCTTCCGTCCCTGGCTTCTGGCACCCGGGCTGCGCGCATGCGCATTAGGGCGCGCGCGCGGTCACTGACCCTTTCTTAAAGGGCCAGCGTCCATTAACAGGAAATGAGGCTAAACAGGTACAGGGTATAAAGGGGTTTGTTGTCCAAGGGGGCGGGGCCTGATCTTCGTGTTTTCCAAGCTAGGAGTCAGGTCTCCTTGTGTCTTCTTGCCATACTCACGTATCTCTCTTCTAGAGCTGATCCTGCCTCGCCATCCGGTCCTGCTGAATCCCGAACCCCGCACGCTGTCCGTCTGCCATCTGACAGTCCGTACCATCTCGGATCCCTGCGGTGACCCGTCATCTCGCTCCAAAGGTTCCGGACCCCGCCTGACATCATCTCGGCTTCCGAACCTGAGCTACGTCACCCGGACTACCATCTGTGACTCCGTGGTCCCAGGGACTTCTCCGTTACACCCACTTGCACGGACTGTTCTGCTGCCCATAGTGCTTCAGCTACCGGACTCCTTACCACCATCTTAGAGTTCGGCCCAGTGGATCCACCTCCTGGGTCTGCCCGACCGCCTGGCCCTGACAGTACAATATATATATATATATATACTATTACATGTGACACATGTACCTTGTATTACCATTATTCGCTGTATATGAACCCCTTTTCTCCGGGCATTATTTGTCTATAGCATTTTTCACGAACCTGAGGCAACTGAGAACCCTTCAGTGAAGGAATTCCACTAACCCTCACAATACCAACCAGGGGCCTCCCTGCAGTAACTCAGGTAGTTGTACCCATTCTCTTTCCGCATTCTATGTGTTCTTCTTCTTTCTTCTTTTTTTTCTTTTTTCTTCTTTTTATTTCTATCATGTAGTTCAGGGGTTTATAGATATATGTCCTGCATCTCATATTTCCTTTAGTGGTGCTTCTTACCCATTCTCATATCATTTACCCTAGTATTTCATGATCCTGAGGCGACTGAGAACCCTTTAATAAAGGAATCCTTTTTCACTTGAATTGTCAAGTGATACTTACCAGTGACTATCACGTAATGTTACAGGTAGTTGCATTTTCTTCCTCTTCTTTCTCTCCTTTCTTCTTTGTCACACGGTCCATTGTGTTATAGCCCACGTGTCATGATAACACTTGTACCATCTTTTCATTTAGATTCCACCTACAATTATTTACCGATTCCAGTTCTGAAATAGGCTTTCATGATCTACTCACTAGAATTCTCAAGTGCATAAGGTACTGAGACATATACATGTTCACACCATTATAAAGAACAAAGTATAAACATTGAGGTTTTTCTCACACCCATGTTCCTGTGTTCTTTGATATGATATGTGTTCATTTCCTTCACTATATAGGATTGCAAGTTTTCCATTTGTACCTTAATGGCAATGACGCTATACAATTGAACACATATCATCCTGTTATCCATATAGGTGTGTATTTACCTGCTTGACTATTTTTGGTTGTTTGATCCAGAATGTTTCTCCAGATAGGTCATGTGGAAATTTTCTTTCCTCAGTACAAATGTTTTCACTATGGCTTTGGAAACATTTTTTGTATGTGCATCATGGTCATTTGACCCATTGTACTCTCAAGTAGCAATATATTGTACTGTTATGTTGTACTATGTACTAATTACGTGTTTATATGGTTTTGTAACCCTTTATGATCTTAGATAACTTTATCCTTGATAAAGACCTAAAAACAAGGTCGAAACGTTGGATGAATTATCCTTTTGCACAAATAAAGAATTTTCAGCATTCCAAGAGTTCTTTTCTTACGTTATTGATCACTATAGTGTGCCAGAGCTATTTCTATTGAATTGACTCTTATTTTTTCTGAGCACCTGCTATATACACAGTGACCCAGACATATTCAAGTTTCATTCAGAAGGCAGAGGGAAGCCTTAGCAGCTGAGCCTATATCTTGGCTTGTGAGCATTAGAACAGGCCGGCGATTACAGGGTAACATGAAAAATGTCCAGCTTGCATTATGACTAGAACATGACAATATCCTTTTAAGTACTAACCTATGATGCGTTCCTAAGCAGTTGATGTTATATGTTCTACATTTCATTTTCTGCATACTTTACAAGTAGTAGAATTTGCTTTGATATAGGCAACTGGATTTTCACAATGAAAAGGCAAAGGATAACGCCCGAAAAAGACGCCATACATTATGTCAGTGCCATCACTGACAAACCTGGACTGACCATGAAATACATCAATCCCCTTAAAGGTGAGTTAAAACAAGTTTTAACTAAATTGCCTTAATATTGTCATGCATTAGAATGACTGTCTTAGGTAATGATAAATATTTTCTACAGGAAGAGTAGTGTTTGCTGAAACTGAAATCGAAAAAGGGAGTTTTGTTGCAGAATATCGAGGCGAGCTCACGTATGCACTTACGATGGTAGACAACTACTCGAGATTTATGGTTGTGGTACAAGTCAAAGATCTAATGGCCCATACTGCAGCGAAGGTCTTCCAAGCACACTTATGCAGACCTCATGGCTACTCAGAGAGAGTCCTCACAGATCAAGGCACAGCCTTTGAAGCGGAAATCTTCAAGGACTTCTGCAGCTTTTACCGATGCAGGAAGATGCGCACTACACCCTACCATGCTCAAACCAATGGTTATCAACCTGCTCAGGACTTTACCCCATATTCCAGATGTGGCCTTACAAGTGATTTATAGAGGGGTAACAATACGTTGGGATCACCGGATCTAATCTCCCTTTTTATACACCCTAAAATCTTGTTTGCTTTAGAATAAACAATAACATCATAAAGGTATAGCAGTACCGTTTCAAAGTTTCGGTGTCCCAAGCAGCATTCCATCAGCCTCTGGAAGGTTCCTGGCAAATTGCACAGCTCGAAGGGCATGCTTTTGAACTCGCAGAGACCCATCGGGGTGGCAAAGGCGGTCTTCTCCCGGTCTGCCTCAGCAACGATCACTTGCCAATAGCGACTAGTGAGATCAAGGGTAGAAAAATAATTTGCAGTTCTCAATGCAGCTAGCTATTCCTCAATACAGGGGAGTGGTGCTGTCCTTCTTCTTTAACAGGACCAACGGAGCTGCCCAGAGGCTACAACTGTCACGGATAACCCCAGCCTCCTTCATGTTGCTCAACATGTCCTTGGTACACTGGTAATGTGCAGGTAGTTTTGGCTTATATCTCTCTTTGATGGGTGGGTGTGCACTTGTGGGGATGTAGTGTTTGACCCCTTTTATTCTTCAAAAGTCTAGCGGATGTTTGCTGAAGACTTGCTCGTATTCTTGCACTAGCCTGTAGACCCCCTTCTTGTGATGTGAAGGTGTGGAGTCAGTGCCTACGTGTAATTCCTTACACCACTCCTCTGGCTGACTTGGTGAGCTGTCACTGAATGGGTGGGCTGAAGCAATGGTGGATGCTGCTGTTTGGATAGCATGTGTATCTACTGAGAACAGCTTATCAATGGTGGCAAATCGGAGCAGCTTAATCTCTTGCTCTCCGCAGTTCAACACTCTCATGGGCACTCTTCCCTTCCATATTAATGAATAAAACTATGATGTAAATAGCATATAGATACCCCACAAATGCAGATAAAAGTAGGTTATGGGAAAAGGGGGAAGAGAGAAACAGGAAAATAGTGGAATAAAGTATACCTTCCAGGTGGGAGAGGAAATGGCAGCACAGCCAGTGGAGGTGAAGCAAGGGGAGCCTGCAACTAAAGAGTTGAGAGCGTTATCACATGGTGACTGAGCCTGATTGTAACGGGAGCATAGAGGTGCCGATCCTGTCTTACCTGCGTTGGTGTAGAAGTGGGTGTCCTGTGGTGGAGTCAGCTATGTGCAGTGGTGGCCGTGGGTTCTTTTATGTGCGACCGTAGTAATAGCTGCGCCCACTTCCTGTATGGGAGTGGAATGCAGTGAGGGTAATGGAACGCACGCCTGCGCATTTGTGTTTAACGTCGCGCATGTGCAGAACGGAGAAAAGGCTGCGCTCACTTCCTAATGAAAGGGAGTGAGACGCATCTGGGAAGGGAAGGGAAAAGATTAGGGTTTGGGGATGATGAAAGGGCTTTCTACGGGCAAGGATGGCAAAGGGTGGCAGTGACGGAAAGTCAGGCAGCCTGTCCTGTCCTGTCCTGTCCGTCCGTCTTTTTGTATCATGAATTGGAAAGACTGCAAGGGGGAGGGGAGGTGCTTGTGTCCAAAAGGAGGAGTTATTCAGATTCATTGCAGTGGGCGGCGGCTGCAAAAAGCACCATTCTTCTTGTTTTTGCTCTGCAAAACAGCCTTTTCAAGGGTTGGCTTGGTGACAAAATGTCTTCTGTAGGCGTGGGTTTGTCTCCCTCTCCCTAAGATGTGTCCGGTATAGGCCAGGGTGCCACTCAAGGCCGTAACCAATTCGGGTTATAGCTTCTCGGCCTTTTGGCTAAGATCAAGTGTAGTTTCGGAGGACGCTACCTTGGTCGGTACTGGAAGGTGCCTGGGATTGCACGTCTGCCGGCCTTGAGGAAGTGTGTGCGCCTTCTGGTGACACATAGCCCTCTTGTGCCTGGACGGTTCCCAGGCAACGGGAGGCGATCACCTTTGTTATTTTGAAGTCCTACTGATAAACAGAAAAAAAAAAAAATTAAATCTGTTCTTATCAGTTTAATATCTGATACGTCCCCTCTCTGGGGACCATATATTAAATGGATTTTTAGAACAAGGAGATGGAAAAAATCTTGCTCTGTCCACTGCACGCATTGACCTGGTATTGCAGTACCTCCAGGACCGGTGCACCCCTTCTTAACCCAGTTTCCAAAAGCAGAACTCAATTCACCTGATTCAAATGAGCCCCATTAGTGAATTGAAAGAAAGCAAAAACTTTATATGCACCTCAATTTGGCCAATTCACTTTTCACACTTTCACCCTTTTTTTTATCTTTCACACCTTTTACTTGCTTTATTGATGCAAAAAGCTGTGCCAAATAGCAAACTCATCTCCACTCAACTTGACCAACTCTGCTATGTCCCGTGCAGTATCTTATTCTCAGTCTTATCTAGATCATTTGCAATTGAATAGAATAGATCCCTTTTGGCTGCTTATGACTGTGTAAAATATGTAGTTTTACTGGGCTGGGATGAGAGAATCCATTGAAGCATGGTGTAGGGATTGTGGTTCCTGTGTGCTAAGAAGAGAGGCTGGCACCAGCCAGAAAGCCCCATTGCAGCCAATAATCACTTAATAACTTTTTCAACTTGTCATCATATGGGAGGCCCCGTTGTTGGTAGACGTGCACCTTCTCAGTGAATGGCCGGTGAAATGCAGGCAACTCGATCTCTTCGAGGTCATCATCCTCTGGCCCCTCTTCCGACAGGTGGTCTTGCATGGGGGCAGCCATCTTTGTGTACCCCTTAATGAAGCGACGGTAATATCCCACCAGGCCCAGAAACTGCCTCACTTCCCTCACTGTGGTCGGTCTCGGCCAGTCTTGGATGGCGGTGATCTTCTCGGGGTTGGGGGCGACACCTTCCGCACCAACCACATGTCCTAGGTACTGCACTCTGGGTTTCAGCAGATGACACTTTGAGGGCTTCAACTTCATCCCATACTTGGCAAGGGACGCGAACACCTCGGCTAGGTGCTCCAGGTGGGCTTCATACGTCTGTGAGTACACAATCACATCATCCAAGTACAGCAAAACGGTCCCATAGGCAGTCTTCTCTCGGTCTTCCGGTGCCACGGCCACCTGCCAGTACCCGCTGGTGAGGTCAAGGGTGGAGAAGTAGTTAGCGGTTCTCAGCGAGGCCAGGGACTCTTTGATGCGGGGCAGAGGGTAAGCATCCTTATGCGTTATCTGGTTAATCTTCCGGTTATCCACACACATCCGCATGGTGCCATCCTTCTTCTTAACCAGCACCAACGGAGCGGCCCAGGGACTACAGCTGTCCCTAATAACCCCTGCCTCCTTCATGTTCCTCAACATGTCTTTGGCGCATTGGTAGTGCGCAGGGGGAATAGGCCTGTATCTCTCTTTAATAGGGGAGTGTGTACCGGTAGGGATGTGGTGTTGAACCCCTTTAATCTGCCCAAAATCTAGAGGGTGCTTGCTAAAAACCCGCTCATACTCCTGTACCACCCGGTATACCCCTTCCTTGTGGTGTATGGGGGTATCATCAGTGCCGACATGTAGCTCTCGATACCACTCGCCTAACTCCCCCAGGGATGAGTGGGAACCGGCAGCAGGCGGTGTGACCGGGGGAACGGCTTCATGGATCGTGTGGGGATCTAGAGTGAGCAATTTGGCAAGGGTAGCGTACCGGGTGGTGCATGAATGCACACATATTGGTTTTATAATCTTATTGTATTACTTTATATTCTTATTTCACTTGTGCATATCTCCACCATAATCCTGGCTAAGAAATATAGCTTTTTTTGGGGTACACAGGTAGTAAGGTCTTCTTTCTATTTCTTTAGGGGTGATATAGCCTGGTGGAACTCTAGACCTCTAACATTATATATGCACCCTTTTTCTTTATGGTTCTTGGACACCTTATAACATTCTTCCATACATATATATCTTTCTCATAAATTATAAATAATTAGGAATTTTTATATATTTTATTTACATTTTCATAAATAACTTTTTACAAAGCATGGGGGACATTCTCACATACATATAATTTTCATGTACGCATTCTGAAAATTTACGCATAAACCGTACACACTCCTTTTTGTAACAATTTCTATAACTCATTCGCTGAACTCTCATCCCGGATATTCATTCTTACACCGAATTTCCTGTTGTAACACAACATGCATGATTTTTATTCAATTTATTTTTATTTTTTAGGTTTATTAGTAGTGATGAGCGAGTACTAAAAAGCTCGGGTGCTCGAAGCTCGGGCCGAGCCTCCCAAGATACTCGTGTACTGAGGTTCACCAATGCCCCTGCATACAGACGTGCATGATGGCCTGTAAACCTGAAGTGCCCATTGTAAGGAAGTGGGTCTATTGTAGTATAACCCTTAGGCAGGGCAGCCAAAAATTAGGAGGCTCCACGTTGTCCCTGGATAGAGACGTGCATGAGGGCCTCAAAACATTAAGTGTCCAGTGTCAGGAAGTGGGTGTATTATAGTATAGCCCTTAGGCAGGGCAGCCAAAAATTGGGAGGCTCCACGTTGTCCCTGGATAGAGACGTGCATGAGGGCCTGTAAACCTGAAGTGCCCATTGGAAGGAAGTGGGTCTTTTGTAGTATAGCCCTTTGGCAGGGCAGCCAAAAATTGGGAGGCTCCACGTTGTCCCTGGATAGAGACGTGCATGAGGGCCTGTAAACCTGAAGTGCCCATTGGAAGGAAGTGGGTCTTTTGTAGTATAGCCCTTTGGCAGGGCAGCCAATAATTGGGAGGCTCCACGTTGTCCCTGGATAGAGACATGCATGAGGGCCTCAAAACATTAAGTGTCCATTGTCAGGAAGTGGGTGTATTATAGTATAGCCCTTAGGCAGGGCAGCCAAAAATTGGGAGGCTCCACGTTGTCCCTGGATAGAGACGTGCATGAGGGCCTGTAAACCTGAAGTGCCCATTGGAAGGAAGTGGGTCTTTTGTAGTATAGCCCTTTGGCAGGGCAGCCAAAAATTGGGAGGCTCCACGTTGTCCCTGGATAGAGACGTGCATGAGGGCCTCAAAACATTAAGTGTCCATTGTCAGGAAGTGGGTGTATTATAGTATAGCCCTTTGGCAGGGCAGCCAAAAATTGGGAGGCTCCACGTTGTCCCTGGATAGAGACGTGCATGAGGGCCTCAAAACATTAAGTGTCCATTGTCAGGAAGTGGGTGTATTATAGTATAGCCCTTAGGCAGGGCAGCCAAAAATTGGGAGGCTCCACGTTGTCCCTGGATAGAGACGTGCATGAGGGCCTCAAAACATTAAGTGTCCATTGTCAGGAAGTGGGTCTTTTGTAGTATAGCCCTTTGGCAGGGCAGCCAAAAATTGGCAGGCTCCACGTTACAACGACAGGAGACCCGCTCCTTTGCAATGGGAACAATGTTTTGAGGCCCTCATGCACGTCTCTATGCAGGGACAACGTGGAGCCTCCCAATTTTTGGCTGCCCTGCCAAAGGGCTATACTATAATACACCCACTTCCTGACAATGGACACTTAATGTTTTGAGGCCCTCATGCACGTCTCTATCCAGGGACAACGTGGAGCCTCCCAATTTTTGGCTGCCCTGCCAAAGGGCTATACTACAAAAGACCCACTTCCTGACAATGGACACTTAATGTTTTGAGGCCCTCATGCACGTCTCTATCCAGGGACAACGTGGAGCCTCCCAATTTTTGGCTGCCCTGCCTAAGGGCTATACTATAATACACCCACTTCCTGACAATGGACACTTAATGTTTTGAGGCCCTCATGCACGTCTCTATCCAGGGACAACGTGGAGCCTCCCAATTTTTGGCTGCCCTGCCAAAGGGCTATACTACAAAAGACCCACTTCCTGACAATGGACACTTAATGTTTTGAGGCCCTCATGCACGTCTCTATCCAGGGACAACGTGGAGCCTCCCAATTTTTGGCTGCACTGCCTAAGGGCTATACTATAATACACCCACTTCCTGACAATGGACACTTAATGTTTTGAGGCCCTCATGCACGTCTCTATCCAGGGACAACGTGGAGCCTCCCAATTTTTGGCTGCCCTGCCAAAGGGCTATACTATAATACACCCACTTCCTGACAATGGACACTTAATGTTTTGAGGCCCTCATGCACGTCTCTATCCAGGGACAACGTGGAGCCTCCCAATTTTTGGCTGCCCTGCCAAAGGGCTATACTACAAAAGACCCACTTCCTTCCAATGGGCACTTCAGGTTTACAGGCCCTCATGCACGTCTCTATCCAGGGACAACGTGGAGCCTCCCAATTTTTGGCTGCCCTGCCTAAGGGCTATACTATAATACACCCACTTCCTGACAATGGACACTTAATGTTTTGAGGCCCTCATGCATGTCTCTATCCAGGGACAACGTGGAGCCTCCCAATTTTTGGCTGCCCTGCCAAAGGGCTATACTACAATAGACCCACTTCCTTACAATGGGCACTTCAGGTTTACAGGCCATCATGCACGTCTTTATGCAGGGGCATTGGTGAACCTCACAATTTTGGACTGCCCTGGCAAAGGAAAATACTACAAAGACTCAGTTCCTCAAAATGGGCACATTAGACTCAGAGGCCTTTATGTACGTCTCTTCTCAGGGACATCGGAGTGCCACACAATGTTTTACGTAAAATCTTTCATGTATTGATCTCAAAAAGTAACATACATTAGCTCTATCTCACTATTGGGTATGTGCCCTTAACATTTCCGCTATGAAAAATCATTTTGGTGTCATTTTGGAAGGTTTTCTGGTGAGTCCGTAAAAATGGCGTAAAACGCGGACAAAATTATTCACAGCTGTGACTTTTGAGTGATAAATGCTTCAAGGGGTCTTCCCCATGCTGTTGCCATGTCATTTGAGCACTCTTCGGAGACTTTTGTGCCATTTTTAGGGTTTCTACATGCTGCCGGTGGTCATTTCACAAAAATACTCGGGTCTCCCATAGGATAACATTGGGCTCGGTGCTCGGGCCGAGTACACGAGTATCTTGGGAGGCTCGGCCCGAGCTTCGAGCACCCGAGCTTTTTAGTACTCGCTCATCACTACTAATAAACCTAAAAAATAAAAATAAATTGAATAAAAATCATGAATGTTGTGTTATAACAGGAAATTCGGTGTAAGAATGAATATCCGGGATGAGAGTTCAGCGAATGAGTTATAGAAATTGTTACAAAAAGGAGTGTGTACGGTTTATGCGTAAATTTTCAGAATGCGTACATGAAAATTATATGTATGTGAGAATGTCCCCCATGCTTTGTAAAAAGTTATTTATGAAAATGTAAATAAAATATATAAAAATGCCTAATTATTTATAATTTATGAGAAAGATATATATGTATGGAAGAATGTTATAAGGTGTCCAAGAACCATAAAGAAAAAGGGTGCATATATAATGTTAGAGGTCTAGAGTTCCACCAGGCTATATCACCCCTAAAGAAATAGAAAGAAGACCTTACTACCTGTGTACCCCAAAAAAAGCTATATTTCTTAGCCAGGATTATGGTGGAGATATGCACAAGTGAAATAAGAATATAAAGTAATACAATAAGATTATAAAACCAATATGTGTGCATTCATGCACCACCCGGTACGCTACCCTTGCCAAATTGCTCACTCTAGATCCCCACACGATCCATGAAGCCGTTCCCCCGGTCACACCGCCTGCTGCCGGTTCCCACTCATCCCTGGGGGAGTTAGGCGAGTGGTATCGAGAGCTACATGTCGGCACTGATGATACCCCCATACACCACAAGGAAGGGGTATACCGGGTGGTACAGGAGTATGAGCGGGTTTTTAGCAAGCACCCTCTAGATTTTGGGCAGATTAAAGGGGTTCAACACCACATCCCTACCGGTACACACTCCCCTATTAAAGAGAGATACAGGCCTATTTCCCCTGCGCACTACCAATGCGCCAAAGACATGTTGAGGAACATGAAGGAGGCAGGGGTTATTAGGGACAGCTGTAGTCCCTGGGCCGCTCCGTTGGTGCTGGTTAAGAAGAAGGATGGCACCATGCGGATGTGTGTGGATTACCGGAAGATTAACCAGATAACGCATAAGGATGCTTACCCTCTGCCCCGCATCAAAGAGTCCCTGGCCTCGCTGAGAACCGCTAACTACTTCTCCACCCTTGACCTCACCAGCGGGTACTGGCAGGTGGCCGTGGCACCGGAAGACCGAGAGAAGACTGCCTATGGGACCGTTTTGCTGTACTTGGATGATGTGATTGTGTACTCACAGACGTATGAAGCCCACCTGGAGTACCTAGCCGAGGTGTTCGCGTCCCTTGCCAAGTATGGGATGAAGTTGAAGCCCTCAAAGTGTCATCTGCTGAAACCCAGAGTGCAGTACCTAGGACATGTGGTTGGTGCGGAAGGTGTCGCCCCCAACCCCGAGAAGATCACCGCCATCCAAGACTGGCCGAGACCGACCACAGTGAGGGAAGTGAGGCAGTTTCTGGGCCTGGTGGGATATTACCGTCGCTTCATTAAGGGGTACACAAAGATGGCTGCCCCCATGCAAGACCTCCTCGTAGGACAGACCAAGGGTGGTAGATCCCTAGTAGCCCCATTGGTGTGGGAAGAAAAGCATGAGGAATCCTTCCGCCAGCTGAGAACAGCCCTGACCGGAGAGGAAATCCTAGCGTACCCTGACTACAGCCGCCCATTCATCCTCTACACCGACGCCAGCAATGTGGGCTTGGGGGCTGTTCTATCCCAGGTCCAAGACAGAAGGGAAAAGGTAATAGCTTATGCTAGCCGAAAACTCCGACCGACTGAGAGGAACCCTGAGAACTACATCTCCTTCAAGCTTGAGCTCTTGGCACTGGTGTGGGCTATCACCGAGCGGTTCCGCCATTACCTGGCAGCAGCCAAGTTCACCGCGTACACAGACAATAACCTGCTGACCCATCTAGATACGGCCAAGCTGGGCGCGTTGGAGCAGCGGTGGGTGACCAGGTTAGCCAACTACGATTTCACCATCAAGTACCGGGCCGGCCGTACCAACGTCAATGCCAATGCACTCTCCCAGATGCCCCACCTGTCGGAAGAGGGGCCAGAGGATGATGACCTCGAAGAGATCGAGTTGCCTGCATTTCACCGGCCATTCACTGAGAAGGTGCACGTCTACCAACAACGGGTGAACCTGGATCCGCTGCCCCGACAGGACTGGCAGGAAGCTCAGGACCAGGCACCTGCTGTCCGCCTGGTCAAGACTCTAGTGGAACAGGGTTCTGCTGGGATAGACCCTGCTGCCCCTGCCGAAGCCCAACGTCTGTGGCAAGAACGGACCCGGCTATACCTACACCAGGGGAAGTTGTATCGCGAGCTGATTAATCCAAAGACTCACGAGAAGATCCGCCAGCTGGTGATTCCCCAGGCTAACGTGCCCACCGTCCTGCAAGCATACCATGATGGTGCAGTGCACTTCGGGTGGAAGAAGCTAGAGATGTTGTTAAGAGAGCGGTTCTATTGGAGTGGAATGCGGGAATCTGTGGAGGCCTGGTGCCGAGAATGTGGCCCTTGCGCATTGAGAAGGAAGGACGAGGCCAGCCAGAAGGCACCCCTACACCCGATCATTACACACCAACCGTTGGAGCTGGTTGCCCTTGACCATGTAAAGCTCACCCCCAGCCGAAGTGGGTACACCTACGCTCTGACCATCGTAGACCACTACTCGAGGTTCCTGGTGGTTGTCCCAGTTAAGGACTTAACCGGCCGCACCGCTGCTAAGGCTTTCCAGGCTTATTTCTGTTGACCGCATTGGTACCCGGAGAGGGTGCTTACCGACCAGGGTCCGGCCTTTGAAGCAGAGATATTCCAGGAATTCTGCCAGTTGTACGGCTGCAAGAAAATCCGGACCACGCCTTACCACGCCCAAACCAATGGCATTTGTGAAAAGATGAACCACTTGGTCCTGGGCCTCCTCAAGACGTTACCACTGGAAGAGCAGAACCTGTGGCTGGAGAAGCTACCTCACCTGGTCGATATGTACAACAACATCCCTTCCAGCTCTACGAAATGCACTCCAGCATACCTGATGGGAGCTCGTCCCGGCCGGCTACCAGTGGATCTGGAAATGGGCTTGGAAGCTTCAGAAGCACTCCTGTCGACAGCTGAATGGGACACTCGGCGGAGGACACAGTACCGACAGGTCCAGGAGTATGTTGAAAAGAACTTGTGCCGGAGTCGGGGACAACAGGAGCAGTGCTTCAACAAGAAGGCGCCTGCCGGTTCCTTCCAACCTGGGGATGTAGTGCTGAAGCGGAAAAGAAGGGCCCACAAGCTGGATGATCAATGGGAAAAAACCCCGTATGTAGTCCAGCCCACAGGATGGGAGAATGGGAAGGCCTACCAGATCAGCCGTGACCAGGGGGGGACTTTGGCCACGGTTTCCCGAGACCACCTGAAGAAGTGCCCACCAGCATTGAGAGTAGCGGATGAGGCTCCAGTTCCCAGTCCAGTGGAGAAGGAAAAAGAGGTAATCCACACCATGATGGGTGATTTTCCAGCAGACTGGCCTACACAGAACGGTGCGGTGATCCTTCCAGTGATACTGTTCCCACAACCCGTGGATGAAGAAATGATGGAAACGGTTAACCGCGAGCCAGTGCCCAGGGATGTACCTGTACCCAGCTCCCCTACGCCTCCGCCTGCCCCACATGATAGCAGGGAGGAGGAACTGACTGTTCCCTCTGCCCCACTGCCTGTCACCACTGACACCGGACCCCGAAGGTCCACTCGCCCCAACCTAGGTAGACCCCCACTTAGGTACAGGGAAACTACTCTTTAAAAGGGGGGGGCTTTATGTGTTGAGTGTACCAGTTTGAAAGTTTTAAATGATAAGTAAAGATGATCAACCAAAGAAGTTTACCTGATTGAACCGTGATTAAACCGGCCGTTGCCGGCAACTGTTGTCCCCGTAGGGACTGTGCAACCATTGCGTAAGGAACTGCTTACGGACAAGCCCGAGAACTTGCAGGGCAACCACAAACTTAGTGCAATGTAAATAAAAATGTTTGTTGGCTTGACACCGTTACCGCCTCCGGAGAGGCTGATTTGGGAGGATGGGCCTGGAGGAAAGGGATGGCCTAGGCCCGCCACTACCGTAACCGGTGGCGATCCTCCGGGGGTTCAGGGGTCCCCTTGGACGTGGGCCCCCTGAAAGAGACAGAACCCGCTCGGGCAACTTGGTGCTGGACTGGGGTCAAGGGGTGCTGCCCGCTTCTTAGGGGCAGCATCAGGGCCAGGTTGTTTGGGTGGGAGAAGAGCGGAAGCTGTACCGTTGTAAAATGTTTATGATGCTTTTACATGTTTTACCGTTTTATTCTTTTTCAGTTGTGAAAATAAAACCGGTGATGGACGGGCAGCCCGCGGACGGTCTGCATTTTACTATAGGGGAATGTGGCGCCCTGGACAAGCCAGGTCGTCACAGGTACTACACCAACACACTCTACACTCCGGCTAGGCACACCGAAGCTAAACACAAATCCTAGTTGCCTTCCTCCAGGGGCTGATGTCCACACCAGGGGGTGGGCCAGGCGGTTGATCCCACCCACCGAGGAGTTCACAGTCCTGGAGGCGGGAAAAGGAGTCAGATTAGAGATCAGTTTTGGAGTTAGAGAAGTGAAGAGGAGAGGAGACTGACCGTGTCCGGGTGTGTGGCCCGGGCACTCAGCAAGGTTGGCAGACGGTGGTGACCTTCTGCAGGAGAGGCTGATTGGAGTGAACCGTACGGACCGGGGATGGGCGGTGGCCCGCCGGTACCAGATCGGGGAGTGAAGAGAAGCCAGCACCATCCGGCAGGGCCTACGGACCCCGACCAGGCTAGGAGTCGCCGTAAAACCGGTCAAATCCGTTAGCGACAGGAACCTCCAGGGTTTCCCAGCAGTCAAGACCCGATTGAAGGCAACAGCTCACACCGTAGAGGGAAGCACAGTCACCGCCAAGGCTACAGTTCCCAGGGCCAGAGCCTGCGGGCAAAAGGGGCTCCCTCAGCATCCATCCAAGCTGGGGAGCGGGTTACCGGTGGGAAGCCCGCTAGATTTTGGGGGAATAAAAGGGGTCCAACACCACATCCCCACAGGTGCACACCCACCCATCAAAGAGAGCTATAAGCCAATACCACCTTCACATTGCCAGTGTACCAAGGACATGTTGAGCAACATGAAGGCGGCTGGGGTTATCCGTGACAGTTGTAGCCTTTGGGCAGCTCTGTTGATCCTGTTAAAAAAGAAGGACGGCACCACTCCCCGTATTGAGGAATCGCTAGCTGCATTGAGAACTGCAAATTATTTTTCTACCCTTGATCTCACTAGTCACTATTGGCAAGTGTCCGTTGCTGAGGCAGACCGGGAGAAGACCGCCTTCGCCACCCCTATGGGTCTCTGCGAGTTCAAAAGCATGCCCTTCGAGCTGTGCAATGCGCCAGGAACCTTCCAGAGGCTGATGGAATGCTGCTTGGGACAAGATTTTAGGGTGTATAAAAAGGGAGATTAGATCCCGTGATCCCAACGTATTGTTACACCTCTATAAATCACTTGTAAGGCTACATCTGGAATATGGGAACCAGTTTTGGGCTCCACATTTTAATAAGGACATTCAGAAGTTAGAGTCAGTTCAAAGGTGGGCAACTAGACTACTACAAGGAATGGAAGGCCTCCCATATGATGACAAGTTGAAAAAGTTATTAAGTGATTATTGGCTGCAATGGGGCTTTCTGGCTGGTGCCAGCCTCTCTTCTTAGCACACAGGAACCACAATCCCTACACCATGCTTCAATGGATTCTCTCATCCCAGCCCAGTAAAACTACATATTTTACACAGTCATAAGCAGCCAAAAGGGATCTATTCTATTCAATTGCAAATGATCTAGATAAGACTGAGAATAAGATACTGCACGGGACATAGCAGAGTTGGTCAAGTTGAGTGGAGATGAGTTTGCTATTTGGCACAGCTTTTTGCATCAATAAAGCAAGTAAAAGGTGTGAAAGATAAAAAAAAGGGTGAAAGTGTGAAAAGTGAATTGGCCAAATTGAGGTGCATATAAAGTTTTTGCTTTCTTTCAATTCACTAATGGGGCTCATTTGAATCAGGTGAATTGAGTTCTGCTTTTGGAAACTGGGTTAAGAAGGGGTGCACCGGTCCTGGAGGTACTGCAATACCAGGTCAATGCGTGCAGTGGACAGAGCAAGATTTTTTCCATCTCCTTGTTCTAAAAATCCATTTAATATATGGTCCCCAGAGAGGGGACGTATCAGATATTAAACTGATAAGAACAGATTTAATTTTTTTTTTTTTCTGTTTATCAGTAGGACTTCAAAATAACAAAGGTGATCGCCTCCCGTTGCCTGGGAACCGTCCAGGCACAAGAGGGCTATGTGTCACCAGAAGGCGCACACACTTCCTCAAGGCCGGCAGACGTGCAATCCCAGGCACCTTCCAGTACCGACCAAGGTAGCGTCCTCCGAAACTACACTTGATCTTAGCCAAAAGGCCGAGAAGCTATAACCCGAATTGGTTACGGCCTTGAGTGGCACCCTGGCCTATACCGGACACATCTTAGGGAGAGGGAGACAAACCCACGCCTACAGAAGACATTTTGTCACCCAAGCCAACCCTTGAAAAGGCTGTTTTGCAGAGCAAAAACAAGAAGAATGGTGCTTTTTGCAGCCGCCGCCCACTGCAATGAATCTGAATAACTCCTCCTTTTGGACACAAGCACCTCCCCTCCCCCTTGCAGTCTTTCCAATTCATGATACAAAAAGACGGACGGACAGGACAGGACAGGACAGGCTGCCTGACTTTCCGTCACTGCCACCCTTTGCCATCCTTGCCCGTAGAAAGCCCTTTCATCATCCCCAAACCCTAATCTTTTCCCTTCCCTTCCCAGATGCGTCTCACTCCCTTTCATTAGGAAGTGAGCGCAGCCTTTTCTCCGTTCTGCACATGCGCGACGTTAAACACAAATGCGCAGGCGTGCGTTCCATTACCCTCACTGCATTCCACTCCCATACAGGAAGTGGGCGCAGCTATTACTACGGTCGCACATAAAAGAACCCACGGCCACCACTGCACATAGCTGACTCCACCACAGGACACCCACTTCTACACCAACGCAGGTAAGACAGGATCGGCACCTCTATGCTCCCGTTACAATCAGGCTCAGTCACCATGTGATAACGCTCTCAACTCTTTAGTTGCAGGCTCCCCTTGCTTCACCTCCACTGGCTGTGCTGCCATTTCCTCTCCCACCTGGAAGGTATACTTTATTCCACTATTTTCCTGTTTCTCTCTTCCCCCTTTTCCCATAACCTACTTTTATCTGCATTTGTGGGGTATCTATATGCTATTTACATCATAGTTTTATTCATTAATATGGAAGGGAAGAGTGCCCATGAGAGTGTTGAACTGCGGAGAGCAAGAGATTAAGCTGCTCCGATTTGCCACCATTGATAAGCTGTTCTCAGTAGATACACATGCTATCCAAACAGCAGCATCCACCATTGCTTCAGCCCACCCATTCAGTGACAGCTCACCAAGTCAGCCAGAGGAGTGGTGTAAGGAATTACACGTAGGCACTGACTCCACACCTTCACATCACAAGAAGGGGGTCTACAGGCTAGTGCAAGAATACGAGCAAGTCTTCAGCAAACATCCGCTAGACTTTTGAAGAATAAAAGGGGTCAAACACTACATCCCCACAAGTGCACACCCACCCATCTAAGAGAGATATAAGCCAAAACTACCTGCACATTACCAGTGTACCAAGGACATGTTGAGCAACATGAAGGAGGCTGGGGTTATCCGTGACAGTTGTAGCCTCTGGGCAGCTCCGTTGGTCCTGTTAAAGAAGAAGGACAGCACCACTCCCCTGTATTGAGGAATAGCTAGCTGCATTGAGAACTGCAAATTATTTTTCTACCCTTGATCTCACTAGTCGCTATTGGCAAGTGATCGTTGCTGAGGCAGACCGGGAGAAGACCGCCTTTGCCACCCCGATGGGTCTCTGCGAGTTCAAAAGCATGCCCTTCGAGCTGTGCAATTTGCCAGGAACCTTCCAGAGGCTGATGGAATGCTGCTTGGGACACCGAAACTTTGAAACGGTACTGCTATACCTTTATGATGTTATTGTTTATTCTAAAGCAAACAAGATTTTAGGGTGTATAAAAAGGGAGATTAGATCCGGTGATCCCAACGTATTGTTACCCCTCTATAAATCACTTGTAAGGCCACATCTGGAATATGGGGTAAAGTCCTGAGCAGGTTGATAACCATTGGTTTGAGCATGGTAGGGTGTAGTGCGCATCTTCCTGCATCGGTAAAAGCTGCAGAAGTCCTTGAAGATTTCCACTTCAAAGGCTGTGCCTTGATCTGTGAGGACTCTCTCTGAGTAGCCATGAGGTCTGCATAAGTGTGCTTGGAAGACCTTCGCTGCAGTATGGGCCATTAGATCTTTGACTTGTACCACAACCATAAATCTCGAGTAGTTGTCTACCATCGTAAGTGCATACGTGAGCTCGCCTCGATATTCTGCAACAAAACTCCCTTTTTCGATTTCAGTTTCAGCAAACACTCCTCTTCCTGTAGAAAATATTTATCATTACCTAAGACAGTCATTCTAATGCATGACAATATTAAGGCAATTTAGTTAAAACTTGTTTTAACTCACCTTTAAGGGGATTGATGTATTTCATGGTCAATCCAGGTTTGTCAGTGATGGCACTGACATAATGTATGGCGTCTTTTTCGGGCGTTATCCTTTGCCTTTTCATTGTGAAAATCCAGTTGCCTATATCAAAGCAAATTCTACTACTTGTAAAGTATGCAGAAAATGAAATGTAGAACATATAACATCAACTGCTTAGGAACGCATCATAGGTTAGTACTTAAAAGGATATTGTCATGTTCTAGTCATAATGCAAGCTGGACATTTTTCATGTTACCCTGTAATCGCCGGCCTGTTCTAATGCTCACAAGCCAAGATATAGGCTCAGCTGCTAAGGCTTCCCTCTGCCTTCTGAATGAAACTTGAATATGTCTGGGTCACTGTGTATATAGCAGGTGCTCAGAAAAAATAACAGTCAATTCAATAGAAATAGCTCTGGCACACTATAGTGATCAATAACGTAAGAAAAGAACTCTTGGGATGCTGAAAATTCTTTATTTGTGCAAAAGGATAATTCATCCAACGTTTCGACCTTGTTTTTAGGTCTTTATCAAGGATAAAGTTATCTAAGATCATAAAGGGTTACAAAACCATATAAACACGTAATTAGTACATAGTACAACATAACAGTACAATATATTGCTACTTGAGAGTACAATGGGTCAAATGACCATGATGCACATACAAAAAATGTTTCCAAAGCCATAGTGAAAACATTTGTACTGAGGAAAGAAAATTTCCACATGACCTATCTGGAGAAACATTCTGGATCAAACAACCAAAAATAGTCAAGCAGCTAAATACACACCTATATGGATAACAGGATGATATGTGTTCAATTGTATAGCGTCATTGCCATTAAGGTACAAATGGAAAACTTGCAATCCTATATAGTGAAGGAAATGAACACATATCATATCAAAGAACACAGGAACATGGGTGTGAGAAAAACCTCAATGTTTATACTTTGTTCTTTATAATGGTGTGAACATGTATATGTCTCAGTACCTTATGCACTTGAGAATTCTAGTGAGTAGATTATGAAAGCCTATTTCAGAACTGGAATCGGTAAATAATTGTAGGTGGAATCTAAATGAAAAGATGGTACAAGTGTTATCATGACACGTGGGCTATAACACAATGGACCGTGTGACAAAGAAGAAAGGAGAGAAAGAAGAGGAAGAAAATGCAACTACCTGTAACATTACGTGATAGTCACTGGTAAGTATCACTTGACAATTCAAGTGAAAAAGGATTCCTTTATTAAAGGGTTCTCAGTCGCCTCAGGATCATGAAATACTAGGGTAAATGATATGAGAATGGGTAAGAAGCACCACTAAAGGAAATATGAGATGCAGGACATATATCTATAAACCCCTGAACTACATGATAGAAATAAAAAGAAGAAAAAAGAAAAAAAAGAAGAAAGAAGAAGAACACATAGAATGCGGAAAGAGAATGGGTACAACTACCTGAGTTACTGCAGGGAGGCCCCTGGTTGGTATTGTGAGGGTTAGTGGAATTCCTTCACTGAAGGGTTCTCAGTTGCCTCAGGTTCGTGAAAAATGCTATAGACAAATAATGCCCGGAGAAAAGGGGTTCATATACAGCGAATAATGGTAATACAAGGTACATGTGTCACATGTAATAGTATATATATATATATATATTGTACTAAGCTCTACACCAGAAATAGAAAGTAGTCCCTCTGCCTTCTGTCTAGGTGCCCTGAGTTATGTCCTGTAAACTGTCACAGGGACCCAGACACACATGTGTAGTAGGGGAATATCCCTGCTGAGATGCCAGTGCTAGAGCACTCGTTTGCTGTGGAGTTGAACGCTATGTGAGCAGTTCTTACCTTCAATGAGCAGAAGTCTCTTTTTTCAGATTTCAATATCTCTGTGGGTATCTGGCAGAAATATGGAATACTCTTTACTGCTAAGACCCTGTACACCACTCCCACTAAAGGGGGCTTTACACGCTGCGACATCGCTAATGCGGAGTCGTTGGGGTCACGGAATTTGTGACGCACATCCGGCCGCATTAGCGATGTTGCTGCGTGTGACACCGATGAGCGATTTTGCATCGCTGCAAAAACGTGCAAAATCGCTCATCGGTGACATGGGTCTCCATTCTCGATTATCGTTACTGCAGCAGTAACGATGTAGTTCGTCGCTCCTGCGGCAGCACACATCGCTCCGTGTGACACCGCAGAAACGAGGAACCTCTCCTTACCTGCCTCCCAGCCGCTATGAGGAAGGAAGGAGGTGGGCGGGATGTTCCGGCCACTCATCTCCGCCCCTCCGCTGCTATTGGGCGGTCGCTCAGTGACGTCGCTGTGACGCCGCACGGACCGCCCCCTTAGAAAGGAGGCAGTTCGCCAGTCACAGCGACGTCGCCGGGCAGGTAAGTATGTGTGACGGGTCTGGTCGGTGTTGTGCAGCATGGGCAGCGATTTGCCCGTGTCGCGCAACAGATGGGGGCGGGTATCCACACTAGCGATATCGGGACCGATATCGCAGTGTGTAAAGTAGCCTTTAATAAACTGTGTAAAGGATTTTAAGTAAAAATCCACAATAAACCAGCGCTAGATGGGTTTTTATAATTTTATTAATAGACCACAAATAAAAAATGTTTTGCTATCCTTGTTTCAAGACAGAGTATTTGATAATATACAATACACTGATTATTACTAAAACCAAGGACCACATAAAACAAGGACCACATAAAATAAAAAATGAAAGTAATGAGAATAAAATTCTTTTGTATAACCAATTAACTTCGAGGTGATACAATATTCACATTGATTTAGTTTTACCAGTCTAATGTAATGCCCCGGCCGGTGGCATATATTTTGTTTGGTTAATAATTTAGACTTATACAATGAAAGATGTACTATACCACCCCTGGCTAACTTACAAGTTTTAAGTTGTACAATATAAGTTTGCGACGTTATATTCGCCCCCAGGGCCTGGGGGAATAAACCTCACAACAACTTGACCGCAAAAAACACCCCGGATTTCTCCGTTGATTAGGCTGGAACCGCTATGTACAGGATTGACCTGTTAGACTTCCAGAGCGGACGTTTTGAGGCCAGTGGCCGCGACTAGTGCTGGCTCTGGGGGAGATGTATGGTTACCGACATCCCTCTTTACAGAGCCTTTATAACACTTCACAAGGCCACAAACCAGCCGGTCCCGTATTCTCCCAAATGTACTTTCGAAATCAAGCAGTACGAAGCCACTGAAAGCACCAAGATGTTGGCTGCGGACAACAATAAGATCAGCGGTAACTACTCAGCCTCTCCAGCGGGCAGTCCAGACCGTATCCAGTGTCAGCTGACTGATTCCACACAGGAGGAAGTTGCTTGGCAGGTTAGCACCACACAAGGCTCCGATCCGCTTCCAAACGAGCAATGCAGAACCGCTGGAGGTACCAATGTATCCTGGTTGCAGACAAAGGAAATGTCAGCGGTAACCTCTCAACCTCTCCAGCAGGCAATCCGTACCGTGTCCAGTGGAAGCCGGTTGATTCCACACGAGGGAGAGATTACTTGGCAGGTTATCACCGCACAGGTGAGGTAGGCAAAAACAGAGTCCTGATCCGACGCGCGTTTCGGGGGCGTGTAACGGCCCCCTTCCTCAAGGATAACTCAGCTGTTGCCTAGAGCACTATTTATGCATATATTTAATTGGTTATAATTTGCATAAAATTAAACAATGTTTAAATTCAACCAACATTCAATGACCACTACATATATCAATTTGTGAAAGACCGTTCATAATAGCCATATAATATAATTATGTGCAAAGGTTTTTCTAAAGGTTTTTCTAAAAAGACCTATATATAGCCTTGCTTGTATCATCATATACTGGGAAGACAATGTGTATATATGCATATGCTTTTTTTCAACAATAAATTTAACAAAAGGACATCATAAAGGTGTAATATAAATTTGCTATAATATGAAAAGCCCCTTATATCTACATCAACCTTGGGCAAGTGAAGCACCAATTTTAATATATATTATGCATATATACACATATATCTCCATGACAATCACTTTTTTTTTTTTTTTCCTTCTCTCCGTATTATTATCAGTACCTATTACTCCTCTACCTATAAAAATATAAATTAATTAAAAGCAAACAGTTCTATATCATTATTGAGTCCATATGGTTTCAAGGTGTTCAATTCAAAAATCCATTGGCTTTCTGCTCGTGACATTTTTTTAATGAAATCGCCACCTCTCCAATCCTTAGTTATTTTTTGTACGCCCCATACTTGGGATCCTTTAAAGGACCCTCCATGTTTTAACACATAATGTCTGGATAGGGGGTGCTTAGTACATTTATTTTTAACACTTCTAATGTGCTCACCCACCCTTTTCCATAGGGGTCTAATAGTTCTCCCAATGTATTTTTTCTGACAGGGACATTGAATGCAATATACTACTCCCTTTGATTGACATGTAATAAATTCTCTAATCATGACTTCTGACTGCCCCTGTAAGAAGGATTTCCGTGAAATATTTTTTGTATTCTTACATACTATACAGCTTTTGCATGGAAAAAAACCTTTCAGGCCAAATAATCCTCCCTTATTAGGTGCTGTAAGATTACGTATGGTGGGTGCCACTAAATTGCCAATATTGTTTGCCTTCCTATATATGAATATAACGTCGCAAACTTATATTGTACAACTTAAAACTTGTAAGTTAGCCAGGGGTGGTATAGTACATCTTTCATTGTATAAGTCTAAATTATTAACCAAACAAAATATATGCCACCGGCCGGGGCATTACATTAGACTGGTAAAACTAAATCAATGTGAATATTGTATCACCTCGAAGTTAATTGGTTATACAAAAGAATTTTATTCTCATTACTTTCATTTTTTATTTTATGTGGTCCTTGTTTTATGTGGTCCTTGGTTTTAGTAATAATCAGTGTATTGTATATTATCAAATACTCTGTCTTGAAACAAGGATAGCAAAAAATTTTTTATTTGTGGTCTATTAATAAAATTATAAAAACCCATCTAGCGCTGGTTTATTGTGGATTTTTACTTAAAATCCTTTACACAGTTTATTAAAGGCTACTTTACACACTGCGATATCGGTCCCGATATCGCTAGTGTGGATACCCGCCCCCATCTGTTGCGCGACACGGGCAAATCGCTGCCCATGCTGCACAACACCGACCAGACCCGTCACACATACTTACCTGCCCGGCGACGTCGCTGTGACCGGCGAACCGCCTCCTTTCTAAGGGGGCGGTCCGTGCGGCGTCACAGCGACGTCACTGAGCGACCGCCCAATAGCAGCGGAGGGGCGGAGATGAGTGGCCGGAACATCCCGCCCACCTCCTTCCTTCCTCATAGCGGCTGGGAGGCAGGTAAGGAGAGGTTCCTCGTTTCTGCGGTGTCACACGGAGCGATGTGTGCTGCCGCAGGAGCGACGAACTACATCGTTACTGCTGCAGTAACGATAATCGAGAATGGAGACCCATGTCACCGATGAGCGATTTTGCACGTTTTTGCAGCGATGCAAAATCGCTCATCGGTGTCACACGCAGCAACATCGCTAATGCGGCCGGATGTGCGTCACGAATTCCGTGACCCCAACGACTCCGCATTAGCGATGTCGCAGCGTGTAAAGCCCCCTTTAGTGGGAGTGGTGTACAGGGTCTTAGCAGTAAAGAGTATTCCATATTTCTGCCAGATACCCACAGAGATATTGAAATCTGAAAAAAGAGACTTCTGCTCATTGAAGGTAAGAACTGCTCACATAGCGTTCAACTCCACAGCAAACGAGTGCTCTAGCACTGGCATCTCAGCAGGGATATTCCCCTACTACACATGTGTGTCTGGGTCCCTGTGACAGTTTACAGGACATAACTCAGGGCACCTAGACAGAAGGCAGAGGGACTACTTTCTATTTCTGGTGTAGAGCTTAGTACAATATATATATATATATACTATTACATGTGACACATGTACCTTGTATTACCATTATTCGCTGTATATGAACCCCTTTTCTCCGGGCATTATTTGTCTATAGCATTTTTCACGAACCTGAGGCAACTGAGAACCCTTCAGTGAAGGAATTCCACTAACCCTCACAATACCAACCAGGGGCCTCCCTGCAGTAACTCAGGTAGTTGTACCCATTCTCTTTCCGCATTCTATGTGTTCTTCTTCTTTCTTCTTTTTTTTCTTTTTTCTTCTTTTTATTTCTATCATGTAGTTCAGGGGTTTATAGATATATGTCCTGCATCTCATATTTCCTTTAGTGGTGCTTCTTACCCATTCTCATATCATTTACCCTAGTATTTCATGATCCTGAGGCGACTGAGAACCCTTTAATAAAGGAATCCTTTTTCACTTGAATTGTCAAGTGATACTTACCAGTGACTATCACGTAATGTTACAGGTAGTTGCATTTTCTTCCTCTTCTTTCTCTCCTTTCTTCTTTGTCACACGGTCCATTGTGTTATAGCCCACGTGTCATGATAACACTTGTACCATCTTTTCATTTAGATTCCACCTACAATTATTTACCGATTCCAGTTCTGAAATAGGCTTTCATGATCTACTCACTAGAATTCTCAAGTGCATAAGGTACTGAGACATATACATGTTCACACCATTATAAAGAACAAAGTATAAACATTGAGGTTTTTCTCACACCCATGTTCCTGTGTTCTTTGATATGATATGTGTTCATTTCCTTCACTATATAGGATTGCAAGTTTTCCATTTGTACCTTAATGGCAATGACGCTATACAATTGAACACATATCATCCTGTTATCCATATAGGTGTGTATTTACCTGCTTGACTATTTTTGGTTGTTTGATCCAGAATGTTTCTCCAGATAGGTCATGTGGAAATTTTCTTTCCTCAGTACAAATGTTTTCACTATGGCTTTGGAAAAATTTTTTGTATGTGCATCATGGTCATTTGACCCATTGTACTCTCAAGTAGCAATATATTGTACTGTTATGTTGTACTATGTACTAATTACGTGTTTATATGGTTTTGTAACCCTTTATGATCTTAGATAACTTTATCCTTGATAAAGACCTAAAAACAAGGTCGAAACGTTGGATGAATTATCCTTTTGCACAAATAAAGAATTTTCAGCATTCCAAGAGTTCTTTTCTTACGTTATTGATCACTATAGTGTGCCAGAGCTATTTCTATTGAATTGACTCTTATTTTTTCTGAGCACCTGCTATATACACAGTGACCCAGACATATTCAAGTTTCATTCAGAAGGCAGAGGGAAGCCTTAGCAGCTGAGCCTATATCTTGGCTTGTGAGCATTAGAACAGGCCGGCGATTACAGGGTAACATGAAAAATGTCCAGCTTGCATTATGACTAGAACATGACAATATCCTTTTAAGTACTAACCTATGATGCGTTCCTAAGCAGTTGATGTTATATGTTCTACATTTCATTTTCTGCATACTTTACAAGTAGTAGAATTTGCTTTGATATAGGCAACTGGATTTTCACAATGAAAAGGCAAAGGATAACGCCCGAAAAAGACGCCATACATTATGTCAGTGCCATCACTGACAAACCTGGATTGACCATGAAATACATCAATCCCCTTAAAGGTGAGTTAAAACAAGTTTTAACTAAATTGCCTTAATATTGTCATGCATTAGAATGACTGTCTTAGGTAATGATAAATATTTTCTACAGGAAGAGGAGTGTTTGCTGAAACTGAAATCGAAAAAGGGAGTTTTGTTGCAGAATATCGAGGCGAGCTCACGTATGCACTTACGATGGTAGACAACTACTCGAGATTTATGGTTGTGGTACAAGTCAAAGATCTAATGGCCCATACTGCAGCGAAGGTCTTCCAAGCACACTTATGCAGACCTCATGGCTACTCAGAGAGAGTCCTCACAGATCAAGGCACAGCCTTTGAAGTGGAAATCTTCAAGGACTTCTGCAGCTTTTACCGATGCAGGAAGATGCGCACTACACCCTACCATGCTCAAACCAATGGTTATCAACCTGCTCAGGACTTTACCCCATATTCCAGATGTGGCCTTACAAGTGATTTATAGAGGGGTAACAATACGTTGGGATCACCGGATCTAATCTCCCTTTTTATACACCCTAAAATCTTGTTTGCTTTAGAATAAACAATAACATCATAAAGGTATAGCAGTACCGTTTCAAAGTTTCGGTGTCCCAAGCAGCATTCCATCAGCCTCTGGAAGGTTCCTGGCAAATTGCACAGCTCGAAGGGCATGCTTTTGAACTCGCAGAGACCCATCGGGGTGGCAAAGGCGGTCTTCTCCCGGTCTGCCTCAGCAACGGACACTTGCCAATAGCGACTAGTGAGATCAAGGGTAGAAAAATAATTTGCAGTTCTCAATGCAGCTAGCTATTCCTCAATACAGGGGAGTGGTGCTGTCCTTCTTCTTTAACAGGACCAACGGAGCTGCCCAGAGGCTACAACTGTCACGGATAACCCCAGCCTCCTTCATGTTGCTCAACATGTCCTTGGTACACTGGTAATGTGCAGGTAGTTTTGGCTTATATCTCTCTTTGATGGGTGGGTGTGCACTTGTGGGGATGTAGTGTTTGACCCCTTTTATTCTTCAAAAGTCTAGCGGATGTTTGCTGAAGACTTGCTCGTATTCTTGCACTAGCCTGTAGACCCCCTTCTTGTGATGTGAAGGTGTGGAGTCAGTGCCTACGTGTAATTCCTTACACCACTCCTCTGGCTGACTTGGTGAGCTGTCACTGAATGGGTGGGCTGAAGCAATGGTGGATGCTGCTGTTTGGATAGCATGTGTATCTACTGAGAACAGCTTATCAATGGTGGCAAATCGGAGCAGCTTAATCTCTTGCTCTCCGCAGTTCAACACTCTCATGGGCACTCTTCCCTTCCATATTAATGAATAAAACTATGATGTAAATAGCATATAGATACCCCACAAATGCAGATAAAAGTAGGTTATGGGAAAAGGGGGAATAGAGAAACAGGAAAATAGTGGAATAAAGTATACCTTCCAGGTGGGAGAGGAAATGGCAGCACAGCCAGTGGAGGTGAAGCAAGGGGAGCCTGCAACTAAAGAGTTGAGAGCGTTATCACATGGTGACTGAGCCTGATTGTAACGGGAGCATAGAGGTGCCGATCCTGTCTTACCTGCGTTGGTGTAGAAGTGGGTGTCCTGTGGTGGAGTCAGCTATGTGCAGTGGTGGCCGTGGGTTCTTTTATGTGCGACTGTAGTAATAGCTGCGCCCACTTCCTGTATGGGAGTGGAATGCAGTGAGGGTAATGGAACGCACGCCTGCGCATTTGTGTTTAACGTCGCGCATGTGCAGAACGGAGAAAAGGCTGCGCTCACTTCCTAATAAAAGGGAGTGAGACGCATCTGGGAAGGGAAGGGAAAAGATTAGGGTTTGGGGATGATGAAAGGGCTTTCTACGGGCAAGGATGGCAAAGGGTGGCAGTGACGGAAAGTCAGGCAGCCTGTCCTGTCCTGTCCTGTCCGTCCGTCTTTTTGTATCATGAATTGGAAAGACTGCAAGGTGGAGGGGAGGTGCTTGTGTCCAAAAGGAGGAGTTATTCAGATTCATTGCAGTGGGCGGCGGCTGCAAAAAGCACCATTCTTCTTGTTTTTGCTCTGCAAAACAGCCTTTTCAAGGGTTGGCTTGGGTGACAAAATGTCTTCTGTAGGTGTGGGTTTGTCTCCCTCTCCCTAAGATGTGTCCGGTATAGGCCAGGGTGCCACTCAAGGCCGTAACCAATTCGGGTTATAGCTTCTCGGCCTTTTGGCTAAGATCAAGTGTAGTTTCGGAGGACGCTACCTTGGTCGGTACTGGAAGGTGCCTGGGATTGCACGTCTGCCGGCCTTGAGGAAGTGTGTGCGCCTTCTGGTGACACATAGCCCTCTTGTGCCTGGACGGTTCCCAGGCAACGGGAGGCGATCACCTTTGTTATTTTGAAGTCCTACTGATAAACAGAAAAAAAAAAAAAATTAAATCTGTTCTTATCAGTTTAATATCTGATACGTCCCCTCTCTGGGGACCATATATTAAATGGATTTTTAGAACAAGGAGATGGAAAAAATCTTGCTCTGTCCACTCCACGCATTGACCTGGTATTGCAGTACCTCCAGGACCGGTGCACCCCTTCTTAACCCAGTTTCCAAAAGCAGAGCTCAATTCACCTGATTCAAATGAGCCCCATTAGTGAATTGAAAGAAAGCAAAAACTTTATATGCACCTCAATTTGGCCAATTCACTTTTCACACTTTCACCCTTTTTTTTATCTTTCACACCTTTTACTTGCTTTATTGATGCAAAAAGCTGTGCCAAATAGCAAACTCATCTCCACTCAACTTGACCAACTCTGCTATGTCCCGTGCAGTATCTTATTCTCAGTCTTATCTAGATCATTTGCAATTGAATAGAATAGATCCCTTTTGGCTGCTTATGACTGTGTAAAATATGTAGTTTTACTGGGCTGGGATGAGAGAATCCATTGAAGCATGGTGTAGGGATTGTGGTTCCTGTGTGCTAAGAAGAGAGGCTGGCACCAGCCAGAAAGCCCCATTGCAGCCAATAATCACTTAATAACTTTTTCAACTTGTCATCATATGGGAGGCCTTCCATTCCTTGTAGTAGTCTAGTTGCCCACCTTTGAACTGACTCTAACTTCTGAATGTCCTTTTTAAAATGTGGAGCCCAAAACTGGTTCCCATATTCCAGATGTAGCCTTACAAGTGATTTATAGAGGTGTAACAATACGTTGGGATCACGGGATCTAATCTCCCTTTTTATACACCCTAAAATCTTGTCCCAAGCAGCATTCCATCAGCCTCTGGAAGGTTCCTGGCGCATTGCACAGCTCGAAGGGCATGCTTTTGAACTCGCAGAGACCCATAGGGGTGGCGAAGGCGGTCTTCTCCCGGTCTGCCTCAGCAACGGACACTTGCCAATAGTGACTAGTGAGATCAAGGGTAGAAAAATAATTTGCAGTTCTCAATGCAGCTAGCGATTCCTCAATACGGGGAGTGGTGCCGTCCTTCTTTTTTAACAGGATCAACAGAGCTGCCCAAAGGCTACAACTGTCACGGATAACCCCAGCCGCCTTCATGTTGCTCAACATGTCCTTGGTACACTGGCAATGTGAAGGTGGTATTGGCTTATAGCTCTCTTTGATGGGTGGGTGTGCACCTGTGGGGATGTGGTGTTGGACCCCTTTTATTCCCCCAAAATCTAGCGGGCTTCCCACCGGTAACCCGCTCCCCAGCTTGGATGGATGCTGAGGGAGCCCCTTTTGCCCGCAGGCTCTGGCCCTGGGAACTGTAGCCTTGGCGGTGACTGTGCTTCCCTCTACGGTGTGAGCTGTTGCCTTCAATCGGGTCTTGACTGCTGGGAAACCCTGGAGGTTCCTGTCGCTAACGGATTTGACCGGTTTTACGGCGACTCCTAGCCTGGTCGGGGTCCGTAGGCCCTGCCGGATGGTGCTGGCTTCTCTTCACTCCCCGATCTGGTACCGGCGGGCCACCGCCCATCCCCGGTCCGTACGGTTCACTCCAATCAGCCTCTCCTGCAGAAGGTCACCACCGTCTGCCAACCTTGCTGAGTGCCCGGGCCACACACCCGGACACGGTCAGTCTCCTCTCCTCTTCACTTCTCTAACTCCAAAACTGATCTCTAATCTGACTCCTTTTCCCGCCTCCAGGACTGTGAACTCCTCGGTGGGTGGGATCAACCGCCTGGCCCACCCCCTGGTGTGGACATCAGCCCCTGGAGGAAGGCAACTAGGATTTGTGTTTAGCTTCGGTGTGCCTAGCCGGAGTGTAGAGTGTGTTGGTGTAGTACCTGTGACGACCTGGCTTGTCCAGGGCGCCACATTCCCCTATAGTAAAATGCAGACCATCCGCGGGCTGCCCGTCCATCACCGGTTTTATTTTCACAACTGAAAAAGAATAAAACGGTAAAACATGTAAAAGCATCATAAACATTTTACAACGGTACAGCTTCCGCTCTTCTCCCACCCAAACAACCTGGCCCTGATGCTGCCCCTAAGAAGCGGGCAGCACCCCTTGACCCCAGTCCAGCACCAAGTTGCCCGAGCGGGTTCTGTCTCTTTCAGGGGGCCCACGTCCAAGGGGACCCCTGAACCCCCGGAGGATCGCCACCGGTTACGGTAGTGGCGGGCCTAGGCCATCCCTTTCCTCCAGGCCCATCCTCCCAAATCAGCCTCTCCGGAGGCGGTAACGGTGTCAAGCCAACAAACATTTTTATTTACATTGCACTAAGTTTGTGGTTGCCCTGCAAGTTCTCGGGCTTGTCCGTAAGCAGTTCCTTACGCAATGGTTGCACAGTCCCTACGGGGACAACAGTTGCCGGCAACGGCCGGTTTAATCACGGTTCAATCAGGTAAACTTCTTTGGTTGATCATCTTTACTTATCATTTAAAACTTTCAAACTGGTACACTCAACACATAAAGCCCCCCCCTTTTAAAGAGTAGTTTCCCTGTACCTAAGTGGGGGTCTACCTAGGTTGGGGCGAGTGGACCTTCGGGGTCCGGTGTCAGTGGTGACAGGCAGTGGGGCAGAGGGAACAGTCAGTTCCTCCTCCCTGCTATCATGTGGGGCAGGCGGAGGCGTAGGGGAGCTGGGTACAGGTACATCCCTGGGCACTGGCTCGCGGTTAACCGTTTCCATCATTTCTTCATCCACGGGTTGTGGGAACAGTATCACTGGAAGGATCACCGCACCGTTCTGTGTAGGCCAGTCTGCTGGAAAATCACCCATCATGGTGTGGATTACCTCTTTTTCCTTCTCCACTGGACTGGGAACTGGAGCCTCATCCGCTACTCTCAATGCTGGTGGGCACTTCTTCAGGTGGTCTCGGGAAACCGTGGCCAAAGTCCCCCCCTGGTCACGGCTGATCTGGTAGGCCTTCCCATTCTCCCATCCTGTGGGCTGGACTACATACGGGGTTTTTTCCCATTGATCATCCAGCTTGTGGGCCCTTCTTTTCCGCTTCAGCACTACATCCCCAGGTTGGAAGGAACCGGCAGGCGCCTTCTTGTTGAAGCACTGCTCCTGTTGTCCCCGACTCCGGCACAAGTTCTTTTCAACATACTCCTGGACCTGTCGGTACTGTGTCCTCCGCCGAGTGTCCCATTCAGCTGTCGACAGGAGTGCTTCTGAAGCTTCCAAGCCCATTTCCAGATCCACTGGTAGCCGGCCGGGACGAGCTCTCATCAGGTATGCTGGAGTGCATTTCGTAGAGCTGGAAGGGATGTTGTTGTACATATCGACCAGGTCAGGTAGCTTCTCCAGCCACAGGTTCCGCTCTTCCAGTGGTAACGTCTTGAGGAGGCCCAGGACCAAGTGGTTCATCTTTTCACAAATGCCATTGGTTTGGGCGTGGTAAGGCGTGGTCCGGATTTTCTTGCAGCCGTACAACTGGCAGAATTCCTGGAATACCTCTGCTTCAAAGGCCGGACCCTGGTCGGTAAGCACCCTCTCCGGGTACCAATGCGGTCAACAGAAATAAGCCTGGAAAGCCTTAGCAGCGGTGCGGCCGGTTAAGTCCTTAACTGGGACAACCACCAGGAACCTCGAGTAGTGGTCTACGATGGTCAGAGCGTAGGTGTACCCACTTCGGCTGGGGGTGAGCTTTACATGGTCAAGGGCAACCAGCTCCAGCGGTTGGTGTGTAATGATCGGGTGTAGGGGTGCCTTCTGGCTGGCCTCGTCCTTCCTTCTCAATGCGCAAGGGCCACATTCTCGGCACCAGGCCTCCACAGATTCCCGCATTCCACTCCAATAGAACCGCTCTCTTAACAACATCTCTAGCTTCTTCCACCCGAAGTGCACTGCACCATCATGGTATGCTTGCAGGACGGTGGGCACGTTAGCCTGGGGAATCACCAGCTGGCGGATCTTCTCGTGAGTCTTTGGATTAATCAGCTCGCGATACAACTTCCCCTGGTGTAGGTATAGCCGGGTCCGTTCTTGCCACAGACGTTGGGCTTCGGCAGGGGCAGCAGGGTCTATCCCAGCAGAACCCTGTTCCACTAGAGTCTTGACCAGGCGGACAGCAGGTGCCTGGTCCTGAGCTTCCTGCCAGTCCTGTCGGGGCAGCGGATCCAGGTTCACCCGTTGTTGGTAGACGTGCACCTTCTCAGTGAATGGCCGGTGAAATGCAGGCAACTCGATCTCTTCGAGGTCATCATCCTCTGGCCCCTCTTCCGACAGGTGGGGCATCCGGGAGAGTGCATTGGCATTGACGTTGGTACGGCCGGCCCGGTACTTGATGGTGAAATCGTAGTTGGCTAACCTGGTCACCCACCGCTGCTCCAACGCGCCCAGCTTGGCCGTATCTAGATGGGTCAGCAGGTTATTGTCTGTGTACGCGGTGAACTTGGCTGCTGCCAGGTAATGGCGGAACCGCTCGGTGATAGCCCACACCAGTGCCAAGAGCTCAAGCTTGAAGGAGATGTAGTTCTCAGGGTTCCTCTCAGTCGGTCGGAGTTTTCGGCTAGCATAAGCTATTACCTTTTCCCTTCTGTCTTGGACCTGGGATAGAACAGCCCCCAAGCCCACATTGCTGGCGTCGGTGTAGAGGATGAATGGGCGGCTGTAGTCAGGGTACGCTAGGATTTCCTCTCCGGTCAGGGCTGTTCTCAGCTGGCGGAAGGATTCCTCATGCTTTTCTTCCCACACCAATGGGGCTACTAGGGATCTACCACCCTTGGTCTGTCCTACGAGGAGGTCTTGCATGGGGGCAGCCATCTTTGTGTACCCCTTAATGAAGCGACGGTAATATCCCACCAGGCCCAGAAACTGCCTCACTTCCCTCACTGTGGTCGGTCTCGGCCAGTCATCATAGTATCATAGTTTTAAGGTTGAAGGGAGACTCTAAGTCCATCTAGTTCAACCCGTAGCCTAACATGTTGATCCAGAGGAAGGCAAAAAACCCCAATGTGGCAAACAAGTTCCAATGGGGAAAAAATTTCCTTCCTGACTCCACATCCAGCAATCAGACTAGTTCCCTGGATCAATACCCTGTCATAAAATCTAATATACATAACTGGTTATATTAAATTTTTCAAGAAAGGCATCCAGGCTCTGCTTAAATGTTAGTAGTGAATCACTCATTACAACATCATGCGGCAGAGAATTCCATAGTCTCACTGCTCGTACAGTAAAGAATCCTCGTCTGTGATTATGATTAAACCTTCTTTCCTCAAGACGTAGCGGATGCCCCCGTGTTCCAGTCGCAGGCCTAGGTGTAAATAGATCTTTGGAAAGGTCTCTGTACTGTCCCCTCATATATTTATACATTGTGATTAGATCTCCCCTAAGCCTTCGTTTTTCCAGACTAAATAACCCCAAGTTTAATAACCTGTCTTCGTATTGCATCCCCCCCATTCCTCTAATAATCTTGGTCGCTCTTCTTTGCACCCTCTCCAGTTCAGCTATGTCCTTCTTATATATCGGTGACCAGAATTGTACACAGTATTCTACGTGCGGTCGCACTAGTGACTTGTACAGAGGTAGAACTATATTTTTTTCATGAACACTTATACCTCTTTTAATACATCCCATTATTTTATTAGCCCTGGCAGCAGCTGCCTGACACTGTCCACTAAAGTGAAGTTTACCATCCACCCATACACCCAAGTCTTTTTCTGTGTCTGTTTTACCCAGTGTTCTACAATTAAGTACATAATCATAAATGTTATTTCCTCTACCCAAGTGCATGACCTTACATTTATCTACATTAAACTTCAATTGCCACTTCTCAGCCCAATCCTCCAATTTACATAAATCTCCCTGTAATATAAAATTATCCTCCTCTGTATTGATTACCCTGCAGAGTTTAGTATCATCTGCAAATATTGAAATTCTACTCCGCATGCCCCCAACAAGGTCATTTATAAATATGTTGAAAAGAAGCGGGCCCAATACTGACCCCTGTGGTACCCCACTATGAACTGAGACCCAGTCCGAGTACGTACCATTAATAACCACCCTTTGTTTCCTATCACTGAGCCAGTTTTTAACCCAGTTACACATATTTTCCCCTATCCCCATTATTCTCATTTTATGTACCTTTTATGTACCTTATGTAGTCTTGGATGGCGGTGATCTTCTCGGGGTTGGGGGCGACACCTTCCGCACCAACCACATGTCCTAGGTACTGCACTCTGGGTTTCAGCAGATGACACTTTGAGGGCTTCAACTTCATCCCATACTTGGCAAGGGACGCGAACACCTCGGCTAGGTGCTCCAGGTGGGCTTCATACGTCTGTGAGTACACAATCACATCATCCAAGTACAGCAAAACGGTCCCATAGGCAGTCTTCTCTCGGTCTTCCGGTGCCACGGCCACCTGCCAGTACCCGCTGGTGAGGTCAAGGGTGGAGAAGTAGTTAGCGGTTCTCAGCGAGGCCAGGGACTCTTTGATGTGGGGCAGAGGGTAAGCATCCTTATGCGTTATCTGGTTAATCTTCCGGTAATCCACACACATCCGCATGGTGCCATCCTTCTTCTTAACCAGCACCAACGGAGCGGCCCAGGGACTACAGCTGTCCCTAATAACCCCTGCCTCCTTCATGTTCCTCAACATGTCTTTGGCGCATTGGTAGTGCGCAGGGGGAATAGGCCTGTATCTCTCTTTAATAGGGGAGTGTGTACCGGTAGGGATGTGGTGTTGAACCCCTTTAATCTGCCCAAAATCTAGAGGGTGCTTGCTAAAAACCCGCTCATACTCCTGTACCACCCGGTATACCCCTTCCTTGTGGTGTATGGGGGTATCATCAGTGCCGACATGTATCTCTCGATACCACTCGCCTAACTCCCCCAGGGATGAGTGGGAACCGGCAGCAGGCGGTGTGACCGGGGGAACGGCTTCATGGATCGTGTGGGGATCTAGAGTGAGCAATTTGGCAAGGGTAGCGTACCGGGTGGTGCATGAATGCACACATATTGGTTTTATAATCTTATTGTATTACTTTATATTCTTATTTCACTTGTGCATATCTCCACCATAATCCTGGCTAAGAAATATAGCTTTTTTTGGGGTACACAGGTAGTAGGGTCTTCTTTCTATTTCTTTAGGGGTGATATAGCCTGGTGGAACTCTAGACCTCTAACATTATATATGCACCCTTTTTCTTTATGGTTCTTGGACACCTTATAACATTCTTCCATACATATATATCTTTCTCATAAATTATAAATAATTAGGCATTTTTATATATTTTATTTACATTTTCATAAATAACTTTTTACAAAGCATGGGGGACATTCTCACATACATATAATTTTCATGTACGCATTCTGAAAATTTACGCATAAACCGTACACACTCCTTTTTGTAACAATTTCTATAACTCATTCGCTGAACTCTCATCCCGGATATTCATTCTTACACCGAATTTCCTGTTATAACACAACATTCATGATTTTTATTCAATTTATTTTTATTTTTTAGGTTTATTAGTAGTGATGAGCGAGTACTAAAAAGCTCGGGTGCTCGAAGCTCGGGCCGAGCCTCCCAAGATACTCGTGTACTCGGCCCGAGCACCGAGCCCAATGTTATCCTATGGGAGACCCGAGTATTTTTGTGAAATGACCACCGGCAGCATGTAGAAACCCTAAAAATGGCACAAAAGTCTCCGAAGAGTGCTCAAATGACATGGCAACAGCATGGGGAAGACCCCTTGAAGCATTTATCACTCAAAAGTCACAGCTGTGAATAATTTTGTCCGCGTTTTACGCCATTTTTACGGACTCACCAGAAAACCTTCCAAAATGACACCAAAATGATTTTTCATAGCGGAAATGTTAAGGGCACATACCCAATAGTGAGATAGAGCTAATGTATGTTACTTTTTGAGATCAATACATGAAAGATTTTACGTAAAACATTGTGTGGCACTCCGATGTCCCTGAGAAGAGACGTACATAAAGGCCTCTGAGTCTAATGTGCCCATTTTGAGGAACTGAGTCTTTGTAGTATTTTCCTTTGCCAGGGCAGTCCAAAATTGTGAGGTTCACCAATGCCCCTGCATACAGACGTGCATGATGGCCTGTAAACCTGAAGTGCCCATTGTAAGGAAGTGGGTCTATTGTAGTATAGCCCTTAGGCAGGGCAGCCAAAAATTGGGAGGCTCCACGTTGTCCCTGGATAGAGACGTGCATGAGGGCCTCAAAACATTAAGTGTCCAGTGTCAGGAAGTGGGTGTATTATAGTATAGCCCTTAGGCAGGGCAGCCAAAAATTGGGAGGCTCCACGTTGTCCCTGGATAGAGACGTGCATGAGGGCCTGTAAACCTGAAGTGCCCATTGGAAGGAAGTGGGTCTTTTGTAGTATAGCCCTTTGGCAGGGCAGCCAAAAATTGGGAGGCTCCACGTTGTCCCTGGATAGAGACGTGCATGAGGGCTTGTAAACCTGAAGTGCCCATTGGAAGGAAGTGGGTCTTTTGTAGTATAGCCCTTTGGCAGGGCAGCCAAAAATTGGGAGGCTCCACGTTGTCCCTGGATAGAGACATGCATGAGGGCCTCAAAACATTAAGTGTCCATTGTCAGGAAGTGGGTGTATTATAGTATAGCCCTTAGGCAGGGCAGCCAAAAATTGGGAGGCTCCACGTTGTCCCTGGATAGAGACGTGCATGAGGGCCTGTAAACCTGAAGTGCCCATTGGAAGGAAGTGGGTCTTTTGTAGTATAGCCCTTTGGCAGGGCAGCCAAAAATTGGGAGGCTCCACGTTGTCCCTAGATAGAGACGTGCATGAGGGCCTCAAAACATTAAGTGTCCATTGTCAGGAAGTGGGTGTATTATAGTATAGCCCTTAGGCAGGGCAGCCAAAAATTGGGAGGCTCCACGTTGTCCCTGGATAGAGACGTGCATGAGGGCCTCAAAACATTAAGTGTCCATTGTCAGGAAGTGGGTCTTTTGTAGTATAGCCCTTTGGCAGGGCAGCCAAAAATTGGGAGGCTCCACGTTGTCCCTGGATAGAGACGTGCATGAGGGCCTCAAAACATTAAGTGTCCATTGTCAGGAAGTGGGTCTTTTGTAGTATAGCCCTTTGGCAGGGCAGCCAAAAATTGGGAGGCTCCACGTTGTCCCTGGATAGAGACGTGCATGAGGGCCTCAAAACATTAAGTGTCCATTGTCAGGAAGTGGGTGTATTATAGTATAGCCCTTAGGCAGGGCAGCCAAAAATTGGGAGGCTCCACGTTGTCCCTGGATAGAGACGTGCATGAGGGCCTCAAAACATTAAGTGTCCATTGTCAGGAAGTGGGTCTTTTGTAGTATAGCCCTTTGGCAGGTCAGCCAAAAATTGGGAGGCTCCACGTTGTCCCTGGATAGAGACGTGCATGAGGGCCTCAAAACATTAAGTGTCCATTGTCAGGAAGTGGGTGTATTATAGTATAGCCCTTTGGCAGGGCAGCCAAAAATTGGGAGGCTCCACGTTGTCCCTGCATAGAGACGTGCATGAGGGCCTCAAAACATTGTTCCCATTGCAAAGGAGCGGGTCTCCTGTCGTTGTAATGTCCATTCTGCAAAGAATGGGCGAAAAAATTTACCACTGGGGGTATACCTGAAACAAAGGCCTAACTCTTCTAACGGTCATCATGGTGGCGCATGAGGAGAAGGAGGAGCAGTCCAGCGATTATCCAAAGTCCAGAAGTGTGTACCCATGGGTGACTGGAGGTACATGGCAAATTCCCGTTACAAATTTTAAATTCCGCTCTCATTTGCTGGTGGTGTGGTGAAGTCTGGCCCAATCCAACCCTTGCTCATCTTGATCAGAGTCAGCCTGTCAGCATTTTCAGTTGACAGGCGGGTGCGTTTATCTGTAATGATTCCACCTGCGGCACTAAAAACACGCTCTGACAAAACGCTAGCGGCAGGGCAGGCCAGGACTTCCAAGGCGTAGAGAGCCAATTCATGCCACGTGTCCACCTTGGATACCCAATAATTGTAAGGCACAGAGGAATGTCGGAGTACAGTTGTTCGATCTGCAAGGTACTCCTTGAGCATCTGGGCAAACTTAGGATTTCTTGTGGCACTACCCCGCACCTCAGGGGCTGTGGTACGTGAGGGGCTGAGAAAACTGTCCCACATCTTAAAGACTGTTCCCCTACCTCTGGCGGATTGGACTTGTGCCTCTCTCGGCTGTACGCCTTGGTTGTCCACTGATTCCTGACCTATGCCGCTAGCGTTTTGTGAGGGGAATGCTTTGCCTACTTCCGTGACTATGGCCTTCCGGAACTGCTGCATTTTGGTTGACCTCTCCGCCTCGGGAATAAGAGACATAAAGTTCTCCTTGTAGCGTGGGTCTAACAGTGTTACCAACCAGTAATGATTGTCGGCCAAGATGTTCTTAACGCGAGGGTCACGAGACAGGCAGCTTACCATAAAGTCAGCCATGTGCGCCAGACTCTTAACAGCCAGGACTTCAGTAGCCTGACCAACACGTTGACTGAACATGCTGTCCTCCTCCTCCTCCTCCTCCTCCTCCTCATCTACCCTGTCCTCTGGCCAGCCACGCTGAACCGAGGATATGACTGGTGTGCATGTCATATCCTCAATTTGGCCGGAGATTTGCTCCATGTCTTCATCCTCCTCCTCGTCATAGTCCTCCACTGCACGTTGTGATGAGACGAGGCTGGGCTGTGTGTTATCACCCACACCCACTACTGTTTCTTGCTGCAACTCATCGCGCTCCGCCTGCAATGCATCATGTTTGGTTTTGAGCAGAGACCGTTTTAGAAGGCAGAGTAGCGGTATGGTGACGCTAATAAGGTTAGGTGGACTTTGGGTGAAACAGCGTTGTTCAGGGCACGTGTGATGTTTTGTGACACGTGGTTATGCAACGCGGGGACGGCACACCGGGAGAAATAGTGGCGGCTGGGGACCGAGTAACGTGGGACAGCTGCCGCCATCAGGTCGCGGAATGCTTCTGTCTCCACCAGCCTAAAAGGCAACATTTCCAGCGCAAGCAGTCGCGAAATGTTAGCATTTAGAACTGTGGCATGTGGGGTGTTGGCAGTGTATTTGCGCCTGCGTTCAAAGGTTTGCTGAATGGATAACTGAACGCTGCGCTGGGACAAGGACGTGCTTGATGATGGTGTTATTTCTGAGTAGGCAACTGCAGGTGCAGGACCGGAGGAGGCTTGTTCGCAGGCAGCATGGACAGGGGATTGGCTCGCATGCACAACCAGCGAAGACGTAGCAGTGACATTAGCAAGCACTGCTCCTCGACTCTGTTGTACTTCCCACAAAGTCGGGTGCTTGGCTGACATGTGCCTGATCATGCTGGTGGTGGTCAGGCTGCTAGTTTTGGTACCCCTGCTGATGCTGGCACGGCAGGTGTTGCAAATGGCCTTTTTAGAATCATCTGGATCCAACTTAAAAAACTGCCAGACTCGGGAAGACCTAACATTTGTACAGGCACCTTGTGTCGTGTTGTTGTTCCGGGGAACGGTTGCCTGACTTCTGCCTGGAGCCACCACCCTGCTTCTTACTGCCTGTTGGGATGCTACGCCTCCCTCCCCCTGTGCACTGCTGTCCTCGCTCTGCATATCCTCCTGCCAGGTTGGGTCAGTTACTGGATCATCCACCACGTCGTCTTCCTCTTCCGCACCCTGCTCCTCCTCCTGACTTCCTGACAATTGTGTCTCATCATCGTCCACCCCTTGTTGAGACACGTTGCCAACTTCGTGAGAACGTGGCTGCTCAAATATTTGGCCATCTGTACATACGATCTCCTCATGACCCACTTCAACATGAGCTGGCGAGAGGCCAGAATGTGCGAATGGAAACGTGAACAGCTCTTCCGAGTGTCCAAGTGTGGGATCATTAATGTCCGAGGACGTGTACTCAGCCTTGTGGTAGGAAGGAGGATCAGGTTCTGAAATGTGCGGTGCAGTATCACGGCTACTGACACTTGACCGTGTGGAAGACAGAGTGTTTGTGGTGGTGCCAATCTGACTGGAAGCATTATCCGCTATCCAACTAACAACCTGTTGACACTGGTCTTGGTTCAAGAGCGGTGTACTGCTGCGGTCCCCAAGAATTTGGGACAGGACGTGCGAGCGACTAGATGTGGCCCTTTGTTGTGGCAAAATTAGAGCTTGCCCACGACCTCGGCCTCTGCCTGCACCACCATCACGTCCACTTCCTTGTTCCTTGCCAACGCCCTTGCGCATTTTGCAATGCTGTGCTGACGTGTATTCACTAGACTTGGGCGTTATATCAAAGTTTGTGCAAATTGTGCACCTGTACGCTGCCACCGACAGGCACACACGTGCGGTTTTTAAATGCAAGCACGGACGCACTAAGAACCTAACAGGTTTTAGGAGCAAAAATTAATGACGAGAACTCTGACACTATCAGCCACTGCTGACTGACGTGTATTATACACTACACTTGTGCGTTATATAATAGTTTGGTAAAAACGCACACAAGTGCACCTGTACGCTGCCACCGACAGGCACACACGTGCGGTTTTTAAATGCAAGCACGGACGCACTAAGAACCTAACACAGGTTTTAGGAGCAAAAATTAATGACGAGAACTCTGACACTATCAGCCACTGCTGACTTACGTGTATTATACACTACACTTGTGCGTTATATAATAGTTTGGTAAAAACGCACACAAGTGCACCTGTACGCTGCCACCGACAGGCACACACGTGCGGTTTTTAAATGCAAGCACGGACGCACTAAGAACCTAACACAGGTTTTAGGAGCAAAAATTAATGACGAGAACTCTGACACTATCAGCCACTGCTGACTGACGTGTATTATACACTACACTTGTGCGTTATATAAAAGTTTGGTAAAAACGCACACAAGTGCACCTGTACGCTGCCACCGACAGGCACACACGTGCGGTTTTTAAATGGAAGCACGGACGCACTAAGAACCTAACACAGGTTTTAGGAGCAAAAATTAATGACGAGAACTCTGACACTATCAGCCACTGCTGACTGACGTGTATTATACACTACACTTGTGCGTTAAATAATAGTTTGGTAAAAACGCACACAAGTGCACCTGTACGCTGCCACCGACAGGCACACACGTGCGGTTTTTAAATGCAAGCACGGACGCACTAAGAACCTAACAGGTTTTAGGAGCGACAATTGCTGAGAAGTCTGACACTATCAGGACTGTTTTAGACTGTGTACACCAGCCCCAGATATGATGAAGGCTGGTATACGGTCACCGCTAGGAATGGCTATATACCCTGCCTGCCTGCCTGCCTGCCTGTATACTGCTACAATAGTCCTGACAAGGACTCTTTTGGTCACTAGCCTGTATTCCAACCTGGCTATACCCTGCCTGTATACAGCAACAATAGTCCTGAGAAGGACTCTGCTACTGTACTCCGACCTGGCTATACCCTGCCTGCCTGTATACAACTAGAATAGTCCTGAGAAGGACTTTTGGTCACACTGTTTGCAGCCCTGCTACGGAAATAGCTATAAAGGGCCGCAAACCTTTCCCTGAAGCAGCGACCCTCTCCCTGCACTGACTGTCTGGATAGCTGTGAGCAGAGCACAGCGCGCCCGCCGGTATAAAGGCTCGGTCACGCTGTGCAGGCCGGCCAATCACTGCAATTCCACAACTAACAGGGCTGTGGCATTGCAGTGGTCTGCCAGCCAATCCCTGCATGAGGGCTGGCTCTCAAAAGAGCGCCAACATGCAGGGATGAAGACCACGAGTACAGCACGAGTATCGCGAGATTACTCGGTCCCCGTCGAGTAGACCGAGTACAGTGATACTCGTGCGAGTACCGAGTAGTAACAAGCATGCTCGCTCATCACTATTTATTAGTAAAATGGCTTACACTCCCCTTTTTTCCACTTTTTTCTTCACTACTTTTATAAAGAAATTTTTCCTTTCTTTATTCTTAATGCAATTTTATATAGCAACACCACCATTTTTTGCCACGAACATAATTTTTCTTGTCCGTCATCCCGTTCACCCTTACAGGGTTGTGGACAGATGCACTTGTCACTACACTTCTAAGACTCAATACAGGGTCTGGAGCTCAATGCTCCCTTTTTGTTTTTTTTTTCTTCTTTTTTTTCTTTTTTTCATTTTGTCCTTCTTCTTCTTCTTTTTCTGATTTTTGTCTCAAAAAGCTGATGAAATTTGAAACACTATACCCCAGTGATTTTATAAATGTTTCTCAATATATCACTTGAGAACTTTTATGGCCGGTATTGTAACAGTTGACCATCCCGGCAGTATTTGAAATACAGCAGTCAGTCCTCTGACGTAGCTCCATATGTGTATATATAGAGGTTCTTCCTCCTTTGATTGCATACTGTTCTTTTTTTGCCCTGATGAAGGAGACAGTGATCTCTGAAACACATTGACCGGAAAAAAGAATAAAGAGATGAAATAATTAACATCAGTTTCCTTTGGTGACAGCGCGGCACGCACCCAATTTTCCTCCTATACGTTATTGCTCTTCTACTAGGGGCTGCGGCTGTCGCCATTTGTAACGTGCATTTAGGGGTTGTGACTGGCACAACCTTAATAGGTGAGTGCAACTACTATTAATTATTTGTTACCTTACCAGGTAAGACCCTAATTTGTGCGTCTGCTCCAGAGTTATTTCCCTGATTATTAATATCTGACAGGCAGTGATTGATCCTGCATTCTCACCTTCCTCTCTGTTGCACATTCTTATTGTTCCTATATGCTCTCTATTTCCATCAGACTTTTTTTGTCCTTCGGTGGGGCTCTAACATATGTGCACCATTTATTATTTATTTTTATGGATTCCTTTCTTTTTTCATGCTAGCGTTCATTATGCAGTAGTCATTCATGATATATCTTATATTTGTGAATCCATTAGGGCTCTATATGTCTGGTGCATCACATTGGGTCTTTTCAGTGCACAATAGGCACCTTTTTCTGTTATGCTCTGCTGCCACCTTATGGACATCCTATCAGTGATGCCAGAAAAAAATGGACATGTCTCCGTGCAGCAATCACGGACACGCGGGTACGCCGCACGGAGACACGTGCAGTGAAAAATCACTGATGTGTGAGCAGACCCATTCATTATAATGGATCTGCGTATCTCAGTGATTCTGTTATGTTTAAAAAAAAGCACAAACGTACCAGAATCACTGACGTGTGAAACAGGCCTTATAGTGTTTTGATTTATGTATGTATTATACAACTTCTGTGGATCTTGTATGAGTGACTTTTCTTCATTTTATTGGATTGTTTTAAAATATTGAAATAAAGTCACGCTTCCTATGCATCCTTTTGTATTCTGATTGGCTACTATAATACAGTTTTTAGGCACTGAGATCGATACCAGAGGCATGGTCTTCCGCTTACCAGAGGATAAGCTCAAAAGGCTAAGGGACATAATAGAAGGGTTTAGTGCTGTTAATAAGGTGGCATTAAGATAAATGAAATATATCTTCTCGGTCTTCTCGTTTTCTTGCTGAGTTGTGCCAATGGACAGAGTTTTTTCTAGACATTTGCTATTGGAAACTCAGGGAACCAAAGCTCCTGGATAGAGTTGAGCGCGGTTCGTGGTTCGTGGTTCTCCAGTTCTAGGCTCGAGTGATTTTGGGGCATGTTCTAGATCGAACTAGAACTCGAGCTTTTTGCAAAAGCTCGATAGTTCTAGAAACGTTCGAGAACGGTTCTAGCAGCCAAAAAACAGCTAAATCATAGCTTGGTTTCTGCTGTAATAGTGTAAGTCACTCTGTGAATCAAACTATTATCACATTTCAGTGTATAGTGTGCGTGAACAGCGCCTTCAGATCACTGCTGTTTCTATAATGGCGATCGCCATTTTTTTTTTTTTTTTTCTTGTCTTCCTTCCCTAAGTGCGCGCGTCTTGTGGGGCGGGCCAGCATGTCAGCCAATCACAGACACACACACAGCTAAGTTGACTTTGAGCCAGAGAAGCAACGGCATGTGTGATAGGATCTGCATGTCACATGTCCCTGCATTATAAAACCGGACATTTTCTTCACGGACGCCATTATCTGCCTTCTGCGTCTTTGGTGTCAGACATCACTGTCGCAGCTCCGTCCTCCTGAGTCCTATAGCCGATACAGCTGTATGCGCTGCATACACAGCGTTAGACAGCATAGGGAGAGCACTTTATAGCAGTCCTTTTAAGGGCTCAAACCGGCAGGGTCAGAGAGCCATAGGTGACAGGTCCTGCAAACAGCAACAGCATCTGTGTAGCCAAGGTCAGGGATTTCCTCCCTGCATTTCACCATTAGGAGGGAATAGAAAGGCAGGCTTCCATTCCTCTACCCAGAGCACCACAATCCTGCCACTGTACCCTCCTGTCCTCTGCACACTCCAACTCATTATAACTAAGCCATTATACTAGCAAACACTCAGTGTACCTAGTGGCATCCTATCTGTGGCTATTGGACTTTGCTATATTCCCACTAGTGCAAAGACATTTGCAGAGCACGTCTGCCTGCATTGCACACTCCAACTTTTTTAAACTAAGCAATTTTACTAGCAAACACTCAGTGTACCTAGTGGCATCCTATACGTGGCTATTGGACTTTGCTATAGTCCCACTAGTGCCAAGACATTTGCAGAGCGCATCTGCCTGCGTTGCACACTCCAACTAATTATAAGTAAGCCATTATACTAGCAAACACTCAGTGTACCTAGTGGCATCCTATACGTGGCTATTGGACTTTGCTATAGTCCCACTAGTGCCAAGACATTTGCAGAGCGCATCTGCCTGCGTTGCACACTCCAACTAATTATAAGTAAGCCATTATACTAGCAAACACTCAGTGTACCTAGTGGCATCCTATCTGTGGCTATTGGACTTTGCTATAGTCCCACTAGTGCAAAGACATTTGCAGAGCACGTCTGCCTGCATTGCACACTCCAACTTTTTTAAACTAAGCAATTTTACTAGCAAACACTCAGTGTACCTAGTGGCATCCTATACGTGGCTATTGGACTTTGCTATAGTCCCACTAGTGCCAAGACATTTGCAGAGCGCATCTGCCTGCGTTGCACACTCCAACTAATTTTAACTTAGCCATTATACTAGCAAACACTCAGTGTACCTAGTGGCATCCTATACGTGGCTATTGGACTTTGCTATAGTCCCACTAGTGCCAAGACATTTGCAGAGCGCATCTGCCTGCGTTGCACACTCCAACTAATTATAAGTAAGCCATTATACTAGCAAACACTCAGTGTACCTAGTGGCATCCTATACGTGGCTATTGGACTTTGCTATAGTCCCACTAGTGCCAAGACATTTGCAGAGCGCATCTGCCTGCGTTGCACACTCCAACTAATTTTAACTTAGCCATTATACTAGCAAACACTCAGTGTACCTAGTGGCATCCTATACGTGGCTATTGGACTTTGCTATAGTCCCACTAGTGCCAAGACATTTGCAGAGCGCATCTGCCTGCGTTGCACACTCCAACTCATTATAACTAAGTTGCATTGTCAGGGATATTTATTCTTTATTATTCTGCTGTTAATAAAGCTAGACCACCACTGCAATCTTCACCACCTCTCAATTTTTACTACCACATTTTCAGTCCACAATCTTGTCGCAATCAACATGAGTGGCAAAATGACAGATGCTGGTGGAAAGGGGAAGAGGCGTGGTGGAAAAGGCAAAAAAGGTTTTGTCTGTGGGGAAAGTGGCAAAGCTCCATTATCATCTGCTGAAGATAGACCATCTACCAGCAAAAGTAAGATGTCTACTACTTACCGTGGACAATCCGATGTGCTCCCTTTTTTACGGACACGAACAACAGGAAGAAAGGTAGATAATGGGCAAAAAAGGAAAATGCTTGAATGGATCTCAAGTGGTCCAACAAGTGCCCTCTCAGCCACTTCAAGTACCGCATCCAAAAAACACCAGTCCTCTGAGTTGTCATCCCAATCACACTTGATTTCTCCCAGCTCTGAAGTCTCCATCAGCCCTGCACAGTATGGTGGAACTGAGATGGCTGAGTCTGCAGAGCTGTTCAGTCACACTATAGCCTGGGAATCAGAGGTCTGCTCCCAAGCTACAGTGAGTACAGAACAGGAAATGGTCTGCAGTGATGCCCAGAACCTTTGTGACTCTGATTCAGGCCATGAGGACCAAGTTTCTGAGCATAATGTTGACCCTTTGTCACAAACTGTAACACCTGTGGTTATAGACAATGAGGAACATACTGATGAAGATGAGACGCAGATACCCGATTGGGATGACAACTTAAATATTCGGTCAGGGCAAGAAGAGGCTCGGTCTGAGGGGAAGGGGAGTGAAAACACAACAATTGATGATGAAGTTCTAGATCCCACCTACTGTCAACCCCCAGTCAGGCACTCGAGGAGGTCAACAGAGGCGGTGGAGGAGGATGCAACCGACGACGAAGTTACCTTGCGCCTTCCTGGACAGAGTCGGAGCACTGGTAGCACGTCTACAACTGCATCCTCAGCCACCACTCTGCCTATGAGCATTATTCGGGGTGGATCAACAGGTCGCATGGCCTCTAAGCCTTGCCTAGCCTGGTCCTTTTTTGACATAGAAAAAGATCGCCCAAATCATGTGATATGTAAAATTTGTCATGATTCTCTTAGTAGAGGTCAAAACCTCAGCAGTTTGACAACTTCTTCCATGAATCGTCACATGAATAAATATCATAGGTCCCGGTGGGAAGCTCACTGTGCTGCAATGCTGCAAAAGCGAACCATCCACCGCCCGCCCCTTCCAGTGCATCCGCGCGCTCTTCATCTTCTAGGACTGTGGGGACAGCTGTCACACCTGTTTTTCCACGCCAAACTTCCACCACTGTAACCGCAACAGGCAGTTTGCTTGTAAGGTCGTCAGTTGGTTTGGAAGGGGAAACAAGTGAGTGTGTACAGCTCTCTCAGACATCGATAGCACCAACGTTGGATGAAGGCAACATCATGTCTCCGCCTGCACTTTCCTCACAAACCTGCATTTTTCCAGGGACACCCTACTCAACACCGTCTACACACAGCAGCCAGATCTCTGTCCCTCAGATGTGGTCAAATAAAAGGCCACTTCCTCCGACCCATGACAAAGCTAAGAGGTTGACTCTATCCCTCTGTAAGCTGTTGGCTACCGAAATGCTGCCTTTCCGCCTAGTGGACACACAGGATTTTAGAGACCTTATGTCTGTCGCTGTGCCCCAGTACCAGATGCCTAGTCGCCACTACTTCTCTAAGAAAGGTGTGCCCGCGCTACACCAGCATGTCGCACACAACATCACCGCTTCCTTGAGAAACTCTGTGTGTGAACGGGTGCATTTCACCACCGATACTTGGACCAGTAAGCATGGACAGGGACGTTACATGTCGCTGACTGGGCACTGGGTAACTATGGTGATAGATGGTGAAGGGTCTGCTGCACAAGTCTTGCCGTCCCCACGACTTGTGTGTCAATCCTCTGTCTGTCCAAGTTCCGCCACAGCTTCTGCATCCTCCACCTCATCTGGGTCCTCCACCTCCGCCCCAAGCCTGCCTGGTCAGGCCACCAGCGTTCTCACTGCGCAGAAGGAATCACGCACAAGTGGGCGGGGCCTGTTCTTCGTGTTTCCTAAGCTAGGAGTCAGGTCTCCTTGTGTCTCTGTGATATACTTACCTATCTCTCTTCTAGAGCTGCTCCTGCCTCGCCATCCGGTCCTGCCGATTCCCGAACCCCGAACGCTGACTATCTGCCATCCCGTCAGTCCGTACCATCTCTGATCCCTGTGGTGACCCGTCCTCTCGCTCCATCGGTTCCGGACTGTTGATGTGACGATTCATGGAAGAAGTTGTCAAACTGCTGAGGTTTTGACCTCTACTAAGAGAATCATGACAAATTTTACATATCACATGATTTGGGCGATCTTTTTCTATGTCAAAAAAGGACCAGGCTAGGCAAGGCTTAGAGGCCATGCGACCTGTTGATCCACCCCGAATAATGCTCATAGGCAGAGTGGTGGCTGAGGATGCAGTTGTAGACGTGCTACCAGTGCTCCGACTCTGTCCAGGAAGGCGCAAGGTAACTTCGTCGTCGGTTGCATCCTCCTCCACCGCCTCTGTTGACCTCCTCGAGTGCCTGACTGGGGGTTGACAGTAGGTGGGATCTAGAACTTCATCATCAATTGTTGTGTTTGCACTCCCCTCCCCCTCAGACCGAGCCTCTTCTTGCCCTGACCGAATATTTAAGTTGTCATCCCAATCGGGTATCTGCGTCTCATCTTTATCAGTATGTTCCTCATTGTCTATAACCACAGGTGTTACAGTTTGTGACAAAGGGTCAACATTATGCTCAGAAACTTGGTCCTCATGGCCTGAATCAGAGTCACAAAGGTTCTGGGCATCACTGCAGACCATTTCCTGTTCTGTACTCACTGTAGCTTGGGAGCAGACCTCTGATTCCCAGGCTATAGTGTGACTGAACAGCTCTGCAGACTCAGCCATCTCAGTTCCACCATACTGTGCAGGGCTGATGGAGACTTCAGAGCTGGGAGAAATCAAGTGTGATTGGGATGACAACTCAGAGGACTGGTGTTTTTTGGATGCGGTACTTGAAGTGGCTGAGAGGGCACTTGTTGGACCACTTGAGATCCATTCAAGCATTTTCCTTTTTTGCCCATCATCTACCTTTCTTCCTGTTGTTCGTGTCCGTAAAAAAGGGAGCACATCGGATTGTCCACGGTAAGTAGTAGACATCTTACTTTTGCTGGTAGATGGTCTATCTTCAGCAGATGATAATGGAGCTTTGCCACTTTCCCCACAGACAAAACCTTTTTTGCCTTTTCCACCACGCCTCTTCCCCTTTCCACCAGCATCTGTCATTTTGCCACTCATGTTGATTGCGACAAGATTGTGGACTGAAAATGTGGTAGTAAATGAACTGAGACCCAGTCCGAGTACGTACCATTAATAACCACCCTTTGTTTCCTATCACTGAGCCAGTTTTTAACCCAGTTACACATATTTTCCCCTATCCCCATTATTCTCATTTTATGTACCTTTTATGTACCTTATGTAGTCTTGGATGGCGGTGATCTTCTCGGGGTTGGGGGCGACACCTTCCGCACCAACCACATGTCCTAGGTACTGCACTCTGGGTTTCAGCAGATGACACTTTGAGGGCTTCAACTTCATCCCATACTTGGCAAGGGACGCGAACACCTCGGCTAGGTGCTCCAGGTGGGCTTCATACGTCTGTGAGTACACAATCACATCATCCAAGTACAGCAAAACGGTCCCATAGGCAGTCTTCTCTCGGTCTTCCGGTGCCACGGCCACCTGCCAGTACCCGCTGGTGAGGTCAAGGGTGGAGAAGTAGTTAGCGGTTCTCAGCGAGGCCAGGGACTCTTTGATGTGGGGCAGAGGGTAAGCATCCTTATGCGTTATCTGGTTAATCTTCCGGTAATCCACACACTTCCGCATGGTGCCATCCTTCTTCTTAACCAGCACCAACGGAGCGGCCCAGGGACTACAGCTGTCCCTAATAACCCCTGCCTCCTTCATGTTCCTCAACATGTCTTTGGCGCATTGGTAGTGCGCAGGGGGAATAGGCCTGTATCTCTCTTTAATAGGGGAGTGTGTACCGGTAGGGATGTGGTGTTGAACCCCTTTAATCTGCCCAAAATCTAGAGGGTGCTTGCTAAAAACCCGCTCATACTCCTGTACCACCCGGTATACCCCTTCCTTGTGGTGTATGGGGGTATCATCAGTGCCGACATGTAGCTCTCGATACCACTCGCCTAACTCCCCCAGGGATGAGTGGGAACCGGCAGCAGGCGGTGTGACCGGGGGAACGGCTTCATGGATCGTGTGGGGATCTAGAGTGAGCAATTTGGCAAGGGTAGCGTACCGGGTGGTGCATGAATGCACACATATTGGTTTTATAATCTTATTGTATTACTTTATATTCTTATTTCACTTGTGCATATCTCCACCATAATCCTGGCTAAGAAATATAGCTTTTTTTGGGGTACACAGGTAGTAAGGTCTTCTTTCTATTTCTTTAGGGGTGATATAGCCTGGTGGAACTCTAGACCTCTAACATTATATATGCACCCTTTTTCTTTATGGTTCTTGGACACCTTATAACATTCTTCCATACATATATATCTTTCTCAGAAATTATAAATAATTAGGCATTTTTATATATTTTATTTACATTTTCATAAATAACTTTTTACAAAGCATGGGGGACATTCTCACATACATATAATTTTCATGTACGCATTCTGAAAATTTACGCATAAACCGTACACACTCCTTTTTGTAACAATTTCTATAACTCATTCGCTGAACTCTCATCCCGGATATTCATTCTTACACCGAATTTCCTGTTATAACACAACATTCATGATTTTTATTCAATTTATTTTTATTTTTTAGGTTTATTAGTAGTGATGAGCGAGTACTAAAAAGCTCGGGTGCTCGAAGCTCGGGCCGAGCCTCCCAAGATACTCGTGTACTCGGCCCGAGCACCGAGCCCAATGTTATCCTATGGGAGACCCGAGTATTTTTGTGAAATGACCACCGGCAGCATGTAGAAACCCTAAAAATGGCACAAAAGTCTCCGAAGAGTGCTCAAATGACATGGCAACAGCATGGGGAAGACCCCTTGAAGCATTTATCACTCAAAAGTCACAGCTGTGAATAATTTTGTCCGCGTTTTACGCCATTTTTACGGACTCACCAGAAAACCTTCCAAAATGACACCAAAATGATTTTTCATAGCGGAAATGTTAAGGGCACATACCCAATAGTGAGATAGAGCTAATGTATGTTACTTTTTGAGATCAATACATGAAAGATTTTACGTAAAACATTGTGTGGCACTCCGATGTCCCTGAGAAGAGACGTACATAAAGGCCTCTGAGTCTAATGTGCCCATTTTGAGGAACTGAGTCTTTGTAGTATTTTCCTTTGCCAGGGCAGTCCAAAATTGTGAGGTTCACCAATGCCCCTGCATACAGACGTGCATGATGGCCTGTAAACCTGAAGTGCCCATTGTAAGGAAGTGGGTCTATTGTAGTATAGCCCTTAGGCAGGGCAGCCAAAAATTGGGAGGCTCCACGTTGTCCCTGGATAGAGACGTGCATGAGGGCCTGTAAACCTGAAGTGCCCATTGGAAGGAAGTGGGTCTTTTGTAGTATAGCCCTTTGGCAGGGCAGCCAAAAATTGGGAGGCTCCACGTTGTCCCTGGATAGAGACGTGCATGAGGGCTTGTAAACCTGAAGTGCCCATTGGAAGGAAGTGGGTCTTTTGTAGTATAGCCCTTTGGCAGGGCAGCCAAAAATTGGGAGGCTCCACGTTGTCCCTGGATAGAGACATGCATGAGGGCCTCAAAACATTAAGTGTCCATTGTCAGGAAGTGGGTGTATTATAGTATAGCCCTTAGGCAGGGCAGCCAAAAATTGGGAGGCTCCACGTTGTCCCTGGATAGAGACGTGCATGAGGGCCTGTAAACCTGAAGTGCCCATTGGAAGGAAGTCGGTCTTTTGTAGTATAGCCCTTTGGCAGGGCAGCCAAAAATTGGGAGGCTCGACGTTGTCCCTGGATAGAGACGTGCATGAGGGCCTCAAAACATTAAGTGTCCATTGTCAGGAAGTGGGTGTATTATAGTATAGCCCTTTGGCAGGGCAGCCAAAAATTGGGAGGCTCCACGTTGTCCCTAGATAGAGACGTGCATGAGGGCCTCAAAACATTAAGTGTCCATTGTCAGGAAGTGGGTGTATTATAGTATAGCCCTTAGGCAGGGCAGCCAAAAATTGGGAGGCTCCACGTTGTCCCTGGATAGAGACGTGCATGAGGGCCTCAAAACATTAAGTGTCCATTGTCAGGAAGTGGGTCTTTTGTAGTATAGCCCTTTGGCAGGGCAGTCAAAAATTGGGAGGCTCCACGTTGTCCCTGGATAGAGACGTGCATGAGGGCCTCAAAACATTAAGTGTCCATTGTCAGGAAGTGGGTCTTTTGTAGTATAGCCCTTTGGCAGGGCAGCCAAAAATTGGGAGGCTCCACGTTGTCCCTGGATAGAGACGTGCATGAGGGCCTCAAAACATTAAGTGTCCATTGTCAGGAAGTGGGTGTATTATAGTATAGCCCTTAGGCAGGGCAGCCAAAAATTGGGAGGCTCCACGTTGTCCCTGGATAGAGACGTGCATGAGGGCCTCAAAACATTAAGTGTCCATTGTCAGGAAGTGGGTCTTTTGTAGTATAGCCCTTTGGCAGGGCAGCCAAAAATTGGGAGGCTCCACGTTGTCCCTGGATAGAGACGTGCATGAGGGCCTCAAAACATTAAGTGTCCATTGTCAGGAAGTGGGTGTATTATAGTATAGCCCTTTGGCAGGGCAGCCAAAAATTGGGAGGCTCCACGTTGTCCCTGCATAGAGACGTGCATGAGGGCCTCAAAACATTGTTCCCATTGCAAAGGAGCGGGTCTCCTGTCGTTGTAATGTCCATTCTGCAAAGAATGGGCGAAAAAATTTACCACTGGGGTATACCTGAAACAAAGGCCTAACTCTTGTAACGGTCATCATGGTGGCGCATGAGGAGAAGGAGGAGCAGTCCAGCGATTATCCAAAGTCCAGAAGTGTGTACCCATGGGTGACTGGAGGTACATGGCAAATTCCCGTTACAAACTTTAAATTCCGCTCTCATTTGCTGGTGGTGTGGTGAAGTCTGGCCCAATCCAACCCTTGTTCCTCTTGATCAGAGTCAGCCTGTCAGCATTTTCAGTTGACAGGCGGGTGCGTTTATCTGTAATGATTCCACCTGCGGCACTAAAAACACGCTCTGACAAAACGCTAGCGGCAGGGCAGGCCAGGACTTCCAAGGCGTAGAGAGCCAATTTATGCCACGTGTCCACCTTGGATACCCAATAATTGTAAGGCACAGAGGAATGTCGGAGTACAGTTGTTCGATCTGCAAGGTACTCCTTGAGCATCTGGGCAAACTTAGGATTTCTTGTGGCACTACCCCGCACCTCAGGGGCTGTGGTACGTGAGGGGCTGAGAAAACTGTCCCACATCTTAAAGACTGTTCCCCTACCTCTGGCGGATTGGACTTGTGCCTCTCTCGGCTGTACGCCTTGGTTGTCCACTGATTCCTGACCTATGCCGCTAGCGTTTTGTGAGGGGAATGCTTTGCCTACTTCCGTGACTTTGGCCTTCCGGAACTGCTGCATTTTGGTTGACCTCTCCGCCTCGGGAATAAGAGACATAAAGTTCTCCTTGTAGCGTGGGTCTAACAGTGTTACCAACCAGTAATGATTGTCGGCCAAGATGTTCTTAACGCGAGGGTCACGAGACAGGCAGCTTACCATAAAGTCAGCCATGTGCGCCAGACTCTTAACAGCCAGGACTTCAGTAGCCTGACCAACACGTTGACTGAACATGCTGTCCTCCTCCTCCTCCTCCTCCTCCTCCTCATCTACCCTGTCCTCTGGCCAGCCACGCTGAACCGAGGATATGACTGGTGTGCATGTCATATCCTCAATTTGGCCGGAGATTTGCTCCATGTCTTCATCCTCCTCCTCGTCATAGTCCTCCACTGCACGTTGTGATGAGACGAGGCTGGGCTGTGTGTTATCACCCACACCCACTACTGTTTCTTGCTGCAACTCATCGCGCTCCGCCTGCAATGCATCATGTTTGGTTTTGAGCAGAGACCGTTTTAGAAGGCAGAGTAGCGGTATGGTGACGCTAATAATGGCGTCATCACCACTCACCATCTTGGTGGAGTCCTCAAAGTTTTGGAGGATGGTACATAGGTCGGACATCCATCTCCACTCCTCAGGTGTTATGTGTGGAGTTTGACCCATTTCCCGACGGCTTAGGTGATGCAGGTACTCAACAACTGCCCTCTTCTGCTCACATATCCTGACCAACATGTGCAGAGTTGAATTCCAACGCGTGGGGACATCACACACCAGTCTGTGAGCCGGAAGATGCAAACTGCGCTGAAAGCCGGCAAGGCCGGCTGAAGCAGTAGGTGACTTTCGAAAATGTGCAGACAGGCGGCGAACTTTTACCAGCAGATCAGACAGCTCTGGGTATGACTTTAGAAACCGCTGAACCACGAGGTTGAGCACATGGGCCACGCATGGAACATGTGTCAGCTGGCCTCGCCTCAAAGCCGCCACCAGGTTCCGGCCATTGTCACACACGACCTTTCCTGGCTTTAGGTTCAGAGGTGTGAGCCAGTGATCTGCCTGCTGTTTCAGAGCTGTCCACAGCTCTTCTGCATTGTGGGGTTTGTCACCTATGCAGATTAGCTTCAGCACAGCCTGTTGCCGCTTCGCCGAGGCAGTGCTGCAGTGCTTCCAGCTTGGGACTGGTGTGGAGGGTACAGTGGATGAGGATGCGCAGGAGGAGGAGGAGGCTGAAGAGCATGACATTCCGGAGCTGTAGAGTGTGGGTGAAACACTGACTGAGGTAGGGCCTGCAAACCTTGGTGTGGGAAGGACGTGTTCCGTCCCTCGCTCAGACTGGGTCCCAGCTTCCACAATATTAACCCAGTGTGCCGTCAACGAGATGTAGCGGCCTTGCCCACAAGCACTTGTCCACGTGTCTGTGGTTAGGTGGACTTTGGGTGAAACAGCGTTGTTCAGGGCACGTGTGATGTTTTGTGACACGTGGTTATGCAACGCGGGGACGGGACACTGGGAGAAATTGTGGCGGCTGGGGACCGAGTAACGTGGGACAGCTGCCGACATCAGGTCGCGGAATTAAAATAAGTAGAAATCCACTAAAAGTTTTGTTTGGTTATCTTGCAATCCCGAGATAATCGTCTCCATCCATTTTAAAGCCATTTTTAAGGCATTTCGCGCATACATGAAATGAACACATTTTTCTCCAAAACTATAACAGATGCAAGCTTGTCCTGTTTGGTGGAGATGATATTTAATAAAATAAGTAGAAATCCACTAAAAGTTTTGTTTGGTTATCTTGCAATCCCGAGATAATCGTCTCCATGCTCCAAATCCATTTTAAAGCCATTTTTAAGGCATTTCGCGCATACATGAAATGAACACATTTTTCTCCAAAACTATAACAGATGCAAGCTTGTCCTGTTTGGTGGAGATAATATTTAATAAAATAAGTAGAAATCTACTAAAAGTTTCGTTTGTTTATATTGCCATCCTGAGATAATCGTCTCCATGCTCCAAATCCATTTTAAAGCCATTTCAAAGGCATTTTGCGCATACATGAAATGAACACATTTTTCTCCAAAACTATAACACATGCAAGCTTGTCCTGTTTGGTGGAGATGATATTTAATAAAATAAGTAGAAATCCACTAAAAGTTTTGTTTGGTTATCTTGCAATCCCGAGATAATCGTCTCCATGCTCCAAATCCATTTTAAAGCCATTTTTAAGGCATTTCGCGCATACATGAAATGAACACATTTTTCTCCAAAACTATAACAGATGCAAGCTTGTCCTGTTTGGTGGAGATGATATTTAATAAAATAAGTAGAAATCCATTAAAAGTTTTGTTTGGTTATCTTGCAATCCCGAGATAATCGTCTCCATGCTCCAAATCCATTTTAAAGCCATTTTTAAGGCATTTCGCGCATACATGAAATGAACAAATTTTTCTCCAAAACTATAACAGATGCAAGCTTGTCCTGTTTGGTGGAGATGATATTTAATAAAATAAGTAGAAATCCACTAAAAGTTTTGTTTGGTTATCTTGCAATCCCGAGATAATCGTCTCCATGCTCCAAATCCATTTTAAAGCCATTTTTAAGGCATTTCGCGCATACATGAAATGAACACATTTTTCTCCAAAACTATAACAGATGCAAGCTTGTCCTGTTTGGTGGAGATGATATTTAATAAAATAAGTAGAAATCCACTAAAAGTTTTGTTTGGTTATCTTGCAATCCCGAGATAATCGTCTCCATGCTCCAAATCCATTTTAAAGCCATTTCAAAGGCATTTTGCGCATACATGAAATGAACACATTTTTCTCCAAAACTATAACACATGCAAGCTTGTCCTGTTTGGTGGAGATGATATTTAATAAAATAAGTAGAAATCCACTAAAAGTTTTGTTTGGTTATCTTGCAATCCCGAGATAATCGTCTCCATGCTCCAAATCCATTTTAAAGCCATTTTTAAGGCATTTCGCGCATACATGAAATGAACACATTTTTCTCCAAAACTATAACAGATGCAAGCTTGTCCTGTTTGGTGGAGATAATATTTAATAAAATAAGTAGAAATCTACTAAAAGTTTCGTTTGTTTATATTGCCATCCTGAGATAATCGTCTCCATGCTCCAAATCCATTTTAAAGCCATTTCAAAGGCATTTTGCGCATACATGAAATGAACACATTTTTCTCCAAAACTATAACACATGCAAGCTTGTCCTGTTTGGTGGAGATGATATTTAATAAAATAAGTAGAAATCCACTAAAAGTTTTGTTTGGTTATCTTGCAATCCCGAGATAATCGTCTCCATGCTCCAAATCCATTTTAAAGCCATTTTTAAGGCATTTCGCGCATACATGAAATGAACACATTTTTCTCCAAAACTATAACAGATGCAAGCTTGTCCTGTTTGGTGGAGATGATATTTAATAAAATAAGTAGAAATCCACTAAAAGTTTTGTTTGGTTATCTTGCAATCCCGAGATAATCGTCTCCATGCTCCAAATCCATTTTAAAGCCATTTTTAAGGCATTTCGCGCATACATGAAATGAACACATTTTTCTCCAAAACTATAACAGATGCAAGCTTGTCCTGTTTGGTGGAGATGATATTTAATAAAATAAGTAGAAATCCACTAAAAGTTTTGTTTGGTTATCTTGCAATCCCGAGATAATCGTCTCCATGCTCCAAATCCATTTTAAAGTCATTTTTAAGGCATTTCGCGCATACATGAAATGAACACATTTTTCTCCAAAACTATAACAGATGCAAGCTTGTCCTGTTTGGTGGAGATGATATTTAATAAAATAAGTAGAAATCCACTAAAAGTTTTGTTTGGTTATCTTGCAATCCCGAGATAATCGTCTCCATGCTCCAAATCCATTTTAAAGCCATTTCAAAGGCATTTTGCTCATACATGAAATGAACACATTTTTCTCCAAAACTATAACACATGCAAGCTTGTCCTGTTTGGTGGAGATGATATTTAATAAAATAAGTAGAAATCCACTAAAAGTTTTGTTTGGTTATCTTGCAATCCCGAGATAATCGTCTCCATGCTCCAAATCCATTTTAAAGCCATTTTTAAGGCATTTCGCGCATACATGAAATGAACACATTTTTCTCCAAAACTATAACAGATGCAAGCTTGTCCTGTTTGGTGGAGATGATATTTAATAAAATAAGTAGAAATCCACTAAAAGTTTTGTTTGGTTATATTGCAATCCCGAGACAATCGTCTCCATGCTCCAAATCCATTTTAAAGCCATTTTTAAGGCATTTCGCGCATACATGAAATGAACACATTTTTCTCCAAAACTATAACAGATGCAAGCTTGTCCTGTTTGGTGGAGATGATATTTAATAAAATAAGTAGAAATCCACTAAAAGTTTTGTTTGGTTATCTTGCAATCCCGAGATAATCGTCTCCATGCTCCAAATCCATTTTAAAGCCATTTTTAAGGCATTTCGCGCATACATGAAATGAACACATTTTTCTCCAAAACTATAACAGATGCAAGCTTGTCCTGTTTGGTGGAGATGATATTTAATAAAATAAGTAGAAATCCACTAAAAGTTTTGTTTGGTTATCTTGCAATCCCGAGATAATCGTCTCCATGCTCCAAATCCATTTTAAAGCCATTTTTAAGGCATTTCGCGCATACATGAAATGAACACATTTTTCTCCAAAACTATAACAGATGCAAGCTTGTCCTGTTTGGTGGAGATAATATTTAAAAAAATAAGTAGAAATCTACTAAAAGTTTCGTTTGTTTATATTGCCATCCTGAGATAATCGTCTCCATGCTCCAAATCCATTTTAAAGCCATTTCAAAGGCATTTTGCGCATACATGAAATGAACACATTTTTCTCCAAAACTATAACACATGCAAGCTTGTCCTGTTTGGTGGAGATGATATTTAATAAAATAAGTAGAAATCCACTAAAAGTATTGTTTGGTTATCTTGCAATCCCGAGATAATCGTCTCCATGCTCCAAATCCATTTTAAAGCCATTTTTAAGGCATTTCGCGCATACATGAAATGAACACATTTTTCTCCAAAACTATATCAGATGCAAGCTTGTCCTGTTTGGTGGAGATGATATTTAATAAAATAAGTAGAAATCCACTAAAAGTTTTGTTTGGTTATCTTGCAATCCCGAGATAATCGTCTCCATGCTCCAAATCCATTTTAAAGCCATTTTTAAGGCATTTCGCGCATACATGAAATGAACACATTTTTCTCCAAAACTATAACAGATGCAAGCTTGTCCTGTTTGGTGGAGATAATATTTAATAAAATAAGTAGAAATCTACTAAAAATTTCGTTTGTTTATATTGCCATCCTGAGATAATCGTCTCCATGCTCCAAATCCATTTTAAAGCCATTTCAAAGGCATTTTGCGCATACATGAAATGAACACATTTTTCTCCAAAACTATAACACATGCAAGCTTGTCCTGTTTGGTGGAGATGATATTTAATAAAATAAGTAGAAATCCACTAAAAGTTTTGTTTGGTTATCTTGCAATCCCGAGATAATCGTCTCCATGCTCCAAATCCATTTTAAAGCCATTTTTAAGGCATTTCGCGCATACATGAAATGAACACATTTTTCTCCAAAACTATAACAGATGCAAGCTTGTCCTGTTTGGTGGAGATGATATTTAATAAAATAAGTAGAAATCCACTAAACGTTTTGTTTGGTTATCTTGCAATCCCGAGATAATCGTCTCCATGCTCCAAATCCATTTTAAAGCCATTTTTAAGGCATTTCGCGCATACATGAAATGAACACATTTTTCTCCAAAACTATAACAGATGCAAGCTTGTCCTGTTTGGTGGAGATGATATTTAATAAAATAAGTAGAAATCCACTAAAAGTTTTGTTTAGTTATCTTGCAATCCCGAGATAATCGTCTCCATGCTCCAAATCCATTTTAAAGCCATTTTTAAGGCATTTCGCGCATACATGAAATGAACACATTTTTCTCCAAAACTATAACAGATGCAAGCTTGTCCTGTTTGGTGGAGATGATATTTAATAAAATAAGTAGAAATCCACTAAAAGTTTTGTTTGGTTATCTTGCAATCCCGAGATAATCGTCTCCATGCTCCAAATCCATTTTAAAGCCATTTTTAAGGCATTTCGCGCATACATGAAATGAACACATTTTTCTCCAAAACTATAACAGATGCAAGCTTGTCCTGTTTGGTGGAGATGATATTTAATAAAATAAGTAGAAATCCACTAAAAGTTTTGTTTGGTTATCTTGCAATCCCGAGATAATCGTCTCCATGCTCCAAATCCATTTTAAAGCCATTTTTAAGGCATTTCGCGCATACATGAAATGAACACATTTTTCTCCAAAACTATAACAGATGCAAGCTTGTCCTGTTTGGTGGAGATGATATTTAATAAAATAAGTAGAAATCCACTAAAAGTTTTGTTTGGTTATCTTGCAATCCCGAGATAATCGTCTCCATGCTCCAAATCCATTTTAAAGCCATTTTTAAGGCATTTCGCGCATACATGAAATGAACACATTTTTCTCCAAAACTATAACAGATGCAAGCTTGTCCTGTTTGGTGGAGATGATATTTAATAAAATAAGTAGAAATCCACTAAAAGTTTTGTTTGGTTATCTTGCAATCCCGAGATAATCGTCTCCATGCTCCAAATCCATTTTAAAGCCATTTCAAAGGCATTTTGCGCATACATGAAATTAACACATTTTTCTCCAAAACTATAACACATGCAAGCTTGTCCTGTTTGGTGGAGATGATATTTAATAAAATAAGTAGAAATCCACTAAAAGTTTTGTTTGGTTATCTTGCAATCCCGAGATAATCGTCTCCATGCTCCAAATCCATTTTAAAGCCATTTTTAAGGCATTTCGCGCATACATGAAATGAACACATTTTTCTCCAAAACTATAACAGATGCAAGCTTGTCCTGTTTGGTGGAGATGATATTTAATAAAATAAGTAGAAATCCACTAAAAGTTTTGTTTGGTTATCTTGCAATCCCGAGATAATCGTCTCCATGCTCCAAATCCATTTTAAAGCCATTTTTAAGGCATTTCGCGCATACATGAAATGAACACATTTTTCTCCAAAACTATAACAGATGCAAGCTTGTCCTGTTTGGTGGAGATGATATTTAATAAAATAAGTAGAAATCCACTAAAAGTTTTGTTTGGTTATCTTGCAATCCCGAGATAATCGTCTCCATGCTCCAAATCCATTTTAAAGCCATTTTTAAGGCATTTCGCGCATACATGAAATGAACACATTTTTCTCCAAAACTTTAACAGATGCAAACTTGTCCTGTTTGGTGGAGATGATATTTAATAAAATAAGTAGAAATCCACTAAAAGTTTTGTTTGGTTATCTTGCAATCCCGAGATAATCGTCTCCATGCTCCAAATCCATTTTAAAGCCATTTTTAAGGCATTTCGCGCATACATGAAATGAACACATTTTTCTCCAAAACTATAACAGATGCAAGCTTGTCCTGTTTGGTGGAGATGATATTTAATAAAATAAGTAGAAATCCACTAAAAGTTTTGTTTGGTTATCTTGCAATCCCGAGATAATCGTCTCCATGCTCCAAATCCATTTTAAAGCCATTTTTAAGGCATTTCGCGCATACATGAAATGAACACATTTTTCTCCAAAACTATAACAGATGCAAGCTTGTCCTGTTTGGTGGAGATGATATTTAATAAAATAAGTAGAAATCCACTAAAAGTTTTGTTTGGTTATCTTGCAATCCCGAGATAATCGTCTCCATGCTCCAAATCCATTTTAAAGCCATTTTTAAGGCATTTCGCGCATACATGAAATGAACACATTTTTCTCCAAAACTATAACAGATGCAAGCTTGTCCTGTTTGGTGGAGATAATATTTAATAAAATAAGTAGAAATCTACTAAAAGTTTCGTTTGTTTATATTGCCATCCTGAGATAATCGTCTCCATGCTCCAAATCCATTTTAAAGCCATTTTTAAGGCATTTTGCGCATACATGAAATGAACACATTTTTCTCCAAAACTATAACAGATGCAAGCTTGTCCTGTTTGGTGGAGATGATATTTAATAAAATAAGTAGAAATCCACTAAAAGTTTTGTTTGGTTATCTTGCAATCCCGAGATAATCGTCTCCATGCTCCAAATCCATTTTAAAGCCATTTTTAAGGCATTTCGCGCATACATGAAATGAACACATTTTTCTCCAAAACTATAACAGATGCAAGCTTGTCCTGTTTGGTGGAGATGATATTTAATAAAATAAGTAGAAATCCACTAAAAGTTTTGTTTGGTTATCTTGCAATCCCGAGATAATCGTCTCCATGCTCCAAATCCATTTTAAAGCCATTTTTAAGGCATTTCGCGCATACATGAAATGAACACATTTTTCTCCAAAACTATAACAGATGCAAGCTTGTCCTGTTTGGTGGAGATGATATTTAATAAAATAAGTAGAAATCCACTAAAAGTTTTGTTTGGTTATCTTGCAATCCCGAGATAATCGTCTCCATGCTCCAAATCCATTTTAAAGCCATTTTTAAGGCATTTCGCGCATACATGAAATGAACACATTTTTCTCCAAAACTATAACAGATGCAAGCTTGTTCTGTTTGGTGGAGATGATATTTAATAAAATAAGTAGAAATCCACTAAAAGTTTTGTTTGGTTATCTTGCAATCCCGAGATAATCGTCTCCATGCTCCAAATCCATTTTAAAGCCATTTTTAAGGCATTTCGCGCATACATGAAATGAACACATTTTTCTCCAAAACTATAACAGATGCAAGCTTGTCCTGTTTGGTGGAGATGATATTTAATAAAATAAGTAGAAATCCACTAAAAGTTTTGTTTGGTTATCTTGCAATCCCGAGATAATCGTCTCCATGCTCCAAATCCATTTTAAAGCCATTTCAAAGGCATTTTGCGCATACATGAAATGAACACATTTTTCTCCAAAACTATAACAGATGCAAGCTTGTCCTGTTTGGTGGAGATGATATTTAATAAAATAAGTAGAAATCCACTAAAAGTTTTGTTTGGTTATATTGCAATCCCGAGATAATCGTCTCCATGCTCCAAATCCATTTTAAAGCCATTTTTAAGGCATTTCGCGCATACATGAAATGAACACATTTTTCTCCAAAACTATAACAGATGCAAGCTTGTCCTGTTTGGTGGAGATGATATTTAATAAAATAAGTAGAAATCCACTAAAAGTTTTGTTTGGTTATCTTGCAATCCCGAGATAATCGTCTCCATGCTCCAAATCCATTTTAAAGCCATTTTTAAGGCATTTCGCGCATACATGAAATGAACACATTTTTCTCCAAAACTATAACAGATGCAAGCTTGTCCTGTTTGGTGGAGATGATATTTAATAAAATAAGTAGAAATCCACTAAAAGTTTTGTTTGGTTATCTTGCAATCCCGAGATAATCGTCTCCATGCTCCAAATCCATTTTAAAGCCATTTTTAAGGCATTTCGCGCATACATGAAATGAACACATTTTTCTCCAAAACTATAACAGATGCAAGCTTGTCCTGTTTGGTGGAGATGATATTTAATAAAATAAGTAGAAATCCACTAAAAGTTTTGTTTGGTTATCTTGCAATCCCGAGATAATCGTCTCCATGCTCCAAATCCATTTTAAAGCCATTTTTAAGGCATTTCGCGCATACATGAAATGAACACATTTTTCTCCAAAACTTTAACAGATGCAAGCTTGTCCTGTTTGGTGGAGATGATATTTAATAAAATAAGTAGAAATCCACTAAAAGTTTTGTTTGGTTATCTTGCAATCCCGAGATAATCGTCTCCATGCTCCAAATCCATTTTAAAGCCATTTTTAAGGCATTTCGCGCATACATGAAATGAACACATTTTTCTCCAAAACTATAACAGATGCAAGCTTGTCCTGTTTGGTGGAGATGATATTTAATAAAATAAGTAGAAATCCACTAAAAGTTTTGTTTGGTTATCTTGCAATCCCGAGATAATCGTCTCCATGCTCCAAATCCATTTTAAAGCCATTTTTAAGGCATTTCGCGCATACATGAAATGAACACATTTTTCTCCAAAACTATAACAGATGCAAGCTTGTCCTGTTTGGTGGAGATAATATTTAATAAAATAAGTAGAAATCTACTAAAAGTTTCGTTTGTTTATATTGCCATCCTGAGATAATCGTCTCCATGCTCCAAATCCATTTTAAAGCCATTTTTAAGGCATTTTGCGCATACATGAAATGAACACATTTTTCTCCAAAACTATAACAGATGCAAGCTTGTCCTGTTTGGTGGAGATGATATTTAATAAAATAAGTAGAAATCCACTAAAAGTTTTGTTTGGTTATCTTGCAATCCCGAGATAATCGTCTCCATGCTCCAAATCCATTTTAAAGCCATTTTTAAGGCATTTCGCGCATACATGAAATGAACACATTTTTCTCCAAAACTATAACAGATGCAAGCTTGTCCTGTTTGGTGGAGATGATATTTAATAAAATAAGTAGAAATCCACTAAAAGTTTTGTTTGGTTATCTTGCAATCCCGAGATAATCGTCTCCATGCTCCAAATCCATTTTAAAGCCATTTTTAAGGCATTTCGCGCATACATGAAATGAACACATTTTTCTCCAAAACTATAACAGATGCAAGCTTGTCCTGTTTGGTGGAGATGATATTTAATAAAATAAGTAGAAATCCACTAAAAGTTTTGTTTGGTTATCTTGCAATCCCGAGATAATCGTCTCCATGCTCCAAATCCATTTTAAAGCCATTTTTAAGGCATTTCGCGCATACATGAAATGAACACATTTTTCTCCAAAACTATAACAGATGCAAGCTTGTCCTGTTTGGTGGAGATGATATTTAATAAAATAAGTAGAAATTCACTAAAAGTTTTGTTTGGTTATATTGCAATCCCGAGATAATCGTCTCCATGCTCCAAATCCATTTTAAAGCCATTTTTAAGGCATTTCGCGCATACATGAAATGAACACATTTTTCTCCAAAACTATAACAGATGCAAGCTTGTCCTGTTTGGTGGAGATGATATTTAATAAAATAAGTAGAAATCCACTAAAAGTTTTGTTTGGTTATCTTGCAATCCCGAGATAATCGTCTCCATGCTCCAAATCCATTTTAAAGCCATTTTTAAGGCATTTCGCGCATACATGAAATGAACACATTTTTCTCCAAAACTATAACAGATGCAAGCTTGTCCTGTTTGGTGGAGATGATATTTAATAAAATAAGTAGAAATCCACTAAAAGTTTTGTTTGGTTATCTTGCAATCCCGAGATAATCGTCTCCATGCTCCAAATCCATTTTAAAGCCATTTTTAAGGCATTTCGCGCATACATGAAATGAACACATTTTTCTCCAAAACTATAACAGATGCAAGCTTGTCCTGTTTGGTGGAGATGATATTTAATAAAATAAGTAGAAATCCACTAAAAGTTTTGTTTGGTTATCTTGCAATCCCGAGATAATCGTCTCCATGCTCCAAATCCATTTTAAAGCCATTTTTAAGGCATTTCGCGCATACATGAAATGAACACATTTTTCTCCAAAACTATAACAGATGCAAGCTTGTCCTGTTTGGTGGAGATGATATTTAATAAAATAAGTAGAAATCCACTAAAAGTTTTGTTTGGTTATCTTGCAATCCCGAGATAATCGTCTCCATGCTCCAAATCCATTTTAAAGCCATTTCAAAGGCATTTTGCGCATACATGAAATTAACACATTTTTCTCCAAAACTATAACACATGCAAGCTTGTCCTGTTTGGTGGAGATGATATTTAATAAAATAAGTAGAAATCCACTAAAAGTTTTGTTTGGTTATCTTGCAATCCCGAGATAATCGTCTCCATGCTCCAAATCCATTTTAAAGCCATTTTTAAGGCATTTCGCGCATACATGAAATGAACACATTTTTCTCCAAAACTATAACAGATGCAAGCTTGTCCTGTTTGGTGGAGATGATATTTAATAAAATAAGTAGAAATCCACTAAACGTTTTGTTTGGTTATCTTGCAATCCCGAGATAATCGTCTCCATGCTCCAAATCCATTTTAAAGCCATTTTTAAGGCATTTCGCGCATACATGAAATGAACACATTTTTCTCCAAAACTATAACAGATGCAAGCTTGTCCTGTTTGGTGGAGATGATATTTAATAAAATAAGTAGAAATCCACTAAAAGTTTTGTTTGGTTATATTGCAATCCCGAGATAATCGTCTCCATGCTCCAAATCCATTTTAAAGCCATTTTAAGGCATTTCGCGCATACATGAAATGAACACATTTTTCTCCAAAACTATAACAGATGCAAGCTTGTCCTGTTTGGTGGAGATGATATTTAATAAAATAAGTAGAAATCCACTAAAAGTTTTGTTTGGTTATCTTGCAATCCCGAGATAATCGTCTCCATGCTCCAAATCCATTTTAAAGCCATTTTTAAGGCATTTCGCGCATACATGAAATGAACACATTTTTCTCCAAAACTATAACAGATGCAAGCTTGTCCTGTTTGGTGGAGATGATATTTAATAAAATAAGTAGAAATCCACTAAAAGTTTTGTTTGGTTATCTTGCAATCCCGAGATAATCGTCTCCATGCTCCAAATCCATTTTAAAGCCATTTTTAAGGCATTTCGCGCATACATGAAATGAACACATTTTTCTCCAAAACTATAACAGATGCAAGCTTGTCCTGTTTGGTGGAGATGATATTTAATAAAATAAGTAGAAATCCACTAAAAGTTTTGTTTGGTTATATTGCAATCCCGAGATAATCGTCTCCATGCTCCAAATCCATTTTAAAGCCATTTTTAAGGCATTTCGCGCATACATGAAATGAACACATTTTTCTCCAAAACTATAACAGATGCAAGCTTGTCCTGTTTGGTGGAGATGATATTTAATAAAATAAGTAGAAATCCACTAAAAGTTTTGTTTGGTTATCTTGCAATCCCGAGATAATCGTCTCCATGCTCCAAATCCATTTTAAAGCCATTTTTAAGGCATTTCGCGCATACATGAAATGAACACATTTTTATCCAAAACTATAACAGATGCAAGCTTGTCCTGTTTGGTGGAGATGATATTTAATAAAATAAGTAGAAATCCACTAAAAGTTTTGTTTGGTTATCTTGCAATCCCGAGATAATCGTCTCCATGCTCCAAATCCATTTTAAAGCCATTTTTAAGGCATTTCGCGCATACATGAAATGAACACATTTTTCTCCAAAACTATAACAGATGCAAGCTTGTCCTGTTTGGTGGAGATAATATTTAATAAAATAAGTAGAAATCTACTAAAAGTTTCGTTTGTTTATATTGCCATCCTGAGATAATCGTCTCCATGCTCCAAATCCATTTTAAAGCCATTTCAAAGGCATTTTGCGCATACATGAAATGAACACATTTTTCTCCAAAACTATAACACATGCAAGCTTGTCTTGTTTGGTGGAGATGATATTTAATAAAATAAGTAGAAATCCACTAAAAGTTTTGTTTGGTTATCTTGCAATCCCGAGATAATCGTCTCCATGCTCCAAATCCATTTTAAAGCCATTTTTAAGGCATTTCGCGCATACATGAAATGAACACATTTTTCTCCAAAACTATAACAGATGCAAGCTTGTCCTGTTTGGTGGAGATGATATTTAATAAAATAAGTAGAAATCCACTAAAAGTTTTGTTTGGTTATCTTGCAATCCCGAGATAATCGTCTCCATGCTCCAAATCCATTTTAAAGCCATTTTTAAGGCATTTCGCGCATACATGAAATGAACACATTTTTCTCCAAAACTATAACAGATGCAAGCTTGTCCTGTTTGGTGGAGATAATATTTAATAAAATAAGTAGAAATCTACTAAAAGTTTCGTTTGTTTATATTGCAATCCCGAGATAATCGTCTCCATGCTCCAAATCCATTTTAAAGCCATTTCAAAGGCATTTTGCGCATACATGAAATGAACACATTTTTCTCCAAAACTATAACACATGCAAGCTTGTCCTGTTTGGTGGAGATGATATTTAATAAAATAAGTAGAAATCCACTAAAAGTTTTGTTTGGTTATCTTGCAATCCCGAGATAATCGTCTCCATGCTCCAAATCCATTTTAAAGCCATTTTTAAGGCATTTCGCGCATACATGAAATGAACACATTTTTCTCCAAAACTATAACAGATGCAAGCTTGTCCTGTTTGGTGGAGATGATATTTAATAAAATAAGTAGAAATCCACTAAAAGTTTTGTTTGGTTATCTTGCAATCCCGAGATAATCGTCTCCATGCTCCAAATCCATTTTAAAGCCATTTTTAAGGCATTTCGCGCATACATGAAATGAACACATTTTTCTCCAAAACTATAACAGATGCAAGCTTGTCCTGTTTGGTGGAGATGATATTTAATAAAATAAGTAGAAATCCACTAAAAGTTTTGTTTGGTTATCTTGCAATCCCGAGATAATCGTCTCCATGCTCCAAATCCATTTTAAAGCCATTTTTAAGGCATTTCGCGCATACATGAAATGAACACATTTTTCTCCAAAACTATAACAGATGCAAGCTTGTCCTGTTTGGTGGAGATAATATTTAATAAAATAAGTAGAAATCTACTAAAAGTTTCGTTTGTTTATATTGCAATCCCGAGATAATCGTCTCCATGCTCCAAATCCATTTTAAAGCCATTTCAAAGGCATTTTGCGCATACATGAAATAAACACATTTTTCTCCAAAACTATAACACATGCAAGCTTGTCCTGTTTGGTGGAGATGATATTTAATAAAATAAGTAGAAATCCACTAAAAGTTTTGTTTGGTTATCTTGCAATCCCGAGATAATCGTCTCCATGCTCCAAATCCATTTTAAAGCTATTTTTAAGGCATTTCGCGCATACATGAAATGAACACATTTTTCTCCAAAACTATAACAGATGCAAGCTTGTCCTGTTTGGTGGAGATGATATTTAATAAAATAAGTAGAAATCCACTAAAAGTTTTGTTTGGTTATCTTGCAATCCCGAGATAATCGTCTCCATGCTCCAAATCCATTTTAAAGCCATTTTTAAGGCATTTCGCGCATACATGAAATGAACACATTTTTCTCCAAAACTATAACAGATGCAAGCTTGTCCTGTTCGGTGGAGATGATATTTAATAAAATAAGTAGAAATCCACTAAAAGTTTTGTTTGGTTATCTTGCAATCCCGAGATAATCGTCTCCATGCTCCAAATCCATTTTAAAGCCATTTTTAAGGCATTTCGCGCATACATGAAATGAACACATTTTTCTCCAAAACTATAACAGATGCAAGCTTGTCCTGTTTGGTGGAGATAATATTTAATAAAATAAGTAGAAATCCACTAAAAGTTTTGTTTGGTTATCTTGCAATCCCGAGATAATCGTCTCCATGCTCCAAATCCATTTTAAAGCCATTTCAAAGGCATTTTGCGCATACATGAAATGAACACATTTTTCTCCAAAACTATAACACATGCAAGCTTGTCCTGTTTGGTGGAGATGATATTTAATAAAATAAGTAGAAATCCACTAAAAGTTTTGTTTGGTTATCTTGCAATCCCGAGATAATCGTCTCCATGCTCCAAATCCATTTTAAAGCCATTTTTAAGGCATTTCGCGCATACATGAAATGAACACATTTTTCTCCAAAACTATAACAGATGCAAGCTTGTCCTGTTTGGTGGAGATAATATTTAATAAAATAAGTAGAAATCTACTAAAAGTTTCATTTGTTTATATTGCCATCCTGAGATAATCGTCTCCATGCTCCAAATCCATTTTAAAGCCATTTCAAAGGCATTTTGCGCATACATGAAATGAACACATTTTTCTCCAAAACTATAACACATGCAAGCTTGTCCTGTTTGGTGGAGATGATATTTAATAAAATAAGTAGAAATCCACTAAAAGTTTTGTTTGGTTATCTTGCAATCCCGAGATAATCGTCTCCATGCTCCAAATCCATTTTAAAGCCATTTTTAAGGCATTTCGCGCATACATGAAATGAACACATTTTTCTCCAAAACTATAACAGATGCAAGCTTGTCCTGTTTGGTGGAGATGATATTTAATAAAATAAGTAGAAATCCACTAAAAGTTTTGTTTGGTTATCTTGCAATCCCGAGATAATCGTCTCCATGCTCCAAATCCATTTTAAAGTCATTTTTAAGGCATTTCGCGCATACATGAAATGAACACATTTTTCTCCAAAACTATAACAGATGCAAGCTTGTCCTGTTTGGTGGAGATGATATTTAATAAAATAAGTAGAAATCCACTAAAAGTTTTGTTTGGTTATCTTGCAATCCCGAGATAATCGTCTCCATGCTCCAAATCCATTTTAAAGCCATTTCAAAGGCATTTTGCGCATACATGAAATGAACACATTTTTCTCCAAAACTATAACACATGCAAGCTTGTCCTGTTTGGTGGAGATGATATTTAATAAAATAAGTAGAAATCCACTAAAAGTTTTGTTTGGTTATCTTGCAATCCCGAGATAATCGTCTCCATGCTCCAAATCCATTTTAAAGCCATTTTTAAGGCATTTCGCGCATACATGAAATGAACACATTTTTCTCCAAAACTATAACAGATGCAAGCTTGTCCTGTTTGGTGGAGATGATATTTAATAAAATAAGTAGAAATCCACTAAAAGTTTTGTTTGGTTATCTTGCAATCCCGAGATAATCGTCTCCATGCTCCAAATCCATTTTAAAGCCATTTTTAAGGCATTTCGCGCATACATGAAATGAACAAATTTTTCTCCAAAACTATAACACATGCAAGCTTGTCCTGTTTGGTGGAGATGATATTTAATAAAATAAGTAGAAATCCACTAAAAGTTTTGTTTGGTTATCTTGCAATCCCGAGATAATCGTCTCCATGCTCCAAATCCATTTTAAAGCCATTTTTAAGGCATTTCGCGCATACATGAAATGAACACATTTTTCTCCAAAACTATAACAGATGCAAGCTTGTCCTGTTTGGTGGAGATGATATTTAATAAAATAAGTAGAAATCCACTAAAAGTTTTGTTTGGTTATCTTGCAATCCCGAGATAATCGTCTCCATGGTCCAAATCCATTTTAAAGCCATTTCAAAGGCATTTTGCGCATACATGAAATGAACACATTTTTCTCCAAAACTATAACACATGCAAGCTTGTCCTGTTTGGTGGAGATGATATTTAATAAAATAAGTAGAAATCCACTAAAAGTTTTGTTTGGTTATCTTGCAATCCCGAGATAATCGTCTCCATGCTCCAAATCCATTTTAAAGCCATTTTTAAGGCATTTCGCGCATACATGAAATGAACACATTTTTCTCCAAAACTATAACAGATGCAAGCTTGTCCTGTTTGGTGGAGAAGATATTTAATAAAATAAGTAGAAATCCACTAAAAGTTTTGTTTGGTTATCTTGCAATCCCGAGATAATCGTCTCCATGCTCCAAATCCATTTTAAAGCCATTTTTAAGGCATTTCGCGCATACATGAAATGAACAAATTTTTCTCCAAAACTATAACAGATGCAAGCTTGTCCTGTTTGGTGGAGATGATATTTAATAAAATAAGTAGAAATCCACTAAAAGTTTTGTTTGGTTATCTTGCAATCCCGAGATAATCGTCTCCATGCTCCAAATCCATTTTAAAGCCATTTTTAAGGCATTTCGCGCATACATGAAATGAACACATTTTTCTCCAAAACTATAACAGATGCAAGCTTGTCCTGTTTGGTGGAGATGATATTTAATAAAATAAGTAGAAATCCACTAAAAGTTTTGTTTGGTTATCTTGCAATCCCGAGATAATCGTCTCCATGGTCCAAATCCATTTTAAAGCCATTTCAAAGGCATTTTGCGCATACATGAAATGAACACATTTTTCTCAAAAACTATAACACATGCAAGCTTGTCCTGTTTGGTGGAGATGATATTTAATAAAATAAGTAGAAATCCACTAAAAGTTTTGTTTGGTTATCTTGCAATCCCGAGATAATCGTCTCCATGCTCCAAATCCATTTTAAAGCCATTTTTAAGGCATTTCGCGCATACATGAAATGAACAAATTTTTCTCCAAAACTATAACAGATGCAAGCTTGTCCTGTTTGGTGGAGATGATATTTAATAAAATAAGTAGAAATCCACTAAAAGTTTTGTTTGGTTATCTTGCAATCCCGAGATAATCGTCTCCATGCTCCAAATCCATTTTAAAGCCATTTTTAAGGCATTTCGCGCATACATGAAATGAACACATTTTTCTCCAAAACTATAACAGATGCAAGCTTGTCCTGTTTGGTGGAGATGATATTTAATAAAATAAGTAGAAATCCACTAAAAGTTTTGTTTGGTTATATTGCAATCCCGAGATAATCGTCTCCATGCTCCAAATCCATTTTAAAGCCATTTTTAAGGCATTTCGCGCATACATGAAATGAACACATTTTTCTCCAAAACTATAACAGATGCAAGCTTGTCCTGTTTGGTGGAGATGATATTTAATAAAATAAGTAGAAATCCACTAAAAGTTTTGTTTGGTTATCTTGCAATCCCGAGATAATCGTCTCCATGCTCCAAATCCATTTTAAAGCCATTTTTAAGGCATTTCGCGCATACATGAAATGAACACATTTTTCTCCAAAACTATAACAGATGCAAGCTTGTCCTGTTTGGTGGAGATAATATTTAATAAAATAAGTAGAAATCTACTAAAAGTTTCGTTTGTTTATATTGCCATCCTGAGATAATCGTCTCCATGCTCCAAATCCATTTTAAAGCCATTTCAAAGGCATTTTGCGCATACATGAAATGAACACATTTTTCTCCAAAACTATAACACATGCAAGCTTGTCTTGTTTGGTGGAGATGATATTTAATAAAATAAGTAGAAATCCACTAAAAGTTTTGTTTGGTTATCTTGCAATCCCGAGATAATCGTCTCCATGCTCCAAATCCATTTTAAAGCCATTTTTAAGGCATTTCGCGCATACATGAAATGAACACATTTTTCTCCAAAACTATAACAGATGCAAGCTTGTCCTGTTTGGTGGAGATGATATTTAATAAAATAAGTAGAAATCCACTAAAAGTTTTGTTTGGTTATCTTGCAATCCCGAGATAATCGTCTCCATGCTCCAAATCCATTTTAAAGCCATTTTTAAGGCATTTCGCGCATACATGAAATGAACACATTTTTCTCCAAAACTATAACAGGTGCAAGCTTGTCCTGTTTGGTGGAGATAATATTTAATAAAATAAGTAGAAATCTACTAAAAGTTTCGTTTGTTTATATTGCCATCCTGAGATAATCGTCTCCATGCTCCAAATCCATTTTAAAGCCATTTCAAAGGCATTTTGCGCATACATGAAATGAACACATTTTTCTCCAAAACTATAACACATGCAAGCTTGTCCTGTTTGGTGGAGATGATATTTAATAAAATAAGTAGAAATCCACTAAAAGTTTTGTTTGGTTATCTTGCAATCCCGAGATAATCGTCTCCATGCTCCAAATCCATTTTAAAGCCATTTTTAAGGCATTTCGCGCATACATGAAATGAACACATTTTTCTCCAAAACTATAACAGATGCAAGCTTGTCCTGTTTGGTGGAGATGATATTTAATAAAATAAGTAGAAATCCACTAAAAGTTTTGTTTGGTTATCTTGCAATCCCAAGATAATCGTCTCCATGCTCCAAATCCATTTTAAAGCCATTTTTAAGGCATTTCGCGCATACATGAAATGAACACATTTTTCTCCAAAACTATAACAGATGCAAGCTTGTCCTGTTTGGTGGAGATGATATTTAATAAAATAAGTAGAAATCCACTAAAAGTTTTGTTTGGTTATCTTGCAATCCCGAGATAATCGTCTCCATGCTCCAAATCCATTTTAAAGCCATTTTTAAGGCATTTCGCGCATACATGAAATGAACACATTTTTCTCCAAAACTATAACAGATGCAAGCTTGTCCTGTTTGGTGGAGATGATATTTAATAAAATAAGTAGAAATCCACTAAAAGTTTTGTTTGGTTATCTTGCAATCCCGAGATAATCGTCTCCATGCTCCAAATCCATTTTAAAGCCATTTTTAAGGCATTTCGCGCATACATGAAATGAACACATTTTTCTCCAAAACTATAACAGATGCAAGCTTGTCCTGTTTGGTGGAGATGATATTTAATAAAATAAGTAGAAATCCACTAAAAGTTTTGTTTGGTTATCTTGCAATCCCGAGATAATCGTCTCCATGCTCCAAATCCATTTTAAAGCCATTTTTAAGGCATTTCGCGCATACATGAAATGAACACATTTTTCTCCAAAACTATAACAGATGCAAGCTTGTCCTGTTTGGTGGAGATAATATTTAATAAAATAAGTAGAAATCTACTAAAAGTTTCGTTTGTTTATATTGCAATCCCGAGATAATCGTCTCCATGCTCCAAATCCATTTTAAAGCCATTTCAAAGGCATTTTGCGCATACATGAAATAAACACATTTTTCTCCAAAACTATAACACATGCAAGCTTGTCCTGTTTGGTGGAGATGATATTTAATAAAATAAGTAGAAATCCACTAAAAGTTTTGTTTGGTTATCTTGCAATCCCGAGATAATCGTCTCCATGCTCCAAATCCATTTTAAAGCTATTTTTAAGGCATTTCGCGCATACATGAAATGAACACATTTTTCTCCAAAACTATAACAGATGCAAGCTTGTCCTGTTTGGTGGAGATGATATTTAATAAAATAAGTAGAAATCCACTAAAAGTTTTGTTTGGTTATCTTGCAATCCCGAGATAATCGTCTCCATGCTCCAAATCCATTTTAAAGCCATTTTTAAGGCATTTCGCGCATACATGAAATGAACACATTTTTCTCCAAAACTATAACAGGTGCAAGCTTGTCCTGTTTGGTGGAGATAATATTTAATAAAATAAGTAGAAATCTACTAAAAGTTTCGTTTGTTTATATTGCCATCCTGAGATAATCGTCTCCATGCTCCAAATCCATTTTAAAGCCATTTCAAAGGCATTTTGCGCATACATGAAATGAACACATTTTTCTCCAAAACTATAACACATGCAAGCTTGTCCTGTTTGGTGGAGATGATATTTAATAAAATAAGTAGAAATCCACTAAAAGTTTTGTTTGGTTATCTTGCAATCCCGAGATAATCGTCTCCATGCTCCAAATCCATTTTAAAGCCATTTTTAAGGCATTTCGCGCATACATGAAATGAACACATTTTTCTCCAAAACTATAACAGATGCAAGCTTGTCCTGTTTGGTGGAGATGATATTTAATAAAATAAGTAGAAATCCACTAAAAGTTTTGTTTGGTTATCTTGCAATCCCGAGATAATCGTCTCCATGCTCCAAATCCATTTTAAAGCCATTTTTAAGGCATTTCGCGCATACATGAAATGAACACATTTTTCTCCAAAACTATAACAGATGCAAGCTTGTCCTGTTTGGTGGAGATGATATTTAATAAAATAAGTAGAAATCCACTAAAAGTTTTGTTTGGTTATCTTGCAATCCCGAGATAATCGTCTCCATGCTCCAAATCCATTTTAAAGCCATTTTTAAGGCATTTCGCGCATACATGAAATGAACACATTTTTCTCCAAAACTATAACAGATGCAAGCTTGTCCTGTTTGGTGGAGATGATATTTAATAAAATAAGTAGAAATCCACTAAAAGTTTTGTTTGGTTATCTTGCAATCCCGACATAATCGTCTCCATGCTCCAAATCCATTTTAAAGCCATTTTTAAGGCATTTCGCGCATACATGAAATGAACACATTTTTCTCCAAAACTATAACAGATGCAAGCTTGTCCTGTTTGGTGGAGATGATATTTAATAAAATAAGTAGAAATCCACTAAAAGTTTTGTTTGGTTATCTTGCAATCCCGAGATAATCGTCTCCATGCTCCAAATCCATTTTAAAGCCATTTTTAAGGCATTTCGCGCATACATGAAATGAACACATTTTTCTCCAAAACTATAACAGATGCAAGCTTGTCCTGTTTGGTGGAGATAATATTTAATAAAATAAGTAGAAATCTACTAAAAGTTTCGTTTGTTTATATTGCAATCCCGAGATAATCGTCTCCATGCTCCAAATCCATTTTAAAGCCATTTCAAAGGCATTTTGCGCATACATGAAATAAACACATTTTTCTCCAAAACTATAACACATGCAAGCTTGTCCTGTTTGGTGGAGATGATATTTAATAAAATAAGTAGAAATCCACTAAAAGTTTTGTTTGGTTATCTTGCAATCCCGAGATAATCGTCTCCATGCTCCAAATCCATTTTAAAGCTATTTTTAAGGCATTTCGCGCATACATGAAATGAACACATTTTTCTCCAAAACTATAACAGATGCAAGCTTGTCCTGTTTGGTGGAGATGATATTTAATAAAATAAGTAGAAATCCACTAAAAGTTTTGTTTGGTTATCTTTCAATCCCGAGATAATCGTCTCCATGCTCCAAATCCATTTTAAAGCCATTTTTAAGGCATTTCGCGCATACATGAAATGAACACATTTTTCTCCAAAACTATAACAGATGCAAGCTTGTCCTGTTCGGTGGAGATGATATTTAATAAAATAAGTAGAAATCCACTAAAAGTTTTGTTTGGTTATCTTGCAATCCCGAGATAATCGTCTCCATGCTCCAAATCCATTTTAAAGCCATTTTTAAGGCATTTCGCGCATACATGAAATGAACACATTTTTCTCCAAAACTATAACAGATGCAAGCTTGTCCTGTTTGGTGGAGATAATATTTAATAAAATAAGTAGAAATCCACTAAAAGTTTTGTTTGGTTATCTTGCAATCCCGAGATAATCGTCTCCATGCTCCAAATCCATTTTAAAGCCATTTCAAAGGCATTTTGCGCATACATGAAATGAACACATTTTTCTCCAAAACTATAACACATGCAAGCTTGTCCTGTTTGGTGGAGATGATATTTAATAAAATAAGTAGAAATCCACTAAAAGTTTTGTTTGGTTATCTTGCAATCCCGAGATAATCGTCTCCATGCTCCAAATCCATTTTAAAGCCATTTTTAAGGCATTTCGCGCATACATGAAATGAACACATTTTTCTCCAAAACTATAACAGATGCAAGCTTGTCCTGTTTGGTGGAGATGATATTTAATAAAATAAGTAGAAATCCACTAAAAGTTTTGTTTGGTTATCTTGCAATCCCGAGATAATCGTCTCCATGCTCCAAATCCATTTTAAAGCCATTTTTAAGGCATTTCGCGCATACATGAAATGAACACATTTTTCTCCAAAACTATAACAGATGCAAGCTTGTCCTGTTTGGTGGAGATGATATTTAATAAAATAAGTAGAAATCCACTAAAAGTTTTGTTTGGTTATCTTGCAATCCCGAGATAATCGTCTCCATGCTCCAAATCCATTTTAAAGCCATTTTTAAGGCATTTCGCGCATACATGAAATGAACACATTTTTCTCCAAAACTATAACAGATGCAAGCTTGTCCTGTTTGGTGGAGATGATATTTAATAAAATAAGTAGAAATCCACTAAAAGTTTTGTTTGGTTATCTTGCAATCCCGACATAATCGTCTCCATGCTCCAAATCCATTTTAAAGCCATTTTTAAGGCATTTCGCGCATACATGAAATGAACACATTTTTCTCCAAAACTATAACAGATGCAAGCTTGTCCTGTTTGGTGGAGATGATATTTAATAAAATAAGTAGAAATCCACTAAAAGTTTTGTTTGGTTATCTTGCAATCCCGAGATAATCGTCTCCATGCTCCAAATCCATTTTAAAGCCATTTTTAAGGCATTTCGCGCATACATGAAATGAACACATTTTTCTCCAAAACTATAACAGATGCAAGCTTGTCCTGTTTGGTGGAGATAATATTTAATAAAATAAGTAGAAATCTACTAAAAGTTTCGTTTGTTTATATTGCAATCCCGAGATAATCGTCTCCATGCTCCAAATCCATTTTAAAGCCATTTCAAAGGCATTTTGCGCATACATGAAATAAACACATTTTTCTCCAAAACTATAACACATGCAAGCTTGTCCTGTTTGGTGGAGATGATATTTAATAAAATAAGTAGAAATCCACTAAAAGTTTTGTTTGGTTATCTTGAAATCCCGAGATAATCGTCTCCATGCTCCAAATCCATTTTAAAGCTATTTTTAAGGCATTTCGCGCATACATGAAATGAACACATTTTTCTCCAAAACTATAACAGATGCAAGCTTGTCCTGTTTGGTGGAGATGATATTTAATAAAATAAGTAGAAATCCACTAAAAGTTTTGTTTGGTTATCTTTCAATCCCGAGATAATCGTCTCCATGCTCCAAATCCATTTTAAAGCCATTTTTAAGGCATTTCGCGCATACATGAAATGAACACATTTTTCTCCAAAACTATAACAGATGCAAGCTTGTCCTGTTTGGTGGAGATGATATTTAATAAAATAAGTAGAAATCCACTAAAAGTTTTGTTTGGTTATCTTGCAATCCCGAGATAATCGTCTCCATGCTCCAAATCCATTTTAAAGCCATTTTTAAGGCATTTCGCGCATACATGAAATGAACAAATTTTTCTCCAAAACTATAACAGATGCAAGCTTGTCCTGTTTGGTGGAGATGATATTTAATAAAATAAGTAGAAATCCACTAAAAGTTTTGTTTGGTTATCTTGCAATCCCGAGATAATCGTCTCCATGCTCCAAATCCATTTTAAAGCCATTTCAAAGGCATTTTGCGCATACATGAAATGAACACATTTTTCTCCAAAACTATAACACATGCAAGCTTGTCCTGTTTGGTGGAGATGATATTTAATAAAATAAGTAGAAATCCACTAAAAGTTTTGTTTGGTTATCTTGCAATCCCGAGATAATCGTCTCCATGCTCCAAATCCATTTTAAAGCCATTTTTAAGGCATTTCGCGCATACATGAAATGAACACATTTTTCTCCAAAACTATAACAGATGCAAGCTTGTCCTGTTTGGTGGAGAAGATATTTAATAAAATAAGTAGAAATCCACTAAAAGTTTTGTTTGGTTATCTTGCAATCCCGAGATAATCGTCTCCATGCTCCAAATCCATTTTAAAGCCATTTTTAAGGCATTTCGCGCATACATGAAATGAACAAATTTTTCTCCAAAACTATAACAGATGCAAGCTTGTCCTGTTTGGTGGAGATGATATTTAATAAAATAAGTAGAAATCCACTAAAAGTTTTGTTTGGTTATCTTGCAATCCCGAGATAATCGTCTCCATGCTCCAAATCCATTTTAAAGCCATTTTTAAGGCATTTCGCGCATACATGAAATGAACACATTTTTCTCCAAAACTATAACAGATGCAAGCTTGTCCTGTTTGGTGGAGATGATATTTAATAAAATAAGTAGAAATCCACTAAAAGTTTTGTTTGGTTATATTGCAATCCCGAGATAATAATCTCCATGCTCCAAATCCATTTTAAAGCCATTTTTAAGGCATTTCGCGCATACATGAAATGAACACATTTTTCTCCAAAACTATAACAGATGCAAGCTTGTCCTGTTTGGTGGAGATGATATTTAATAAAATAAGTAGAAATCCACTAAAAGTTTTGTTTGGTTATCTTGCAATCCCGAGATAATCGTCTCCATGCTCCAAATCCATTTTAAAGCCATTTTTAAGGCATTTTGCGCATACATGAAATGAACACATTTTTCTCCAAAACTATAACAGATGCAAGCTTGTCCTGTTTGGTGGAGATGATATTTAATAAAATAAGTAGAAATCCACTAAAAGTTTTGTTTGGTTATCTTGCAATCCCGAGATAATCGTCTCCATGCTCCAAATCCATTTTAAAGCCATTTTTAAGGCATTTCGCGCATACATGAAATGAACACATTTTTCTCCAAAACTATAACACATGCAAGCTTGTCCTGTTTGGTGGAGATGATATTTAATAAAATAAGTAGAAATCCACTAAAAGTTTTGTTTGGTTATCTTGCAATCCCGAGATAATCGTCTCCATGCTCCAAATCCATTTTAAAGCTATTTTTAAGGCATTTCGCGCATTCATGAAATGAACACATTTTTCTCCAAAACTATAACAGATGCAAGCTTGTCCTGTTTGGTGGAGATGATATTTAATAAAATAAGTAGAAATCCACTAAAAGTTTTGTTTGGTTATCTTGCAATCCCGAGATAATCGTCTCCATGCTCCAAATCCATTTTAAAGCCATTTTTAAGGCATTTCGCGCATACATGAAATGAACACATTTTTCTCCAAAACTATAACAGGTGCAAGCTTGTCCTGTTTGGTGGAGATAATATTTAATAAAATAAGTAGAAATCTACTAAAAGTTTCGTTTGTTTATATTGCCATCCTGAGATAATCGTCTCCATGCTCCAAATCCATTTTAAAGCCATTTCAAAGGCATTTTGCGCATACATGAAATGAACACATTTTTCTCCAAAACTATAACACATGCAAGCTTGTCCTGTTTGGTGGAGATGATATTTAATAAAATAAGTAGAAATCCACTAAAAGTTTTGTTTGGTTATCTTGCAAGCCCGAGATAATCGTCTCCATGCTCCAAATCCATTTTAAAGCCATTTTTAAGGCATTTCGCGCATACATGAAATGAACACATTTTTCTCCAAAACTATAACAGATGCAAGCTTGTCCTGTTTGGTGGAGATGATATTTAATAAAATAAGTAGAAATCCACTAAAAGTTTTGTTTGGTTATCTTGCAATCCCGAGATAATCGTCTCCATGCTCCAAATCCATTTTAAAGCCATTTTTAAGGCATTTCGCGCATACATAAAATGAACACATTTTTCTCCAAAACTATAACAGATGCAAGCTTGTCCTGTTTGGTGGAGATGATATTTAATAAAATAAGTAGAAATCCACTAAAAGTTTTGTTTGGTTATCTTGCAATCCCGAGATAATTGTCTCCATGCTCCAAATCCATTTTAAAGCCATTTTTAAGGCATTTCGCGCATACATGAAATGAACACATTTTTCTCCAAAACTATAACAGATGCAAGCTTGTCCTGTTTGGTGGAGATGATATTTAATAAAATAAGTAGAAATCCACTAAAAGTTTTGTTTGGTTATCTTGCAATCCCGAGATAATCGTCTCCATGCTCCAAATCCATTTTAAAGCCATTTTTAAGGCATTTCGCGCATACATGAAATGAACACATTTTTCTCCAAAACTATAACAGATGCAAGCTTGTCCTGTTTGGTGGAGATGATATTTAATAAAATAAGTAGAAATCCACTAAAAGTTTTGTTTGGTTATCTTGCAATCCCGAGATAATCGTCTCCATGCTCCAAATCCATTTTAAAGCCATTTTTAAGGCATTTCGCGCATACATGAAATGAACACATTTTTCTCCAAAACTATAACAGATGCAAGCTTGTCCTGTTTGGTGGAGATAATATTTAATAAAATAAGTAGAAATCTACTAAAAGTTTCGTTTGTTTATATTGCAATCCCGAGATAATCGTCTCCATGCTCCAAATCCATTTTAAAGCCATTTCAAAGGCATTTTGCGCATACATGAAATAAACACATTTTTCTCCAAAACTATAACACATGCAAGCTTGTCCTGTTTGGTGGAGATGATATTTAATAAAATAAGTAGAAATCCACTAAAAGTTTTGTTTGGTTATCTTGCAATCCCGAGATAATCGTCTCCATGCTCCAAATCCATTTTAAAGCTATTTTTAAGGCATTTCGCGCATACATGAAATGAACACATTTTTCTCCAAAACTATAACAGATGCAAGCTTGTCCTGTTTGGTGGAGATGATATTTAATAAAATAAGTAGAAATCCACTAAAAGTTTTGTTTGGTTATCTTGCAATCCCGAGATAATCGTCTCCATGCTCCAAATCCATTTTAAAGCCATTTTTAAGGCATTTCGCGCATACATGAAATGAACACATTTTTCTCCAAAACTATAACAGATGCAAGCTTGTCCTGTTCGGTGGAGATGATATTTAATAAAATAAGTAGAAATCCACTAAAAGTTTTGTTTGGTTATCTTGCAATCCCGAGATAATCGTCTCCATGCTCCAAATCCATTTTAAAGCCATTTTTAAGGCATTTCGCGCATACATGAAATGAACACATTTTTCTCCAAAACTATAACAGATGCAAGCTTGTCCTGTTTGGTGGAGATAATATTTAATAAAATAAGTAGAAATCCACTAAAAGTTTTGTTTGGTTATCTTGCAATCCCGAGATAATCGTCTCCATGCTCCAAATCCATTTTAAAGCCATTTCAAAGGCATTTTGCGCATACATGAAATGAACACATTTTTCTCCAAAACTATAACACATGCAAGCTTGTCCTGTTTGGTGGAGATGATATTTAATAAAATAAGTAGAAATCCACTAAAAGTTTTGTTTGGTTATCTTGCAATCCCGAGATAATCGTCTCCATGCTCCAAATCCATTTTAAAGCCATTTTTAAGGCATTTCGCGCATACATGAAATGAACACATTTTTCTCCAAAACTATAACAGATGCAAGCTTGTCCTGTTTGGTGGAGATAATATTTAATAAAATAAGTAGAAATCTACTAAAAGTTTCATTTGTTTATATTGCCATCCTGAGATAATCGTCTCCATGCTCCAAATCCATTTTAAAGCCATTTCAAAGGCATTTTGCGCATACATGAAATGAACACATTTTTCTCCAAAACTATAACACATGCAAGCTTGTCCTGTTTGGTGGAGATGATATTTAATAAAATAAGTAGAAATCCACTAAAAGTTTTGTTTGGTTATCTTGCAATCCCGAGATAATCGTCTCCATGCTCCAAATCCATTTTAAAGCCATTTTTAAGGCATTTCGCGCATACATGAAATGAACACATTTTTCTCCAAAACTATAACAGATGCAAGCTTGTCCTGTTTGGTGGAGATGATATTTAATAAAATAAGTAGAAATCCACTAAAAGTTTTGTTTGGTTATCTTGCAATCCCGAGATAATCGTCTCCATGCTCCAAATCCATTTTAAAGTCATTTTTAAGGCATTTCGCGCATACATGAAATGAACACATTTTTCTCCAAAACTATAACAGATGCAAGCTTGTCCTGTTTGGTGGAGATGATATTTAATAAAATAAGTAGAAATCCACTAAAAGTTTTGTTTGGTTATCTTGCAATCCCGAGATAATCGTCTCCATGCTCCAAATCCATTTTAAAGCCATTTCAAAGGCATTTTGCGCATACATGAAATGAACACATTTTTCTCCAAAACTATAACACATGCAAGCTTGTCCTGTTTGGTGGAGATGATATTTAATAAAATAAGTAGAAATCCACTAAAAGTTTTGTTTGGTTATCTTGCAATCCCGAGATAATCGTCTCCATGCTCCAAATCCATTTTAAAGCCATTTTTAAGGCATTTCGCGCATACATGAAATGAACACATTTTTCTCCAAAACTATAACAGATGCAAGCTTGTCCTGTTTGGTGGAGATGATATTTAATAAAATAAGTAGAAATCCACTAAAAGTTTTGTTTGGTTATCTTGCAATCCCGAGATAATCGTCTCCATGCTCCAAATCCATTTTAAAGCCATTTTTAAGGCATTTCGCGCATACATGAAATGAACAAATTTTTCTCCAAAACTATAACAGATGCAAGCTTGTCCTGTTTGGTGGAGATGATATTTAATAAAATAAGTAGAAATCCACTAAAAGTTTTGTTTGGTTATCTTGCAATCCCGAGATAATCGTCTCCATGCTCCAAATCCATTTTAAAGCCATTTTTAAGGCATTTCGCGCATACATGAAATGAACACATTTTTCTCCAAAACTATAACAGATGCAAGCTTGTCCTGTTTGGTGGAGATGATATTTAATAAAATAAGTAGAAATCCACTAAAAGTTTTGTTTGGTTATCTTGCAATCCCGAGATAATCGTCTCCATGGTCCAAATCCATTTTAAAGCCATTTCAAAGGCATTTTGCGCATACATGAAATGAACACATTTTTCTCCAAAACTATAACACATGCAAGCTTGTCCTGTTTGGTGGAGATGATATTTAATAAAATAAGTAGAAATCCACTAAAAGTTTTGTTTGGTTATCTTGCAATCCCGAGATAATCGTCTCCATGCTCCAAATCCATTTTAAAGCCATTTTTAAGGCATTTCGCGCATACATGAAATGAACACATTTTTCTCCAAAACTATAACAGATGCAAGCTTGTCCTGTTTGGTGGAGAAGATATTTAATAAAATAAGTAGAAATCCACTAAAAGTTTTGTTTGGTTATCTTGCAATCCCGAGATAATCGTCTCCATGCTCCAAATCCATTTTAAAGCCATTTTTAAGGCATTTCGCGCATACATGAAATGAACACATTTTTCTCCAAAACTATAACAGATGCAAGCTTGTCCTGTTTGGTGGAGATAATATTTAATAAAATAAGTAGAAATCTACTAAAAGTTTCGTTTGTTTATATTGCCATCCTGAGATAATCGTCTCCATGCTCCAAATCCATTTTAAAGCCATTTCAAAGGCATTTTGCGCATACATGAAATGAACACATTTTTCTCCAAAACTATAACACATGCAAGCTTGTCTTGTTTGGTGGAGATGATATTTAATAAAATAAGTAGAAATCCACTAAAAGTTTTGTTTGGTTATCTTGCAATCCCGAGATAATCGTCTCCATGCTCCAAATCCATTTTAAAGCCATTTTTAAGGCATTTCGCGCATACATGAAATGAACACATTTTTCTCCAAAACTATAACAGATGCAAGCTTGTCCTGTTTGGTGGAGATGATATTTAATAAAATAAGTAGAAATCCACTAAAAGTTTTGTTTGGTTATCTTGCAATCCCGAGATAATCGTCTCCATGCTCCAAATCCATTTTAAAGCCATTTTTAAGGCATTTCGCGCATACATGAAATGAACACATTTTTCTCCAAAACTATAACAGGTGCAAGCTTGTCCTGTTTGGTGGAGATAATATTTAATAAAATAAGTAGAAATCTACTAAAAGTTTCGTTTGTTTATATTGCCATCCTGAGATAATCGTCTCCATGCTCCAAATCCATTTTAAAGCCATTTCAAAGGCATTTTGCGCATACATGAAATGAACACATTTTTCTCCAAAACTATAACACATGCAAGCTTGTCCTGTTTGGTGGAGATGATATTTAATAAAATAAGTAGAAATCCACTAAAAGTTTTGTTTGGTTATCTTGCAATGCCGAGATAATCGTCTCCATGCTCCAAATCCATTTTAAAGCCATTTTTAAGGCATTTCGCGCATACATGAAATGAACACATTTTTCTCCAAAACTATAACAGATGCAAGCTTGTCCTGTTTGGTGGAGATGATATTTAATAAAATAAGTAGAAATCCACTAAAAGTTTTGTTTGGTTATCTTGCAATCCCGAGATAATCGTCTCCATGCTCCAAATCCATTTTAAAGCCATTTTTAAGGCATTTCGCGCATACATGAAATGAACACATTTTTCTCCAAAACTATAACAGATGCAAGCTTGTCCTGTTTGGTGGAGATGATATTTAATAAAATAAGTAGAAATCCACTAAAAGTTTTGTTTGGTTATCTTGCAATCCCGAGATAATCGTCTCCATGCTCCAAATCCATTTTAAAGCCATTTTTAAGGCATTTCGCGCATACATGAAATGAACACATTTTTCTCCAAAACTATAACAGATGCAAGCTTGTCCTGTTTGGTGGAGATGATATTTAATAAAATAAGTAGAAATCCACTAAAAGTTTTGTTTGGTTATCTTGCAATCCCGAGATAATCGTCTCCATGCTCCAAATCCATTTTAAAGCCATTTTTAAGGCATTTCGCGCATACATGAAATGAACACATTTTTCTCCAAAACTATAACAGATGCAAGCTTGTCCTGTTTGGTGGAGATGATATTTAATAAAATAAGTAGAAATCCACTAAAAGTTTTGTTTGGTTATCTTGCAATCCCGAGATAATCGTCTCCATGCTCCAAATCCATTTTAAAGCCATTTTTAAGGCATTTCGCGCATACATGAAATGAACACATTTTTCTCCAAAACTATAACAGATGCAAGCTTGTCCTGTTTGGTGGAGATAATATTTAATAAAATAAGTAGAAATCTACTAAAAGTTTCGTTTGTTTATATTGCAATCCCGAGATAATCGTCTCCATGCTCCAAATCCATTTTAAAGCCATTTCAAAGGCATTTTGCGCATACATGAAATAAACACATTTTTCTCCAAAACTATAACACATGCAAGCTTGTCCTGTTTGGTGGAGATGATATTTAATAAAATAAGTAGAAATCCACTAAAAGTTTTGTTTGGTTATCTTGCAATCCCGAGATAATCGTCTCCATGCTCCAAATCCATTTTAAAGCTATTTTTAAGGCATTTCGCGCATACATGAAATGAACACATTTTTCTCCAAAACTATAACAGATGCAAGCTTGTCCTGTTTGGTGGAGATGATATTTAATAAAATAAGTAGAAATCCACTAAAAGTTTTGTTTGGTTATCTTGCAATCCCGAGATAATCGTCTCCATGCTCCAAATCCATTTTAAAGCCATTTTTAAGGCATTTCGCGCATACATGAAATGAACACATTTTTCTCCAAAACTATAACAGGTGCAAGCTTGTCCTGTTTGGTGGAGATAATATTTAATAAAATAAGTAGAAATCTACTAAAAGTTTCGTTTGTTTATATTGCCATCCTGAGATAATCGTCTCCATGCTCCAAATCCATTTTTAAAGCCATTTCAAAGGCATTTTGCGCATACATGAAATGAACACATTTTTCTCCAAAACTATAACACATGCAAGCTTGTCCTGTTTGGTGGAGATGATATTTAATAAAATAAGTAGAAATCCACTAAAAGTTTTGTTTGGTTATCTTGCAATCCCGAGATAATCGTCTCCATGCTCCAAATCCATTTTAAAGCCATTTTTAAGGCATTTCGCGCATACATGAAATGAACACATTTTTCTCCAAAACTATAACAGATGCAAGCTTGTCCTGTTTGGTGGAGATGATATTTAATAAAATAAGTAGAAATCCACTAAAAGTTTTGTTTGGTTATCTTGCAATCCCGAGATAATCGTCTCCATGCTCCAAATCCATTTTAAAGCCATTTTTAAGGCATTTCGCGCATACATGAAATGAACACATTTTTCTCCAAAACTATAACAGATGCAAGCTTGTCCTGTTTGGTGGAGATGATATTTAATAAAATAAGTAGAAATCCACTAAAAGTTTTGTTTGGTTATCTTGAAATCCCGAGATAATCGTCTCCATGCTCCAAATCCATTTTAAAGCCATTTTTAAGGCATTTCGCGCATACATGAAATGAACACATTTTTCTCCAAAACTATAACAGATGCAAGCTTGTCCTGTTTGGTGGAGATAATATTTAATAAAATAAGTAGAAATCTACTAAAAGTTTCGTTTGTTTATATTGCAATCCCGAGATAATCGTCTCCATGCTCCAAATCCATTTTAAAGCCATTTCAAAGGCATTTTGCGCATACATGAAATAAACACATTTTTCTCCAAAACTATAACACATGCAAGCTTGTCCTGTTTGGTGGAGATGATATTTAATAAAATAAGTAGAAATCCACTAAAAGTTTTGTTTGGTTATCTTGCAATCCCGAGATAATCGTCTCCATGCTCCAAATCCATTTTAAAGCTATTTTTAAGGCATTTCGCGCATACATGAAATGAACACATTTTTCTCCAAAACTATAACAGATGCAAGCTTGTCCTGTTTGGTGGAGATGATATTTAATAAAATAAGTAGAAATCCACTAAAAGTTTTGTTTGGTTATCTTGCAATCCCGAGATAATCGTCTCCATGCTCCAAATCCATTTTAAAGCCATTTTTAAGGCATTTCGCGCATACATGAAATGAACACATTTTTCTCCAAAACTATAACAGATGCAAGCTTGTCCTGTTTGGTGGAGATGATATTTAATAAAATAAGTATAAATCCACTAAAAGTTTTGTTTGGTTATCTTGCAATCCCGAGATAATCGTCTCCATGCTCCAAATCCATTTTAAAGCCATTTTTAAGGCATTTCGCGCATACATGAAATGAACACATTTTTCTCCAAAACTATAACAGATGCAAGCTTGTCCTGTTTGGTGGAGATGATATTTAATAAAATAAGTAGAAATCCACTAAAAGTTTTGTTTGGTTATCTTGCAATCCCGAGATAATCGTCTCCATGCTCCAAATCCATTTTAAAGCCATTTTTAAGGCATTTCGCGCATACATGAAATGAACACATTTTTCTCCAAAACTATAACAGATGCAAGCTTGTCCTGTTTGGTGGAGATGATATTTAATAAAATAAGTAGAAATCCACTAAAAGTTTTGTTTGGTTATCTTGCAATCCCGAGATAATCGTCTCCATGCTCCAAATCCATTTTAAAGTCATTTTTAAGGCATTTCGCGCATACATGAAATGAACACATTTTTCTCCAAAACTATAACAGATGCAAGCTTGTCCTGTTTGGTGGAGATGATATTTAATAAAATAAGTAGAAATCCACTAAAAGTTTTGTTTGGTTATCTTGCAATCCCGAGATAATCGTCTCCATGCTCCAAATCCATTTTAAAGCCATTTCAAAGGCATTTTGCGCATACATGAAATGAACACATTTTTCTCCAAAACTATAACACATGCAACCTTGTCCTGTTTGGTGGAGATGATATTTAATAAAATAAATAGAAATCCACTAAAAGTTTTGTTTGGTTATCTTGCAATCCCGAGATAATCGTCTCCATGCTCCAAATCCATTTTAAAGCCATTTTTAAAGCATTTCGCGCATACATGAAATGAACACATTTTTCTCCAAAACTATAACAGATGCAAGCTTGTCCTGTTTGGTGGAGATGATATTTAATAAAATAAGTAGAAATCCACTAAAAGTTTTGTTTGGTTATCTTGCAATCCCGAGATAATCGTCTCCATGCTCCAAATCCATTTTAAAGCCATTTTTAAGGCATTTCGCGCATACATGAAATGAACAAATTTTTCTCCAAAACTATAACAGATGCAAGCTTGTCCTGTTTGGTGGAGATGATATTTAATAAAATAAGTAGAAATCCACTAAAAGTTTTGTTTGGTTATCTTGCAATCCCGAGATAATCGTCTCCATGCTCCAAATCCATTTTAAAGCCATTTTTAAGGCATTTCGCGCATACATGAAATGAACACATTTTTCTCCAAAACTATAACAGATGCAAGCTTGTCCTGTTTGGTGGAGATGATATTTAATAAAATAAGTAGAAATCCACTAAAAGTTTTGTTTGGTTATCTTGCAATCCCGAGATAATCGTCTCCATGCTCCAAATCCATTTTAAAGCCATTTCAAAGGCATTTTGCGCATACATGAAATGAACACATTTTTCTCCAAAACTATAACACATGCAAGCTTGTCCTGTTTGGTGGAGATGATATTTAATAAAATAAGTAGAAATCCACTAAAAGTTTTGTTTGGTTATCTTGCAATCCCGAGATAATCGTCTCCATGCTCCAAATCCATTTTAAAGCCATTTTTAAGGCATTTCGCGCATACATGAAATGAACACATTTTTCTCCAAAACTATAACAGATGCAAGCTTGTCCTGTTTGGTGGAGATGATATTTAATAAAATAAGTAGAAATCCACTAAAAGTTTTGTTTGGTTATCTTGCAATCCCGAGATAATCGTCTCCATGCTCCAAATCCATTTTAAAGCCATTTTTAAGGCATTTCGCGCATACATGAAATGAACAAATTTTTCTCCAAAACTATAACAGATGCAAGCTTGTCCTGTTTGGTGGAGATGATATTTAATAAAATAAGTAGAAATCCACTAAAAGTTTTGTTTGGTTATCTTGCAATCCCGAGATAATCGTCTCCATGCTCCAAATCCATTTTAAAGCCATTTTTAAGGCATTTCGCGCATACATGAAATGAACACATTTTTCTCCAAAACTATAACAGATGCAAGCTTGTCCTGTTTGGTGGAGATGATATTTAATAAAATAAGTAGAAATCCACTAAAAGTTTTGTTTGGTTATATTGCAATCCCGAGATAATCGTCTCCATGCTCCAAATCCATTTTAAAGCCATTTTTAAGGCATTTCGCGCATACATGAAATGAACACATTTTTCTCCAAAACTATAACAGATGCAAGCTTGTCCTGTTTGGTGGAGATGATATTTAATAAAATAAGTAGAAATCCACTAAAAGTTTTGTTTGGTTATCTTGCAATCCCGAGATAATCGTCTCCATGCTCCAAATCCATTTTAAAGCCATTTTTAAGGCATTTCGCGCATACATGAAATGAACACATTTTTCTCCAAAACTATAACAGGTGCAAGCTTGTCCTGTTTGGTGGAGATGATATTTAATAAAATAAGTAGAAATCCACTAAAAGTTTTGTTTGGTTATCTTGCAATCCCGAGATAATCGTCTCCATGCTCCAAATCCATTTTAAAGCCATTTTTAAGGCATTTCGCGCATACATGAAATTAACACATTTTTCTCCAAAACTATAACAGATGCAAGCTTGTCCTGTTTGGTGGAGATAATATTTAATAAAATAAGTAGAAATCTACTAAAAGTTTCGTTTGTTTATATTGCCATCCTGAGATAATCGTCTCCATGCTCCAAATCCATTTTAAAGCCATTTCAAAGGCATTTTGCGCATACATGAAATGAACACATTTTTCTCCAAAACTATAACACATGCAAGCTTGTCTTGTTTGGTGGAGATGATATTTAATAAAATAAGTAGAAATCCACTAAAAGTTTTGTTTGGTTATCTTGCAATCCCGAGATAATCGTCTCCATGCTCCAAATCCATTTTAAAGCCATTTTTAAGGCATTTCGCGTATACATGAAATGAACAAATTTTTCTCCAAAACTATAACAGATGCAAGCTTGTCCTGTTTGGTGGAGATGATATTTAATAAAATAAGTAGAAATCCACTAAAAGTTTTGTTTGGTTATCTTGCAATCCCGAGATAATCGTCTCCATGCTCCAAATCCATTTTAAAGCCATTTTTAAGGCATTTCGCGCATACATGAAATGAACACATTTTTCTCCAAAACTATAACAGATGCAAGCTTGTCCTGTTTGGTGGAGATGATATTTAATAAAATAAGTAGAAATCCACTAAAAGTTTTGTTTGGTTATATTGCAATCCCGAGATAATCGTCTCCATGCTCCAAATCCATTTTAAAGCCATTTTTAAGGCATTTCGCGCATACATGAAATGAACACATTTTTCTCCAAAACTATAACAGATGCAAGCTTGTCCTGTTTGGTGGAGATGATATTTAATAAAATAAGTAGAAATCCACTAAAAGTTTTGTTTGGTTATCTTGCAATCCCGAGATAATCGTCTCCATGCTCCAAATCCATTTTAAAGCCATTTTTAAGGCATTTCGCGCATACATGAAATGAACACATTTTTCTCCAAAACTATAACAGATGCAAGCTTGTCCTGTTTGGTGGAGATGATATTTAATAAAATAAGTAGAAATCCACTAAAAGTTTTGTTTGGTTATCTTGCAATCCCGAGATAATCGTCTCCATGCTCCAAATCCATTTTAAAGTCATTTTTAAGGCATTTCGCGCATACATGAAATGAACACATTTTTCTCCAAAACTATAACAGATGCAAGCTTGTCCTGTTTGGTGGAGATGATATTTAATAAAATAAGTAGAAATCCACTAAAAGTTTTGTTTGGTTATCTTGCAATCCCGAGATAATCGTCTCCATGCTCCAAATCCATTTTAAAGCCATTTCAAAGGCATTTTGCGCATACATGAAATGAACACATTTTTCTCCAAAACTATAACACATGCAACCTTGTCCTGTTTGGTGGAGATGATATTTAATAAAATAAATAGAAATCCACTAAAAGTTTTGTTTGGTTATCTTGCAATCCCGAGATAATCGTCTCCATGCTCCAAATCCATTTTAAAGCCATTTTTAAAGCATTTCGCGCATACATGAAATGAACACATTTTTCTCCAAAACTATAACAGATGCAAGCTTGTCCTGTTTGGTGGAGATGATATTTAATAAAATAAGTAGAAATCCACTAAAAGTTTTGTTTGGTTATCTTGCAATCCCGAGATAATCGTCTCCATGCTCCAAATCCATTTTAAAGCCATTTTTAAGGCATTTCGCGCATACATGAAATGAACAAATTTTTCTCCAAAACTATAACAGATGCAAGCTTGTCCTGTTTGGTGGAGATGATATTTAATAAAATAAGTAGAAATCCACTAAAAGTTTTGTTTGGTTATCTTGCAATCCCGAGATAATCGTCTCCATGCTCCAAATCCATTTTAAAGCCATTTTTAAGGCATTTCGCGCATACATGAAATGAACACATTTTTCTCCAAAACTATAACAGATGCAAGCTTGTCCTGTTTGGTGGAGATGATATTTAATAAAATAAGTAGAAATCCACTAAAAGTTTTGTTTGGTTATCTTGCAATCCCGAGATAATCGTCTCCATGCTCCAAATCCATTTTAAAGCCATTTCAAAGGCATTTTGCGCATACATGAAATGAACACATTTTTCTCCAAAACTATAACACATGCAAGCTTGTCCTGTTTGGTGGAGATGATATTTAATAAAATAAGTAGAAATCCACTAAAAGTTTTGTTTGGTTATCTTGCAATCCCGAGATAATCGTCTCCATGCTCCAAATCCATTTTAAAGCCATTTTTAAGGCATTTCGCGCATACATGAAATGAACACATTTTTCTCCAAAACTATAACAGATGCAAGCTTGTCCTGTTTGGTGGAGATGATATTTAATAAAATAAGTAGAAATCCACTAAAAGTTTTGTTTGGTTATCTTGCAATCCCGAGATAATCGTCTCCATGCTCCAAATCCATTTTAAAGCCATTTTTAAGGCATTTCGCGCATACATGAAATGAACAAATTTTTCTCCAAAACTATAACAGATGCAAGCTTGTCCTGTTTGGTGGAGATGATATTTAATAAAATAAGTAGAAATCCACTAAAAGTTTTGTTTGGTTATCTTGCAATCCCGAGATAATCGTCTCCATGCTCCAAATCCATTTTAAAGCCATTTTTAAGGCATTTCGCGCATACATGAAATGAACACATTTTTCTCCAAAACTATAACAGATGCAAGCTTGTCCTGTTTGGTGGAGATGATATTTAATAAAATAAGTAGAAATCCACTAAAAGTTTTGTTTGGTTATATTGCAATCCCGAGATAATCGTCTCCATGCTCCAAATCCATTTTAAAGCCATTTTTAAGGCATTTCGCGCATACATGAAATGAACACATTTTTCTCCAAAACTATAACAGATGCAAGCTTGTCCTGTTTGGTGGAGATGATATTTAATAAAATAAGTAGAAATCCACTAAAAGTTTTGTTTGGTTATCTTGCAATCCCGAGATAATCGTCTCCATGCTCCAAATCCATTTTAAAGCCATTTTTAAGGCATTTCGCGCATACATGAAATGAACACATTTTTCTCCAAAACTATAACAGGTGCAAGCTTGTCCTGTTTGGTGGAGATGATATTTAATAAAATAAGTAGAAATCCACTAAAAGTTTTGTTTGGTTATCTTGCAATCCCGAGATAATCGTCTCCATGCTCCAAATCCATTTTAAAGCCATTTTTAAGGCATTTCGCGCATACATGAAATTAACACATTTTTCTCCAAAACTATAACAGATGCAAGCTTGTCCTGTTTGGTGGAGATAATATTTAATAAAATAAGTAGAAATCTACTAAAAGTTTCGTTTGTTTATATTGCCATCCTGAGATAATCGTCTCCATGCTCCAAATCCATTTTAAAGCCATTTCAAAGGCATTTTGCGCATACATGAAATGAACACATTTTTCTCCAAAACTATAACACATGCAAGCTTGTCTTGTTTGGTGGAGATGATATTTAATAAAATAAGTAGAAATCCACTAAAAGTTTTGTTTGGTTATCTTGCAATCCCGAGATAATCGTCTCCATGCTCCAAATCCATTTTAAAGCCATTTTTAAGGCATTTCGCGTATACATGAAATGAACAAATTTTTCTCCAAAACTATAACAGATGCAAGCTTGTCCTGTTTGGTGGAGATGATATTTAATAAAATAAGCAGAAATCCACTAAAAGTTTTGTTTGGTTATCTTGCAATCCCGAGATAATCGTCTCCATGCTCCAAATCCATTTTAAAGCCATTTTTAAGGCATTTCGCGCATACATGAAATGAACACATTTTTCTCCAAAACTATAACAGATGCAAGCTTGTCCTGTTTGGTGGAGATGATATTTAATAAAATAAGTAGAAATCCACTAAAAGTTTTGTTTGGTTATATTGCAATCCCGAGATAATCGTCTCCATGCTCCAAATCCATTTTATAGCCATTTTTAAGGCATTTCGCGCATACATGAAATGAACACATTTTTCTCCAAAACTATAACAGATGCAAGCTTGTCCTGTTTGGTGGAGATGATATTTAATAAAATAAGTAAAAATCCACTAAAAGTTTTGTTTGGTTATCTTGCAATCCCGAGATAATCGTCTCCATGCTCCAAATCCATTTTAAAGCCATTTTTAAGGCATTTCGCGCATACATGAAATGAACACATTTTTCTCCAAAACTATAACAGGTGCAAGCTTGTCCTGTTTGGTGGAGATGATATTTAATAAAATAAGTAGAAATCCACTAAAAGTTTTGTTTGGTTATCTTGCAATCCCGAGATAATCGTCTCCATGCTCCAAATCCATTTTAAAGCCATTTTTAAGGCATTTCGCGCATACATGAAATTAACACATTTTTCTCCAAAACTATAACAGATGCAAGCTTGTCCTGTTTGGTGGAGATAATATTTAATAAAATAAGTAGAAATCTACTAAAAGTTTCGTTTGTTTATATTGCCATCCTGAGATAATCGTCTCCATGCTCCAAATCCATTTTAAAGCCATTTCAAAGGCATTTTGCGCATACATGAAATGAACACATTTTTCTCCAAAACTATAACACATGCAAGCTTGTCTTGTTTGGTGGAGATGATATTTAATAAAATAAGTAGAAATCCACTAAAAGTTTTGTTTGGTTATCTTGCAATCCCGAGATAATCGTCTCCATGCTCCAAATCCATTTTAAAGCCATTTTTAAGGCATTTCGCGCATACATGAAATGAACACATTTTTCTCCAAAACTATAACAGATGCAAGCTTGTCCTGTTTGGTGGAGATGATATTTAATAAAATAAGTAGAAATCCACTAAAAGTTTTGTTTGGTTATCTTGCAATCCCGAGATAATCGTCTCCATGCTCCAAATCCATTTTAAAGCCATTTTTAAGGCATTTCGCGCATACATGAAATGAACACATTTTTCTCCAAAACTATAACAGATGCAAGCTTGTCCTGTTTGGTGGAGATAATATTTAATAAAATAAGTAGAAATCTACTAAAAGTTTCGTTTGTTTATATTGCCATCCTGAGATAATCGTCTCCATGCTCCAAATCCATTTTAAAGCCATTTCAAAGGCATTTTGCGCATACATGAAATGAACACATTTTTCTCCAAAACTATAACACATGCAAGCTTGTCCTGTTTGGTGGAGATGATATTTAATAAAATAAGTAGAAATCCACTAAAAGTTTTGTTTGGTTATCTTGCAATCCCGAGATAATCGTCTCCATGCTCCAAATCCATTTTAAAGCCATTTCAAAGGCATTTTGCGCATACATGAAATGAACACATTTTTCTCCAAAACTATAACAGATGCAAGCTTGTCCTGTTTGGTGGAGATGATATTTAATAAAATAAGTAGAAATCCACTAAAAGTTTTGTTTGGTTATCTTGCAATCCCGAGATAATCGTCTCCATGCTCCAAATCCATTATAAAGCCATTTTTAAGGCATTTCGCGCATACATGAAATGAACAAATTTTTCTTCAAAACTGTAACAGATGCAAGCTTGTCCTGTTTGGTGGAGATGATATTTAATAAAATAAGTAGAAATCCACTAAAAGTTTTGTTTGGTTATCTTGCAATCCCGAGATAATCGTCTCCATGCTCCAAATCCATTTTAAAGCCATTTTTAAGGCATTTCGCGCATACATGAAATGAACACATTTTTCTCCAAAACTATAACAGATGCAAGCTTGTCCTGTTTGGTGGAGATGATATCTAATAAAATAAGTAGAAATCCACTAAAAGTTTTGTTTGGTTATATTGCAATCCCGAGATAATCGTCTCCATGCTCCAAATCCATTTTAAAGCCATTTTTAAGGCATTTCGCGCATACATGAAATGAACACATTTTTCTCCAAAACTATAACAGATGCAAGCTTGTCCTGTTTGGTGGAGATGATATTTAATAAAATAAGTAGAAATCCACTAAAAGTTTTGTTTGGTTATCTTGCAATCCCGAGATAATCGTCTCCATGCTCCAAATCCATTTTAAAGCCATTTTTAAGGCATTTCGCGCATACATGAAATGAACACATTTTTCTCCAAAACTATAACAGGTGCAAGCTTGTCCTGTTTGGTGGAGATGATATTTAATAAAATAAGTAGAAATCCACTAAAAGTTTTGTTTGGTTATCTTGCAATCCCGAGATAATCGTCTCCATGCTCCAAATCCATTTTAAAGCCATTTTTAAGGCATTTCGCGCATACATGAAATTAACACATTTTTCTCCAAAACTATAACAGATGCAAGCTTGTCCTGTTTGGTGGGGATAATATTTAATAAAATAAGTAGAAATCCACTAAAAGTTTCGTTTGTTTATATTGCCATCCTGAGATAATCGTCTCCATGCTCCAAATCCATTTTAAAGCCATTTCAAAGGCATTTTGCGCATACATGAAATGAACACATTTTTCTCCAAAACTATAACACATGCAAGCTTGTCTTGTTTGGTGGAGATGATATTTAATAAAATAAGTAGAAATCCACTAAAAGTTTTGTTTGGTTATCTTGCAATCCCGAGATAATCGTCTCCATGCTCGAAATCCATTTTAAAGCCATTTTTAAGGCATTTCGCGCATACATGAAATGAACACATTTTTCTCCAAAACTATAACAGATGCAAGCTTGTCCTGTTTGGTGGAGATGATATTTAATAAAATAAGTAGAAATCCACTAAAAGTTTTGTTTGGTTATCTTGCAATCCCGAGATAATCGTCTCCATGCTCCAAATCCATTTTAAAGCCATTTTTAAGGCATTTCGCGCATACATGAAATGAACACATTTTTCTCCAAAACTATAACAGATGCAAGCTTGTCCTGTTTGGTGGAGATAATATTTAATAAAATAAGTAGAAATCTACTAAAAGTTTCGTTTGTTTATATTGCCATCCTGAGATAATCGTCTCCATGCTCCAAATCCATTTTAAAGCCATTTCAAAGGCATTTTGCGCATACATGAAATGAACACATTTTTCTCCAAAACTATAACACATGCAAGCTTGTCCTGTTTGGTGGAGATGATATTTAATAAAATAAGTAGAAATCCACTAAAAGTTTTGTTTGGTTATCTTGCAATCCCGAGATAATCGTCTCCATGCTCCACATCCATTTTAAAGCCATTTTTAAGGCATTTCGCGCATACATGAAATGAACACATTTTTCTCCAAAACTATAACAGATGCAAGCTTGTCCTGTTTGGTGGAGATGATATTTAATAAAATAAGTAGAAATCCACTAAAAGTTTTGTTTGGTTATCTTGCAATCCCGAGATAATCGTCTCCATGCTCCAAATCCATTTTAAAGCCATTTTTAAGGCATTTCGCGCATACATGAAATGAACACATTTTTCTCCAAAACTATAACATGCAAGCTTGTCCTGTTTGGTGGAGATGATATTTAATAAAATAAGTAGAAATCCACTAAAAGTTTTGTTTGGTTATCTTGCAATCCCGAGATAATCGTCTCCATGCTCCAAATCCATTTTAAAGCCATTTTAAGGCATTTCGCGCATACATGAAATGAACACATTTTTCTCCAAAACTATAACAGATGCAAGCTTGTCCTGTTTGGTGGAGATAATATTTAATAAAATAAGTAGCAATCTACTAAAAGTTTCGTTTGGTTATCTTGCAATCCCGAGATAATCGTCTCCATGCTCCAAATCCATTTTAAAGCCATTTTTAAGGCATTTCGCGCATACATGAAATGAACACATTTTTCTCCAAAACTATAACAGATGCAAGCTTGTCCTGTTTGGTGGAGATGATATTTAATAAAATAAGTAGAAATCCACTAAAAGTTTTGTTTGGTTATCTTGCAATCCCGAGATAATCGTCTCCATGCTCCAAATCCATTTTAAAGCCATTTTTAAGGCATTTCGCGCATACATGAAATGAACACATTTTTCTCCAAAACTATAACAGATGCAAGCTTGTCCTGTTTGGTGGAGATGATATTTAATAAAATAAGTAGAAATCCACTAAAAGTTTTGTTTGGTTATCTTGCAATCCCGAGATAATCGTCTCCATGCTCCAAATCCATTTTAAAGCCATTTTTAAGGCATTTCGCGCATACATGAAATGAACACATTTTTCTCCAAAACTATAACAGATGCAAGCTTGTCCTGTTTGTTGGAGATGATATTTAATAAAATAAGTAGAAATCCACTAAAAGTTTTGTTTGGTTATCTTGCAATCCCGAGATAATCGTCTCCATGCTCCAAATCCATTTTAAAGCCATTTTAAAGGCATTTCGCGCATACATGAAATGAACACATTTTTCTCCAAAATTTTAACAGATGCAAGCTTGTCCTGTTTGGTGGAGATGATATTTAATAAAATAAGTAGAAATCCACTAAAAGTTTTGTTTGGTTATCTTGCAATCCCGAGATAATCGTCTCCATGCTCCAAATCCATTTTAAAGCCATTTTTAAGGCATTTCGCGCATACATGAAATGAACACATTTTTCTCCAAAACTATAACAGATGCAAGCTTGTCCTGTTTGGTGGAGATGATATTTAATAAAATAAGTAGAAATCCACTAAAAGTTTTGTTTGGTTATATTGCAATCCCGAGATAATCGTCTCCATGCTCCAAATCCATTTTAAAGCCATTTTTAAGGCATTTCGCGCATACATGAAATGAACACATTTTTCTCCAAAACTATAACAGATGCAAGCTTGTCCTGTTTGGTGGAGATGATATTTAATAAAATAAGTAGAAATCCACTAAAAGTTTTGTTTGGTTATCTTGCAATCCCGAGATAATCGTCTCCATGCTCCAAATCCATTTTAAAGCCATTTTTAAGGCATTTCGCGCATACATGAAATGAACACATTTTTCTCCAAAACTATAACAGATGCAAGCTTGTCCTGTTTGGTGGAGATGATATTTAATAAAATAAGTAGAAATCCACTAAAAGTTTTGTTTGGTTATCTTGCAATCCCGAGATAATCGTCTCCATGCTCCAAATCCATTTTAAAGCCATTTTTAAGGCATTTCGCGCATACATGAAATGAACACATTTTTCTCCAAAACTATAACAGATGCAAGCTTGTCCTGTTTGGTGGAGATGATATTTAATAAAATAAGTAGAAATCCACTAAAAGTTTTGTTTGGTTATCTTGCAATCCCGAGATAATCGTCTCCATGCTCCAAATCCATTTTAAAGCCATTTTTAAGGCATTTCGCGCATACATGAAATGAACACATTTTTCTCCAAAACTATAACAGATGCAAGCTTGTCCTGTTTGGTGGAGATGATATTTAATAAAATAAGTAGAAATCCACTAAAAGTTTTGTTTGGTTATCTTGCAATCCCGAGATAATCGTCTCCATGCTCCAAATCCATTTTAAAGCCATTTCAAAGGCATTTTGCGCATACATGAAATGAACACATTTTTCTCCAAAACTATAACACATGCAAGCTTGTCCTGTTTGGTGGAGATGATATTTAATAAAATAAGTAGAAATCCACTAAAAGTTTTGTTTGGTTATCTTGCAATCCCGAGATAATCGTCTCCATGCTCCAAATCCATTTTAAAGCCATTTTTAAGGCATTTCGCGCATACATGAAATGAACACATTTTTCTCCAAAACTATAACAGATGCAAGCTTGTCCTGTTTGGTGGAGATGATATTTAATAAAATAAGTAGAAATCCACTAAAAGTTTTGTTTGGTTATCTTGCAATCCCGAGATAATCGTCTCCATGCTCCAAATCCATTTTAAAGCCATTTTAAAGGCATTTCGCGCATACATGAAATGAACACATTTTTCTCCAAAATTTTAACAGATGCAAGCTTGTCCTGTTTGGTGGAGATGATATTTAATAAAATAAGTAGAAATCCACTAAAAGTTTTGTTTGGTTATCTTGCAATCCCGAGATAATCGTCTCCATGCTCCAAATCCATTTTAAAGCCATTTTTAAGGCATTTCGCGCATACATGAAATGAACACATTTTTCTCCAAAACTATAACAGATGCAAGCTTGTCCTGTTTGGTGGAGATGATATTTAATAAAATAAGTAGAAATCCACTAAAAGTTTTGTTTGGTTATCTTGCAATCCCGAGATAATCGTCTCCATGCTCCAAATCCATTTTAAAGCCATTTTTAAGGCATTTCGCGCATACATGAAATGAACACATTTTTCTCCAAAACTATAACAGATGCAAGCTTGTCCTGTTTGGTGGAGATAATATTTAATAAAATAAGTAGAAATCTACTAAAAGTTTCGTTTGTTTATATTGCCATCCTGAGATAATCGTCTCCATGCTCCAAATCCATTTTAAAGCCATTTCAAAGGCATTTTGCGCATACATGAAATGAACACATTTTTCTCCAAAACTATAACACATGCAAGCTTGTCCTGTTTGGTGGAGATGATATTTAATAAAATAAGTAGAAATCCACTAAAAGTTTTGTTTGGTTATCTTGCAATCCCGAGATAATCGTCTCCATGCTCCAAATCCATTTTAAAGCCATTTTTAAGGCATTTCGCGCATACATGAAATGAACACATTTTTCTCCAAAACTATAACAGATGCAAGCTTGTCCTGTTTGGTGGAGATGATATTTAATAAAATAAGTAGAAATCCACTAAAAGTTTTGTTTGGTTATCTTGCAATCCCGAGATAATCGTCTCCATGCTCCAAATCCATTTTAAAGCCATTTTAAAGGCATTTCGCGCATACATGAAATGAACACATTTTTCTCCAAAATTTTAACAGATGCAAGCTTGTCCTGTTTGGTGGAGATGATATTTAATAAAATAAGTAGAAATCCACTAAAAGTTTTGTTTGGTTATCTTGCAATCCCGAGATAATCGTCTCCATGCTCCAAATCCATTTTAAAGCCATTTTTAAGGCATTTCGCGCATACATGAAATGAACACATTTTTCTCCAAAACTATAACAGATGCAAGCTTGTCCTGTTTGGTGGAGATGATATTTAATAAAATAAGTAGAAATCCACTAAAAGTTTTGTTTGGTTATATTGCAATCCCGAGATAATCGTCTCCATGCTCCAAATCCATTTTAAAGCCATTTTTAAGGCATTTCGCGCATACATGAAATGAACACATTTTTCTCCAAAACTATAACAGATGCAAGCTTGTCCTGTTTGGTGGAGATGATATTTAATAAAATAAGTAGAAATCCACTAAAAGTTTTGTTTGGTTATCTTGCAATCCCGAGATAATCGTCTCCATGCTCCAAATCCATTTTAAAGCCATTTTTAAGGCATTTCGCGCATACATGAAATGAACACATTTTTCTCCAAAACTATAACAGATGCAAGCTTGTCCTGTTTGGTGGAGATGATATTTAATAAAATAAGTAGAAATCCACTAAAAGTTTTGTTTGGTTATCTTGCAATCCCGAGATAATCGTCTCCATGCTCCAAATCCATTTTAAAGCCATTTTTAAGGCATTTCGCGCATACATGAAATGAACACATTTTTCTCCAAAACTATAACAGATGCAAGCTTGTCCTGTTTGGTGGAGATGATATTTAATAAAATAAGTAGAAATCCACTAAAAGTTTTGTTTGGTTATCTTGCAATCCCGAGATAATCGTCTCCATGCTCCAAATCCATTTTAAAGCCATTTTTAAGGCATTTCGCGCATACATGAAATGAACACATTTTTCTCCAAAACTATAACAGATGCAAGCTTGTCCTGTTTGGTGGAGATAATATTTAATAAAATAAGTAGAAATCTACTAAAAGTTTCGTTTGTTTATATTGCCATCCTGAGATAATCGTCTCCATGCTCCAAATCCATTTTAAAGCCATTTCAAAGGCATTTTGCGCATACATGAAATGAACACATTTTTCTCCAAAACTATAACACATGCAAGCTTGTCCTGTTTGGTGGAGATGATATTTAATAAAATAAGTAGAAATCCACTAAAAGTTTTGTTTGGTTATCTTGCAATCCCGAGATAATCGTCTCCATGCTCCAAATCCATTTTAAAGCCATTTTTAAGGCATTTCGCGCATACATGAAATGAACACATTTTTCTCCAAAACTATAACAGATGCAAGCTTGTCCTGTTTGGTGGAGATGATATTTAATAAAATAAGTAGAAATCCACTAAAAGTTTTGTTTGGTTATCTTGCAATCCCGAGATAATCGTCTCCATGCTCCAAATCCATTTTAAAGCCATTTTTAAGGCATTTCGCGCATACATGAAATGAACACATTTTTCTCCAAAACTATAACAGATGCAAGCTTGTCCTGTTTGGTGGAGATGATATTTAATAAAATAAGTAGAAATCCACTAAAAGTTTTGTTTGGTTATCTTGCAATCCCGAGATAATCGTCTCCATGCTCCAAATCCATTTTAAAGCCATTTTAAGGCATTTCGCGCATACATGAAATGAACACATTTTTCTCCAAAACTATAACAGATGCAAGCTTGTCCTGTTTGGTGGAGATAATATTTAATAAAATAAGTAGAAATCTACTAAAAGTTTCGTTTGGTTATCTTGCAATCCCGAGATAATCGTCTCCATGCTCCAAATCCATTTTAAAGCCATTTTTAAGGCATTTCGCGCATACATGAAATGAACACATTTTTCTCCAAAACTATAACAGATGCAAGCTTGTCCTGTTTGGTGGAGATGATATTTAATAAAATAAGTAGAAATCCACTAAAAGTTTTGTTTGGTTATCTTGCAATCCCGAGATAATCGTCTCCATGCTCCAAATCCATTTTAAAGCCATTTTTAAGGCATTTCGCGCATACATGAAATGAACACATTTTTCTCCAAAACTATAACAGATGCAAGCTTGTCCTGTTTGGTGGAGATGATATTTAATAAAATAAGTAGAAATCCACTAAAAGTTTTGTTTGGTTATCTTGCAATCCCGAGATAATCGTCTCCATGCTCCAAATCCATTTTAAAGCCATTTTTAAGGCATTTCGCGCATACATGAAATGAACACATTTTTCTCCAAAACTATAACAGATGCAAGCTTGTCCTGTTTGGTGGAGATGATATTTAATAAAATAAGTAGAAATCCACTAAAAGTTTTGTTTGGTTATCTTGCAATCCCGAGATAATCGTCTCCATGCTCCAAATCCATTTTAAAGCCATTTCAAAGGCATTTTGCGCATACATGAAATGAACACATTTTTCTCCAAAACTATAACACATGCAAGCTTGTCCTGTTTGGTGGAGATGATATTTAATAAAATAAGTAGAAATCCACTAAAAGTTTTGTTTGGTTATCTTGCAATCCCGAGATAATCGTCTCCATGCTCCAAATCCATTTTAAAGCCATTTTTAAGGCATTTCGCGCATACATGAAATGAACACATTTTTCTCCAAAACTATAACAGATGCAAGCTTGTCCTGTTTGGTGGAGATGATATTTAATTAAATAAGTAGAAATCCACTAAAAGTTTTGTTTGGTTATCTTGCAATCCCGAGATAATCGTCTCCATGCTCCAAATCCATTTTAAAGCCATTTTAAAGGCATTTCGCGCATACATGAAATGAACACATTTTTCTCCAAAATTTTAACAGATGCAAGCTTGTCCTGTTTGGTGGAGATGATATTTAATAAAATAAGTAGAAATCCACTAAAAGTTTTGTTTGGTTATCTTGCAATCCCGAGATAATCGTCTCCATGCTCCAAATCCATTTTAAAGCCATTTTTAAGGCATTTCGCGCATACATGAAATGAACACATTTTTCTCCAAAACTATAACAGATGCAAGCTTGTCATGTTTGGTGGAGATGATATTTAATAAAATAAGTAGAAATCCACTAAAAGTTTTGTTTGGTTATATTGCAATCCCGAGATAATCGTCTCCATGCTCCAAATCCATTTTAAAGCCATTTTTAAGGCATTTCGCGCATACATGAAATGAACACATTTTTCTCCAAAACTATAACAGATGCAAGCTTGTCCTGTTTGGTGGAGATGATATTTAATAAAATAAGTAGAAATCCACTAAAAGTTTTGTTTGGTTATCTTGCAATCCCGAGATAATCGTCTCCATGCTCCAAATCCATTTTAAAGCCATTTTTAAGGCATTTCGCGCATACATGAAATGAACACATTTTTCTCCAAAACTATAACAGATGCAAGCTTGTCCTGTTTGGTGGAGATGATATTTAATAAAATAAGTAGAAATCCACTAAAAGTTTTGTTTGGTTATCTTGCAATCCCGAGATAATCGTCTCCATGCTCCAAATCCATTTTAAAGCCATTTTTAAGGCATTTCGCGCATACATGAAATGAACACATTTTTCTCCAAAACTATAACAGATGCAAGCTTGTCCTGTTTGGTGGAGATAATATTTAATAAAATAAGTAGAAATCTACTAAAAGTTTCGTTTGTTTATATTGCCATCCTGAGATAATCGTCTCCATGCTCCAAATCCATTTTAAAGCCATTTCAAAGGCATTTTGCGCATACATGAAATGAACACATTTTTCTCCAAAACTATAACACATGCAAGCTTGTCCTGTTTGGTGGAGATGATATTTAATAAAATAAGTAGAAATCCACTAAAAGTTTTGTTTGGTTATCTTGCAATCCCGAGATAATCGTCTCCATGCTCCAAATCCATTTTAAAGCCATTTTTAAGGCATTTCGCGCATACATGAAATGAACACATTTTTCTCCAAAACTATAACAGATGCAAGCTTGTCCTGTTTGGTGGAGATGATATTTAATAAAATAAGTAGAAATCCACTAAAAGTTTTGTTTGGTTATCTTGCAATCCCGAGATAATCGTCTCCATGCTCCAAATCCATTTTAAAGCCATTTTTAAGGCATTTCGCGCATACATGAAATGAACACATTTTTCTCCAAAACTATAATAGATGCAAGCTTGTCCTGTTCGGTGGAGATGATATTTAATAAAATAAGTAGAAATCCACTAAAAGTTTTGTTTGGTTATCTTGCAATCCCGAGATAATCGTCTCCATGCTCCAAATCCATTTTAAAGCCATTTTTAAGGCATTTCGCGCATACATGAAATGAACACATTTTTCTCCAAAACTATAACAGATGCAAGCTTGTCCTGTTTGGTGGAGATGATATTTAATAAAATAAGTAGAAATCCACTAAAAGTTTTGTTTGGTTATCTTGCAATCCCGAGATAATCGTCTCCATGCTCCAAATCCATTTTAAAGCCATTTCAAAGGCATTTTGCGCATACATGAAATGAACACATTTTTCTCCAAAACTATAACACATGCAAGCTTGTCCTGTTTGGTGGAGATGATATTTAATAAAATAAGTAGAAATCCACTAAAAGTTTTGTTTGGTTATCTTGCAATCCCGAGATAATCGTCTCCATGCTCCAAATCCATTTTAAAGCCATTTTTAAGGCATTTCGCGCATACATGAAATAAACACATTTTTCTCCAAAACTATAACAGATGCAAGCTTGTCCTGTTTGGTGGAGATAATATTTAATAAAATAAGTAGAAATCTACTAAAAGTTTCGTTTGTTTATATTGCCATCCTGAGATAATCGTCTCCATGCTCCAAATCCATTTTAAAGCCATTTCAAAGGCATTTTGCGCATACATGAAATGAACACATTTTTCTCCAAAACTATAACACATGCAAGCTTGTCCTGTTTGGTGGAGATGATATTTAATAAAATAAGTAGAAATCCACTAAAAGTTTTGTTTGGTTATCTTGCAATCCCAAGATAATCGTCTCCATGCTCCAAATCCATTTTAAAGCCATTTTTAAGGCATTTCGCGCATACATGAAATGAACACATTTTTCTCCAAAACTATAACAGATGCAAGCTTGTCCTGTTTGGTGGAGATGATATTTAATAAAATAAGTAGAAATCCACTAAAAGTTTTGTTTGGTTATCTTGCAATCCCGAGATAATCGTCTCCATGCTCCAAATCCATTTTAAAGCCATTTTTAAGGCATTTCGCGCATACATGAAATGAACACATTTTTCTCCAAAACTATAACAGATGCAAGCTTGTCCTGTTTGGTGGAGATGATATTTAATAAAATAAGTAGAAATCCACTAAAAGTTTTGTTTGGTTATCTTGCAATCCCGAGATAATCGTCTCCATGCTCCAAATCCATTTTAAAGTAATTTTTAAGGCATTTCGCGCATACATGAAATGAAAACATTTTTCTCCAAAACTATAACAGATGCAAGCTTGTCCTGTTTGGTGGAGATGATATTTAATAAAATAAGTAGAAATCCACTAAAAGTTTTGTTTGGTTATCTTGCAATCCCGAGATAATCGTCTCCATGCTTCAAATCCATTTTAAAGCCATTTCAAAGGCATTTTGCGCATACATGAAATGAACACATTTTTCTCCAAAACTATAACACATGCAAGCTTGTCCTGTTTGGTGGAGATGATATTTAATAAAATAAGTAGAAATCCACTAAAAGTTTTGTTTGGTTATCTTGCAATCCCGAGATAATCGTCTCCATGCTCCAAATCCATTTTAAAGCCATTTTTAAGGCATTTCGCGCATACATGAAATGAACACATTTTTCTCCAAAACTATAACAGATGCAAGCTTGTCCTGTTTGGTGGAGATGATATTTAATAAAATAAGTAGAAATCCACTAAAAGTTTTGTTTGGTTATCTTGCAATCCCGAGATAATCGTCTCCATGCTCCAAATCCATTTTAAAGCCATTTTTAAGGCATTTCGCGCATACATGAAATGAACAAATTTTTCTCCAAAACTATAACAGATGCAAGCTTGTCCTGTTTGGTGGAGATGATATTTAATAAAATAAGTAGAAATCCACTAAAAGTTTTGTTTGGTTATCTTGCAATCCCGAGATAATCGTCTCCATGCTCCAAATCCATTTTAAAGCCATTTTTAAGGCATTTCGCGCATACATGAAATGAACACATTTTTCTCCAAAACTATAACAGATGCAAGCTTGTCCTGTTTGGTGGAGATGATATTTAATAAAATAAGTAGAAATCCACTAAAAGTTTTGTTTGGTTATATTGCAATCCCGAGATAATCGTCTCCATGCTCCAAATCCATTTTAAAGCCATTTTTAAGGCATTTCGCGCATACATGAAATGAACACATTTTTCTCCAAAACTATAACAGATGCAAGCTTGTCCTGTTTGGTGGAGATGATATTTAATAAAATAAGTAGAAATCCACTAAAAGTTTTGTTTGGTTATCTTGCAATCCCGAGATAATCGTCTCCATGCTCCAAATCCATTTTAAAGCCATTTTTAAGGCATTTCGCGCATACATGAAATGAACACATTTTTCTCCAAAACTATAACAGATGCAAGCTTGTCCTGTTTGGTGGAGATGATATTTAATAAAATAAGTAGAAATCCACTAAAAGTTTTGTTTGGTTATCTTGCAATCCCGAGATAATCGTCTCCATGCTCCAAATCCATTTTAAAGCCATTTTTAAGGCATTTCGCGCATACATGAAATGAACACATTTTTCTCCAAAACTATAACAGATGCAAGCTTGTCCTGTTTGGTGGAGATGATATTTAATAAAATAAGTAGAAATCCACTAAAAGTTTTGTTTGGTTATCTTGCAATCCCGAGATAATCGTCTCCATGCTCCAAATCCATTTTAAAGCCATTTTTAAGGCATTTCGCGCATACATGAAATGAACACATTTTTCTCCAAAACTATAACAGATGCAAGCTTGTCCTGTTTGGTGGAGATGATATTTAATAAAATAAGTAGAAATCCACTAAAAGTTTTGTTTGGTTATCTTGCAATCCCGAGATAATCGTCTCCATGCTCCAAATCAATTTTAAAGCCATTTTTAAGGCATTTCGCGCATACATGAAATGAACACATTTTTCTCCAAAACTATAACAGATGCAAGCTTGTCCTGTTTGGTGGAGATGATATTTAATAAAATAAGTAGAAATCCACTAAAAGTTTTGTTTGGTTATCTTGCAATCCCGAGATAATCGTCTCCATGCTCCAAATCCATTTTAAAGCCATTTTTAAGGCATTTCGCGCATACATGAAATGAACACATTTTTCTCCAAAACTATAATAGATGCAAGCTTGTCCTGTTCGGTGGAGATGATATTTAATAAAATAAGTAGAAATCCACTAAAAGTTTTGTTTGGTTATCTTGCAATCCCGAGATAATCGTCTCCATGCTCCAAATCCATTTTAAAGCCATTTTTAAGGCATTTCGCGCATACATGAAATGAACACATTTTTCTCCAAAACTATAACAGATGCAAGCTTGTCCTGTTTGGTGGAGATGATATTTAATAAAATAAGTAGAAATCCACTAAAAGTTTTGTTTGATTATCTTGCAATCCCGAGATAATCGTCTCCATGCTCCAAATCCATTTTAAAGCCATTTCAAAGGCATTTTGCGCATACATGAAATGAACACATTTTTCTCCAAAACTATAACACATGCAAGCTTGTCCTGTTTGGTGGAGATGATATTTAATAAAATAAGTAGAAATCCACTAAAAGTTTTGTTTGGTTATCTTGCAATCCCGAGATAATCGTCTCCATGCTCCAAATCCATTTTAAAGCCATTTTTAAGGCATTTCGCGCATACATGAAATGAACACATTTTTCTCCAAAACTATAACAGATGCAAGCTTGTCCTGTTTGGTGGAGATAATATTTAATAAAATAAGTAGAAATCTACTAAAAGTTTTGTTTGTTTATATTGCCATCCTGAGATAATCGTCTCCATGCTCCAAATCCATTTTAAAGCCATTTCAAAGGCATTTTGCGCATACATGAAATGAACACATTTTTCTCCAAAACTATAACACATGCAAGCTTGTCCTGTTTGGTGGAGATGATATTTAATAAAATAAGTAGAAATCCACTAAAAGTTTTGTTTGGTTATCTTGCAATCCCAAGATAATCGTCTCCATGCTCCAAATCCATTTTAAAGCCATTTTTAAGGCATTTCGCGCATACATGAAATGAACACATTTTTCTCCAAAACTATAACAGATGCAAGCTTGTCCTGTTTGGTGGAGATGATATTTAATAAAATAAGTAGAAATCCACTAAAAGTTTTGTTTGGTTATCTTGCAATCCCGAGATAATCGTCTCCATGCTCCAAATCCATTTTAAAGCCATTTTTAAGGCATTTCGCGCATACATGAAATGAACACATTTTTCTCCAAAACTATAACAGATGCAAGCTTGTCCTGTTTGGTGGAGATGATATTTAATAAAATAAGTAGAAATCCACTAAAAGTTTTGTTTGGTTATCTTGCAATCCCGAGATAATCGTCTCCATGCTCCAAATCCATTTTAAAGTCATTTTTAAGGCATTTCGCGCATACATGAAATGAACACATTTTTCTCCAAAACTATAACAGATGCAAGCTTGTCCTGTTTGGTGGAGATGATATTTAATAAAATAAGTAGAAATCCACTAAAAGTTTTGTTTGGTTATCTTGCAATCCCGAGATAATCGTCTCCATGCTCCAAATCCATTTTAAAGCCATTTCAAAGGCATTTTGCGCATACATGAAATGAACACATTTTTCTCCAAAACTATAACACATGCAAGCTTGTCCTGTTTGGTGGAGATGATATTTAATAAAATAAGTAGAAATCCACTAAAAGTTTTGTTTGGTTATCTTGCAATCCCGAGATAATCGTCTCCATGCTCCAAATCCATTTTAAAGCCATTTTTAAGGCATTTCGCGCATACATGAAATGAACACATTTTTCTCCAAAACTATAACAGATGCAAGCTTGTCCTGTTTGGTGGAGATGATATTTAATAAAATAAGTAGAAATCCACTAAAAGTTTTGTTTGGTTATCTTGCAATCCCGAGATAATCGTCTCCATGCTCCAAATCCATTTTAAAGCCATTTTTAAGGCATTTCGCGCATACATGAAATGAACAAATTCTTCTCCAAAACTATAACAGATGCAAGCTTGTCCTGTTTGGTGGAGATGATATTTAATAAAATAAGTAGAAATCCACTAAAAGTTTTGTTTGGTTATATTGCAATCCCGAGATAATCGTCTCCATGCTCCAAATCCATTTTAAAGCCATTTTTAAGGCATTTCGCGCATACATGAAATGAACACATTTTTCTCCAAAACTATAACAGATGCAAGCTTGTCCTGTTTGGTGGAGATGATATTTAATAAAATAAGTAGAAATCCACTAAAAGTTTTGTTTGGTTATCTTGCAATCCCGAGATAATCGTCTCCATGCTCCAAATCCATTTTAAAGCCATTTTTAAGGCATTTCGCGCATACATGAAATGAACACATTTTTCTCCAAAACTATAACAGATGCAAGCTTGTCCTGTTTGGTGGAGATGATATTTAATAAAATAAGTAGAAATCCACTAAAAGTTTTGTTTGGTTATCTTGCAATCCCGAGATAATCGTCTCCATGCTCCAAATCCATTTTAAAGCCATTTCAAAGGCATTTTGCGCATACATGAAATGAACACATTTTTCTCCAAAACTATAACACATGCAAGCTTGTCCTGTTTGGTGGAGATGATATTTAATAAAATAAGTAGAAATCCACTAAAAGTTTTGTTTGGTTATCTTGCAATCCCGAGATAATCGTCTCCATGCTCCAAATCCATTTTAAAGCCATTTCAAAGGCATTTTGCGCATACATGAAATGAACACATTTTTCTCCAAAACTATAACACATGCAAGCTTGTCCTGTTTGGTGGAGATGATATTTAATAAAATAAGTAGAAATCCACTAAAAGTTTTGTTTGGTTATCTTGCAATCCCGAGATAATCGTCTCCATGCTCCAAATCCATTTTAAAGCCATTTTTAAGGTATTTCGCGCATACATGAAATGAACACATTTTTCTCCAAAACTATAACAGATGCAAGCTTGTCCTGTTTGGTGGAGATGATATTTAATAAAATAAGTAGAAATCCACTAAAAGTTTTGTTTGGTTATCTTGCAATCCCGAAATAATCGTCTCCATGCTCCAAATCCATTTTAAAGCCATTTTTAAGGCATTTCGCGCATACATGAAATGAACAAATTTTTCTCCAAAACTATAACAGATGCAAGCTTGTCCTGTTTGGTGGAGATGATATTTAATAAAATAAGTAGAAATCCACTAAAAGTTTTGTTTGGTTATCTTGCAATCCCGAGATAATCGTCTCCATGCTCCAAATCCATTTTAAAGCCATTTTTAAGGCATTTCGCGCATACATGAAATGAACACATTTTTCTCCAAAACTATAACAGATGCAAGCTTGTCCTGTTTGGTGGAGATGATATTTAATAAAATAAGTAGAAATCCACTAAAAGTTTTGTTTGGTTATATTGCAATCCCGAGATAATCGTCTCCATGCTCCAAATCCATTTTAAAGCCATTTTTAAGGCATTTCGCGCATACATGAAATGAACACATTTTTCTCCAAAACTATAACAGATGCAAGCTTGTCCTGTTTGGTGGAGATGATATTTAATAAAATAAGTAGAAATCCACTAAAAGTTTTGTTTGGTTATCTTGCAATCCCGAGATAATCGTCTCCATGCTCCAAATCCATTTTAAAGCCATTTTAAGGCATTTCGCGCATACATGAAATGAACACATTTTTCTCCAAAACTATAACAGATGCAAGCTTGTCCTGTTTGGTGGAGATGATATTTAATAAAATAAGTAGAAATCCACTAAAAGTTTTGTTTGGTTATCTTGCAATCCCGAGATAATCGTCTCCATGCTCCAAATCCATTTTAAAGCCATTTTTAAGGCATTTCGCGCATACATGAAATGAACACATTTTTCTCCAAAACTATAACAGATGCAAGCTTGTCCTGTTTGGTGGAGATGATATTTAATAAAATAAGTAGAAATCCACTAAAAGTTTTGTTTGGTTATCTTGCAATCCCGAGATAATCGTCTCCATGCTCCAAATCCATTTTAAAGCCATTTTTAAGGCATTTCGCGCATACATGAAATGAACACATTTTTCTCCAAAACTATAACAGATGCAAGCTTGTCCTGTTTGGTGGAGATGATATTTAATAAAATAAGTAGAAATCCACTAAAAGTTTTGTTTGGTTATCTTGCAATCCCGAGATAATCGTCTCCATGCTCCAAATCCATTTTAAAGCCATTTTTAAGGCATTTCGCGCATACATGAAATGAACACATTTTTCTCCAAAACTATAACAGATGCAAGCTTGTCCTGTTTGGTGGAGATGATATTTAATAAAATAAGTAGAAATCCACTAAAAGTTTTGTTTGGTTATATTGCAATCCCGAGATAATCGTCTCCATGCTCCAAATCCATTTTAAAGCCATTTTTAAGGCATTTCGCGCATACATGAAATGAACACATTTTTCTCCAAAACTATAACATATGCAAGCTTGTCCTGTTTGGTGGAGATGATATTTAATAAAATAAGTAGAAATCCACTAAAAGTTTTGTTTGGTTATCTTGCAATCCCGAGATAATCGTCTCCATGCTCCAAATCCATTTTAAAGCCATTTTTAAGGCATTTCGCGCATACATGAAATGAACACATTTTTCTCCAAAACTATAACAGATGCAAGCTTGTCCTGTTTGGTGGAGATGATATTTAATAAAATAAGTAGAAATCCACTAAAAGTTTTGTTTGGTTATCTTGCAATCCCGAGATAATCGTCTCCATGCTCCAAATCCATTTTAAAGCCATTTTTAAGGCATTTCGCGCATACATGAAATGAACACATTTTTCTCCAAAACTATAACAGATGCAAGCTTGTCCTGTTTGGTGGAGATGATATTTAATAAAATAAGTAGAAATCCACTAAAAGTTTTGTTTGGTTATCTTGCAATCCCGAGATAATCGTCTCCATGCTCCAAATCCATTTTAAAGCCATTTTTAAGGCATTTCGCGCATACATGAAATGAACACATTTTTCTCCAAAACTATAACAGATGCAAGCTTGTCTTGTTTGGTGGAGATAATATTTAATCAAATAAGTAGAAATCTACTAAAAGTTTCGTTTGTTTATATTGCCATCCTGAGATAATCGTCTCCATGCTCCAAATCCATTTTAAAGCCATTTTTAAGGCATTTCGCGCATACATGAAATGAACACATTTTTCTCCAAAACTATAACAGATGCAAGCTTGTCCTGTTTGGTGGAGATGATATTTAATAAAATAAGTAGAAATCCACTAAAAGTTTTGTTTGGTTATCTTGCAATCCCGAGATAATCGTCTCCATGCTCCAAATCCATTTTAAAGCCATTTTTAAGGCATTTCGCGCATACATGAAATGAACACATTTTTCTCCAAAACTATAACAGATGCAAGCTTGTCCTGTTTGGTGGAGATGATATTTAATAAAATAAGTAGAAATCCACTAAAAGTTTTGTTTGGTTATATTGCAATCCCGAGATAATCGTCTCCATGCTCCAAATCCATTTTAAAGCCATTTTTAAGGCATTTCGCGCATACATGAAATGAACACATTTTTCTCCAAAACTATAACAGATGCAAGCTTGTCCTGTTTGGTGGAGATGATATTTAATAAAATAAGTAGAAATCCACTAAAAGTTTTGTTTGGTTATCTTGCAATCCCGAGATAATCGTCTTCATGCACCAAATCCATTTTAAAGCCATTTTTAAGGCATTTCGCGCATACATGAAATGAACACATTTTTCTCCAAAACTATAACAGATGCAAGCTTGTCCTGTTTGGTGGAGATAATATTTAATATAATAAGTAGAAATCTACTAAAAGTTTCGTTTGTTTATATTGCCATCCTGAGATAATCGTCTCCATGCTCCAAATCCATTTTAAAGCCATTTCAAAGGCATTTTGCGCATACATGAAATGAACACATTTTTCTCCAAAACTATAACACATGCAAGCTTGTCCTGTTTGGTGGAGATGATATTTAATAAAATAAGTAGAAATCCACTAAAAGTTTTGTTTGGTTATCTTGCAATCCCGAGATAATCGTCTCCATGCTCCAAATCCATTTTAAAGCCATTTTTAAGGCATTTCGCGCATACATGAAATGAACACATTTTTCTCCAAAACTATAACAGATGCAAGCTTGTCCTGTTTGGTGGAGATGATATTTAATAAAATAAGTAGAAATCCACTAAAAGTTTTGTTTGGTTATCTTGCAATCCCGAGATAATCGTCTCCATGCTCCAAATCCATTTTAAAGCCATTTTTAAGGCATTTCGCGCATACATGAAATGAACACATTTTTCTCCAAAACTATAACAGATGCAAGCTTGTCCTGTTTGGTGGAGATGATATTTAATAAAATAAGTAGAAATCCACTAAAAGTTTTGTTTGGTTATCTTGCAATCCCGAGATAATCGTCTCCATGCTCCAAATCCATTTTAAAGCCATTTTTAAGGCATTTCGCGCATACATGAAATGAACACATTTTTCTCCAAAACTATAACAGATGCAAGCTTGTCCTGTTTGGTGGAGATGATATTTAATAAAATAAGTAGAAATCCACTAAAAGTTTTGTTTGGTTATCTTGCAATCCCGAGATAATCGTCTCCATGCTCCAAATCCATTTTAAAGCCATTTCAAAGGCATTTTGCGCATACATGAAATTAACACATTTTTCTCCAAAACTATAACACATGCAAGCTTGTCCTGTTTGGTGGAGATGATATTTAATAAAATAAGTAGAAATCCACTAAAAGTTTTGTTTGGTTATCTTGCAATCCCGAGATAATCGTCTCCATGCTCCAAATCCATTTTAAAGCCATTTTTAAGGCATTTCGCGCATACATGAAATGAACACATTTTTCTCCAAAACTATAACAGATGCAAGCTTGTCCTGTTTGGTGGAGATGATATTTAATAAAATAAGTAGAAATCCACTAAAAGTTTTGTTTGGTTATCTTGCAATCCCGAGATAATCGTCTCCATGCTCCAAATCCATTTTAAAGCCATTTTTAAGGCATTTCGCGCATACATGAAATGAACACATTTTTCTCCAAAACTATAACAGATGCAAGCTTGTCCTGTTTGGTGGAGATGATATTTAATAAAATAAGTAGAAATCCACTAAAAGTTTTGTTTGGTTATCTTGCAATCCCGAGATAATCGTCTCCATGCTCCAAATCCATTTTAAAGCCATTTTTAAGGCATTTCGCGCATACATGAAATGAACACATTTTTCTCCAAAACTATAACAGATGCAAGCTTGTCCTGTTTGGTGGAGATGATATTTAATAAAATAAGTAGAAATCCACTAAAAGTTTTGTTTGGTTATCTTGCAATCCCGAGATAATCGTCTCCATGCTCCAAATCCATTTTAAAGCCATTTTTAAGGCATTTCGCGCATACATGAAATGAACACATTTTTCTCCAAAACTATAACAGATGCAAGCTTGTCCTGTTTGGTGGAGATGATATTTAATAAAATAAGTAGAAATCCACTAAAAGTTTTGTTTGGTTATCTTGCAATCCCGAGATAATCGTCTCCATGCTCCAAATCCATTTTAAAGCCATTTTTAAGGCATTTCGCGCATACATGAAATGAACACATTTTTCTCCAAAACTATAACAGATGCAAGCTTGTCCTGTTTGGTGGAGATGATATTTAATAAAATAAGTAGAAATCCACTAAAAGTTTTGTTTGGTTATATTGCAATCCCGAGATAATCGTCTCCATGCTCCAAATCCATTTTAAAGCCATTTTTAAGGCATTTCGCGCATACATGAAATGAACACATTTTTCTCCAAAACTATAACAGATGCAAGCTTGTCCTGTTTGGTGGAGATGATATTTAATAAAATAAGTAGAAATCCACTAAAAGTTTTGTTTGGTTATCTTGCAATCCCGAGATAATCGTCTCCATGCTCCAAATCCATTTTAAAGCCATTTTTAAGGCATTTCGCGCATACATGAAATGAACACATTTTTCTCCAAAACTATAACAGATGCAAGCTTGTCCTGTTTGGTGGAGATGATATTTAATAAAATAAGTAGAAATCCACTAAAAGTTTTGTTTGGTTATCTTGCAATCCCGAGATAATCGTCTCCATGCTCCAAATCCATTTTAAAGCCATTTTTAAGGCATTTCGCGCATACATGAAATGAACACATTTTTCTCCAAAACTATAACAGATGCAAGCTTGTCCTGTTTGGTGGAGATGATATTTAATAAAATAAGTAGAAATCCACTAAAAGTTTTGTTTGGTTATATTGCAATCCCGAGATAATCGTCTCCATGCTCCAAATCCATTTTAAAGCCATTTTTAAGGCATTTCGCGCATACATGAAATGAACACATTTTTCTCCAAAACTATAACAGATGCAAGCTTGTCCTGTTTGGTGGAGATGATATTTAATAAAATAAGTAGAAATCCACTAAAAGTTTTGTTTGGTTATCTTGCAATCCCGAGATAATCGTCTCCATGCTCCAAATCCATTTTAAAGCCATTTTTAAGGCATTTCGCGCATACATGAAATGAACACATTTTTCTCCAAAACTATAACAGATGCAAGCTTGTCCTGTTTGGTGGAGATAATATTTAATAAAATAAGTAGAAATCTACTAAAAGTTTCGTTTGTTTATATTGCCATCCTGAGATAATCGTCTCCATGCTCCAAATCCATTTTAAAGCCATTTCAAAGGCATTTTGCGCATACATGAAATGAACACATTTTTCTCCAAAACTATAACACATGCAAGCTTGTCCTGTTTGGTGGAGATGATATTTAATAAAATAAGTAGAAATCCACTAAAAGTTTTGTTTGGTTATCTTGCAATCCCGAGATAATCGTCTCCATGTTCCAAATCCATTTTAAAGCCATTTTTAAGGCATTTCGCGCATACATGAAATGAACACATTTTTCTCCAAAACTATAAAAGATGCAAGCTTGTCCTGTTTGGTGGAGATGATATTTAATAAAATAAGTAGAAATCCACTAAAAGTTTTGTTTGGTTATCTTGCAATCCCGAGATAATCGTCTCCATGCTCCAAATCCATTTTAAAGCCATTTATAAGGCATTTCGCGCATACATGAAATGAACACATTTTTCTCCAAAACTATAACAGATGCAAGCTTGTCCTGTTTGGTGGAGATGATATTTAATAAAATAAGTAGAAATCCACTAAAAGTTTTGTTTGGTTATCTTGCAATCCCGAGATAATCGTCTCCATGCTCCAAATCCATTTTAAAGCCATTTTTAAGGCATTTCGCGCATACATGAAATGAACACATTTTTCTCCAAAACTATAACAGATGCAAGCTTGTCCTGTTTGGTGGAGATGATATTTAATAAAATAAGTAGAAATCCACTAAAAGTTTTGTTTGGTTATCTTGCAATCCCGAGATAATCGTCTCCATGCTCCAAATCCATTTTAAAGCCATTTCAAAGGCATTTTGCGCATACATGAAATTAACACATTTTTCTCCAAAACTATAACACATGCAAGCTTGTCCTGTTTGGTGGAGATGATATTTAATAAAATAAGTAGAAATCCACTAAAAGTTTTGTTTGGTTATCTTGCAATCCCGAGATAATCGTCTCCATGCTCCAAATCCATTTTAAAGCCATTTTTAAGGCATTTCGCGCATACATGAAATGAACACATTTTTCTCCAAAACTATAACAGATGCAAGCTTGTCCTGTTTGGTGGAGATGATATTTAATAAAATAAGTAGAAATCCACTAAAAGTTTTGTTTGGTTATCTTGCAATCCCGAGATAATCGTCTCCATGCTCCAAATCCATTTTAAAGCCATTTTAAGGCATTTCGCGCATACATGAAATGAACACATTTTTCTCCAAAACTATAACAGATGCAAGCTTGTCCTGTTTGGTGGAGATGATATTTAATAAAATAAGTAGAAATCCACTAAAAGTTTTGTTTGGTTATATTGCAATCCCGAGATAATCGTCTCCATGCTCCAAATCCATTTTAAAGCCATTTTTAAGGCATTTCGCGCATACATGAAATGAACACATTTTTCTCCAAAACTATAACAGATGCAAGCTTGTCCTGTTTGGTGGAGATGATATTTAATAAAATAAGTAGAAATCCACTAAAAGTTTTGTTTGGTTATCTTGCAATCCCGAGATAATCGTCTCCATGCTCCAAATCCATTTTAAAGCCATTTTTAAGGCATTTCGCGCATACATGAAATGAACACATTTTTCTCCAAAACTATAACAGATGCAAGCTTGTGCTGTTTGGTGGAGATGATATTTAATAAAATAAGTAGAAATCCACTAAAAGTTTTGTTTGGTTATCTTGCAATCCCGAGATAATTGTCTCCATGCTCCAAATCCATTTTAAAGCCATTTTTAAGGCATTTCGCGCATACATGAAATGAACACATTTTTCTCCAAAACTATAACAGATGCAAGCTTGTCCTGTTTGGTGGAGATGATATTTAATAAAATAAGTAGAAATCCACTAAAAGTTTTGTTTGGTTATCTTGCAATCCCGAGATAATCGTCTCCATGCTCCAAATCCATTTTAAAGCCATTTTTAAGGCATTTCGCGCATACATGAAATGAACACATTTTTCTCCAAAACTATAACAGATGCAAGCTTGTCCTGTTTGGTGGAGATGATATTTAATAAAATAAGTAGAAATCCACTAAAAGTTTTGTTTGGTTATCTTGCAATCCCGAGATAATCGTCTCCATGCTCCAAATCCATTTTAAAGCCATTTTTAAGGCATTTCGCGCATACATGAAATGAACACATTTTTCTCCAAAACTATAACAGATGCAAGCTTGTCCTGTTTGGTGGAGATAATATTTAATAAAATAAGTAGAAATCTACTAAAAGTTTCGTTTGTTTATATTGCCATCCTGAGATAATCGTCTCCATGCTCCAAATCCATTTTAAAGCCATTTCAAAGGCATTTTGCGCATACATGAAATCATAGTATCATAGTATCATAGTTTTTAAGGTTGAAGGGAGACTCTAAGTCCATCTAGTTCAACCTGTAGGCTAACATGTTGATCCAGAGGAAGGCAAAAAAACCCCAATGTGGCAAACAAGTTCCAATGGGGAAAAAATTTCCTTCCTGACTCCACATCCGGCAATCAGACTAGTTCCCTGGATCAATACCCTGTCATAAAATCTAATATACATAACTGGTAATATTACATTTTTCAAGAAAGGCGTCCAGGCTCTGCTTAAATGTTAGTAGTGAATCACTCATTACAACATCATGTGGCAGAGAGTTCCATAGTCTCACTGCTCGTACAGTAAAGAATCCTCGTCTGTGATTATGATTAAACCTTCTTTCCTCAAGACGTAGTGGATGCCCCCGTGTTCCAGTCGCAGGCCTTGGTGTAAAAAGATCTTTGGAAAGGTCTCTGTACTGTCCCCTCATATATTTATACATTGTGATTAGATCCCCCCTAAGCCTTCGTTTTTCCAAACTAAATAACCCCAAGTTTAATAACCTGTCTTGGTATTGCAGCCCACCCATTCCTCTAATAATCTTGGTGGCTCTTCTCTGCACCCTCTCCAGTTCAGCTATGTCCTTCTTATATATCGGTGACCAGAATTGTACACAGTATTCTACGTGCGGTCGCACTAGTGACTTGTACAGAGGTAGAACTATATTTTTTTCATGAACACTTATACCTCTTTTAATACATCCCATTATTTTATTAGCCCTGGCAGCAGCTGCCTGACACTGTCCACTAAAGTGAAGTTTACCATCCACCAATACACCCAAGTCTTTTTCTGTGTCTGTTTTACCCAGTGTTCTACGATTAAGTACATAATCATAAATGTTATTTCCTCTACCCAAGTGCATGACCTTACATTTATCTACATTAAACTTCAATTGCCACTTCTCAGCCCAATCCTCCAATTTACATAAATCTCCCTGTAATATAAAATTATCCTCCTCTGTATTGATTACCCTGCAGAGTTTAGTATCATCTGCAAATATTGAAATTCTACTCCGCATGCCCCCAACAAGGTCATTTATAAATATGTTGAAAAGAAGTGGGCCCAATACTGACCCCTGTGGTACCCCACTATGAACTGAGACCCAGTCCGAGTACGTACCATTAATAACCACCCTTTGTTTCCTATCACTTAGCCAGTTTTTAACCCAGTTACACATATTTTCCCCTATCCCCATTATTCTCATTTTATGTACCAACCTTTTGTGTGGCACCGTATCAAAAGCTTTTGAAAAGTCCATATACACAACATCCACTGCATTTCCCTGGTCCAGACTTGAACTTACCTCTTCATAGAAGCTGATCAAATTAGTTTGACAGGATCGATCCCTCATAAACCCATGTTGATACTCTGTCATAAGGTTATTTTTCTTGAGATACTCCAATATAGCATCTCTCAAGAAACCCTCAAGGATTTTACCAACCGTAGAGGTTAAACTTACTGGCCTATAATTTCCCGGCTCAGTTTTTGTCCCCTTTTTGAATATTGGCACCACATTTGCTATGCGCCAGTCCTGCGGTACCGACCCTGTTATTAAGGAATCTGAGAAGATTAAAAATAATGGTCTATCTATCACAGAACTCAATTCCTGTAGTACTCTGGGGTGTATGCCATCCGGGCCCGGAGATTTGTCAACCTTAGTGATTTCGAGGCGGCGGCGTACTTCCTGCTGGGTTAAGCAGGTAATATTCAAGTGTGAATTTATGGTATCACTGGTCATGTCATCTGCCATGGCATTTTCTTGTATAAAAACCGTAGAAAAAAAGTCATTCAGCAGGTTGGCTTTACCCTCATCCCCTTCCACCATTTCACCAAGACTATTTTTAAGGGGGCCAACACTATCGCTTTTCAGTTTTTTACTGTTTATGTAGTTAAAGAATATTTTAGGATTATTTTTACTTTCTCTCGCAATGAGTCTCTCTGTCTCAAACTTAGCTAACTTAATTTGCTTTTTACATATTTTATTTAATTTTCTATAATTATATAATGCCTCATCACTACCTACCCTCTTTAATTCTTTTAAGGCTTTCTGTTTTTCTTTTATTGCTTCCCTTACAGCTCTATTTAGCCATAGGGGTTTCCTCCTATTTCTAGCATGTTTGTTCCCATAGGGTATATTTTCTGCACAAGCCCTATTCAGGATGCTCATAAAAGTCTCCCATTTGCTTTGTGTACTTTTATTACTTAGTACATCATCCCAGTTTATTGCACTAAGATCATCTCTCAACCGTTTAAAATTTGCTTTCCTGAAGTTTAGTGTCCTTGTAGCCCCTCTACTAGACATCTTACTAAAGAATACATGAAAACTTATTATTTTGTGATCACTATTCCCCAAGTAACCCCCAACTTGTATATTTGATATGCGGTCTGGCCTATTGGTTAGTACAAGGTCTAGTAGTGCTCCCCCTCTTGTGGGGTCCTGTACCATTTGTGAAAGGTAATTATCTTTCATTGTTATCAAAAATCTATTTCCTTTGCTGGAACTGCAAGTTTCTGTTCCCCAATTTATATCAGGATAGTTAAAGTCCCCCATAATAATTACCTCTCCGAGACTCGCTGCTTTATCAATTTGCTTTATGAGGAGATTCTCTACCTCTTCCATAATATTCGGCGTCTTATAACACACCCCTATCAGTATTTTATTATTCATTCTCCCCCCCCTTATCTCCACCCATAGGGACTCTACATTCTCAGTACCCTCACATATGTTGTCACGCAGGATGGGTTTTAAGGATGATTTTACATATAGACACACACCTCCCCCTCGCTTATTTGTACGGTCATTCCTGAATAGGCTATAACCCTGTAAATTAACAGCCCAGTCATAGCTCTCATCCAGCCATGTCTCTGATATCCCCACTATATCATAATTTTCTTCCAACAATATTAATTCTAATTCCTCCACCTTATTTGTGAGGCTTCGGGCATTAGTGTACATGCACGTTACGTATGACTCTGTACCTGTATTCCTGCTTACTGTATTAACTGTCCTAACCCTTCCCCCCGTACCACCCCCAATTTCATTACTTGTGCCCTGGTCACTATCTGCACTACATTCCCCTTCTATAAAGTGAATACCCTCGCCCCCCATTCCTAGTTTAAACACTCCTCCAACCTTCTAGCCATTTTCTGCCCCAGCAGAGCTGCACCTTCCCCATTAAGATGCAGCCCATCCCTAGCATAGAATCTGTAGCCAACTGAAAAGTTGGCCCAATTCTCCAGGAACCCAAAACCCTCTTTCCTACACCAATTCCTGAGCCACCTGTTAACCTCCCTGATCTCCCTTTGCCTCTCTAGTGTGGCTCGTGGCACAGGTAGTATTTCCGAAAATACCACCTTTGAGGTCCATGCTTTAAGCTTACAACCTAATTCCCTGAAATCATCTTTAAGGACCTTCCACCTACCTCTAACTTTGTCATTTGTGCCAATGTGTACAATGACCGCTGGGTCCTCCCCAGCCCCTCCCAGTAATCTGTCAACCCGATCAGCGATGTGCCGAACTCGAGCGCCAGGAAGACAACACACTGTTCGGCGATCCCTGTCTTTGTGACAGATTGCCCTATCTGTCCCCCTAATAATTGAGTCCCCCACTACCAGTACCTGTCTTGCCTGCCCTGCACTCCTATTCCCCCCCTTACTGGAGCAGACACTCCTCTGGCGTTCAGAGGTCATGCCTTGCTGCAGCAATGCTACCCCTGTAATGACATCCCCCTCATCTGCCAAGTTTGCAAACCTATTGGGGTGTGTCAGTTCAGGACTAGCCTTCCTAGCACTTTTCCCTTTACCCCCCTTTCTAACTGTCACCCAGCTACCTACCTCACCGTCCTGCCGCTCCCTACTACGATCCTCCCCCACATCTGACCCAGCAAGCTGCTGCTCAGTGAGCAGCAAACTCCTTTCCATATTGCTAATGCATCTCAGAGTTGCCAGCTGCTCATTTAGATCCAGTATCTGGGCTTCCAAATGTGCAACTTGCTCACATCTCGAACAACAGTATGCACCCTCGAACGGCTTTTCAAGGACTGCATACATGAGACAAGATGTACACTGGATCGCATTAGCAATAGTGGAGCACATTTTCTAATGGGGATAGCACTAAACAAATGTTAAGTAATTAAACAACTAAATACAAACAATTCTACTCACACTTACTTTTGCTCACACTTTGCTCACTCACGCTCACAATGAAGAAGACAGGCTAAAACTCGCGCGCCGCTAGGCGCGCGGTTTTCAGAAGTCTTCCTTCCGGCTGTAACGGCCAAAACCCGGTTCTCCTTGAGCTCGCGGTGACTCTTCACTTATCCCAGAAGGCACTGGGAATATGCAAATTATCCTCGCAAGACTCCTTCCCTGGCTTTCAGAAGTCTTCCTTCCGGCTGTAACGCCCAAAACCCGGTTCTCCTTGAGCTCGCGGTGACTCTTCACTTATCCCAGAAGGCACTGGGAATATGCAAATTATCCTCGCAAGACTCCTTCCCTGGCTTTCAGAAGTCTTCCTTCCGGCTGTAACGGCCAAAACCCGGTTCTCCTTGAGCTCGCGGTGACTCTTCACTTATCCCAGAAGGCACTGGGAATATGCAAATTATCCTCGCAAGACTCCTTCCCTGGCTTGAATGAACACATTTTTCTCCAAAACTGTAACACATGCAAGCTTGTCCTGTTTGGTGGAGATGATATTTAATAAAATAAGTAGAAATCCACTAAAAGTTTTGTTTGGTTATCTTGCAATCCCGAGATAATCGTCTCCATGCTCCAAATCCATTTTAAAACCATTTTTAAGGCATTTCGCGCATACATGAAATGAACACATTTTTCTCCAAAACTATAACAGATGCAAGCTTGTCCTGTTTGGTGGAGATGATATTTAATAAAATAAGTAGAAATCCACTAAACGTTTTGTTTGGTTATCTTGCAATCCCGAGATAATCGTCTCCATGCTCCAAATCCATTTTAAAGCCATTTTTAAGGCATTTCGCGCATACATGAAATGAACACATTTTTCTCCAAAACTATAACAGATGCAAGCTTGTCCTGTTTGGTGGAGATGATATTTAATAAAATAAGTAGAAATCCACTAAAAGTTTTGTTTGGTTATCTTGCAATCCCGAGATAATCGTCTCCATGCTCCAAATCCATTTTAAAGCCATTTTTAAGGCATTTCGCGCATACATGAAATGAACACATTTTTCTCCAAAACTATAACAGATGCAAGCTTGTCCTGTTTGGTGGAGATAATATTTAATAAAATAAGTAGAAATCTACTAAAAGTTTCGTTTGTTTATATTGCCATCCTGAGATAATCGTCTCCATGCTCCAAATCCATTTTAAAGCCATTTTTAAGGCATTTCGCGCATACATGAAATGAACACATTTTTCTCCAAAACTATAACAGATGCAAGCTTGTCCTGTTTGGTGGAGATGATATTTAATAAAATAAGTAGAAATCCACTAAAAGTTTTGTTTGGTTATCTTGCAATCCCGAGATAATCGTCTCCATGCTCCAAATCCATTTTAAAGCCATTTTTAAGGCATTTCGCGCATACATGAAATGAACACATTTTTCTCCAAAACTATAACAGATGCAAGCTTGTCCTGTTTGGTGGAGATGATATTTAATAAAATAAGTAGAAATCCACGAAAAGTTTTGTTTGGTTATCTTGCAATCCCGAGATAATCGTCTCCATGCTCCAAATCCATTTTAAAGCCATTTTTAAGGCATTTCGCGCATACATGAAATGAACACATTTTTCTCCAAAACTATAACAGATGCAAGCTTGTCCTGTTTGGTGGAGATGATATTTAATAAAATAAGTAGAAATCCACTAAAAGTTTTGTTTGGTTATCTTGCAATCCCGAGATAATCGTCTCCATGCTCCAAATCCATTTTAAAGCCATTTTTAAGGCATTTCGCGCATACATGAAATGAACACATTTTTCTCCAAAACTATAACAGATGCAAGCTTGTCCTGTTTGGTGGAGATGATATTTAATAAAATAAGTAGAAATCCACTAAAAGTTTTGTTTGGTTATCTTGCAATCCCGAGATAATCGTCTCCATGCTCCAAATCCATTTTAAAGCCATTTTTAAGGCATTTCGCGCATACATGAAATGAACACATTTTTCTCCAAAACTATAACAGATGCAAGCTTGTCCTGTTTGGTGGAGATAATATTTAATAAAATAAGTAGAAATCTACTAAAAGTTTCGTTTGTTTATATTGCCATCCTGAGATAATCGTCTCCATGCTCCAAATCCATTTTAAAGCCATTTTTAAGGCATTTCGCGCATACATGAAATGAACACATTTTTCTCCAAAACTATAACAGATGCAAGCTTGTCCTGTTTGGTGGAGATGATATTTAATAAAATAAGTAGAAATCCACTAAAAGTTTTGTTTGGTTATCTTGCAATCCCGAGATAATCGTCTCCATGCTCCAAATCCATTTTAAAGCCATTTTTAAGGCATTTCGCGCATACATGAAATGAACACATTTTTCTCCAAAACTATAACAGATGCAAGCTTGTCCTGTTTGGTGGAGATGATATTTAATAAAATAAGTAGAAATCCACTAAAAGTTTTGTTTGGTTATATTGCAATCCCGAGATAATCGTCTCCATGCTCCAAATCCATTTTAAAGCCATTTTTAAGGCATTTCGCGCATACATGAAATGAACACATTTTTCTCCAAAACTATAACAGATGCAAGCTTGTCCTGTTTGGTGGAGATGATATTTAATAAAATAAGTAGAAATCCACTAAAAGTTTTGTTTGGTTATCTTGCAATCCCGAGATAATCGTCTCCATGCTCCAAATCCATTTTAAAGCCATTTTTAAGGCATTTCGCGCATACATGAAATGAACACATTTTTCTCCAAAACTATAACACATGCAAGCTTGTCCTGTTTGGTGGAGATAATATTTAATAAAATAAGTAGAAATCCACTAAAAGTTTTGTTTGGTTATCTTGCAATCCCGAGATAATCGTCTCCATGCTCCAAATACATTTTAAAGCCATTTTTAAGGCATTTCGCGCATACATGAAATGAACACATTTTTCTCCAAAACTATAACAGATGCAAGCTTGTCCTGTTTGGTGGAGATGATATTTAATAAAATAAGTAGAAATCCACTAAAAGTTTTGTTTGGTTATCTTGCAATCCCGAGATAATCGTCTCCATGCTCCAAATCCATTTTAAAGCCATTTTTAAGGCATTTCGCGCATACATGAAATGAACACATTTTTCTCCAAAACTATAACAGATGCAAGCTTGTCCTGTTTGGTGGAGATGATATTTAATAAAATAAGTAGAAATCCACTAAAAGTTTTGTTTGGTTATCTTGCAATCCCGAGATAATCGTCTCCATGCTCCAAATCCATTTTAAAGCCATTTTTAAGGCATTTCGCGCATACATGAAATGAACACATTTTTCTCCAAAACTATAACAGATGCAAGCTTGTCCTGTTTGGTGGAGATGATATTTAATAAAATAAGTAGAAATCCACTAAAAGTTTTGTTTGGTTATCTTGCAATCCCGAGATAATCGTCTCCATGCTCCAAATCCATTTTAAAGCCATTTTTAAGGCATTTCGCGCATACATAAAATGAACACATTTTTCTCCAAAACTTTAACAGATGCAAGCTTGTCCTGTTTGGTGGAGATGATATTTAATAAAATAAGTAGAAATCCACTAAAAGTTTTGTTTGGTTATCTTGCAATCCCGAGATAATCGTCTCCATGCTCCAAATCCATTTTAAAGCCATTTTTAAGGCATTTCGCGCATACATGAAATGAACACATTTTTCTCCAAAACTATAACAGATGCAAGCTTGTCCTGTTTGGTGGAGATGATATTTAATAAAATAAGTAGAAATCCACTAAAAGTTTTGTTTGGTTATCTTGCAATCCCGAGATAATCGTCTCCATGCTCCAAATCCATTTTAAAGCCATTTTTAAGGCATTTCGCGCATACATGAAATGAACACATTTTTCTCCAAAACTATAACAGATGCAAGCTTGTCCTGTTTGGTGGAGATGATATTTAATAAAATAAGTAGAAATCCACTAAAAGTTTTGTTTGGTTATCTTGCAATCCCGAGATAATCGTCTCCATGCTCCAAATCCATTTTAAACCCATTTTTAAGGCATTTCGCGCATACATGAAATGAACACATTTTTCTCCAAAACTATAACAGATGCAAGCTTGTCCTGTTTGGTGGAGATGATATTTAATAAAATAAGTAGAAATCCACTAAAAGTTTTGTTTGGTTATCTTGCAATCCCGAGATAATCGTCTCCATGCTCCAAATCCATTTTAAAGCCATTTTTAAGGCATTTCGCGCATACATGAAATGAACAGATTTTTCTCCAAAACTATAACAGATGCAAGCTTGTCCTGTTTGGTGGAGATGATATTTAATAAAATAAGTAGAAATCCACTAAAAGTTTTGTTTGGTTATATTGCAATCCCGAGATAATCGTCTCAATGCTCCAAATCCATTTTAAAGCCATTTTTAAGGCATTTCGCGCATACATGAAATGAACACATTTTTCTCCAAAACTATAACAGATGCAAGCTTGTCCTGTTTGGTGGAGATAATATTTAATAAAATAAGTAGAAATCTACTAAAAGTTTCGTTTGTTTATATTGCCATCCTGAGATAATCGTCTCCATGCTCCAAATCCATTTTAAAGCCATTTTTAAGGCATTTTGCGCATACATGAAATGAACACATTTTTCTCCAAAACTATAACAGATGCAAGCTTGTCCTGTTTGGTGGAGATGATATTTAATAAAATAAGTAGAAATCCACTAAAAGTTTTGTTTGGTTATCTTGCAATCCCGAGATAATCGTCTCCATGCTCCAAATCCATTTTAAAGCCATTTTTAAGGCATTTCGCGCATACATGAAATGAACACATTTTTCTCCAAAACTATAACAGATGCAAGCTTGTCCTGTTTGGTGGAGATGATATTTAATAAAATAAGTAGAAATCCACTAAAAGTTTTGTTTGGTTATCTTGCAATCCCGAGATAATCGTCTCCATGCTCCAAATCCATTTTAAAGCCATTTTTAAGGCATTTCGCGCATACATGAAATGAACACATTTTTCTCCAAAACTATAACAGATGCAAGCTTGTCCTGTTTGGTGGAGATGATATTTAATAAAATAAGTAGAAATCCACTAAAAGTTTTGTTTGGTTATCTTGCAATCCCGAGATAATCGTCTCCATGCTCCAAATCCATTTTAAAGCCATTTTTAAGGCATTTCGCGCATACATAAAATGAACACATTTTTCTCCAAAACTATAACAGATGCAAGCTTGTCCTGTTTGGTGGAGATGATATTTAATAAAATAAGTAGAAATCCACTAAAAGTTTTGTTTGGTTATATTGCAATCCCGAGATAATCGTCTCCATGCTCCAAATCCATTTTAAAGCCATTTTTAAGGCATTTCGCGCATACATGAAATGAACACATTTTTCTCCAAAACTATAACAGATGCAAGCTTGTCCTGTTTGGTGGAGATGATATTTAATAAAATAAGTAGAAATCCACTAAAAGTTTTGTTTGGTTATCTTGCAATCCCGAGATAATCGTCTCCATGCTCCAAATCCATTTTAAAGCCATTTTTAAGGCATTTCGCGCATACATGAAATGAACACATTTTTCTCCAAAACTATAACAGATGCAAGCTTGTCCTGTTTGGTGGAGATGATATTTAATAAAATAAGTAGAAATCCACTAAAAGTTTTGTTTGGTTATCTTGCAATCCCGAGATAATCGTCTCCATGCTCCAAATCCATTTTAAAGCCATTTTTAAGGCATTTCGCGCATACATGAAATGAACACATTTTTCTCCAAAACTATAACAGATGCAAGCTTGTCCTGTTTGGTGGAGATGATATTTAATAAAATAAGTAGAAATCCACTAAAAGTTTTGTTTGGTTATCTTGCAATCCCGAGATAATCGTCTCCATGCTCCAAATCCATTTTAAACCCATTTTTAAGGCATTTCGCGCATACATGAAATGAACACATTTTTCTCCAAAACTATAACAGATGCAAGCTTGTCCTGTTTGGTGGAGATGATATTTAATAAAATAAGTAGAAATCCACTAAAAGTTTTGTTTGGTTATCTTGCAATCCCGAGATAATCGTCTCCATGCTCCAAATCCATTTTAAAGCCATTTTTAAGGCATTTCGCGCATACATGAAATGAACAGATTTTTCTCCAAAACTATAACAGATGCAAGCTTGTCCTGTTTGGTGGAGATGATATTTAATAAAATAAGTAGAAATCCACTAAAAGTTTTGTTTGGTTATATTGCAATCCCGAGATAATCGTCTCAATGCTCCAAATCCATTTTAAAGCCATTTTTAAGGCATTTCGCGCATACATGAAATGAACACATTTTTCTCCAAAACTATAACAGATGCAAGCTTGTCCTGTTTGGTGGAGATAATATTTAATAAAATAAGTAGAAATCTACTAAAAGTTTCGTTTGTTTATATTGCCATCCTGAGATAATCGTCTCCATGCTCCAAATCCATTTTAAAGCCATTTTTAAGGCATTTTGCGCATACATGAAATGAACACATTTTTCTCCAAAACTATAACAGATGCAAGCTTGTCCTGTTTGGTGGAGATGATATTTAATAAAATAAGTAGAAATCCACTAAAAGTTTTGTTTGGTTATCTTGCAATCCCGAGATAATCGTCTCCATGCTCCAAATCCATTTTAAAGCCATTTTTAAGGCATTTCGCGCATACATGAAATGAACACATTTTTCTCCAAAACTATAACAGATGCAAGCTTGTCCTGTTTGGTGGAGATGATATTTAATAAAATAAGTAGAAATCCACTAAAAGTTTTGTTTGGTTATCTTGCAATCCCGAGATAATCGTCTCCATGCTCCAAATCCATTTTAAAGCCATTTTTAAGGCATTTCGCGCATACATGAAATGAACACATTTTTCTCCAAAACTATAACAGATGCAAGCTTGTCCTGTTTGGTGGAGATGATATTTAATAAAATAAGTAGAAATCCACTAAAAGTTTTGTTTGGTTATCTTGCAATCCCGAGATAATCGTCTCCATGCTCCAAATCCATTTTAAAGCCATTTTTAAGGCATTTCGCGCATACATAAAATGAACACATTTTTCTCCAAAACTATAACAGATGCAAGCTTGTCCTGTTTGGTGGAGATGATATTTAATAAAATAAGTAGAAATCCACTAAAAGTTTTGTTTGGTTATATTGCAATCCCGAGATAATCGTCTCCATGCTCCAAATCCATTTTAAAGCCATTTTTAAGGCATTTCGCGCATACATGAAATGAACACATTTTTCTCCAAAACTATAACAGATGCAAGCTTGTCCTGTTTGGTGGAGATGATATTTAATAAAATAAGTAGAAATCCACTAAAAGTTTTGTTTGGTTATCTTGCAATCCCGAGATAATCGTCTCCATGCTCCAAATCCATTTTAAAGCCATTTTTAAGGCATTTCGCGCATACATGAAATGAACACATTTTTCTCCAAAACTATAACAGATGCAAGCTTGTCCTGTTTGGTGGAGATGATATTTAAAAAAATAAGTACAAATCCACTAAAAGTTTTGTTTGGTTATCTTGCAATCCCGAGATAATCGTCTCCATGCTCCAAATCCATTTTAAAGCCATTTTTAAGGCATTTCGCGCATACATGAAATGAACACATTTTTCTCCAAAACTATAACAGATGCAAGCTTGTCCTGTTTGGTGGAGATGATATTTAATAAAATAAGTAGAAATCCACTAAACGTTTTGTTTGGTTATCTTGCAATCCCGAGATAATCGTCTCCATGCTCCAAATCCATTTTAAAGCCATTTTTAAGGCATTTCGCGCATACATGAAATGAACACATTTTTCTCCAAAACTATAACAGATGCAAGCTTGTCCTGTTTGGTGGAGATGATATTTAATAAAATAAGTAGAAATCCACTAAAAGTTTTGTTTGGTTATATTGCAATCCCGAGATAATCGTCTCCATGCTCCAAATCCATTTTAAAGCCATTTTTAAGGCATTTCGCGCATACATGAAATGAACACATTTTTCTCCAAAACTATAACAGATGCAAGCTTGTCCTGTTTGGTGGAGATGATATTTAATAAAATAAGTAGAAATCCACTAAAAGTTTTGTTTGGTTATCTTGCAATCCCGAGATAATCGTCTCCATGCTCCAAATCCATTTTAAAGCCATTTTTAAGGCATTTCGCGCATACATGAAATGAACACATTTTTCTCCAAAACTATAACAGATGCAAGCTTGTCCTGTTTGGTGGAGATGATATTTAATAAAATAAGTAGAAATCCACTAAAAGTTTTGTTTGGTTATCTTGCAATCCCGAGATAATCGTCTCCATGCTCCAAATCCATTTTAAAGCCATTTTTAAGGCATTTCGCGCATACATGAAATGAACACATTTTTCTCCAAAACTATAACAGATGCAAGCTTGTCCTGTTTGGTGGAGATGATATTTAATAAAATAAGTAGAAATCCACTAAAAGTTTTGTTTGGTTATCTTGCAATCCCGAGATAATCGTCTCTATGCTTCAAATCCATTTTAAAGCCATTTTTAAGGCATTTCGCGCATACATGAAATGAACACATTTTTCTCCAAAACTATAACAGATGCAAGCTTGTCCTGTTTGGTGGAGATGATATTTAATAAAATAAGTAGAAATCCACTAAAAGTTTTGTTTGGTTATCTTGCAATCCCGAGATAATCGTCTCCATGCTCCAAATCCATTTTAAAGCCATTTCAAAGGCATTTTGCGCATACATGAAATTAACACATTTTTCTCCAAAACTATAACAGATGCAAGCTTGTCCTGTTTGGTGGAGATAATATTTAATAAAATAAGTAGAAATCTACTAAAAGTTTCGTTTGTTTATATTGCCATCCTGAGATAATCGTCTCCATGCTCCAAATCCATTGTAAAGCCATTTTTAAGGCATTTTGCGCATACATGAAATGAACACATTTTTCTCCAAAACTATAACAGATGCAAGCTTGTCCTGTTTGGTGGAGATGATATTTAATAAAATAAGTAGAAATCCACTAAAAGTTTTGTTTGGTTATCTTGCAATCCCGAGATAATCGTCTCCATGCTCCAAATCCATTTTAAAGCCATTTTTAAGGCATTTCGCGCATACATGAAATGAACACATTTTTCTCCAAAACTATAACAGATGCAAGCTTGTCCTGTTTGGTGGAGATGATATTTAATAAAATAAGTAGAAATCCACTAAAAGTTTTGTTTGGTTATCTTGCAATCCCGAGATAATCGTCTCCATGCTCCAAATCCATTTTAAAGCCATTTTTAAGGCATTTCGCGCATACACGAAATGAACACATTTTTCTCCAAAACTATAACAGATGCAAGCTTGTCCTGTTTGGTGGAGATGATATTTAATAAAATAAGTAGAAATCCACTAAAAGTTTTGTTTGGTTATCTTGCAATCCCGAGATAATCGTCTCCATGCTCCAAATCCATTTTAAAGCCATTTTTAAGGCATTTCGCGCATACATAAAATGAACACATTTTTCTCCAAAACTATAACAGATGCAAGCTTGTCCTGTTTGGTGGAGATGATATTTAATAAAATAAGTAGAAATCCACTAAAAGTTTTGTTTGTTTATATTGCAATCCCGAGATAATCGTCTCCATGCTCCAAATCCATTTTAAAGCCATTTTTAAGGCATTTCGCGCATACATGAAATGAACACATTTTTCTCCAAAACTATAACAGATGCAAGCTTGTCCTGTTTGGTGGAGATGATATTTAATAAAATAAGTAGAAATCCACTAAAAGTTTTGTTTGGTTATCTTGCAATCCCGAGATAATCGTCTCCATGCTCCAAATCCATTTTAAAGCCATTTTTAAGGCATTTCGCGCATACATGAAATGAACACATTTTTCTCCAAAACTATAACAGATGCAAGCTTGTCCTGTTTGGTGGAGATGATATTTAATAAAATAAGTAGAAATCCACTAAAAGTTTTGTTTGGTTATCTTGCAATCCCGAGATAATCGTCTCCATGCTCCAAATCCATTTTAAAGCCATTTTTAAGGCATTTCGCGCATACATGAAATGAACACATTTTTCTCCAAAACTATAACAGATGCAAGCTTGTCCTGTTTGGTGGAGATGATATTTAATAAAATAAGTAGAAATCCACTAAAAGTTTTGTTTGGTTATCTTGCAATCCCGAGATAATCGTCTCCATGCTCCAAATCCATTTTAAAGCCATTTTTAAGGCATTTCGCGCATACATGAAATGAACACATTTTTCTCCAAAACTATAACAGATGCAAGCTTGTCCTGTTTGGTGGAGATGATATTTAATAAAATAAGTAGAAATCCACTAAACGTTTTGTTTGGTTATCTTGCAATCCCGAGATAATCGTCTCCATGCTCCAAATCCATTTTAAAGCCATTTTTAAGGCATTTCGCGCATACATGAAATGAACACATTTTTCTCCAAAACTATAACAGATGCAAGCTTGTCCTGTTTGGTGGAGATGATATTTAATAAAATAAGTAGAAATCCACTAAAAGTTTTGTTTGGTTATATTGCAATCCCGAGATAATCGTCTCCATGCTCCAAATCCATTTTAAAGCCATTTTTAAGGCATTTCGCGCATACATGAAATGAACACATTTTTCTCCAAAACTATAACAGATGCAAGCTTGTCCTGTTTGGTGGAGATGATATTTAATAAAATAAGTAGAAATCCACTAAAAGTTTTGTTTGGTTATCTTGCAATCCCGAGATAATCGTCTCCATGCTCCAAATCCATTTTAAAGCCATTTTTAAGGCATTTCGCGCATACATGAAATGAACACATTTTTCTCCAAAACTATAACAGATGCAAGCTTGTCCTGTTTGGTGGAGATGATATTTAATAAAATAAGTAGAAATCCACTAAAAGTTTTGTTTGGTTATCTTGCAATCCCGAGATAATCGTCTCCATGCTCCAAATCCATTTTAAAGCCATTTTTAAGGCATTTCGCGCATACATGAAATGAACACATTTTTCTCCAAAACTATAACAGATGCAAGCTTGTCCTGTTTGGTGGAGATGATATTTAATAAAATAAGTAGAAATCCACTAAAAGTTTTGTTTGGTTATATTGCAATCCCGAGATAATCGTCTCCATGCTCCAAATCCATTTTAAAGCCATTTTTAAGGCATTTCGCGCATACATGAAATGAACACATTTTTCTCCAAAACTATAACAGATGCAAGCTTGTCCTGTTTGGTGGAGATGATATTTAATAAAATAAGTAGAAATCCACTAAAAGTTTTGTTTGGTTATCTTGCAATCCCGAGATAATCGTCTCCATGCTCCAAATCCATTTCAAAGCCATTTTTAAGGCATTTCGCGCATACATGAAATGAACACATTTTTCTCCAAAACTATAACAGATGCAAGCTTGTCCTGTTTGGTGGAGATGATATTTAATAAAATAAGTAGAAATCCACTAAAAGTTTTGTTTGGTTATCTTGCAATCCCGAGATAATCGTCTCCATGCTCCAAATCCATTTTAAACCCATTTTTAAGGCATTTCGCGCATACATGAAATGAACACATTTTTCTCCAAAACTATAACAGATGCAAGCTTGTCCTGTTTGGTGGAGATGATATTTAATAAAATAAGTAGAAATCCAGTAAAAGTTTTGTTTGGTTATCTTGCAATCCCGAGATAATCGTCTCCATGCTCCAAATCCATTTTAAAGCCATTTTTAAGGCATTTCGCGCATACATGAAATGAACACATTTTTCTCCAAAACTATAACAGATGCAAGCTTGTCCTGTTTGGTGGAGATGATATTTAATAAAATAAGTAGAAATCCACTAAAAGTTTTGTTTGGTTATATTGCAATCCCGAGATAATCGTCTCAATGCTCCAAATCCATTTTAAAGCCATTTTTAAGGCATTTCGCGCATACATGAAATGAACACATTTTTCTCCAAAACTATAACAGATGCAAGCTTGTCCTGTTTGGTGGAGATGATATTTCATAAAATAAGTAGAAATCCACTAAAAGTTTTGTTTGGTTATCTTGCAATCCCGAGATAATCGTCTCCATGCTCCAAATCCATTTTAAAGCCATTTTTAAGGCATTTCGCGCATACATGAAATGAACACATTTTTCTCCAAAACTATAACAGATGCAAGCTTGTCCTGTTTGGTGGAGATGATATTTAATAAAATAAGTAGAAATCCACTAAAAGTTTTGTTTGGTTATCTTGCAATCCCGAGATAATCGTCTCCATGCTCCAAATCCATTTTAAAGCCATTTTTAAGGCATTTCGCGCATACATGAAATGAACACATTTTTCTCCAAAACTATAACAGATGCAAGCTTGTCCTGTTTGGTGGAGATGATATTTAATAAAATAAGTAGAAATCCACTAAACGTTTTGTTTGGTTATCTTGCAATCCCGAGATAATCGTCTCCATGCTCCAAATCCATTTTAAAGCCATTTTTAAGGCATTTCGCGCATACATGAAATGAACACATTTTTCTCCAAAACTATAACAGATGCAAGCTTGTCCTGTTTGGTGGAGATGATATTTAATAAAATAAGTAGAAATCCACTAAAAGTTTTGTTTGGTTATATTGCAATCCCGAGATAATCGTCTCCATGCTCCAAATCCATTTTAAAGCCATTTTTAAGGCATTTCGCGCATACATGAAATGAACACATTTTTCTCCAAAACTATAACAGATGCAAGCTTGTCCTGTTTGGTGGAGATGATATTTAATAAAATAAGTAGAAATCCACTAAAAGTTTTGTTTGGTTATCTTGCAATCCCGAGATAATCGTCTCCATGCTCCAAATCCATTTTAAAGCCATTTTTAAGGCATTTCGCGCATACATGAAATGAACACATTTTTCTCCAAAACTATAACAGATGCAAGCTTGTCCTGTTTGGTGGAGATGATATTTAATAAAATAAGTAGAAATCCACTAAAAGTTTTGTTTGGTTATCTTGCAATCCCGAGATAATCGTCTCCATGCTCCAAATCCATTTTAAAGCCATTTTTAAGGCATTTCGCGCATACATAAAATGAACACATTTTTCTCCAAAACTATAACAGATGCAAGCTTGTCCTGTTTGGTGGAGATGATATTTAATAAAATAAGTAGAAATCCACTAAAAGTTTTGTTTGGTTATATTGCAATCCCGAGATAATCGTCTCCATGCTCCAAATTCATTTTAAAGCCATTTTTAAGGCATTTCGCGCTTACATGAAATGAACACATTTTTCTCCAAAACTATAACAGATGCAAGCTTGTCCTGTTTGGTGGAGATGATATTTAATAAAATAAGTAGAAATCCACTAAAAGTTTTGTTTGGTTATCTTGCAATCCCGAGATAATCGTCTCCATGCTCCAAATCCATTTTAAAGCCATTTTTAAGGCATTTCGCGCATACATGAAATGAACACATTTTTCTCCAAAACTATAACAGATGCAAGCTTGTCCTGTTTGGTGGAGATGATATTTAATAAAATAAGTAGAAATCCACTAAACGTTTTGTTTGGTTATCTTGCAATCCCGAGATAATCGTCTCCATGCTCCAAATCCATTTTAAAGCCATTTTTAAGGCATTTCGCGCATACATGAAATGAACACATTTTTCTCCAAAACTATAACAGATGCAAGCTTGTCCTGTTTGGTGGAGATGATATTTAATAAAATAAGTAGAAATCCACTAAAAGTTTTGTTTGGTTATCTTGCAATCCCGAGATAATCGTCTCTATGCTTCAAATCCATTTTAAAGCCATTTTTAAGGCATTTCGCGCATACATGAAATGAACACATTTTTCTCCAAAACTATAACAGATGCAAGCTTGTCCTGTTTGGTGGAGATGATATTTAATAAAATAAGTAGAAATCCACTAAAAGTTTTGTTTGGTTATCTTGCAATCCCGAGATAATCGTCTCCATGCTCCAAATCCATTTTAAAGCCATTTCAAAGGCATTTTGCGCATACATGAAATTAACACATTTTTCTCCAAAACTATAACACATGCAAGCTTGTCCTATTTGGTGGAGGTGATATTTAATAAAATAAGTAGAAATCCACTAAAAGTTTTGTTTGGTTATCTTGCAATCCCGAGATAATCGTCTCCATGCTCCAAATCCATTTTAAAGCCATTTTTAAGGCATTTCGCGCATACATGAAATGAACACATTTTTCTCCAAAACTATAACAGATGCAAGCTTGTCCTGTTTGGTGGAGATGATATTTAATAAAATAAGTAGAAATCCACTAAAAGTTTTGTTTGGTTATCTTGCAATCCCGAGATAATCGTCTCCATGCTCCAAATCCATTTTAAAGCCATTTTTAAGGCATTTCGCGCATACATGAAATGAACACATTTTTCTCCAAAACTATAACAGATGCAAGCTTGTCCTGTTTGGTGGAGATGATATTTAATAAAATAAGTAGAAATCCACTAAACGTTTTGTTTGGTTATCTTGCAATCCCGAGATAATCGTCTCCATGCTCCAAATCCATTTTAAAGCCATTTTTAAGGCATTTCGCGCATACATGAAATGAACACATTTTTCTCCAAAACTATAACAGATGCAAGCTTGTCCTGTTTGGTGGAGATGATATTTAATAAAATAAGTAGAAATTTACTAAAAGTTTTGTTTGGTTATATTGCAATCCCGAGATAATCGTCTCCATGCTCCAAATCCATTTTAAAGCCATTTTTAAGGCATTTCGCGCATACATGAAATGAACACATTTTTCTCCAAAACTATAACAGATGCAAGCTTGTCCTGTTTGGTGGAGATGATATTTAATAAAATAAGTAGAAATCCACTAAAAGTTTTGTTTGGTTATCTTGCAATCCCGAGATAATCGTCTCCATGCTCCAAATCCATTTTAAAGCCATTTTTAAGGCATTTCGCGCATACATGAAATGAACACATTTTTCTCCAAAACTATAACAGATGCAAGCTTGTCCTGTTTGGTGGAGATGATATTTAATAAAATAAGTAGAAATCCACTAAAAGTTTTGTTTGGTTATCTTGCAATCCCGAGATAATCGTCTCCATGCTCCAAATCCATTTTAAAGCCATTTTTAAGGCATTTCGCGCATACATGAAATGAACACATTTTTCTCCAAAACTATAACAGATGCAAGCTTGTCCTGTTTGGTGGAGATGATATTTAATAAAATAAGTAGAAATCCACTAAAAGTTTTGTTTGGTTATATTGCAATCCCGAGATAATCGTCTCCATGCTCCAAATCCATTTTAAAGCCATTTTTAAGGCATTTCGCGCATACATGAAATGAACACATTTTTCTCCAAAACTATAACAGATGCAAGCTTGTCCTGTTTGGTGGAGATGATATTTAATAAAATAAGTAGAAATCCACTAAAAGTTTTGTTTGGTTATCTTGCAATCCCGAGATTATCCTCTCTATGCTCCAAATCCATTTTAAAGCCATTTTTAAGGCATTTCGCGCATACATGAAATGAACACATTTTTCTCCAAAACTATAACAGATGCAAGCTTGTCCTGTTTGGTGGAGATGATATTTAATAAAATAAGTAGAAATCCACTAAAAGTTTTGTTTGGTTATCTTGCAATCCCGAGATAATCGTCTCCATGCTCAAAATCCATTTTAAAGCCATTTTTAAGGCATTTCGCGCATACATGAAATGAACACATTTTTCTCCAAAACTTTAACAGATGCAAGCTTGTCCTGTTTGGTGGAGATGATATTTAATAAAATAAGTAGAAATCCACTAAAAGTTTTGTTTGGTTATCTTGCAATCCCGAGATAATCGTCTCCATGCTCCAAATCCATTTTAAAGCCATTTTTAAGGCATTTCGCGCATACATGAAATGAACACATTTTTCTCCAAAACTATAACAGATGCAAGCTTGTCCTGTTTGGTGGAGATGATATTTAATAAAATAAGTAGAAATCCACTAAAAGTTTTGTTTGGTTATCTTGCAATCCCGAGATAATCGTCTCCATGCTCCAAATCCATTTTAAAGCCATTTTTAAGGCATTTCGCGCATACATGAAATGAACACATTTTTCTCCAAAACTATAACAGATGCAAGCTTGTCCTGTTTGGTGGAGATGATATTTAATAAAATAAGTAGAAATCCACTAAAAGTTTTGTTTGGTTATCTTGCAATCCCGAGATAATCGTCTCCATGCTCCAAATCCATTTTAAAGCCATTTTTAAGGCATTTCGCGCATACATGAAATGAACACATTTTTCTCCAAAACTATAACAGATGCAAGCTTGTCCTGTTTGGTGGAGATAATATTTAATAAAATAAGTAGAAATCTACTAAAAGTTTCGTTTGTTTATATTGCCATCCTGAGATAATCGTCTCCATGCTCCAAATCCATTTTAAAGCCATTTTTAAGGCATTTTGCGCATACATGAAATGAACACATTTTTCTCCAAAACTATAACACATGCAAGCTTGTCCTGTTTGGTGGAGATGATATTTAATAAAATAGGTAGAAATCCACTAAAAGTTTTGTTTGGTTATCTTGAAATCCCGAGATAATCGTCTCCATGCTCCAAATCCATTTTAAAGCCATTTTTAAGGCATTTCGCGCATACATGAAATGAACACATTTTTCTCCAAAACTATAACAGATGCAAGCTTGTCCTGTTTGGTGGAGATGATATTTAATAAAATAAGTAGAAATCCACTAAAAGTTTTGTTTGGTTATCTTGCAATCCCGAGATAATCGTCTCCATGCTCCAAATCCATTTTAAAGCCATTTTTAAGGCATTTCGCGCATACATGAAATGAACACATTTTTCTCCAAAACTATAACAGATGCAAGCTTGTCCTGTTTGGTGGAGATGATATTTAATAAAATAAGTAGAAATCCACTAAAAGTTTTGTTTGGTTATCTTGCAATCCCGAGATAATCGTCTCCATGCTCCAAATCCATTTTAAAGCCATTTTTAAGGCATTTCGCGCATACATGAAATGAACACATTTTTCTCCAAAACTATAACAGATGCAAGCTTGTCCTGTTTGGTGGAGATGATATTTAATAAAATAAGTAGAAATCCACTAAAAGTTTTGTTTGGTTATATTGCAATCCCGAGATAATCGTCTCAATGCTCCAAATCCATTTTAAAGCCATTTTTAAGGCATTTCGCGCATACATGAAATGAACACATTTTTCTCCAAAACTATAACAGATGCAAGCTTGTCCTGTTTGGTGGAGATGATATTTCATAAAATAAGTAGAAATCCACTAAAAGTTTTGTTTGGTTATCTTGCAATCCCGAGATAATCGTCTCCATGCTCCAAATCCATTTTAAAGCCATTTTTAAGGCATTTCGCGCATACATGAAATGAACACATTTTTCTCCAAAACTATAACAGATGCAAGCTTGTCCTGTTTGGTGGAGATGATATTTAATAAAATAAGTAGAAATCCACTAAAAGTTTTGTTTGGTTATCTTGCAATCCCGAGATAATCGTCTCCATGCTCCAAATCCATTTTAAAGCCATTTTTAAGGCATTTCGCGCATACATGAAATGAACACATTTTTCTCCAAAACTATAACAGATGCAAGCTTGTCCTGTTTGGTGGAGATGATATTTAATAAAATAAGTAGAAATCCACTAAACGTTTTGTTTGGTTATCTTGCAATCCCGAGATAATCGTCTCCATGCTCCAAATCCATTTTAAAGCCATTTTTAAGGCATTTCGCGCATACATGAAATGAACACATTTTTCTCCAAAACTATAACAGATGCAAGCTTGTCCTGTTTGGTGGAGATGATATTTAATAAAATAAGTAGAAATCCACTAAAAGTTTTGTTTGGTTATATTGCAATCCCGAGATAATCGTCTCCATGCTCCAAATCCATTTTAAAGCCATTTTTAAGGCATTTCGCGCATACATGAAATGAACACATTTTTCTCCAAAACTATAACAGATGCAAGCTTGTCCTGTTTGGTGGAGATGATATTTAATAAAATAAGTAGAAATCCACTAAAAGTTTTGTTTGGTTATCTTGCAATCCCGAGATAATCGTCTCCATGCTCCAAATCCATTTTAAAGCCATTTTTAAGGCATTTCGCGCATACATGAAATGAACACATTTTTCTCCAAAACTATAACAGATGCAAGCTTGTCCTGTTTGGTGGAGATGATATTTAATAAAATAAGTAGAAATCCACTAAACGTTTTGTTTGGTTATCTTGCAATCCCGAGATAATCGTCTCCATGCTCCAAATCCATTTTAAAGCCATTTTTAAGGCATTTCGCGCATACATAAAATGAACACATTTTTCTCCAAAACTATAACAGATGCAAGCTTGTCCTGTTTGGTGGAGATGATATTTAATAAAATAAGTAGAAATCCACTAAAAGTTTTGTTTGGTTATATTGCAATCCCGAGATAATCGTCTCCATGCTCCAAATCCATTTTAAAGCCATTTTTAAGGCATTTCGCGCATACATGAAATGAACACATTTTTCTCCAAAACTATAACAGATGCAAGCTTGTCCTGTTTGGTGGAGATGATATTTAATAAAATAAGTAGAAATCCATTAAAAGTTTTGTTTGGTTATCTTGCAATCCCGAGATAATCGTCTCCATGCTCCAAATCCATTTTAAAGCCATTTTTAAGGCATTTCGCGCATACATGAAATGAACACATTTTTCTCCAAAACTATAACAGATGCAAGCTTGTCCTGTTTGGTGGAGATGATATTTAATAAAATAAGTAGAAATCCACTAAACGTTTTGTTTGGTTATCTTGCAATCCCGAGATAATCGTCTCCATGCTCCAAATCCATTTTAAAGCCATTTTTAAGGCATTTCGCGCATACATGAAATGAACACATTTTTCTCCAAAACTATAACAGATGCAAGCTTGTCCTGTTTGGTGGAGATGATATTTAATAAAATAAGTAGAAATCCACTAAAAGTTTTGTTTGGTTATCTTGCAATCCCGAGATAATCGTCTCTATGCTTCAAATCCATTTTAAAGCCATTTTTAAGGCATTTCGCGCATACATGAAATGAACACATTTTTCTCCAAAACTATAACAGATGCAAGCTTGTCCTGTTTGGTGGAGATGATATTTAATAAAATAAGTAGAAATCCACTAAAAGTTTTGTTTGGTTATCTTGCAATCCCGAGATAATCGTCTCCATGCTCCAAATCCATTTTAAAGCCATTTCAAAGGCATTTTGCGCATACATGAAATTAACACATTTTTCTCCAAAACTATAACACATGCAAGCTTGTCCTGTTTGGTGGAGATGATATTTAATAAAATAAGTAGAAATCCACTAAAAGTTTTGTTTGGTTATCTTGCAATCCCGAGATAATCGTCTCCATGCTCCAAATCCATTTTAAAGCCATTTTTAAGGCATTTCGCGCATACATGAAATGAACACATTTTTCTCCAAAACTATAACAGATGCAAGCTTGTCCTGTTTGGTGGAGATGATATTTAATAAAATAAGTAGAAATCCACTAAAAGTTTTGTTTGGTTATCTTGCAATCCCGAGATAATCGTCTCCATGCTCCAAATCCATTTTAAAGCCATTTTTAAGGCATTTCGCGCATACATGAAATGAACACATTTTTCTCCAAAACTATAACAGATGCAAGCTTGTCCTGTTTGGTGGAGATGATATTTAATAAAATAAGTAGAAATCCACTAAACGTTTTGTTTGGTTATCTTGCAATCCCGAGATAATCGTCTCCATGCTCCAAATCCATTTTAAAGCCATTTTTAAGGCATTTCGCGCATACATGAAATGAACACATTTTTCTCCAAAACTATAACAGATGCAAGCTTGTCCTGTTTGGTGGAGATGATATTTAATAAAATAAGTAGAAATCCACTAAAAGTTTTGTTTGGTTATATTGCAATCCCGAGATAATCGTCTCCATGCTCCAAATCCATTTTAAAGCCATTTTTAAGGCATTTCGCGCATACATGAAATGAACACATTTTTCTCCAAAACTATAACAGATGCAAGCTTGTCCTGTTTGGTGGAGATGATATTTAATAAAATAAGTAGAAATCCACTAAAAGTTTTGTTTGGTTATCTTGCAATCCCGAGATAATCGTCTCCATGCTCCAAATCCATTTTAAAGCCATTTTTAAGGCATTTCGCGCATACATGAAATGAACACATTTTTCTCCAAAACTATAACAGATGCAAGCTTGTCCTGTTTGGTGGAGATGATATTTAATAAAATAAGTAGAAATCCACTAAAAGTTTTGTTTGGTTATCTTGCAATCCCGAGATAATCGTCTCCATGCTCCAAATCCATTTTAAAGCCATTTTTAAGGCATTTCGCGCATACATGAAATGAACACATTTTTCTCCAAAACTATAACAGATGCAAGCTTGTCCTGTTTGGTGGAGATGATATTTAATAAAATAAGTAGAAATCCACTAAAAGTTTTGTTTGGTTATATTGCAATCCCGAGATAATCGTCTCCATGCTCCAAATCCATTTGAAAGCCATTTTTAAGGCATTTCGCGCATACATGAAATGAACACATTTTTCTCCAAAACTATAACAGATGCAAGCTTGTCCTGTTTGGTGGAGATGATATTTAATAAAATAAGTAGAAATCCACTAAAAGTTTTGTTTGGTTATCTTGCAATCCCGAGATAATCCTCTCTATGCTCCAAATCCATTTTAAAGCCATTTTTAAGGCATTTCGCGCATACATGAAATGAACACATTTTTCTCCAAAACTATAACAGATGCAAGCTTGTCCTGTTTGGTGGAGATGATATTTAATAAAATAAGTAGAAATCCACTAAAAGTTTTGTTTGGTTATCTTGCAATCCCGAGATAATCGTCTCCATGCTCAAAATCCATTTTAAAGCCATTTTTAAGGCATTTCGCGCATACATGAAATGAACACATTTTTCTCCAAAACTTTAACAGATGCAAGCTTGTCCTGTTTGGTGGAGATGATATTTAATAAAATAAGTAGAAATCCACTAAAAGTTTTGTTTGGTTATCTTGCAATCCCGAGATAATCGTCTCCATGCTCCAAATCCATTTTAAAGCCATTTTTAAGGCATTTCGCGCATACATGAAATGAACACATTTTTCTCCAAAACTATAACAGATGCAAGCTTGTCCTGTTTGGTGGAGATGATATTTAATAAAATAAGTAGAAATCCACTAAAAGTTTTGTTTGGTTATCTTGCAATCCCGAGATAATCGTCTCCATGCTCCAAATCCATTTTAAAGCCATTTTTAAGGCATTTCGCGCATACATGAAATGAACACATTTTTCTCCAAAACTATAACAGATGCAAGCTTGTCCTGTTTGGTGGAGATGATATTTAATAAAATAAGTAGAAATCCACTAAAAGTTTTGTTTGGTTATCTTGCAATCCCGAGATAATCGTCTCCATGCTCCAAATCCATTTTAAAGCCATTTTTAAGGCATTTCGCGCATACATGAAATGAACACATTTTTCTCCAAAACTATAACAGATGCAAGCTTGTCCTGTTTGGTGGAGATAATATTTAATAAAATAAGTAGAAATCTACTAAAAGTTTCGTTTGTTTATATTGCCATCCTGAGATAATCGTCTCCATGCTCCAAATCCATTTTAAAGCCATTTTTAAGGCATTTTGCGCATACATGAAATGAACACATTTTTCTCCAAAACTATAACACATGCAAGCTTGTCCTGTTTGGTGGAGATGATATTTAATAAAATAGGTAGAAATCCACTAAAAGTTTTGTTTGGTTATCTTGAAATCCCGAGATAATCGTCTCCATGCTCCAAATCCATTTTAAAGCCATTTTTAAGGCATTTCGCGCATACATGAAATGAACACATTTTTCTCCAAAACTATAACAGATGCAAGCTTGTCCTGTTTGGTGGAGATGATATTTAATAAAATAAGTAGAAATCCACTAAAAGTTTTGTTTGGTTATCTTGCAATCCCGAGATAATCGTCTCCATGCTCCAAATCCATTTTAAAGCCATTTTTAAGGCATTTCGCGCATACATGAAATGAACACATTTTTCTCCAAAACTATAACAGATGCAAGCTTGTCCTGTTTGGTGGAGATGATATTTAATAAAATAAGTAGAAATCCACTAAAAGTTTTGTTTGGTTATCTTGCAATCCCGAGATAATCGTCTCCATGCTCCAAATCCATTTTAAAGCCATTTTTAAGGCATTTCGCGCATACATGAAATGAACACATTTTTCTCCAAAACTATAACAGATGCAAGCTTGTCCTGTTTGGTGGAGATGATATTTAATAAAATAAGTAGAAATCCACTAAAAGTTTTGTTTGGTTATATTGCAATCCCGAGATAATCGTCTCCATGCTCCAAATCCATTTTAAAGCCATTTTTAAGGCATTTCGCGCATACATGAAATGAACACATTTTTCTCCAAAACTATAACAGATGCAAGCTTGTCCTGTTTGGTGGAGATGATATTTAATAAAATAAGTAGAAATCCACTAAAAGTTTTGTTTGGTTATCTTGCAATCCCGAGATAATCGTCTCCATGCTCCAAATCCATTTTAAAGCCATTTTTAAGGCATTTCGCGCATACATGAAATGAACACATTTTTCTCCAAAACTATAACAGATGCAAGCTTGTCCTGTTTGGTGGAGATGATATTTAATAAAATAAGTAGAAATCCACTAAAAGTTTTGTTTGGTTATCTTGCAATCCCGAGATAATCGTCTCCATGCTCCAAATCCACTTTAAAGCCATTTTTAAGGCATTTCGCGCATACATGAAATGAACACATTTTTCTCCAAAACTATAACAGATGCAAGCTTGTCCTGTTTGGTGGAGATGATATTTAATAAAATAAGTAGAAATCCACTAAAAGTTTTGTTTGGTTATCTTGCAATCCCGAGATAATCGTCTCCATGCTCCAAATCCATTTTAAAGCCATTTTTAAGGCATTTCGCGCATACATGAAATGAACACATTTTTCTCCAAAACTATAACAGATGCAAGCTTGTCCTGTTTGGTGGAGATGATATTTAATAAAATAAGTAGAAATCCACTAAAAGTTTTGTTTGGTTATCTTGCAATCCCGAGATAATCGTCTCCATGCTCCAAATCCATTTTAAAGCCATTTTTAAGGCATTTCGCGCATACATGAAATGAACACATTTTTCTCCAAAACTATAACAGATGCAAGCTTGTCCTGTTTGGTGGAGATGATATTTAATAAAATAAGTAGAAATCCACTAAAAGTTTTGTTTGGTTATCTTGCAATCACGAGATAATCGTCTCCATGCTCCAAATCCATTTTAAAGCCATTTTTAAGGCATTTCGCGCATACATGAAATGAACACATTTTTCTCCAAAACTATAACAGATGCAAGCTTGTCCTGTTTGGTGGAGATGATATTTAATAAAATAAGTAGAAATCCACTAAAAGTTTTGTTTGGTTATCTTGCAATCCCGAGATAATCGTCTCCATGCTCCAAATCCATTTTAAAGCCATTTCAAAGGCATTTTGCGCATACATGAAATGAACACATTTTTCTCCAAAACTATAACACATGCAAGCTTGTCCTGTTTGGTGGAGATGATATTTAATAAAATAAGTAGAAATCCACTAAAAGTTTTGTTTGGTTATCTTGCAATCCCGAGATAATCGTCTCCATGCTCCAAATCCATTTTAAAGCCATTTTTAAGGCATTTCGCGCATACATGAAATGAACACATTTTTCTCCAAAACTATAACAGATGCAAGCTTGTCCTGTTTGGTGGAGATGATATTTAATAAAATAAGTAGAAATCCACTAAAAGTTTTGTTTGGTTATCTTGCAATCCCGAGATAATCGTCTCCATGCTCCAAATCCATTTTAAAGCCATTTTTAAGGCATTTCGCGCATACATGAAATGAACACATTTTTCTCCAAAACTATAACAGATGCAAGCTTGTCCTGTTTGGTGGAGATGATATTTAATAAAATAAGTAGAAATCCACTAAAAGTTTTGTTTGGTTATCTTGCAATCCCGAGATAATCGTCTCCATGCTCCAAATCCATTTTAAAGCCATTTTTAAGGCATTTCGCGCATACATGAAATGAACACATTTTTCTCCAAAACTATAACAGATGCAAGCTTGTCCTGTTTGGTGGAGATGATATTTAATAAAATAAGTAGAAATCCACTAAAAGTTTTGTTTGGTTATCTTGCAATCCCGAGATAATCGTCTCCATGCTCCAAATCAATTTTAAAGCCATTTTTAAGGCATTTCGCGCATACATGAAATGAACACATTTTTCTCCAAAACTATAACAGATGCAAGCTTGTCCTGTTTGGTGGAGATGATATTTAATAAAATAAGTAGAAATCCACTAAAAGTTTTGTTTGGTTATCTTGCAATCCCGAGATAATCGTCTCCATGCTCCAAATCCATTTTAAAGCCATTTTTAAGGCATTTCGCGCATACATGAAATGAACACATTTTTCTCCAAAACTATAACAGATGCAAGCTTGTCCTGTTTGGTGGAGATGATATTTAATAAAATAAGTAGAAAGCCACTAAAAGTTTTGTTTGGTTATCTTGCAATCCCGAGATAATCGTCTCCATGCTCCAAATCCATTTTAAAGCCATTTTTAAGGCATTTCGCGCATACATGAAATGAACACATTTTTCTCCAAAACTATAACAGATGCAAGCTTGTCCTGTTTGGTGGAGATGATATTTAATAAAATAAGTAGAAATCCACTAAAAGTTTTGTTTGGTTATCTTGCAATCCCGAGATAATCGTCTCCATGCTCCAAATCCATTTTAAAGCCATTTTTAAGGCATTTCGCGCATACATGAAATGAACACATTTTTCTCCAAAACTATAACAGATGCAAGCTTGTCCTGTTTGGTGGAGATAATATTTAATAAAATAAGTAGAAATCTACTAAAAGTTTCGTTTGTTTATATTGCCATCCTGAGATAATCGTCTCCATGCTCCAAATCCATTTTAAAGCCATTTTTAAGGCATTTTGCGCATACATGAAATGAACACATTTTTCTCCAAAACTATAACAGATGCAAGCTTGTCCTGTTTGGTGGAGATGATATTTAATAAAATAAGTAGAAATCCACTAAAAGTTTTGTTTGGTTATCTTGCAACCCCGAGATAATCGTCTCCATGCTCCAAATCCATTTTAAAGCCATTTTTAAGGCATTTCGCGCATACATGAAATGAACACATTTTTCTCCAAAACTATAACAGATGCAAGCTTGTCCTGTTTGGTGGAGATGATATTTAATAAAATAAGTAGAAATCCACTAAAAGTTTTGTTTGGTTATATTGCAATCCCGAGATAATCGTCTCCGTGCTCCAAATCCATTTTAAAGCCATCTTTAAGGCATTTCGCGCATACATGAAATGAACACATTTTTCTCCAAAACTATAACAGATGCAAGCTTGTCCTGTTTGGTGGAGATGATATTTAATAAAATAAGTAGAAATCCACTAAAAGTTTTGTTTGGTTATCTTGCAATCCCGAGATAATCGTCTCCATGCTCCAAATCCATTTTAAAGCCATTTTTAAGGCATTTCGCGCATACATGAAATGAACACATTTTTCTCCAAAACTATAACAGATGCAAGCTTGTCCTGTTTGGTGGAGATGATATTTAATAAAATAAGTAGAAATCCACTAAAAGTTTTGTTTGGTTATCTTGCAATCCCGAGATAATCGTCTCCATGCTCCAAATCCATTTTAAAGCCATTTTTAAGGCATTTCGCGCATACATGAAATGAACACATTTTTCTCCAAAACTATAACAGATGCAAGCTTGTCCTGTTTGGTGGAGATGATATTTAATAAAATAAGTAGAAATCCACTAAAAGTTTTGTTTGGTTATCTTGCAATCCCGAGATAATCGTCTCCATGCTCCAAATCCATTTTAAAGCCATTTTTAAGGCATTTCGCGCATACATGAAATGAACACATTTTTCTCCAAAACTATAACAGATGCAAGCTTGTCCTGTTTGGTGGAGATAATATTTAATAAAATAAGTAGAAATCTACTAAAAGTTTCGTTTGTTTATATTGCCATCCTGAGATAATCGTCTCCATGCTCCAAATCCATTTTAAAGCCATTTTTAAGGCATTTTGCGCATACATGAAATGAACACATTTTTCTCCAAAACTATAACAGATGCAAGCTTGTCCTGTTTGGTGGAGATGATATTTAATAAAATAAGTAGAAATCCACTAAAAGTTTTGTTTGGTTATCTTGCAATCCCGAGATAATCGTCTCCATGCTCCAAATCCATTTTAAAGCCATTTTTAAGGCATTTCGCGCATACATGAAATGAACACATTTTTCTCCAAAACTATAACAGATGCAAGCTTGTCCTGTTTGGTGGAGATAATATTTAATAAAATAAGTAGAAATCTACTAAAAGTTTCGTTTGTTTATATTGCCATCCTGAGATAATCGTCTCCATGCTCCAAATCCATTTTAAAGCCATTTTTAAGGCATTTTGCGCATACATGAAATGAACACATTTTTCTCCAAAACTATAACAGATGCAAGCTTGTCCTGTTTGGTGGAGATGATATTTAATAAAATAAGTAGAAATCCACTAAAAGTTTTGTTTGGTTATCTTGCAACCCCGAGATAATCGTCTCCATGCTCCAAATCCATTTTAAAGCCATTTTTAAGGCATTTCGCGCATACATGAAATGAACACATTTTTCTCCAAAACTATAACAGATGCAAGCTTGTCCTGTTTGGTGGAGATGATATTTAATAAAATAAGTAGAAATCCACTAAAAGTTTTGTTTGGTTATCTTGCAATCCCGAGATAATCGTCTCAATGCTCCAAATCCATTTTAAAGCCATTTTTAAGGCATTTCGCGCATACATGAAATGAACACATTTTTCTCCAAAACTATAACAGATGCAAGCTTGTCCTGTTTGGTGGAGATGATATTTAATAAAATAAGTAGAAATCCACTAAAAGTTTTGTTTGGTTATATTGCAATCCCGAGATAATCGTCTCCGTGCTCCAAATCCATTTTAAAGCCATTTTTAAGGCATTTCGCGCATACATGAAATGAACACATTTTTCTCCAAAACTATAACAGATGCAAGCTTGTCCTGTTTGGTGGAGATGATATTTAATAAAATAAGTAGAAATCCACTAAAAGTTTTGTTTGGTTATCTTGCAATCCCGAGATAATCGTCTCCATGCTCCAAATCCATTTTAAAGCCATTTTTAAGGCATTTCGCGCATACATGAAATGAACACATTTTTCTCCAAAACTATAACAGATGCAAGCTTGTCCTGTTTGGTGGAGATGATATTTAATAAAATAAGTAGAAATCCACTAAAAGTTTTGTTTGGTTATCTTGCAATCCCGAGATAATCGTCTCCATGCTCCAAATCCATTTTAAAGCCATTTTTAAGGCATTTCGCGCATACATGAAATGAACACATTTTTCTCCAAAACTATAACAGATGCAAGCTTGTCCTGTTTGGTGGAGATGATATTTAATAAAATAAGTAGAAATCCACTAAAAGTTTTGTTTGGTTATCTTGCAATCCCGAGATAATCGTCTCCATGCTCCAAATCCATTTTAAAGCCATTTTTAAGGCATTTCGCGCATACATGAAATGAACACATTTTTCTCCAAAACTATAACAGATGCAAGCTTGTCCTGTTTGGTGGAGATGATATTTAATAAAATAAGTAGAAATCCACTAAAAGTTTTGTTTGGTTATCTTGCAATCCCGAGATAATCGTCTGCATGCTCCAAATCCATTTTAAAGCCATTTCAAAGGCATTTTGCGCATACATGAAATTAACACATTTTTCTCCAAAACTATAACACATGCAAGCTTGTCCTGTTTGGTGGAGATGATATTTAATAAAATAAGTAGAAATCCACTAAAAGTTTTGTTTGGTTATCTTGCAATCCCGAGATAATCGTCTCCATGCTCCAAATCCATTTTAAAGCCATTTTTAAGGCATTTCGCGCATACATGAAATGAACACATTTTTCTCCAAAACTATAACAGATGCAAGCTTGTCCTGTTTGGTGGAGATGATATTTAATAAAATAAGTAGAAATCCACTAAAAGTTTTGTTTGGTTATCTTGCAATCCCGAGATAATCGTCTCCATGCTCCAAATCCATTTTAAAGCCATTTTTAAGGCATTTCGCGCATACATGAAATGAACACATTTTTCTCCAAAACTATAACAGATGCAAGCTTGTCCTGTTTGGTGGAGATGATATTTAATAAAATAAGTAGAAATCCACTAAACGTTTTGTTTGGTTATCTTGCAATCCCGAGATAATCGTCTCCATGCTCCAAATCCATTTTAAAGCCATTTTTAAGGCATTTCGCGCATACATGAAATGAACACATTTTTCTCCAAAACTATAACAGATGCAAGCTTGTCCTGTTTGGTGGAGATGATATTTAATAAAATAAGTAGAAATCCACTAAAAGTTTTGTTTGGTTATCTTGCAATCCCGAGATAATCGTCTCCATGCTCCAAATCCATTTTAAAGCCATTTTTAAGGCATTTCGCGCATACATGAAATGAACACATTTTTCTCCAAAACTTTAACAGATGCAAGCTTGTCCTGTTTGGTGGAGATGATATTTAATAAAATAAGTAGAAATCCACTAAAAGTTTTGTTTGGTTATCTTGCAATCCCGAGATAATCGTCTCCATGCTCCAAATCCATTTTAAAGCCATTTTTAAGGCATTTCGCGCATACATGAAATGAACACATTTTTCTCCAAAACTATAACAGATGCAAGCTTGTCCTGTTTGGTGGAGATGATATTTAATAAAATAAGTAGAAATCCACTAAAAGTTTTGTTTGGTTATCTTGCAATCCCGAGATAATCGTCTCCATGCTCCAAATCCATTTTAAAGCCATTTTTAAGGCATTTCGCGCATACATGAAATGAACACATTTTTCTCCAAAACTATAACAGATGCAAGCTTGTCCTGTTTGGTGGAGATGATATTTAATAAAATAAGTAGAAATCCACTAAAAGTTTTGTTTGGTTATCTTGCAATCCCGAGATAATCGTCTCCATGCTCCAAATCCATTTTAAAGCCATTTTTAAGGCATTTCGCGCATACATGAAATGAACACATTTTTCTCCAAAACTATAACAGATGCAAGCTTGTCCTGTTTGGTGGAGATAATATTTAATAAAATAAGTAGAAATCTACTAAAAGTTTCGTTTGTTTATATTGCCATCCTGAGATAATCGTCTCCATGCTCCAAATCCATTTTAAAGCCATTTTTAAGGCATTTTGCGCATACATGAAATGAACACATTTTTCTCCAAAACTATAACACATGCAAGCTTGTCCTGTTTGGTGGAGATGATATTTAATAAAATAAGTAGAAATCCACTAAAAGTTTTGTTTGGTTATCTTGCAATCCCGAGATAATCGTCTCCATGCTCCAAATCCATTTTAAAGCCATTTTTAAGGCATTTCGCGCATACATGAAATGAACACATTTTTCTCCAAAACTATAACAGATGCAAGCTTGTCCTGTTTGGTGGAGATGATATTTAATAAAATAAGTAGAAATCCACTAAAAGTTTTGTTTGGTTATCTTGCAATCTCGAGATAATCGTCTCCATGCTCCAAATCCATTTTAAAGCCATTTTTAAGGCATTTCGCGCATACATGAAATGAACACATTTTTCTCCAAAACTATAACAGATGCAAGCTTGTCCTGTTTGGTGGAGATGATATTTAATAAAATAAGTAGAAATCCACTAAAAGTTTTGTTTGGTTATCTTGCAATCCCGAGATAATCGTCTCCATGCTCCAAATCCATTTTAAAGCCATTTTTAAGGCATTTCGCGCATACATGAAATGAACACATTTTTCTCCAAAACTATAACAGATGCAAGCTTGTCCTGTTTGGTGGAGATGATATTTAATAAAATAAGTAGAAATCCACTAAAAGTTTTGTTTGGTTATCTTGCAATCCCGAGATAATCGTCTCCATGCTCCAAATCCATTTTAAAGCCATTTTTAAGGCATTTCGCGCATACATGAAATGAACACATTTTTCTCCAAAACTATAACAGATGCAAGCTTGTCCTGTTTGGTGGAGATGATATTTAATAAAATAAGTAGAAATCCACTAAAAGTTTTGTTTGGTTATCTTGCAATCCCGAGATAATCGTCTCCATGCTCCAAATCCATTTTAAAGCCATTTTTAAGGCATTTCGCGCATACATGAAATGAACACATTTTTCTCCAAAACTATAACAGATGCAAGCTTGTCCTGTTTGGTGGAGATGATATTTAATAAAATAAGTAGAAATCCACTAAAGTTTTGTTTGGGTTATCTTGCAATCCCGAGATAATCGTCTCCATGCTCCAAATCCATTTTAAAGCCATTTTAAGGCATTTCGCGCATACATGAAATGAACACATTTTTCTCCAAAACTATAACAGATGCAAGCTTGTCCTGTTTGGTGGAGATGATATTTAATAAAATAAGTAGAAATCCACTAAAAGTTTTGTTTGGTTATCTTGCAATCCCGAGATAATCGTCTCCATGCTCCAAATCCATTTTAAAGCCATTTTTAAGGCATTTCGCGCATACATGAAATGAACACATTTTTCTCCAAAACTATAACAGATGCAAGCTTGTCCTGTTTGGTGGAGATGATATTTAATAAAATAAGTAGAAATCCACTAAAAGTTTTGTTTGGTTATCTTGCAATCCCGAGATAATCGTCTCCATGCTCCAAATCCATTTTAAAGCCATTTTTAAGGCATTTCGCGCATACATGAAATGAACACATTTTTCTCCAAAACTATAACAGATGCAAGCTTGTCCTGTTTGGTGGAGATGATATTTAATAAAATAAGTAGAAATCCACTAAAAGTTTTGTTTGGTTATCTTGCAATCCGAGATAATCGTCTCCATGCTCCAAATCCATTTAAAGCCATTTTTAAGGCATTTCGCGCATACATGAAATGAACACATTTTTCTCCAAAACTATAACAGATGCAAGCTTGTCCTGTTTGGTGGAGATGATATTTAATAAAATAAGTAGAAATCCACTAAAAGTTTTGTTTGGTTATCTTGCAATCCCGAGATAATCGTCTCCATGCTCCAAATCCATTTTAAAGCCATTTTTAAGGCATTTCGCGCATACATGAAATGAACACATTTTTCTCCAAAACTATAACAGATGCAAGCTTGTCCTGTTTGGTGGAGATGATATTTAATAAAATAAGTAGAAATCCACTAAAAGTTTTGTTTGGTTATATTGCAATCCCGAGATAATCGTCTCCATGCTCCAAATCCATTTTAAAGCCATTTTTAAGGCATTTCGCGCATACATGAAATGAACACATTTTTCTCCAAAACTATAACAGATGCAAGCTTGTCCTGTTTGGTGGAGATGATATTTAATAAAATAAGTAGAAATCCACTAAAAGTTTTGTTTGGTTATCTTGCAATCCCGAGATAATCGTCTCCATGCTCCAAATCCATTTTAAAGCCATTTTTAAGGCATTTCGCGCATACATGAAATGAACACATTTTTCTCCAAAACTATAACAGATGCAAGCTTGTCCTGTTTGGTGGAGATGATATTTAATAAAATAAGTAGAAATCCACTAAAAGTTTTGTTTGGTTATCTTGCAATCCGAGATAATCGTCTCCATGCTCCAAATCCATTTTAAAGCATTTTTAAGGCATTTCGCGCATACATGAAATGAACACATTTTTCTCCAAAACTATAACAGATGCAAGCTTGTCCTGTTTGGTGGAGATGATATTTAATAAAATAAGTAGAAATCCACTAAAAGTTTTGTTTGGTTATCTTGCAATCCCGAGATAATCGTCTCCATGCTCCAAATCCATTTTAAAGCCATTTTTAAGGCATTTCGCGCATACATGAAATGAACACATTTTTCTCCAAAACTATAACAGATGCAAGCTTGTCCTGTTTGGTGGAGATGATATTTAATAAATAAGTAGAAATCCACTAAAAGTTTTGTTTGGTTATCTTGCAATCCCGAGATAATCGTCTCCATGCTCCAAATCCATTTAAAGCCATTTTTAAGGCATTTCGCGCATACATGAAATGAACACATTTTTCTCCAAAACTATAACAGATGCAAGCTTGTCCTGTTTGGTGGAGATGATATTTAATAAAATAAGTAGAAATCCACTAAAAGTTTTGTTTGGTTATCTTGCAATCCCGAGATAATCGTCTCCATGCTCCAAATCCATTTTAAAGCCATTTTTAAGGCATTTCGCGCATACATGAAATGAACACATTTTTCTCCAAAACTATAACAGATGCAAGCTTGTCCTGTTTGGTGGAGATAATATTTAATAAAATAAGTAGAAATCTACTAAAAGTTTCGTTTGTTTATATTGCCATCCTGAGATAATCGTCTCCATGCTCCAAATCCATTTTAAAGCCATTTTTAAGGCATTTTGCGCATACATGAAATGAACACATTTTTCTCCAAAACTATAACACATGCAAGCTTGTCCTGTTTGGTGGAGATGATATTTAATAAAATAAGTAGAAATCCACTAAACGTTTTGTTTGGTTATCTTGCAATCCCGAGATAATCGTCTCCATGCTCCAAATCCATTTTAAAGCCATTTTTTAAGGCATTTCGCGCATACATGAATGAACACATTTTTCTCCAAAACTATAACAGATGCAAGCTTGTCCTGTTTGGTGGAGATGATATTTAATAAAATAAGTAGAAATCCACTAAAAGTTTTGTTTGGTTATCTTGCAATCCCGAGATAATCGTCTCCATGCTCCAAATCCATTTTAAAGCCATTTTTAAGGCATTTCGCGCATACATGAAATGAACACATTTTTCTCCAAAACTATAACAGATGCAAGCTTGTCCTGTTTGGTGGAGATGATATTTAATAAAATAAGTAGAAAATCCACTAAAAGTTTTGTTTGGTTATCTTGCAATCCCGAGATAATCGTCTCCATGCTCCAAATCCATTTTAAAGCCATTTTTAAGGCATTTCGCGCATACATGAAATGAACACATTTTTCTCCAAAACTATAACAGATGCAAGCTTGTCCTGTTTGGTGGAGATGATATTTAATAAAATAAGTAGAAATCCACTAAAAGTTTTGTTTGGTTATCTTGCAATCCCGAGATAATCGTCTCCATGCTCCAAATCCATTTTAAAGCCATTTTTAAAGGCATTTCGCGCATACATGAAATGAACACATTTTTCTCCAAAACTATAACAGATGCAAGCTTGTCCTGTTTGGTGGAGATGATATTTAATAAAATAAGTAGAAATCCACTAAAAGTTTTGTTTGGTTATCTTGCAATCCCGAGATAATCGTCTCCATGCTCCAAATCCATTTTAAAGCCATTTTTAAGGCATTTCGCGCATACATGAAATGAACACATTTTTCTCCAAAACTATAACAGATGCAAGCTTGTCCTGTTTGGGTGGAGATGATATTTAATAAAATAAGTAGAAATCCACTAAAAGTTTTGTTTGGTTATCTTGCAATCACCGAGATAATCGTCTCCATGCTCCAAATCCATTTTAAAGCCATTTTTAAGGCATT